>NW_025047688.1:671044-1397211 GCF_018831695.1 Puntigrus tetrazona | reverse complement strand
TTAGCACATTATTAGTGACAATGAAAGCCTTAAGATTAATGTTCATCAATGCCCAGAGCTCCAGTGATGCTGGTTTGTTGAAACATTTGCAAAAGTGGATGCCGATTCATCGCAATTAACACTGACATATCAGTTCTTTAAAACATTGATCTTCAGTGTTTGTTTACAGTGCGCACTTTTGAGTGTGCCAGAGCCACATATCTTGGGGTATATATTACTTTATTTTTTGGGGGTTTTGTATAAACAGTAAAAAGTAAGTGTAAGCAGAATTTACCCAACATTATACTGGTTACTTAAGTAAAATTCACCTATTTTAAAGGTTTGTATTTAACATGCCCATGATAAATTTTTACAGCGCTATGTAGAACAGAAAGAAATGGTAGTACAAAGTGCCTAACCTAACTGAGTGTACTAAAAATTAAATATTATTATATTATAAATACAGCCCTAACTTATTGCATTGATTTGTATTTATTTTGATAATTTGGTTTCCATTCCTTTACAAAATCTATTATTACATGGAAAAGCCTGCATTTGATCCATTCATCTGCTTAACTTTAACCAATGTTCAAAAATTAAATTTTAATATTATATTATAAATACAAAGCTCTAACTTATGCATTGTATTTAGTTTATATTTTGCATAACTCTGCTTCCATTCCTTTACAAAATCTATTATGACACTCATGGAAAAAGCCTGCATTTGATCCATTCATTTCGTACTTATACTTTTAACTTCATTCTAACTATGTTTTATTCACTTATTAAACCCGCTTCTGCACTGCTAATTTAAGGATGTCCCATAGTAACTATATATGTTAATATTTGTTTTCATATTGTTTGCATATTGATTGCACGTATAGTTCGCGTCATGAACAATAAAGAACCATCAAGTAATGTTGACTACTCATTCAGATTACTGACTAAACTGTAATAACTAGCACATGTTGACTAGAATATAAACTGCAGTGTTATTTGTTTTATTGAAAAAAGTTACTTTGCTTAAAGAAAATATATTTTACTCCAGTTACACAGGCCGAGGCTTAAAACCAAGTCCCAGACTAAAATGCATACTTAAATAAAATATCTTGCTCTTTATCTTTGTTATCCCAATTCATTGTTCTTCTCAAGATGCTGGCTATGTGAAAAACATTTTCTTAGAGTAAAACTTTCAGAATACTGTTTCATAGTAATGAATCTCAAATACAATTAACGCTAGTAACATTATCTAACCTTAGGTAGCTAAACAAAACTCTAAGAACGTCTGTATGCAACAGTGTGTGGTGTAAATAAATAAATCAAATTCCAAAGTAAGATAATGAAACCCACTGTTGATTTAGCAATCCTAAAAGAAAAGTTAACTGAACCTAGTTTACTACTGAATACCGATCCAAAAAACAATAACAAGTGACTACTATCGATATGCACTCATTACTAGTGAGTTCATAATCTTCACTTTAAACTCCCTAGAATTATTTGGAAATATACTTTGATTAATTACATTCATGCATTATTCATAGTATTATGAACCTGTGTAAGTAGTTCTTGGTGGTATGAAAAGTATAATATGGCTAATAGTGTAGAACTACCACATTCGACTAAGTGATGTTCTTACCAATTCATTAATCAGTTTGTATACAGTTGTAGTAGTTACTAGGAGTTGAATTATGCTATGATAATATTGTGTAATTCCAAGTTAATTAAGATAATGGTAAGTGTACCACTAGTAATGATTTAAGCATTACCAATTCCCTCTGGGTTAAAAGAAGAAGTAATAGGTAATTACTAATCAAAACCTACTAAATTGCCTCAGTAAAGTTTCACATAAAAATGTGTGATTTAGCCGATCCAAAAACACAGACAACTATTCAAGGATTACATATGTATAGTATGCACTTGAATAATTATACTGCACTTAATATAAACTGAAACTAAACATAAAAATACATTTTCAACATTTTCAAAATTATAGTTCACACTTGAGTATAGTCTTTAAAATATAATGTTTTGAAATAGGTGCTCTTTGTGTGTGTGTGTGTGTGTGTGTGTGTGTGTGTGTGTGTGTGTGTGTGTGTGTGTGTGTGTGTGTGTGTGAGTGTGGAAGAAAGTGAAGTGTAAAGCAAGTGAGCAGCAACTAGGGAAGAGAAGATGGAAGCAAGCAAGCAAAAGTAAGATAATTGTGTATTGAAGAAATTTTGTGTAACAATACCCTCTTGTCTGAACAAGCTTGAGGAAGGCTGGATTTTTTACAGGATTATAGAAGACAAACAACCCGATCGCAGCAATGGGTCGGGAGGCCAAATGATAGGATAATCACAGACTCTCAAAGCAACCATGACCACAGATGCAAATCAGTGCGCTATTTATAGAAAACCCTCTGCATCTCTGTAAAGACAGCCATAGCTCACACTGACACTAATGAAGACCTGAGAGAACATGTTTACCTGCTCTGAATTCACTGAATTCACTAGCGTTAAATCATTTGCTTGGTGGAACTGTGCTCTCATCTCAATTTCACTTTTGCACTATATTGTACATTTAGTTTAAAAAATATGATTGAAACTATCCAGCAACCAAAATTAAAACTGCAGGGATAATATGATGGTCCGTCTCAGTAAATGAAATGTCATTTATTGATTTCTGAAGAGTGTTACCTGGTGAGATGATGTAGAAGAAATCTTTGAACTCATCCATCCAGACTTCAGCCAATCGCCTGTTGTTCTTGTTGATCACCTGACCGGTTCCACCAGGAAACTGTATGGTGTGGCCTTCCTGAACACGTGGCCTACATGAGAACATGTGACTATCTCTAGAGATCCTCCACACTGCCAGATCTATTCACACACATACAAAGGAAATGCAATTAGAATCATCAAGGATCTTTAAAACGTATCCACGTAAAATTGAAATAAAAAAAATAAAATCCAGCATGTACTTATGAATATAGTATTGCAGAACATCATCAACAAATGGATCACTCACCTAAAAAGACATCTCAAGATTTTCCCTCCCCATATATCCCATGCCTGAATCATAGGTGCCAATCTCTTCAAAATAAGTTCTGTCAATGGAGAACAGACCTCCTGCCATTGTGGGAGTTCTGTGGAGAAGATTCAAAACAAAACTAGAATGAATTCATCTGACAGGGTGTATATACTGAATGCTATATATGTGTTCCCACCATCAATAGCTAGGTTAAGTGATGTGAACCTCTCTAGTCTGTTTAAGAAAATCCTCTGATCAATAACTTTCTTTATAAGGGTGTAATGATACATTGATAAGGATCAAATCAATACATATCAATCAAATGACTAATAATATGACGTATAGACATAATGGAAATACATGCAAATATTTTTATTTTCCAAATATATTCTGTATGTGTGAGTAATCTATATATACAGTAAATGTGCACATATATATATATAAAAAATTGTGTGTATATATATATATATATATATATATATATATATATATATTTTTTTTTTTTTTTTTTTTTTTTTTTTTTATGACAGTGCATGCATGTATACATATGTATATTTTTAAATTGCATAGCTCATATTGTTGTTTATGTCTAATGTAGATACTACATTTTAGAGAGTACAGAAAAATGACAGACTTTCTTCACAACTGTCATTGCTTTTCTCATTAAACAAGCCAATGATGAGCTGTCATCAGCAGACTGCTGATCTCATGCATGACTAAATGTTTTGTTCTTGTTATTTTGGTTACATATGTGAGTTGTAATAAAAATGTAACTGTATAAAACGACATACAGGTTTATTGCAGGCCATTTGTAATATATTTAACATTTCTTTATAAAACCCTCAGGATAATGAAAGAACTGGTTTAAAGAGTTAACGATATCAGATTTTAGATTCACATCCTAATAATAATGTAACTGACAACAGCTAAACCATCGTGCCACCTACAATACATGCTGTCTGCTCAATTAAGACAAATCAAACATTATTTAAATAAAACGCTTTACAGTGTATTACCTAACAGGAAGGGTTCTGTCCCCTCTTGCGTCGGGTCCATCTCTCTCTGAGGAACTGGATACCATCTGAAGTTGAGCTTCCAGTTGAATCCCCATAGGTCATATCTGAGCCGGCCATGTACTCGAATGTCTCATCACTGATGACATCAATGATCGGACAGACCACAGCCCTCCTAGAATGACAAACACAAATAACCCTTTCACCTTCAGCCCAGTGCTGCTGTGGAAATAGGTATTTTGACAAGAATTGCATCTATTTTTAAAATATCAAATTACAAAATAGCGTAAGAAAGCTGCAAAAATGGAGGAGAAAAAGAATAGTTAGAAAACCTCCCTTCCTCCCTTCCTCATTTTACTGCAAAATTAATAATATTGGCTGCTTATTAGTACTTATAAAGCACATATTCTTTATGACCATACCTTACTAATAAGCAGCCAATTAGCAGGTTATTGAGGTAAAACTTGTAATTAATGGTTTGTTAACAGTGAGAATTAAACCTCAAAATAAAGTGTGACTGAATGGCTCGAATGGTCACACCACCCTAAGATGATGGATGTAGATGAAATTCGGGTTTAAACCAGACAGTTTAGCTATAGTTTTTGACGGCTCAGAATGACTTTGCATCAGGTCTGTCTGCACGGGTTTATTCTGCAATAATGCCCATCTGACTAGACATTATCCTTTGTGTAACAGAAAAGGCCGAGACACATTTCCAAATAGAAACAGTCCACATTGCAACATGCTTCCAGAATGTTATTTGGATATTCACTCCAGCTTTAGCACAACTAGACCAATTCTGATCGATGCAAACCCGATACACGCACTGCATAATGCTATACACCCAAATAAGCAACTTATGTATCACTGCTTTGCGATTCAGCCTAGACGGGGAGTTAAAAACCTTTACAGCAGGCAGCACAAAAGCGCATGCTCTCAAAAATAGGTTTCCTGTATCAAAGCACCTGAGCATGAACGAATATGAGTGTGCTTGTAACAAGTAACAAGATATCCCCAGTAATGTAATTCTGAATCTGCCTTCTGTACCTGAATCTGTGTGAACGTAATAAAGATCATTTTACAAATGGAGGACACGTCACACTTACTGATGGGTAACAGGATTATACTGTGAGAGACCATGAACTAAAGCAGCTAGTAGGTAAGCACACAAAGCAAAGGTAAATATGTAATTGTTAATGGACTTTCACCTAAGCACCCAATCATTTACTCGGACAATTTATCTATTTATACATTACTTTATTTATGTACTCATTAAGCCATAGGCAACATCACCACTTCTCTTTCGTAGTAATGCATTTTTTTCTCTAATCCAAGAGATTGTGACCCACTAGAGCTGGAAGATGGCTTTAAATTATTTAATGAAGCAGTAAGACCCAAGAAGCCTTGGTTTATAGTGAATTTATTCCTATAATCCTAAATGACTGGAAAAATCAAAATTAAATAAATGCTAATCAAAGGTCTGAAATCATGGGGTTTTTGTTTTTGATATAGTGCCACTCCTTGAGTAAATAAAATGTGACCCTGGACCATAAAACCAGTCATAAGTGTACATTTTTCGAAATTGAAATGTATACATCATCTGAACACTGAATAATAAGCGTTCCATTGATATATTGTATAATATTTGTCCAAGATAAAACTTTGAAAACTATTCGAAATTTAAAGGTTGCAAAAAAACACCTTTAAAGTAGTCCAAATGAAGTTCTTAGCAATATATTATTTTTATATAATATAATTATGGTATTATGGTACCAGTACTTAATGTACTAATAATGACAGAAAACTAAAATATGTAATTTTGACCCACGCAGTGTATTTTTGTCTAACCTCAGCAACTTAAAAATATTAAGAGTATATTAAGGGTCTTGGAATACTGTCTTTGACAACAGAGTGCCTTGGATTCAAAGAAGCTGAGAACCATTTTTTCTACAGTACATCCAAGGATGTAAAGTTTGGGTCTCAGGAATATACTGATCTGTACAGAGTCAAGTACACTCACCTGTCCTCTTTGATCCGGGAAAGCAGCGGCTCCAGCCACCCTGAAGTGCACTCACAGTGGGCATCCAGGAAGGTGATGACCTGTCCTCGCGTGGCAGCTGCTCCTCTTAGTCGTGCTCGAATCAAGCCGGATCGCTGCTCCATCCTTAAAATACGTACTGGAACCTCCAGAGTCGCAACATGGTCCTCTAATTTTTTCTTTAGAAAATCTGCAATCAATCAGTGGACGCAAAGGTCATCTACAGAAATGAAATTATGGTGGATAGCTCCATATTACACACATTTTAATGTTTCTTCACTCAAGTCTCTAAGAAGCTGAGTGAAATTTGTGACCCTGGAGCACAAAACCAGACATAAGTAAATCAGGTGTATTTTCGTAGCAATTGCCAACAATACATTGTCTGTGTCAAAATGATTTTTTTTTTTATGCTAAAAATCATTAGGATATTAAATAAACATCTATCTAAAGACATGTACATCTCTTTAGCGAAGCGTATTAAAAACTCAAAAATGCATTGCTAAAAACTGGACAACTTTAAAAGTGTTTAAATTAGATTTTTTTGCATCCTCAGATTCCAGATTTTTCATGTAGTTTCATTTATTATGTGAAAAATTGGCTGGACCCTTATGACTGGTTTTGTGGTCTAGGTTCACATTAATGGACTAAATAGCCTAAACGTCAACATTTACATAAACGATGACACTGAGGATTTTCTGCCATTGACCAATATAGTGGTACTCATAATAACTCAACATGTAAAACATAATTGATCAGTTAATAAACTAATTAATGGCTGTGATTATGACCTCTCTCGCTGGCATCATCCACCAGCAGAATCTCGAGCAGTAGATGTCTGGGCGAGCGATTTATGGCACTATGTATGGTTCTCAAAAGTGTACTCCAGGCTTCATTATGAAACACGATCACAATGCTGGTGTTTGGAAGGTCATCGGGGTATGTCTTGGTTTTACAGCTGAGGAACACACACAAAGGTTAATAAGACAAAACAAGTTAAATAAGTTCAAAGACAAACTTTTAGACATATTGAGTCAAGTATCGAGTCAAGTTTCTTTGCAGGGCTTTTCACAATGCACATTCTTTCAAAGTAGCTTATGAGAGAACCCGATGCTAATGTTTAGTATTAGATGGATCCGTGGAATACTCTATTCTGATTGGTCAGTCACCACATTCTGAGGTATGTTACTCTCTGATAAAAACTGGCAAAAACTATTAATACAGGCTTGTCGGGGTAACTGCAGTCAGCGCTATTTGCTTTCTGGGAACATTTTTTTTTGTGAATGCTTTGTGTTTGACAGAGGTGGAAATCTAGCCATATTTTAGTTTCACCCATAAACAGCAGCTGAGTGATTCATTTTAAGTCACAAGCAAGTCTCAAATCATGTTCCAAGTCCTCGAAGAGTTAAAGTTAATGAGATAATCAAATGATGATTAGTTCATTAGCATGAACACCTGCTGTTAACAGTTAACATCACTGAAGAAAAGAGAAAAACAAGCACAGCTGACTTCAGCCTCAGCCTTGGATGAAATCAACTTGAAGAAAAACAAAGACAAAAGAAAACAGTCACCATAACTGTGGTCAGTGTTGTTGGACTTTTAAACATTATGATAATTCAAAGACGTTTGCTTTTTAAGCAATTGCTTCACAGCAAACCTAGAAGTAGCAGATTAATTCATTGATAAATTATGATGGTTGAATGTTATTGCTTTAAATCTCTCTGGTTTTAGTATTTCTCTATTTGGTTTATTAAATACATTTGACTATTAAGTATGTCTCATTGTAATGTGTCGATACTGAAACCAAAATTTTGTTTAGGATTAGGTTTTTAGACATGAACATTTATCATACGATCCTCAATAGCGGTGACATTAATTATTCGAACTGCATTGCATGATTTCAGCATGAAGCATTTTGTTGGTTGTCACCATTGTTAGGTATTTATGTGCTGGTTCTTGATGTTTGTGTGTGTCTAAACAACACTGGAGTACAAATTTTATATCACACAGAATCTCCGTTACTCTTTATAACAGCAGGTGTTCATCTCTAATTAACAATCATCATTTAATTAAGTCACTTAATTATCTTATTAACTTTAACAGTTTAAGGACTTGGGATTTTACTCAAGACTTGCCGTTAGAGCCATTACAGTGTGCACGGATCCACACTTTAAAAATTTACCTAAAATAGTCAGCCATCCAGGGATGGATTTTGGCATACTCTTTTAACGTTCTATGCTTGGGACGTACTTATTTTAATCTCACATACTATTTAGGGTGGATAGTATGAACACTGGGAAACAGGGAATGACTTGGTTCCTGCTTTAGTAAAATGAGCTGCTGAGTTAATGGATGGAACAAAAATATGGCGGGACTTTTACTCTTTGGCCCCTGAATTTCCCACCTCTGGTGTTTGGTTGACAGCTAAAATATGACACGAATCGATATTTAATTATGCCAACCTGGTATCGCAGACCCGCTCTCTCACTTCATAATGCAGCTGCTGGCCTTTTGTGATGATTTAAAGTCAGCGTGAAATAAAAATGGACTTTATTTATGAACAATTCATCTGTGAAAGTTAATCTGCTGAAAAAAATGTCTTGGTAATATTTAATCAAAATCTGAACAAAGCAATGGTGCTCCTTTTCTAACGATGTCAGTCTTGGGCAGAATACCCTTAAACACACCCCTCCTCTATTCAGTATTTCCACTTTGTATGCCCTGTGCATCAGATGTTTAAGTTCCTGGTCGTGATATCTGAGGCTAAGACTAATTCATAATAACCACTGGTTTGATGTACATTATCCTTTACTTATATCATAATATCTTAATAAAATGCATGTATAGACACATTTAGCAAATTATAGCTATAGGCATATAATACAGATTATATTTTGTACTAAAATCTGAAATAAAGTATATCTTGATTAAACCTGATGTACTACATATCCAACTTGTGTATACTCTGCAACAAAATGAATAATCAAGTACCTGAAATTTGCTATATGGTATATATTGTGGGTTTACTTCATGTATGTGTGTAATTTAAAACATCGCTATGGCCTCATTTTAAGGACAGTTTTCAAGACAAAATGTTTCCAGTTTGATCATTAATATAACACTGAATAATTGTTGACCTCTGATACTTACTTTTAAACATTGATTCAACCATACAAGCATAAAATCATCTCTTCAGCAATTACATTCTTCTTGATTAAAGCTTGAAGCAATAAAAATCAATCTATTTCCTGCTATTAAGATATTAAGTTATTTGATACATGCACAAACAAGAAGACAATTTAGGGATACACACCATCTTCAGCATTGGGGGTGCTAAAGTAATTTAACAAAAATTATACGATCCATTAAGTTGAAAATTGGTATGCGTCTGCTTTAGTGGGCATCCTAACATACCCTTTAATAGGGCTACATTAAAAAAAGCATGTAGGCGCTATCAGCCAATCAAAATTTAGTGCCTAAAACTGACACATGTCTATTTCTGTCATTCAGACTATTTGTATTAATTTCAATGCAAATCCTTAGATTGAGGTGATTTTTATATTATAGATAGCTAGCAGCTGAGAGTCACCAAGAGAGCTTAAATAAAGCATGAAGCTGCACAGGACAACGAGCGCTAAAAATCCATGAGAATGGCTGAGGAATGAAAAGAGATATGGGGATAGTTTTATAGCTCTGCTTCTCTTTGTGTGCACAGACAGGATGGGGGCAGAAGGGCACAAACTCGAGGCAGATTACAGATGACGGCACGCAGCATCTATCTATGAATATCACCCAACTGCGAACAACGGGGGATTTTGGCTGTAAGCATTGAGGGAATGGGACAGAATGGGTTATTTTACTGCAATGTTAAACCAGTGTTATTCCTTTGGGAGACAAATGTATTCATTCTCACCCCAAGTTGTTTTCTTTCCTTGCTTCATTCCATCGTTCATTCATTCTAAAATACTCATTAGTAGTTTTTGCTATGGGGAAACGTAATTTTTGCTCATAGCTGTAATTAGTGACGTGAACAATCCCAAAACCTCAAAGTTCTAAATTTAAACATAACTGTGGAATGGGCTTAAATGATACCCCAAATCATGCAGCTTCTTGGCTACTTTTGTAAGAGACATTTTTAACAATTCTACTGTTCAACATTCATTTCGACTGGTAAGAAGCGCACATGGACCAGGATATCCTTATCACCTAACACATAATCGATCAACGCATAATAACAAATAACAATAATCACCATTCAGAATATCATAGCCAACCTATTTCAACATCCTAGGTATAACATTTTGGTGGTGAGTTTAGCACAGATGAACATCACTGACATGTTCTTAAGAGAATGTAAAAATCTCATTGTTTTTTACTGTGGAGTTCTTTAAGTTCTTGGAGCATTTAGCTGTCACACAAACTACTGAGATTAAAAGACTCTGGTAAAATGTTGAGCAAATGTTTATTCCAAGAGAAACATCCATCACTGTATGTGGGTGATGGCCTTGAGTGCGCTGAATGGTGGCATAACTCAAACACACCAGATGAATGTGGCATGTTTTGCTCTAACAGCTCTCTGGGATTTCATTATGTAACTTGAATGGTTCTTTAGATTCCATAAACAAAGACCTTATTTGCTCCACTGAGACAGAGGGATGAAAACTGGAGCTTTCACGTAATAATAATGAGCGTTAAATAAAAAGTATATTTATCACCTATTCTTGTGCAAAGTTGCTTTATTTTTATTTTTGATGAACAGATGCTCTTGGTGTATTGAATGTACATACTGATAAGAAAATATCCACAGTTTGCCTCATTACGTGACCGCACAATAAAGCATGTGCCGGGCTTATGCAATTGTGGTTAATATTCATCTAAAAATTTAGGTCAGCTAGAATTAACACAACTAACTAATTGTCGATTCACAGCCTCGCCCGTTTGTCTTGAAGAATAACTGCTAGCTTTCAAACTTGTCTGTTCAAAACCACAAAACTTGTACCACTGCAACGGCAAATACCATACTGCATCCACGAGAGTTAGGAAATACAAACATCTCTCTCTGAAACTGCTCAAGTGTGTGATCCCCAAACATCTTTGGCCTGCTGCTTTTATTCTGATTCAGATGCAAGCTGAGTCACTTTTCGGAAAGAAAAATTAATTAGAAAAATAACATTTACACTGAAAATGTGTCGTTGTAGAAAGTCCTTGAGGCAAATTTGAGTTTTGAATTTAAATAAAGTAGTGGGGCATCAATTTCTATCCATTCCATAATTACAGCAAATGCAAGTAGCCACAAAACCAATAACCAATAACCAATTATTGCTTATTAAAAAAAGAAACATTAAAAGTCATCGTCTTCCTAATGAATGCTGATTTGTGTTGTTGAGATCGTTGTGGCAGCTGATTGGATCCTGCGATTAGTGTCGTTAATCATGGAGCATTTGTCTGCACAAACACACACACGCTCACCCGTCCAGCCGGACATCTGGCAGACTCCTGTTGAGCGCGATCATGTCACTGGCCATAAGGTTGAACTGATTGATTTTAAAGAGCTCTTTCATCTTCTCCTGCTCTTCTTTGGGAATTACCACAGCCTTCCCCATTTCACCTGGTGCCTCATGGGTGCGGGACATCACCGCTGGAACACAGAAAGCAGGACGGCAGTCGGTGTCAATTATTTATTACCAAGTGCTCAGTATCCTGGCCAAAACATGTGCCCATGTATTTATTTATTTAACTCCTTTCATGTCGGTTTGTTAGAAAAGTGTCAGCTATGATATCTAAAAAGATGTAATGCGCAATAATCATAATAAAAATTTGGTCTACAGTATTTTCATCTTCATATTAAATATGCACTTTTTAATAGATAAAAATGAAATCAAAATGTATTGCTCTGCCTCTGAAACTGCACTTTCTATTTCAGCTAACATTGCAAACTGATGCACATTCATTTTCAGTCATGCAATTAATTCCCAGTTTTTAAAATGAATCCTACCTTTCATTATTTACTTTTTGAGAATCCCTTTTCACTTGGACAGTAATATTTACAGTTTACTTTCACATATGTGACCCTGAGTCTTTATATATATATATATATATATATATATATATATATATATATATATATATATATATATATATATATATATATTGTATAGTATATTTGAAGTCAATAATACGTTCTAAAACAATAACCTCCAAAAGATTTTTTTTTCAATCAAATCAGTTGATTAGCAATATTCATTTCCTATGGGTTTTTGCACCCTCAGAATAACGATTTTCATACTGTTGTATCTCAACCAAATATTACTCCATCCTAGAAAACCATAAGCTCATTTATTTGGCTATGTATAAATGCCATTTTCAAAACCTTTGTTCCTTATGACTGGATTTGTAGCCCGAGGTCACATATGGAAATAAAATTGGTTGCAAAAACAATCATGATACATATAAGATGAAGAGGCTACAAAGTAAAGTAACTATAATAATAATTCAAATGAATACACAAGTTAATATGAATACTATTTATTAAAATGAACAATAATATAACAAATCAAAATGTATAAGCTTGGTTACAACTGTCCATTTGACTCATATATCTATATAGTGGGGTTTAAACTGAACACAAAGCAGATTTTCAGTGTCTCTGCTGCAGGTAAAACTGACAGCAGTGTTCTGAACCATTGATCCATGTTATAGGATCTGTCAACACGGACGCTTTCTGTCCTTGAAATCTGACTTAACACTGTTATCAAACAGAGACTACAAGGACAGCAAACAAATCAACAGAAACACTTTCAGAAAAACACACTCAACATTTTTTGATCATGAGTTTTGTTACTCCTCATCAGTAACCATAAAATGAGTTACATTACTATACTCTCATCTGATATCTTTTAGAAATGACACAGAAACAATGGGCTGTAAAGCTGTATATTGTAATAATTGCTAAAAAGCATAGTCTACGCGTTTTGTTGTATCATATTTGATACATCAGGCTTTTATATAGTATGATATAAGAAACAAAAACACTTCAGTATAATTCAGAGGCACAAAGTGAGCAAAATATATAATATGATGCAAATGTTGGTATTTATATGGCCAAAATGTAATATAATATATAAATACTTCTGTTTAAAGCTCTAATGTTTAAAAGTTTAATAAACCTATGACGTTGCTTCTATGTTTAACGTTATATATTAGTAATAATATTTAAATTATTCCTATGAAAAAATCTCACCGTAAAAAGACACGTGTATCACTACCTGAATGTTTTTGTAGAAATTATAGTAAAAGGCATTGCATTTGTTAACATGTCAAAACTGTTAATCCAGGCAAGTCAACAGAAGGCATGTAGAAAAGATGTACAGCATATGTTTCTGCATGGTTTCAATCATGTTTGTTTGTTTTGATCATCTTTCAAATATAATACAGTAGGCTTTATAGGGTTGAGCTCATGTTTGTCATTATCGGTACTGAAGATGCTCTTTAATAACTCTAAAGTAGCGCATGTCTGCAAGGACTAGAAAATTAAAGAATCACCTCAAGATCAAGCTTCTACAGAATGCCCTCCATCGGATTACTAGGGAATAGCATTTATAAAACTAAACACATGATGAACAAATGATCAGTTAAGCCACCAGCATATACAAAGTCATGATTTTTCCTTTGTAAAACTACTAGGATACATTCTAAGTGATTTATGTTCTACCATATTATTAGAGGCTTTTCTCTGTCACCTATATTTATTACCGTCTCCTTCTATAAAGCAATATTCTCAGCCCTCCCAGAACCATAGATCCATACGCAGCTGACCAGGTTAAGAGGGTTCAATCCAAACAATTCACAGCCAATCACAGGCCACATTAACGGCCTGTCTGATTTGATGACATTCTCAGTTAAAAACCTGGAGGTCTGCATGGACAGTTTTATGCAAAATCACCCTGCTTTACGACAGAGAACTGCACATAAACCGCGCAGCAAAACACTCCAATATAATGGGGAGTGCTGTGACTGCAGTATGACGAAGAGCAACTCATCGGGTCTCTGACAATAACAGCAAGAATGAAACTCTGCAGCACTGCTTCTTAACGTCCCTCTTCAACCTTCACAGTATTTCAAAGCAGAACCAGGGGATTTGATATACCCTCACGCACTGCTGTCTTACTTAGCTGCTTAATCCAAAAATAGCATCCATTTGGGCACAAGGACAGCCCATAATATCATGTCATTGAAATAAATCTGGAAGCATTGTGCCATTATGGACACTATCATTCTGTTCCAAAACCTACTGAGCTGGCTCCATGAGCAGTACACAATCCCGCTGCGAAAGCCACCACGTTTTAGACAAATGCAAAGGCGGTAACGTCTGTAGCCTTTGTGGAAAAAACTATGTACAATGTACAATGTAATAATAAACACTCTAAGTAATCCAAGATATCAGACATAGTTGAAGAAAGTTATAGTTCCAAGTCAATAAAGTGTTCAAATTAAGGTTAACGCTGGAATACAACTGCACAACTGTTAAAAAAAGCAGAAACAGATTTTAAAACATCATGTATCAAACACTTTATTCTCAATAAATTCTTAATTTGCTGTTTATAAAGTAAGTACAGTAGTTGTTAAGTTTAGGTATTGGGTAGGTTTAGAGATGTTTAATAAGGTCATGTAGAATAAGTTATTATTATGTGCTTAATTACTACTAATAAATGGCTATGGTTCTAGTAATATGTTAATAAAAAAATAGAGCGTTTCCCAATCAGCTCCCTTGTTCAGTAGTCAGTGCGCTGATCAGGAGTCAACCATTTTAAGGGCCATCTCAAGCACCAGATCCTTCCAGTGCACTGAAATGTACGTTCCCTGAAAAATCATTGGCCAGTGGTATAAAACAAAACCCACTCTGTGATGCAGAAAAGTAGGGATGTGTAGGGGGGTCTGGACAAGTCATAACTTTTATGAAGAATATTTTTGGTTTTGAGACTTTAGTCTTGCAACTTTAGGAACCTTACCTTTGTACTAACAGCTTGTAACAAAAAAGAGGAGAACTTGAAATTGCATCATATTACCCTTTAAGATTTTCCACAGAATTGATTGTTTGTGACCCTGCATTGTTTGTGATGCTTTTGATTTGGTTTGATGATCATTTTTGATGATATTGGGATGATTTTAAAATAACGAATGTGGGAAACATGTTTGAACTCTTCTGGCTGAATGTACTCAAAATCAGACTTTACCCATCACACATTACGTGATTTATTTATTTATTTATTTTAATACATTTATTTTTTTGGTGAAATCTGCAAACTCAGACTGAAATCTGCAAACTCACCATGGATTTCAGTAATTAGCACAGACTACAAATTTGAGAAAAGGTCTTGGCAATAATTGTGTGACTAGTCCAAATACTTTCTGATACTGCCTTAGAAAAAAATGCAGACGTAGACATTCATTATGTTTCGGAATGGAGACTATCTGACCTTTTTAAAGAGATTCCCTGCAGTTATTCATCAGGATGTATGAAAGAGCATTAAATAATTGATGTCCATTAGGCACCGTTTCTTTGGTTTTATTAGAATGTAAAGCTGTTGCATCATCAGTTTAAACAGCAGTCTGGGAAGAGGGTGATGTATACTTAATGATGTGGCAATTAAGATGGAGAAGCAGGCATTTCTGCATTGATCCCAGTACTTTATTTATTTAGCAATAAGATCATATTTGAAACAGTCTCTGTGCTCTCTTTAAGGTGGCAGTTTAAGTGATACATCTACTACAGCCATTCAATAAAGAACAACAGAAAAATCGGCTACATAGTAAAGCTAAAAATAAACCGACTAAGGTTATGAACAGACTAAAAGCAAAATGATCTTTCCTGGATAAGATATTTGAAGATCTGTCTCCAGTAGACTGAATTTTGTGTGGTGATGGGATGAGGACTGAAGTAAACTGAATCTATTTTAGTTACACAAAGCAAAAGATTGGCAGATTCACGTTAATCTATTTTTGATAAAGTAAACTCACTTTTCTCTCTGCTCACAGGGTGTTATACTTTGAACGTGTCACACATAGCAACATACAATTTTGCAAAAATGACGCTCCGGGCATTAATGGGTTGAACTTGGGATGCTGTTTGTCTTGAGCCAGTAAACAAATGCCTAGAACAGGGGTCACCAGGTTCAGTCCAGGAGGGTCATTGTCCTAATCAAACACCTGAAGCAGCTAATCAAGGTCTTTGTGTACTTGAAACATCCTTGAAACTCTGCAAGACACCAGCTCTCCGGGAACAAATATGATGACCCCTGACCTAGAATATCCAAACAGGCTAAATCATTTAAGACCCCTATATAGCAGCCTCGTATTAATGGGGACTGCGATGCTAGTCGCATTTTAGTTGGGGGACCAAACGTCAGTATTAACTATTAACTACAACTTCTGCCTCGATAAACTCAAACTTAATTTACTGCTAATTAATAATAAAATAAGTGTTTAGTTTATGTTTCTGGTTGGATTAAAGGGTGTGAGATGTATGATGTTGATGTATGAGAGATGTAGATAACTGCACTTTAGACAAAATAAAATTAAAATTAAGTTTTAAACTGCCTAGTCCTAGTCATTATTAGTCACCTTAGGGACTTAATGTTAACCTTAAAGTCCATTCCTGAATAAAGTGGGGGTCTATACTTGTTTAGATGTTATTCTAATATACCACTAATGTCAGAATAAAACATATGTCCTTGCTAACAACCCTAATTGTGTCATTTGCTCATTTGTTTGTTTGTCTGTTTGTTTGTTTACACAATATTCCGCATTATGAATAGCATAAACTATTGCCAGAGGAAGTTCAATTCTTATTCCCGTGTATTACACTAGGCAAAATAGAGAAAGATTCATATTAGAAGATCGACATACTGTGCCGATTACATTTATATCAAAGATATTTGCTTGCCAATAAAGTTCAATTTTGTTATATCTAACTAGTAAGGAGAGCAATATGCAATAAAACATCCGGCAAAGAGATAAAGATCATAATTATCAAGCCAAAATCATTTTGGTGCAAGTTGGTACATGCCCTGCATATTTGCACTACTGAGTTATATAAAATTCTCTTTTTGAAAGCGAACTTCCAAGTTCTGTATTAGGTCCTCAACCTTTAGATAACCCCCCCCCTCGTCGTCAGGGCTGAGCTAATCACTGCCCATAACCTCAATAAGAGAAAAGATCTTCAAAGTGACTCGACCTCATAAAAAACGATCTAGCGTAAATAGCCGACAGACTGCAGTGCTTCTAAGCTCCGCTCTTTCAGCACTGCGGCTGCTTAGACCTCATCTGACTGTTTAATACCCTAACAGCTTTCCTGCCATTATTAAATCCCGAATGCATGGATACAGATTGTATTTCAGACAGACACAGCTTCCTGTTTGTCCACTTTATTAGAGGCAACAAGCAGACCACAGAATCTACATTCATAACGAGGCTTTTGATGTACTTGCGCTATAAAGGTTTAGAGCAAGACTGTGATTATGGTTATTGGTGGACCGCATCTAAACCTGAAAGCTGCTTACGGTAAGAGTTAAACCTGTTTACCAGACATGGTGTTGAAGTGAGGACAAGCATCTGATAGTGCTGGGATTAAACAGTAAGAAATGAGCAGCTGGTGAGCACACTTCAGGAGATTTCACCATCAGAAAACAATGACAAGTCATTTTATGAACAAATACACCCATATTTTGAAGGCACACTGGCAGTATTTGTCAGCACGCTGCCCACAAGGCCATCGCATCTGCACAGGTGCACAATAGATGGAAAGTACGAAGGGCGCATCCCCCTGCAGGTAGATAATAAAACTCTGCGTTCTGTCAACGGTCAGACTCACCTCTGAGCGCAGGCAGGAGTGAGTGGTCCTTCTTGTTGTCACATTTGTTGCACTCACTGAAGTAGAGCAGCAGGAAGACGTCCACTAGCACCCAGACCAGAGAGGTGGTCAGCACCACCTTACAGTACACGAAGCGTCTCATGAGCCCCTGCTGGCGTCAGGACACCTCAGATGGGCAGATGAGAGGGACACAGGAGATGGGGCAGGGGGCGATGTGACAGGACACACTCTGAGACGTCATCCCACTGAGAGGTGACAAGAAAATAATAAATATTAGTTGCATCATCAAAGCGTCAAACCGAGTTAAAGACCAAGTCGGATGAGTATAATAAGCTAGTCTGAAATAAACCCTTATTGTCTGTTCAGTGCTATTTATCTAATCATTGCAAAAGTCAGCCTCTCAAACAGGTCATTTTTTACTATGCAAGCAGCATTATGTACAGTAAATGTAATACTTACACACATTTTTATATCCGAGATTTAAAATTCACTTCCACTTCTCTTCTGGTTAACTGTTAAAGGAGAGGCCATAGGCAGAGGGTGAACTGACTCCAAGGTAAAGCTAAAAGCAGCCAAATCTGCAAACATCATAAGCCTGTCTTTTATAGCAAGAACCAGACATGAGTGTCATATAAGATAGTAAATTACGTTTAATGGGACTAAATGTATATTTGACAATTTAATAAAACATTACAAATTGAAAATTATAAAATGTTTACTTTCCAAGATTATTCAACCAAGCGAATAAATTATTTCTTTGATCTATGGTGAGTTTAAGCACTTAAAAAAAAAACGAAACTCTCCTTAAAATCACTGAAGCAGTTGCTTACGTTGTACGTACATCTGAGCTATGTTGCTTATCAAAGAGGATTCTCAAGAAGTTCAAAGTTTAGTCAAAATTTAGTCTCATCTGAATACCTTTCACTGGCCATTGGATTCCTAAACTCAACAGAATAGAGTGTGATTGGTAATGTTAATATAATGTCGCAATCAGCATTTTCTATTCTTTTTCATTTTGTTAGCAACAGATGTATTAGATTTCATTTGTTTGTGCAGAGGCATTTTTTGTCCATTTTGTTCCAATTTAAGGTTTCCAGCTTTCAAATAAAACAGAATTCACTTTTATTGCCACTTTTTACTTTGGGACTTTTTACTTTGATAGCACTGCAGAATATGAGATACACAATATAATGATAATATGCAATAATATAGCAATAATGTCTCTAAGCTGGCCGGCTATCGCTGCTGACCGAACGAATGTTATGTTTAACAGCACACAATAGCTACATCCCAAATGTAGCAATATACACTATGCACTTTTATATATTATGCACTTATGCACTGCTCAACCATATACTATATAAATTATAAAAGGTTATTTTGTCATTCTTAATCAGAGTTCGATGGCCCTCCAGACATTACGGCAAGATACAAGCTACTCATAATTTGTTATAAACAACATGTAACAACTGTAGCATTTAGTTACTGTACATTACACTACTTCAAAATAAGTTTCTCAACACTGGAAGCTAAACTGTTTTGAAGACAGTCCAGCTATTATTAAAAATAAGTAGCTATTATTACTATTAACATTATTATTATTATAAGTTTGTATATTATTTTACAGCTTTGATGCCTCTGCTGCAGGTGAAGGATGTGACACCATAAGATCACTCCTGTTATAATGTACGAAGTGCTTCTCTTGCTCTCTCTGTTCCTCCCCCTTCTCTAGGCTCTATCCTGGAGTCTGGAAACAGTACACTCGCTCCAGACTGTCTGTCCTTTTCCTCTAGGGAATGCCCGGACAGCACACAGTGAACAGAAACTACAGAATCCATTCTATATATACTCAAAAGCACAATCTGTCTGTCTGTCTATCTATCTATCTATCTATCTATCTATCTATCTATCTATCTATCTATCTATCTATCTGTCTGTCTATCTGTCTATCTATCTATCTATCTATCTATCTGTCTGTCTATCTATCTATCTATCTATCTATCTATCTATCTATCTATCTATCTATCTATCTGTCTGTCTGTCTATCTCTATCTATCTATCTATCTATCTATCTATCTATCTATCTATCTATCTATCTATCTGTCTGTCTATCTGTCTTATTACATTATTGTACACATGACCTTTGTTTGTTTGATCATCAGTAAAAATCATGCCTCAGAAGCTGTGAACTCGTCTCTCATTGGAAATATATCTTTAAAACTTAACACTTTACAATAAGGTTTGATTTGTAAACTACATGGCAATAAAATGGATCTATCTAGCCCTGAATAGAATCATCTGACTCATATAACCAAATCAAAAGACTCACAACAGCACAAGCAAACAGGCTGTAATCTCAGATTTGATCACAAATGTTGTTGACCATCTGCTGGGCCGTCCAGGGCTGCAGTGGCACCAGAATGAACTTCCCTCAGGATTATCTCATTTAACAAGCCCTTAACAAACCACTGAAAAGCTCCAATCATGATGAATATCAACTAGACTACATGATCAACTCTCCTAATAATATGTAATATTTTATTTTAAGGACCTATTTTCCCAATTACATAGTTGCTTATTACAGTAGCATGCATATTACTAGCATTTTGGCCGTTTATCTGTATTTATAAACCTCAAGACAGCACTTTATTTTACAGTCCTGTTTCCATATGTGCATACTGTGCACTAAAGTGTAAATAAAGTGTAACCCTTAATTCTAATTAAATAGGGATTTGTTCAAGAAGACAATATGGTGATACTTTAGAATAGGGAACTCATATTCACTATTAACTATGACTTTTCCCTCAGCGAACTCCAGATTAGCTGCTTATTAATAGTTAGCAAGGTAGTTGTTACAATATGTTTAGAGGTAGGAATAAGGGATCTAAAACACAGCCATGCAAAATACCCGAAAAGGTAAATCAATATAGAAAACTCATTTGGGTCAAACATTGGTTCAAATGTTTTCACAAAAAAAATTTGATAATTTCATCAGATTCAAAAACATTCCATTATTTTGACTGTTGTTTTGAGAAAAATAACATCTAGGTCAAAAGACTTTCATTATTTCCAGGAAGGCATTACTTACATATACACTGTTGAAATGTTTAGGCTAAGTAAAATGCTTGAATGTTTTTTGAAACAAGTCTCTCGTGCTCAACGAACCTGTATTTATCTCATTGTCATAATGAAAAACACAGTTCTGAAAGCAGCAGCATTTTGACCTGGGCCACTATTGCCCTAGCAACAAACCAGAATACCTTAGCAACATATCAACAACTCAGAACACATTCAAAGCTACATAGTTTTTACCGGGCAAATCTGTTTACACAGTGCAATGTCTGTACGGATGCACCAGTGAAAACATTTCAAATCTATATGTCCTGTTGTTGTCTGTAGCAGTGTGGTCCCTTAGAAACAGAACGAGAGTCTGTTTTCTTTCTGCGCTCTAGCATAGATAACTTCACTGTTTACGGTAAGTTTACTTTTGATGCAACATGATGCTCTTATCAAGTGTAGACTTGGTAAGGGTAATCGCATTTCGTTTGAGAAGTTTGAGAATCAATAAAAGAAGAAGTATGAAATTGAATTCTATGTAATATTCCAGGCTCCTCTGCTTCAGAATGCCTGCACTGTTTGATTTCTTTTAGAGATTAACCAGCAGACCGTTGTAAAGTCTACAGATTCAGCCCTTCAGACCCGGGGTGTACAGTTACCTCTAAGCTATTATCATTAGTCTCCTGAAACTCAAAACCCAAGGAAAGCATTGATTGAGTCTTAATTAAGAGGCTTTCACTTTACATCGGGCCTTTGCAAAGTCTGTTATTCACCGTTTTGTAGCAAATGAGACCTTGTCCTTAATTATTTGACATGCTCGCTAAGAGTTAACTAGTAACAAAAGGACTATTTTAGCTGCGCAGACAGGACATTGCCTCAATGTCAAATGTTAAACCAACTCACACAGAACAAGCTGCCTCAATTACGCAACTAAATAAATGTGCAGCGAGATCATTCACATATATTTGCTGACGTGTTTTGGTTATAGAGTATTGAAACTGGCAAACAACACAAAGAGGCGGTTTATGAGCTTTTTTTACTTGAATTTCCCAATGAGCTGCTTTTACGTCACATAAAGAGATACCGTGAATTTACACAATGTTCAAAAATCACTTAGAACAGCATCTTTTGTCCGCTTAGTACGTTCAAGCAAATTGGGCCATTTTTTGATAAGTCTAAGAAAAAAAAGTCCCAATTGTACTGAATTAACCTCTATTTTTAGCATAGAGATACCTCTGTAAGGTCAAGTGCTATGGATCAACATTCATCACGAAATTGGTTTAAATGTCATGATTTGTAAATATGCATTTGTTAATCGCACAAGACACAGAGTTTAGCTGTTAATTCATTTAAAGTAAATAAATAAAAAAAATTTGTATCTTCTTTTCTTTTCTTTTTTTGGATCGTACAAGACAGATGCTGGCACGTGCACTTATCATTTAAAGAAGTGTTATACATGTAAGGTAGTGACACTTCTGTACTTACTGAATGAAGACTGAATGACACCCTGATCTCCTGATGACCAGCCAGCAACGTGTTGCGTTTGTTTCCTCTTATTTATAATTCCAATACGATTTCATGCGTATCTCTTGTTGCGAGCGTGAACACCAAACGACGACATGGACCCAGTAAAACATATATAAATAAATACAAACAACAGGCCGTATTTACTGAGCCCCCCCCCCAAAAAAAAAAAATCTCGAGCTGTCCCTTTCAGCACTGTCTCTATGACAAACGATGCTGCATGCATTCAGCCCACTGCATCACTGGACAGATGTCGTGCCTGCAAGCAGATGCGAAGGCTGGAGCTGTGTGTCGCACGCCGGGTCTCGAGTTATGTCTTCATGTGAAGAAACATTTCCCTTAGAGATGGATTCATAGGATGTCGGTATCGTTCCGTTTGGGCTATTGGATTTAGGATGACTGGAGACAAGAGGCGTGTCCATCCAAGACACCAATGCGCAAGTGCGCCGAGGACATCTGGTACATGTAGGCTGTTTCTAATGACAGCTCTCTCTCTCTCTCTCTCTCTCTCTCTCTCTCTCTCTCTCTCTCTCTCTCTCTCTCTCTCTCTCTCTCTCTCTCTCTCTCTGGGGAAAAATATATTATTAACTGGTAATTATTATTACCAGTTATTCAGATTAATAATAATTCATTAATATTCTGGATGATGTTGCGTTTTACTCCTATACTCAATGGTTTCTTTCAGTGATTAAGCGTAACACACATACATGGGTGCTCTTTTGTATTTAATTGATAACCTGCATCAGTTGATTCTTAAAAGCCATTCCCATATATTATTCGCAAAAATAATAAGCATCGAATACATTTAACGATTGCCTCATCCTGTTTTCTCATCCGTTTCACTTGAAATTGTTTTTTAACATCATATTTTGATCAATCATCGTATGTTTCGTAGCCGACTACTGACTATACTGTTTCATTTCATACATAACTGGTAAGAAATAATTATTTTGCAGCTTGCCGCACATGGAGTATAATTTAGAGTATAATTTAGAGGCACAGCAGCGACACCTGCTGTACGCAAGGGGAACGATATTAAAATGATATTAAAAATAACATGACCTGTTCTGATCTTTCAGCATTTTCCATTTTCTACAGGTTGGCTGCACAGCATTATAAAGCAACAGTAAAGTGAAAAATAAAAAAAAAAGTTAGGTTGTACTGATTTTCAACCAGCATTGATTTCCATTGGCTTACATATATAATGCAGCTCAGTTGCATAAATAATGTTATGGTATCCATTCATATTTAATGTGTCTTTAAAACTGCCTGCAAATGTATAAGAAAAAAAGAGAAATGCGGTCATACCAAATACTAGCTAATAAAAGTTACTGAAAAAAAATGATTTCTATGTCTTGGAGATGTTGTCACGGTTCTTCTAAGCATTAGGTCTCAGACTAAATTGCTTCTGTCTCTTCATCTAATCCCAGATTGACTCTGTGATGATAAATGAGATCATACCATCTGCTGCAGTCAACCGAACAAACACTCACTGATTATTGATCCTCCCAAAATATCATAGTGTCTTCCAGCAGAAACTATGATCATAGGATTCTATCTGCAGTATACCTCTTATTTGAGCAACCATCATTTCTTCTTCATGCAGTTTGACAATTGTTTTCTTTGTCTACAGTTTACGGTCAGATTTGTCTACAGGTCTAATCGCTCTGTTCCTAAGTGACAAAGGGAGAAAAAGAAGAGGAGGAAGAAGAAACAACTTATTTTTGTTCACTCAGCACGACCTGATTCGTGATGGAATATGTGTTCTTAACTTAACTCTGATCTGATATCATGAAACATTTCTGTATAGCTGTCAGAGCATTGAGAAAAGCTGCCTCTGATTTTTCTACATTTTTTCATTTATATATATATATATATATATATATATATATATATATATATATATATATATATATATATATATATATATATACAACACTCTGAATAAATGTGTAAACCCAATCCGGGCTATTTTTAACATTTAAACAAAGTATTTTGATTCTTTTGGATTTCCAAATGTTTTGGATCATATATAACGTAACAATATAGACCAAATTTAAAAGACAAATATATTGCTGCATCCTTTGTGTGGTTAGTTATCTATCTATTTCTAAACTTTGACTCAAATGTGATTTTGAAGCTCATGTTAGATGCACACACTCAAATACAGCACTGCTTCTTGTTGTTACAGTGAAATATTAAAAGTCACGTTTTTAAAATCAACCAGGTTCATTTCTGAAGACTGGCCAGCAGATGGAGACAGTGACATGTCAACGATGTCCTGATGATAAAGCACAGAGGAGTTGACAAAATTCATTTCAAATAAATGCTCAGTAAATATAGGATATACAAATGTCATTATGATGTTCTCTATAACAATATTATTTAGAAACAGGACCTCATAAAATATAAAACTTATACATTTTATGGGTGACTTTTGTCTTTTTGACTTTATGGCTACAGCATATGATTTAGTTTAGAAGAGGGGTCATCAAACTTGATCCTGGAGTCCTTAGTTTGTTTTTGGTTTTTTTAATTCAGCATTCTTTTTTTTTACTTTTTAACACTGAAACTTTTTAAATCATTTTTGAAACCTTTTAAACGTGCTTTAATGTAAAATTTAAAAAATGTCAATGTAAATAATGTAACGTAAAATTCGACAAATTTCTCTGGGTCGCCACAAAGGGGTTTATTATCGATCTCAAGGTGAAGACATTAACATGATCTAATATCTATATTCAAACAGTTGTGGCTCAGTTCTTTGGCAGATGGCAAATATATGGCCTCAGTTCATGGCGGATGTAAAATTTGAATTTTTGTGTTTGAAGCGTTTGAATTCGTGAAGTGTTTTCCGTGTAAATGTAAACTATTTTATTCTTTTAACCATGTATTCTTAATGTTAAAGACTATGCTATATAAGCATTCGCAAGCTTTATTCACTGACCGTTAGACGGTTGTTTTTAAATTTTCCTCGGAGGACTGTAATAGCACAAGTTCTGCTGTAGGTGGCGCCACAAAGACATGAACTTGTGAGAGAGGGGAGTAGCAGTCACCTCCCATCGGCTCATTTTAACCGAGCAGGTGTGATGTTGAGCAGAAGAGCTCTGTGTAGTTCCAGTGAATCAGAGCAGGAGCGCGTCATGGGACGCCAGTACGCCAAAGAAGAGACGCTGGATCGCTGCGCCTGACTTTAAGGACACTTTTTAAGCCATTTCTCACTCGCTCGGACGCCCAGAACGGAACTGCTTGATTTCTCGGACTTTTCAAAGTATTCTTTCTGGACGGTCTTTTGAATTAGCAGACATGAATATTACATTGAACCAAACGGACAGCGGAATCTTCTCCAACCGGACCGAGGAGATCCTTCTGTGCTGTAACTTCTCGTCGGTTGTGACGGACAACGGCTTCACGGCGGCGGCTCCGGACGAGAGGAGCCTCTTCATCATGAGAATAGTTCAGATAGCGGTGATGTGCGTCCTCTCCCTCACCGTGGTCTTCGGTATCTTTTTCCTGGGGTGTAACTTGCTGATCAAGTCGGAGGGGATGATAAACTTTTTGGTAACGGACCGGCGACCCTCGAAAGAGGTAGAGGCGGTCATCGTGGGCGCGTACTAGAGACGTGATGAGGATTATGCACTGCCGTGACATGAAGTTTGTGTACCACCTGATGGACGTGTATTTTGATGGCATATTTGCGAACCGGACACAGTGGTTTTTTTTGGCTCTTTAAAAAAAACTATCATTTGGAAATCAACTGAATTAACGCGCCCTCTCCGTTTTGCGCACACCCTTTTTTCCGCTCCTACACGTTCAAGCGCTTCTTTATGACACGAACCACCCAGATGTCAAATCAGATACAGGCACGGAATCTTACATTTGTCATCGAAAACATTTTTATGTAGAAACACAGCTGTTTGCACATATGGACCGTTTTTAATGGTTGTTATCTTTAAAGCACTGCACGGACTAATTATTTGTTGTTTAACGAGATCAAAGCACCATATGTTTAATACAATAAATTCACGTTTCGATTAAGAATTTTTTTCTGTCTTATATGTTTTTATTATTAGCCAACATTATGCTCATTCTGTGGGGATGTATAAGATGAAATTTGCTTTTTCAAGCCGATTAAAAAAATGTAGTGGACAATTTTAAGGGTCAGAACAAGCATCTATGTATAGAAACAACACATATTTACCTTCATTTAAAACGAGTCTTACTAAAAAGTGTTTGCTAATGTGTTTTAGATCTTAGATTTTATTCTGATATGCAGACTGATGCACTTGTCCTGTACTGTTCTGCCGCAAAGGAAACTTTCTATTAAAGCCAATACAATTTATTTCTGTTTATTTGCCAGCACCCATGATTTCAAAGATCAGAATAATTGTCACAGCTCGTTAATTTAAATGGATGTGGTGCTAATAAGCGGCACATATTTTCCTTGAACATCTGTCTGTGCCTGTCTTTTTCGGTCTTCCTGCCCTGCGTGTAGATATTTGGGGACATTTATAAATAACACTCTATAAGACAGTTATGCACACAATACACTGACACACCTTTTTCAGACCAGATAAATCTAAGGCAAGTGCAGAAGTCCCAAGGGTTTTACAAAGAGGATGATAATCCTTTGCCATTTTTAATTATCCGCAACCTAAATTACAGCATATAAATTCAAATACAATTTTAAGGATCGCTTATTTGAATGCACAATTAAGCAATGCAATAGTGCATTTTATGCAGGTAAAACAGGCTTTCTGTTGCTCGGGTTTGGATGATTAAATGGAATTCATCAGTGGTTGGAGTTCAAAGGTAAACTAATTAAATTCAGTTAGCTGTTACCTAATCAGACAGCAACACAGCCCATCCTGTTTCAGCATGGCTATCAATAATCACAACGCTTCTGTTTTAATGTGTAACCACAGACCTGTAATTTTTCATAATGTTGATATCGCCAAGATTAGACTAAATTAGCCTGCACGAACGGGTAAATCTCTTCTAAATGTGTTTACCAAGGCAGGCGTAGGGCTGTTGATGAAAAAGGCCTGCCACTTTTAAGACACGTCTATTTATAAGAGTGTCTGTGAGAGCTGAGAGCTTGTTAACTTCACAATGAATAATTTTGCAGCAGCCGCTTCAGCACTGAGCCAGATACTACGCAGGGATCAACTTTAACGGAGAGAACCGGCCTGTTCGTACAATCGTGATTTTACACCTCCCGTGAAAGATATTTAAATATTCAGAGTCTCGTTCATTTTTGATTCTGTCTAAATATTGAAGATCCCACAAAAGAAAAAAAAAATGAAATAAAATGCCGCAATTCTCATTAGCTGACTCATAACATTTGCATTTGGTTTAACATTTGCAGAGATATTTTAGCCCTACTTGTGTGATTTGCGTTACGTACTTCCAGGGCACTTAATGTGGGTACACCTCATATTGAAGTTGCATTTAGAACATCGTTTAATTTACATAGGAGGCCACTTGCGTAACATTTACATTATTTGGGAGTTTTTTGCCATGTGGTTTTGAACAGAAGTATACCATAAAGCTAACCAAAAAAATGTAACTGTCTAAATGTATACTTGTAGCATACAGGTACTTAAAATCATAAAAATGTATTTTTTTATTAGAATAATAATGAAAATCTGCAGATAATATGATGTTAATTAAATAACATTCCACTTAAGTGTACCTAAAGAAAGCACTTGGCATTCAATTGGTACACTTTTAAAACACACACTTAATGTCAAATTAAACATTTACTTTAAAGTTAACTTCATTTAAATGAAATTTATTTAAGTTAAATTATTGTTTATATAATCTTTTATCATGCTTTAAGCAAGTAGAACACATCCTAAAACACATTTAGTAGCCTACTTGATTGTAATTTTTACTGTAGTGCTATTCATTGCAAGTTCATATAATAAAGCGTGTAACTACAAATATACTGAAATGCATAACAAATATATGACATTAATATATTTTTTTTCCAAAATAAATGCTTGTCAGTACATTTGGCTGCACGCTTTAACACAATGTCAAAGACAATAAACGTAATTATTACATAAATATGTACTTAAGTACTGTTAGGTTCAACTAATTCAATTTCAAAACTTTTTTCAGTTTGCACTTAAGTATAAGTTTTTAAAACAGGTTTTAATGTTTGGTATGGAAGGAAATGCTGGCTTTCTGGCTGAGAGCGTTAGTTTTTAAATAGAGAAGATATTGTCTTCCTCATGTCATGTCTGCTCCTGTCATGAGTCTGATGGCAGGGTGGCAATCGAAAGGATGCGGCGGCGCTGACACGAAGGAAGGCGATCGTTTCATGATTATTCTGCATGGCTACATCTAACCACATCTCCCGAAATATACAGTGAATCATTGTGTGCTGTGTTGAAATTTTTTTATCTAGACATTGATGGCACATGGTGTAGAAATAGACTGGCACATGTAGACCTCAGAGACAAAAAAAGGGGTCCCCAGTAAGTCTCATTTTTTCCAGAGGTGAACGATGATTACATGACGGTGCCCTGAGCTCTAGTTCAGTTCATCCATCAACTGATAGGCAGAAACGCTCAGTGGGCTCATCAATGATCATGATGTTGATTGACAGCTCTAGACGGCACTCTGACAGAGCCATCATTCTTGGTCCTGTGTTCTTCATGTACCTTGAAGAAAGAGTACTGTCACAAGTAAAACTGTTAGGAAGAGATTAAATTGGATTCCATGGGTTTTAAAAATGAAACAATTATATTTTTTCTTACGTAGAATAAAAAGTATTTTAATCATAAATTGTGGACGCAATCAGTAGACTGAATATTATTTATACCATTTTTAGTTTTAATCCAGAGCCTCAGACAAACAGGGAAATCTGATTCTTTTAGACAGTTTGTTTCATGGCACTGGTCCCAATAACTGATTCGCTGATTCGCACCATAGGACCATATTGTAGACTTGGCTTAATTTAAGTTGGACCGAAGACCTTAACATATTATCAAAAGCCACATGTATTCATTTTGCATTGCTTGATATGCTTTTTTGACTGTTAACATATGGGTAGCTGTTAACCTGCAGTTTTTATGAATCACCAAAAACTGTTACTAAGCTAAAAATCGTTTTTTTAAAAAAAACGTTTTTTAGTATTCTGAAGAAGTCTAATTAAGTAAATGAATGAATCATTTAAATTGTTTGGGTGAACTATTCTTTACAATTCTTCATGGAACCACTTTATCTCTTTATTTCAGCTGCCAAAACACATTTCTCGCATTGCTGAATTCTGGTGAATCCTATAAGTGAATCTGTATTAAACTTTGCCTGAGTTTGCTCTTGCATAAATTCGTCTTGCAGTATTTTTGCTGGCATCTGCCTGATGTGCAGTAACTTGCATGACAAATGAATCTGTGGCAAAATGCCATAAAGTTTGACAGGATATTTTATTTCTTTGGACATTGTACTTTCCTTAAAGCTGCTTGCCATTTCCATTTTCTATGTGAAAATGCATCAGAAAAACAACAAAACAACATTTGTCTCATAGTTGTTCCTGAGTTCCTCGCATTGCTACTATGAACAATTTGTCTGAATTCACCCACGATGTTTGATGTTCACCCATTTCACACAATAATTTCACTTGAGCTGATGTTCTTTTGATTAATTGCGCAGAAGTGACTGGCAGGGTGATATTGATCATGAAATCTGTTTGGACAGAGAATCAAGCTCAGCCACACAGCTCTTACACAGTGCAGCATCTGAACTGACTGCTATTATAAATTGAGCCTAACTTTGCTCTTTCATGGTTTCTATCAGATACTTGGAATGCCTTTCGTGTTAAAAAGGACAAATGCTTCATATTGTTTACAAAAGAGTTAAACATATTTAAAACGTTTAGTCTGTTTACTCACTTATGTTGGAATTGTGTTTATCTTGTATTCATTGTTTACTTTAGGGATCTTAGTATTACACTATGTGCAAACCAGGGATAATTTGTCTGTTCATACTAAAGCAAAACCGCTGTACTCAGCTGTATAATCACAGCTACTGTGATGTTTAAAATACAGCTGTAAAATGCAGGACTTAGAGACAGCTATATTTAAAAACTCAGAACATTAGAAGGATCAGACATGCCAGCAAAATGCCTGTATAAATTCTGTATAAATTCACTTGATTCAGTTGATTTGTATTCTTCTGCTTTATACTGTTCAGTGCTTTTGATGCAACCTGTGTTGTTAAAAGCGCTGTATAAATAAAAATGATTGATTGATTGATTGATTGATTGATTGATTGATTGATTGATTGATTGATTGATTGATTGGTTTGCAACAAATTACTACCAAACAAATCTGATTACAGAACAATTGGCTACAAACAGGGCTGGAAAGGTTACTTATTTTTAATTACAGATTACAAAATACATGCTATAAAAATATTTTGTGACTGCATGATATCGCAGACATTACCTCCTACAGGGGCGAATCCTGACTCTTCCATGACCTCTGGCCTCCACAGTCCGGATGAGTGCAGTGGAAATCATTAAGCAATATTGGGTCTAGGATGTCGTCCTGGGCCACATAGGGTCTCTCTTCTGGCCTAAAACCTCCCAATATCCTAAATACTTCAGCCGGCCATCCTGCTGCTATGAGTCCAAGATGTCTCTTACATGATAGACTGATGGCTGTTGTCAAGGATTGACCATGGACTGTTAGGAATAGGAAAAGATTAGAGTTTGCCTACAGGGAGATGACGAGGAGTCTTGGACATGGCACAGACAAAGCGACTCCAGACGTACCTGAAGACATCACAGGACATATACCAGTGCCTGGTACTTGGTCCACCTTAACCATGAAGGGAACACTGTGGTCTGAATGGTGAAGTATGGGAGCCATGCAAAAGACTGTTGAAGACTTTGTGGGCACTGGAAGTCCAGGACAGGGACTCTGGCTTTCCTCACAGAAGGGATGTCAAAGCAGCCATCAAGAGGCTGACGAAACGTCTTGATGAAGCGTCAATAGAAATTTGAAAAGCCAATGAATCTTTGTAACTCCTTCACTGACTGAGGACAAGGTGACTCCTTGACAGCGGTTACCTCCCTCATCCTGACTGATAACATAAACAAGGAATTGTTAAAGAGCCTCCTGAATGTATTTCTCCATTGCCCTGCACTCCGGGATGGACAGGGGATAAACTTAGGAAGCTTTTTTCCAGGCAGCAAATCATTGGCAAAGTCCCATGGCAGATAAGTAGCCGCTTGCTTATTGAAAACATCCTGGAACTCATCATAATCAGGTGGGACCGATGGAGTCCTCAGAGGTTCAGGACTTTTAATGCTTGTGGAGGTGATGAGGAATACATGGGACAAACCAAGTAGTTGAGGTAGGTCTGAAAGACAGTGACAGTGGCAATATTTGCTTCAACAAGTAACCTCACGAGATTTCTGGAGAGTGAAGCACGAGCCAGTGATGCCAATCAATCACTTTTATTTATATAGCGCTTTTAACAATACAGACTGCATCAGTGCACTAAACAGTATCAAATAGGAGAATACAATGATAGGGATGTATAATGGCAAGATTTAACTATTTGTTATTGAATGCAGAGACAGTCTCTTCAATCAAAGTACCCCAACTAAGCAAGCCAGAGGCAACAGCAACAAGGAACCAAAACCTTATCCATTACAGAATGGAGAAAAAAAACCTTGGGAGAAACCACATTCAGTTGGGGCCATGCCATCCATCCTAAGATAATGTCTGCTGTGGGTCCCTCCTGTACCAGAAAGATATTTTTGTCTTCATGAAGGTTTCTGAGGCGGTGCTTGGAATCTCACCAGCCCACATCCCAGCGATTTTTCCTGGATGGTCTTGGCAAGGAGCTCCTGGGGTTGACAAGCTCTAGACACATGAAGACTGCTCAGTAGGTCTTGGGGAATGAAGTTGCCTGGAGGAGCCCAAGTCAACCAGCCCTGGGACTGTAAGGGAACAATTTGTGATCTGTAGCAGCATGGGAGAGGCAAGATGAATCAATTGGCATGGGTTCTGGTACTGGAGGACTGGTGGAGGGTTTCATTAATGAGGCAGGCTGACAAGCATTTGGTGATGTGATTTGCTCTCTGTATGAAATTTTCCAGACCCACTGTGTCATCATACATCTCCACAGGAGTATGAATGTTTGGAGCTAGGCGTTGTCAAGCGCAGCTTCATTCCACAAGCTGGTCGCTGCCAGTGTCCGGAATTTCAGAGTGTATTCATGGGTTGATAACTACCCCTAGTGCAAACGCAGCAGCTGGTTGGAGAAAGAGAGAGTTCCCGTAGCAGAAACAAACACGTCTTTAAAATGGTTAGTGAATGCTTCGTAGGAATTGATTATTGCCCTGTTAGTGTTCCATATTTCCTTTTCCCACAATAATGTTCAACCATAGAGAAGAGAAATGAAGAAGGCTCTTGTGAGTATTTAAACTGATTGCAGGACTTGATTGCAGATTGACAGTTGATCAGAAGGCAGGTGTAATTGGTGACTGGGGATTGTGACAACAGCAAAATCTCTGACACCTGGCTCTTCCAAAAGAAGTGCAATAAAGTGCATCCATCCATAACAAACAGTGGTTCAAATGGTTCCAGGTTGTTGTTCCTTTGTTTTTGTTTTTTTTGTGACAAAAAAAGTTTAGAATAATGTCAAAATTAAGGTTTAAACCATTATGTTCTGATAATCTTTTTTTCTGCTTTAAAGAAGTGTCTTTATTTTGATGTGTTGACTAACATACTAAAGCACACATAAAGTTCTTGATTATATTTTAACTGTAGTGTGATAGACAATATTACAATATATTGCAAGTTAGTATATGTTTAAAAAATGTACTAAGATGCAGCTTCATCATTACACATGTGTAATTAGAAATACATTGAAATGAAATCCATGTTATAAAAGTTTCTATACAAATAACATTTAAGTATTTATTAGTTTAGCTGTACAAACGCACTAAGTAATTTGTCCACTTTAGTGAGTAAGAAACAAATTCTAGTTAACTCATTCATTAGAAATGTAAACTATAAACCTTTTAGTTTCACTGCAATTAATATGCCATTAAATGTCAAAAAAATTGCACTCAGTTTTAGTTGTTTTAAAGTACATTATTTCCATAGGAGATCATCTTTTTATGATGTGTTCCTTTTGCACAATGCTAGTAACAAAAAATCTGACCAAAAGTCTGACCAAACACCATTCATATTTTCAAATTTTGCAAATTTACTCCATGGTACATTTTTTTTCTTAGAGTGAAACTATCAAATAACTGCTGAATCAATAAAAAAACACTCAAATCTCTTATCACAGTGTTAGCTTTCCCAGTCAAGTCCTGAATAATAAATTATGAATTCGAGTGCTGGCCTCATCATCAACTGAGGTGTTTAATAGCGCTATACATTATTCATAATCAGCGTGTTTCAGTCAACACGTCTCTTGTCTTTGAGCTGTTTATGTTTTAGCTCATTCATATTTCAGCATGTTTGCCGTACAGCAGGTCTTCGGCAGTGTAGGTGTCTACTTGAGCCGTGAGGGACGACAACAGTTGATGACTTTGAAGATTAGGCTTGCTCTCCGGAGGGTCTGAGCTATTACAAACTTACAGAAAATTGTGTAAATGTGTGTGTGTCTGTCCAGGAAAAAACTGGACATCATCACCATGGCAACCTGACAGCCGTACCACAGGTGGTTCACACAGGAATCAGCAAGCATGCAAGATTCTGTAGCGAGAATTAAAATAGTCCTGCCTGGAAAAGGACATAGAAACATTTGCTCATGGCAGGCAGTTTAACTTTCTAAATGGCATTTACTGGCCCATCCGAAGTCTTGTGTTTTCTTATCTTTAGAAAATGCCATCAGGCCACAATTGCATAAGCATTAGGCATAATAAGCATAAGGAGAAGTAGAACTGTACAAAAAATGTTGTTGTTGCTGTTGTTGATGGTAGCATAGAAAAGGGACTGAGGGAAAAAAGAGTTTGAAATTGGGCTGGGAAATGGTGAAGTCACCTACATGTGCACCATGACTTAACAAGTCACTAAGCTAAGCAATTTTGTAGCTTCTTCCATGGATCAATGACTTTGCTCTAAATTCCTGATAATAAAACTTGAAGAGTGCAGATAACAGAGTTATCGTCTCAAGAGTGCAGAGGTATGGAGTTGAACTGAACGCTTGTGGTCTGTATAAAACATGAGTGCTTTGGCTGCTACGGGTCCCAGGTCATTTCAACATGCTGTTTATGAGGTGATTTAACCATCCCAAACAGGGGAGAGCATAATATATTGCTATCATTTTAGAATTTTATAGTTTCAAAGGTGGTTAAACTCTATCTTCTGTCTCCATACTGCGTAGAGAGGCTGCTGGCAAGACAGATAACAACATTATCCAAGACACTTTCTTTTTTGAGGGGAAATAGACAAAATTAAAGAAATATTTTCTCTCAGTAAGAGATAAAGTAAATCATCCACAGCTGGAAGGCTGTTTTAAGTATCTCTCTATCTAATTCTCTCCCTCATGTCACTGGGTTTCAGGAGCATCAGTGTGATTTTTTTAATCTAAAAACCCAGAGTCTCTAGGCTTTAAAAGCAAATCGGTCTCTCTTTTCTGCTTCATCATGACTGCTCCATCTATATTTCAGTTTACATGGGATACTGCTCTTTCCCACTTGTGTAATGTGTATAAATAATTTCTCAACTTCATGTTCATTTTGCAGGGTCAGTTGTTGCCATGTTTTGAACTGTGATCCATTTGACTATCTGTCATTTTAATTTAATGGACACTTTGAATACATGGGACTCGATGTGTTTTGTTTCCACTGAGAAAACTCTATTGTACAAATAGTATCCTGAAGCATTGGAGGTGTATAGTAGGTGGCCTTGGTGGTGTATTTAGTGATAGATGAATTTTTAATTTGTATCTACTAATTTATGCATTGGTTGGCACCCAGTTCCTTTTCATATTGATGGCATGGCTAAGAGAGAGACCATATATTTTAAAAGGTGATCAGAGCCACAGTACATGATATAAATTGAGTGAATGCTTGATAATCGCATCCCACTGATACCATTTGACTGGTGTGTCTGTTGGTATTTCATTGAGAAATATCTTTGAATAACCTGAAAACTAGTCTGTGAACTAGCCCTTTCTCTTTTTTACATAAACTAATACAAGGATAATAACACAAGACAGTATACGGAAACAATAGACTGCTTGTTAGTCACCAGCAACAAGCAGTCAATCAAGCACAAATCATGGTGTTTGTTTCAACTTTAATAGATACAACAATTCTGGAAATGTTGAATACCTAAAAAACAACAAAGGCTTGCAAATCTGCAGTGCATAACATCATTAAAAGATTCACAGAAACTGGAGAAATCTCTGGGCATAAGGGACAAGACCAGTTTGACATTCTTGTTGGAAATCATGAATGCTGTTTCCACAGGGCTAAAGAGGAGGGAGACCTTCCATCGTGTTATCAGCATTCAGTTCAAAAGCCATCACGAGCAGCTAAACCGAAAGGAATATAAAGGTTTTAGTTCAACATATGCTCCCCTCCAGAGGATGTCTATTTCAGGGAAGGCCATGTGTATTGCAGCAGGACAATGCAAAACCACACTGCAGCTGTTACAAGAGCATGGCTTTGTAGTAGAAGAGTCTGGTGCTGAAATGGGCCCGTCTGCAGTCCTGATCTTTCACCCATAGAGAATATTTGGCATCATTAAACGAAAAATACGTCAAAGATGACCAAAAACTCTTCAGCAGCTGGAAACCTGGATCAGGCAAAATGGGGCTAAACAACACCAAAAACTTCAGAAACCCTGATACCCTTATAACCCTGATGCCCAGATATCTTCAAACTGAAAATAAGACCATGATAAGCATGCACCAACTATTTTAAAACCTGTAGCTTGCATCCAAATTGAAATCAGTGCACTTTGCGCATAAAGTTGTGAAATTTATCATTTGTGATTTGTGATTTTTGATGTTTTCTATTGTGAATAAACTATTCACAGCAAAATCAATCGAGTTGTTTTTCCAGTGTTAATTTTTCAGAGTTACAAAGTGTTGATTCTGGTGTTGATTTCTCTGACATTAACACTTGCAGTGTAAATCAATGCTAGGAGTCAGTGTAATTACAGCGTGTTAAGTTAAACAACACTTCTGATGAGTAGATCCAATTTCCGGTGCTTGCACATTACTTCCTGTATGTCTAATGGCGGACGGCCACGTGAAGACGGCAGTGTTAAGATGTATAATATTCTTTTAATTGCTTTTTTTTATTATTAATGTTTATATTTTACACTTTTATATTACATTTATGGTAATGTTTATCTATTTGCATTGTTCTAATGTTCATTTATTTCACGTTACACAGTAGACAACCCACTCGAGACGAGAGCTGCAAAGGTACGTTAGATTAAAAACTATCAACTACTAGCATAGTTAATAGTACTTTAACAGTTTTTATGTTCGACCTTGGTTTTGTAATATTCAAGATTATGTGTGGCAGATGTTATTTTTTTAACTATTAAACCGCGCGTTAAAACAGACGAACGGAAATAACACAACCTATATTTGAAATATCTAATGTGTGCGCTTGCGCGCTTAATGTGCAATGACGGAACGAAACTTTGTATGGACCGAGGAATTAATACGAAACGGAGCGCGCTTAGTACAGACTAAGACGGCTAATAACGCAGTTTAAGTTCAGCAAGGAACTGTTTGTGAAACTTTTATTCCCAGGTCAGGTATAATATTTTTCCATGTTTGTTCGTGCTATACCCTCATATTGCGTTCGCGCGTTTAGTCAACAGTGGCGCGCGATGTTTAGTTTAAACTGAAGAACATTTGAAATATTACAAATACGTCGAATGCATGCTGCCTCCGTTTTGAAACGCGGAAGTTTCAAGCTTATCTTAATGTGACTCTTTGCTTTTTCTATCAGCAAGTATCATCATGTTGATGAAAGTGCATTGTCAAGGTGTGAAGAAATTTGTGAAATTGCCTAATGATTTCACATTCCAAGATTTTCTCACTGAAGGTAAGTAGGTAAGCTTGTGCTAATTTAAAGAGAAAGAGAGGGAAACGGCTGTGTTAGAGGCATAAAATCAGTTAATTTTTGACTAAAAGATAAAAACAAATTTAAATGTTTATGTTCATGTGTATTTGATATAATTATTTTTCAGTTAAAAGCAAATTTGGGTTTGCAAGCTCTGCAGCTCTTCAAGTCTTTGATGACACAGACACCAATGTGGAGGAGGACATCTTCCAAGAACTGATTGAAGCCAATCCACATTTATGTTTAACTGTTAAATGTCTGGAAGAACTTTCTGCTGGCCTGCCAGAGGGTAAGCAAGCAGTGACACTTCAGACAGTTATGATCTGTACAATAAATGTTATTTCTTAAAATCAGAAATGTAACAAATGATTTTCCTTGAACAATAACACACAAACAATGGTGACTAAAAACACACTTGCCCTTAAACATTTAGTATAGTAGTGGGAATTAAATATAATTAAATAAAATTTAAGTTGTTGAAATTTTCAGAAAAAAGGCATTTCAGAAACCTGAAAATTGTTGTTGATTTTGTTTCAGTGAATACACCAACAAGATCCTCGACCCCCAGCACATGCACTGATACTCTTTCAGTCTCTTCAGCTGACTATGATGAGGCAGACATAGCAGTGAACAGGCAGTCTCCACGGGCTTGCAGCAGAGAGACATTGGATGCTGAAAAGGCAAAACAGGTATGTATACATGTTTTACCTTATGGTTAATTTGTCAGAATAATTATTATTACTATTATTATTATTATTTGTTTATTTTTACATTTTACATTTTTATTCAACATTACTACAACCATGCTTAATGTCAGACTATCCAAGATGCCCTGGAAAAACAATCTGGTGGTGAGGAAGTTTTGGAGGAATACCAGGCAACTAAAACTTTGAAGCACAGCACCAGACGCCAACTTGTCAATATTGTTGTCAGTCACATGACAGAGACTTACGGGTAAGATTTCAGTGCACAAACACAATAAATACAAATTGCTTCCCATAAAGGCTTTGTCAACATTAAAAATAAATATTTTATATATATGCAATTTATAGGAGGATCCCCACCCGCAAACAGCGTGAGACTTATGCTTTAGGAATTGTTAGTCTCTTTCCTTCTTTGAGAGACCCATTTTCAGCAAAGGGCTATGTAAGAACACATTTTAAATTATATATGAATATATGCTTTTTGCTGAATATATGCTGATGTCATACCTTACTAAAACATCTTATCTTTCTAAAAGGAACATTTTTATGATCCAGAGAAGGGGACCAGGTTTATCTCTTGGCGCCTTAAAACTTTGTCAAGGAAGAACCCAAAACGGGGGCGCTCTGAGATTTTTGAAATAGGAGGACCAAGTCGCCGAAGAAGAGTAGATGATGGAGAACAGCTTTTTACTGAACACTTCTCAGAACATTACCATGCATTTAAAGTACAGAGATGCTGCGGTGTGAGTGGACTTCTTAAGGCCAGTGCTTTGAAATTCTACAGACCTTTTGATCTACAAATTCCATATGGGTCAGATGGTGAATATATTGTACCTTTTTGTATGTTGGTTTAAGCTGGTTGGTTGACTGGTTGCGTGATTTTATGTTTTTATTTAAAAATAAAAGGTTAAGTCGATTTGGGTGTGTTATCTGTTTTTTTTTTTTTTTTATAAATACATTTTCTGTGACTATTTATTTGAACTGAGTATAGAGAAAATTTACCTTAGGCTTAGGGTAATGTACATTATTTTAGTGTTAAAAACAACTCCATTAGTGTTAAAATATTGACACACTTAGTGTAGTTTTAACACTTAATAGGTGTAAATGGAAACTTTCACTAAAAGAAAAACACACCAATGGTGTTAAATGTGAACACTCACAGTGTTTTTATAACACTCTAAATGAGTTGAAAAATGTACACTTTTTAAAGTGTAAAATTAACTCGATTCAGTGTGGACCTATATAAACCCCGAAAAAGTGTTGATTTCCACACTACTAGTGTAAATTTAACACTTTGAATTTTGCTGTGTTGGCTCAATTTAGATTTACACTGCAGTTCATCTGAAGTTTAACATGCTAAAAAGACCTAAAGATATTCTTCTGAGGCATACATTATTTCCTCCAAACATCTTTTTTAATTGAGTTTGCTGTAAATGTTTTTAGTGGTCAGTTAAATTCAGGGCAGAAGAGAGCAAACCTCCGAACTTGCCAGTGCTATTTTTGCCTCTGGTTAGTGTTTTAATTGGGACATGCTGTACTTTCAGAACTGGAGTGTTTGGTAATGAGTTCTTTCACCAGATGATGATGATGGTCTGTTTTTATTGACTTTTATACAAGGCCATAACCTCCACAGTCACTGCCCTCTCAGCCCTACATGTTCTGATTTTTGTGCCAGTTAACTGGTTTTCAATGACTCACTTTTAACTATAAAAGAACTTGGTTAACTGTAACTTATATTGAAAACAGTCAGAATTCTAAGATAAGTCACAATTACCTTTTAACCCTTTATATTCCATGGCAGAAACATGCTTTCAAAGGTTCCACATGTGTAAGGGGAAAAACAAACAAACATAAAAAATCTGCACAATACAACAAACTCACTCCTCTCCTCTACCTCTTCTACATTTTCTTGATCCAATGATGCTCTCCCTTTTACAACTGTTCAGCTTCCTCTTTCAGGCATTATTTCTCTCTCTCTCTCTCTCTCTCTATCTCTTTCTCTCTCTCTCTCTCTCTAATACCAGATAATAGTGTTGTTCATCCACAAAACCAATTCAAATATTCCTTTTTTTTACTTTCCTTGTTGTTGATGAAAAAAACACCATACTATTCAATCAACTCAGACAGGAATGAACTATTTCTAAACATTTCAGTGATTCGTAATTTAAAAAGGCTTATGAGTTCTATTTAGAGAACACATAAGTTTCATTCAATGTCATTTATTTTATTCAATATTTTATATAGAGTTACTTTTTGATACTTCTGAGCTGACGTTGTTGCAGGACTAGACGCTTTATACTATATTTTAGGTTTGGAACGTTAGGTCTTCATTTCTGACATGCTGTGTTTACGCATTTGTGAAATTGATAAAAAAAGATCCATGATTTTGGTATGGACTAAACTTGTGTAGAAATGAAATTTAAGCTTTTTAGAAAAGTTTTAATTGGCTGAATATTGTGTGAAAACAACATGAATTGCGTTAATGGTATGAGGAGAAATGAGGAGATATGTGTCAATGGCTTTGATTTCTCTTTGTGCATTTTTTGTTCATAATTAAGTATTTAAAAAGCAAATAATATAGAAAATACACTACAGTGTTGTAATAGTTTTGTGTGTTTGATGCAACATTTTTGTAATAATTTCGAATCATTTTAAGTACAACTTGAATTCCGGAAATGTTGTGACATTTATTTTTCATTTGAAATAAATTACATTTTATGAACAATAATACATAGCAAATGTTTAAACTGGGAAATTTTACATTTTCATCCACTAAATGTAGTTGGCTCAGGGGCAACAACGGGCTGAAAAAGCAATACATTTTGAAAAGATTCAGTCTAGCCATCAATTCATTTAATTGACAACAGGTCTGTAACATGAGTAGCGATACAAATCATTTTTAGTGTTATTATTTTACTTGTAACTTATACGTCTATGACTTTGCACTTTCTTTGTGTATTTCATAAGTGTCAAGCTGCCAAGTCAAAAATATTATTTAATAATGTTGACTCAACCTAAACACACTGAATAATAGCAACTACATTATGGATTAAATCATACAACAGATGCAGTTAATCACGTTTACTTTATGTATATCGCAAAAGCTGATTTGTCACATGACAGTATGTTTAGCGAATATTATAGAAAATCCCTTGTGATGAAATGTGAATGTCTATGATTTGAGAACGCGTCGTTTCTCTGGATAGCTGCGGTGCCACCTGGACACCGCCATGGCCTGTCATTGTAGTGACAGCACGACTTCCCACAACACCTGTTCACAGCAATTAGCAACACATGCTGTGTCTCGTGAACCTCAACTCTAACCTCGTAATCTCAAGGGCTGATAAAAATAAAGCAGTAAGGTTTGGCCGTTGCTTGGGATGTCGCTTGAAAATCTGTCTCTTTATTTGACACTGACGTCATGAAGTTGATGTTAACACCTTTTAACTGCTTGTGACCTTGTTGAGTTGACTTGCACTTCCAGTATAGGAGAACAGCTGTATGTTTTTAGCTACTTAATGACCAGTGTAATGAAATGTGTAGTGATTTTTTTACTTAGCAATCTACAGTAGCTTATATATGATAAATAAATAATCCTGGGAGGGAACGTGTTACTATGACTTTTAGTTTTAAGTATTTTGAGTAAGTATCTCACGAAAAAGAAAAGGGAAAGAAATTGGTAATATATATATAAATAAGCTTTCCTATTGTAAAGGGGTCTTGTTTGATTTTATGCTTGTATAATTTTAACCATAAACTCAGGATTTACATTGCTACAGTTACGGCGATCATTGCACGTGCGCCATTGGCTACATGACTCTGAAATATGACTGAAGATCAATGCAATGTGTATAAATCCATGCTGATTTCCACTGTACTACTCCTGTCCACTCACATGTCTCACAGAGGCTGGGACTCGCACGTGACCATTCAAAAACTACTGAAATGCAGCTTTACTACACATCACACATACACACTAAGAGGATTTATATAACAATAACCTCTGGAAATAGCCTGTTAGAGCGTTTGTCAAATTTGTTATGACTGTTTAAAATGTCACTTGGACTACACCAGTCCTGAGAAAACATTGTATGTTACGTGTTCTGTGTGCTTACAGAAGAAATGACATTTCATTTTAACATTTTTGCAACTTTTTATAAATATTCAACCGTCTGCCTGTTCATTGATGAACATCTTTTTTAGAAGAAGTATAATGGGAGTCAATGAAATTATTTTTGTTCATTACAATTTGACTAAAATATATTTATAGATAACTCTCCCATTAATCAAGAACATAACTGGTCGCATATCAACAAAGCATGCACTTCGTGATGAGGCTGGAGGAAGTTATGTATAAGGGACTATTTTGCATAGACTGCAGTTGTTGAAGGCTGGAGCAGTTATTGAAAATGACCGCAAATCATTTGAATATGTGCATTTATGTCATGCATTTGCAACATAATTTATGCAATATAATTGATGCAAAAACGTATCGCTTGTGAAAAAGTGTGCTTAACTGTATTGAATGCGCAGTTGTATAAATTGCATTAAAGTATTTGAGTTTACCATGCTAGTCGGTGTGTTTATATTTCAAAGAAATAAATAATAAAAATAAGTCGCTTATTAACATGCATATTACTAGAATATTAGCCATTCATTAGTTGTAATTACACTCATATTAATGCCTTATTTTACATCTCTAATCTATCCAATACCTAAACTATTAATACCTTAACAACTATTAATAAGCAAAAAAAGGGAAATTATTACTGTAATAAGTACTATTTTCAAAATATGCTAAAGTGGTTTCACAGGGAACATCAGAAAGGAAAAAAAGCTGGATAAAAATTAAATGACCCTTTTAATTGCTCGCCATGTGTTGTGGTGTCGCTGTAATCAGCACTGTACCCTTCCATGCTAAAGGTTAAATTACAGCAGCTGCTTCCTGTAAACATTTAATATGCTCGCAGTAAACATCTAGCATGTGTGAGAAACAGGACACCGTCTGGAGTCACGTACAAGACAAATATGCTGAATCCCAAGACATATGACCGAGCTGTGACAGCGACCCAGCCCTGAAGATTGCCCCCATTGAGGTAAAGAGAGAAAAACTACACCTTCGTCACACAATCCTTCTCTGAACTCATCACTCCATACTCTTCTCACATAACACAGACATGGTTGACTAGATGTTCAGGCAGCTCCTTCTAACAGAGCTGAGCTCCACTGGGAAAAACACACCTGTGTACGGTACACAGAAAACACAACCTAATAAAACATTTATACTCATTTCCCAGTGCAAAGACTTGGAATATGTTCCTTTGTGTGGTTATTTCAAATGCTTTATATACATGCTTTAAATAACGACAGTGACTGTCCACTTTCTAAACAGCCATCCTGAAATATCTTTTCTGGTTCGATTTGGATATGTATATAAATTGCAATGTAAAACAAAACTAGTCATTAGAACTGGATAGCAGAAAACTGCGTATTTAAGTTAATTTAAGGCACAAATATTTAAAAAGCGAGTTATCTCAGTTACATCATTTGCAACAGTGCTTCATACATTTTGTAATTAGCAATTAGAAAAATCTTCCTTCGAGTTCGAAATATATTATACAGATAATAAAGTATATGCTGATCGAATGCAAATGTATCTATTAAGAATACCTTATAATTTAATAATCCTTTTAAATGTTAAAATAAGTTGTTGACCCTGTGACAGACCTCATTATATAACACAGAGTATCCATTTGGGAAGAAACACGCACACACACACACACACACACACACTGCAGCATCTGCCCTGTTTACATGAATGTATTCCTATCAGGACTAACAGTCTGTGACAGCTGTTTGACACTCGTGCTGCGGAGATTTCATAAATACAGTCAACAGAGAGAGAGAAACATGAAATATAAACACCTGGGTTTTACTTTGACTGTAGCTTAAGGGTTCTTAACCACTAATGTTTCAGACACATTTGTATAGTTTTTTTAATTTATATGTGAATTAATTTATTTTAACTGACTTCATACTGTACATTAAGTACAGCGTTTAATATGATTACATATGATGATGTAAATACGTTTGCATAATTGTGTCTATAAAACGTTCTAAAAATCATTAGGATATTGAGTATAGATCCATGAAGATATTTTGTAAATGATATACTGTATATATATATATATATATATATATATATATATATATATATATATATATATATATATATATATTACCTCATTGGTAATATGCATTGCTAAGGAATTCATTTGGACATTTTATTTAGTTTTATTTATTTATTTTTGCACACTCAGATTCCATTGTATCTCAGCCAAATATTGTCCTGTTCCAACAAGCCATACATCAATGGAAAGCTTATTCATCCAGATGATATATAAATCTAAATTTGAAAATGTTTATCATATTGAAGCAGTAAATCCTATCTTTATAATGAGTGCTTGTTTCTTATGGAGCAAACAATCACACTCAGATGTTGAATGTTCAGCTCAACGTTCTTCACGATCAGACTGGTGCACCTCAGCTCATGGGTAATTCATCGAGTGTGTTTCTTGCAGTTTCTTCTTCATCTCGTTTTTCATCTTCCTATCAACATTGGCTTCATCTGAGACATTTCTGGGAAATGCACTCTGAGATAAACTCTGACTTGAGTGTGCTTTCTCGTCTGCTGTGTTTCTCTCGTGAAGTGTGGGGAGGCTGTCTGGAGCCTGAAATCACCTCCGCTCTCTGCTCGTGTCACAGGGGGGTTTTAGGGAGAGCAATTACCGTTGACATTTAGGAAAGTGCTCAAAGGGTCAGACATTTTCATGCAACAATGACAAATTATCTCTACATTTTTAGATGTGGGAAATGTCTCATACACTGAGTGCATGCTTTACGTCTGCAACTGCAGCTTGATTTTAGGGGGTAAAACTGCATTGTAAATCAGAAGGGCTTTATGTGTTCAAACCTGACGGATAGAAACCACTACGGTCTAGACTTGGTTGCATGAACATCTTAAAGTAGACTGACTGAAGGATATCCCTGAGGGGAGAAAATGCAAGCGATTTACAACAAACCCTTAGGCTAGTGTTTGTACTAAGCATTTTACATTTAACCTTTTCATCTACAGTAGGCTATGCAATATTGAGTTATGGATGTTTCTAAAAGGTGTTGAACACACTCTTAAACATAGAAGTGCTTCACAATGCCATAGTCTACATGGTTTCATCCGAAGAACCTTGCTGTTTCACAAAATGTTCTTTGTGGCAAAAGAAGATTCCTATTAAAAGGTAAGAAAGAGATGGTCTTTTAAAGAAACATTGACTGAATGATTCTTTGTGCAACTAAAAAATGAAGAACCTTTGCAATGGAACTTTCTGGCGGATAACATAAAATGTCCAAACATTAAAACAATCACAGAGCAGGGTTGTTTACCCCAAAATGAATACTTTGCCCCGATCCAGTGTGGATGAGTTGACGCCAGTTAACAAAAGTCATAACCACTCTGCAGATATGACATGACAGATTTCACAAAAATTGTAAAGTGCATCATAGTTAGATTTTTAGTCCATTGGAGGATATCAAAAATACAGTCAAACCAAAAATCATTCAGATTTTCCATAACCACAAAAACAGCCATTTCCTTTGAATTCAACTGAAGACCTGTTTTGGTCCTTTTAAACATTTTTGTTTGTTGCAATGCATAATAGATCTTAAGGGCAAATACTTTTTTTTTTTTACTCACTGGCCTTGATTTCTCAGAAAGATACTAGCACATCTCTCCTCAGCCAACCTCATGATCTGTAGTATAACTCTCTAATGTCTGTAAACCGTTGGTCTCAAACATAATTCCCGGAGGGCCACAGCTCTGCACAGTTGAGCTCCAAACCAGCACCAAATCACACCTGTTTGGAAGTTTGTAGTGATCCTAAAAACCTTGATTAGCTGGATTGGGTGTGTTTGATTAGAGTTCGAGCACAACTGTGCAGAGCTGTGGCCCTCCAGGAATTGAGTTTGAGACCAATGCTCTAAACAGTGCGGTAAGGGCTAAAGTTAAATACTCATGGTTGAACCTTTGATCAAACCCCTGGCTTTGTTTAAACTGATTCCTGCTGTGGGTAGCTAAGGGCCTGAAATACACACGTGTCATAGCTTTCATCTGAAGTCACTGAACCAAACCAGATGCCAGTGCACTCATTACACAGTAAAATGATCAGGGTCACGTGAACATGAATTAAACAGCCAATAAAGATGTTGCTTCATTATTTCTCAACTCGTAGGTGCAGACACCAGGTCTGCTGAACAGTCAGTGTAACCATGGCAACTCTAGATTGCTTGGGGAAAAGTGTGTTCCTAAAGGATTCGGGGACTTGAAAATGCCACAGGTATTCATATGAGACCCACGCTCTTCTATCATATCCATATTATAATGCCATATCCACATTCTTGAATTTCACTTCCACTCTGTTGGCACAGGTTGTCATGTTTGCATCATGCGGGCATTCAGCGTGACAAGCTCAGCCATGTATGTGGTCTCTCCATGAACTCCCCATCACAAGGTCAGTGTCAGTGTCCAGCGGCTGATCCAGACACACACAGCAGTGTTAGAAAACCTGCCAGCATCCTTCTGGTCCTTGTGAAGCTACCAAAAACATCTCCGAACCTACAATACACTGTTTATATTGCGTATATTTGTATTGTTCGTTATTGCCTATATAGCACAATAAGTGCATTAATGGGGTTACTTGTAATGATGTTGAAAAAAAAAAGAAGTGTGCTTAATTGCATTAAATTTGTGTATTTCAAACCAGTATCCTAAACAGTATTTTTTCACATATTTGAACAAAGAAAAATGCACTTCACACGTAAATTGCAAGTAAATTTCACAGCAAATGAATGCATTGAACAAGACTAAATTCTTATAAAACATACGCAAATATATACATTTGACCTTGTACTTAAGTGTATTTAAAGGGGAGTCTACTTTTATGTTTCTTAACATGCATACGTGCACTGTTAAAAAGCACACTTTGTAATAATGTAAAATCAAAATGAACAATAAAAAGTCATTTTGATGTGTTCACTGACATACCAAATTACATAAAATACTTAATTTAAAGTATATGTTTTATTTAAAGTGACATATTTTAGATGTTATTCACAAACAACTTCATTAATAACAATATATATTAATAATATATATATATATATATATATATATATATATATATATATATATATACTTACATATTAAGATGTCCTTAGGTCCTGCTTAAGTGGGTTAAAAAGAGTATAAAAAGTATAACTAATCACATTTATACATTTATTAACTATACGATTTTTATCTAATTGAAAATAACACATGATTTGTAGACTTTAGCATACTTTCAATAAAATAGTACTTCCCTACTTTGCAAATTGTCATAAAACATCAGGCCACGTTCGTTGTGTTCGGTACAGTTTGCCATTGATTCTGTGTAGGCAGCTCACAGTATTAAAGGCTGCTTTGCTGGGGGTGGGGATTGATTATCTTTGCTCAAACTGGGTCTGTCTCTCCATGCGTGTGAATCCAGAAGTTCTCTCAAATTATCTGTTCTGTCTGGCTCTGGGACAGACAGCGGCTCATAAGGGACGCTCAGGGTCCAGAGGACACAGCTGTCAGAAAAACTTCCTTTAGCAGACTGTAATGAGTTCACAAGAGAGTAAATAAAGATAGAAATATAAAATAAGTAAATGTGACGTGACAGTGAATGAGGACTTGGATTATGTCTCTACCAATGAACAATAATGCCTCCATCGTGGTATTTATTAATCACATATTCTTTGGTTTTCCAATTTAAATGCTGCTTGTTTAATTAGCAGATTCTTTCATTATCAACCTTCGTTGTTATGCCATTAATAAATAGTAGTACATTCATAATTAAAGCACATTCAAATAATTATGAATATCATTACTTTGATACAGGATTTCATTATCAGTACAAAGTTAAAGGTTTGGACCCACCTACTTAATACTGTTTAATTATTACTATTATAAACCAGTGTGTACAAAATTTATAATCTTAATTTTAGTAACATTTCACATTGCGCCTCCATTCATTAAAATCATTAGTTAAGACGAACTAGCAATGAACAACACTTCCACAGCGTTTATTATTCTTAGTTCACATTCATATCTGTTAACATTAGGTTAATGCATTGTGATTTAATTACATATTTCTCGTTGTAGCCCATGCATTAACCAGTGTTAACCAATAACATAAGTCTTACTAACTAATAACATAATGATTAGGCAGTGAGGACCGAATCATCTGTTATGACTTAATGGCAAATACTTTTCCTGCAAGCAATGATGAGTGTGTGCTTGGAGTAATTTGTCTGCTGTTGTGATGGCCATGGGTTGAGGGTGGAGTCCTCCTGACGGCGGAGACGTCTGACAGATGTGTGACAGCAGCAGAGCTCTCCACTCCCATCCTCAGAGAGAGCCGAGCTGACCTCAAATCAGATATTAAATATTAATACCATCCCCGATGTGTCCTTCTGTCTGCCGCACGCAGAGCGAGCAGATGTCGCCCGAAAGCTAGTCAAAAAAGAGAGGAGTTAAAAAAGTTCAAGATTCCGTGAATAAAATAATCTCTCAAAGAACGGTCATCGCTTGAAGAAACATTTCGTCTCAATCGGGTTTTTTCCACAAAAGCAAAGCAAATCTATCAGCCTCAGATGATACCATTGCTTCTAAAGAAGCCACATTAAATAGAAACAGTCTTTCTTATAACAGTAATCGTTTCAAAGTTCACTTTTTTAAATTGTAATTAAACTTAATGAAGACAGGCCCATTTGGCTTAATGTCTAACTAAGAATGCACAGGGAGTTGTTTTTATCCCTTTGAGTTATGATTAACTAAATATGATTGACTAAATTAGATAAACACTTCTTTTAGAAATCCATTTAAATAATTTGCTTTCTCTCTTTACTCTAAACACTCAGTGGATATCTTTTTTTTATCTCCAACTTATTTTGTTTCGAGATCAGTGCTGAAAGCATGCGTGTGTGTGTGTGTGTGTGTGTGTGTCCCTTGTGCAAATACACCATTCTCTGAATAGATTATGTAGTTTACAGATAAGAGATTTCAATCAAGAAAACGAACCGCTATTCCAGAAATTGTAAACAAAAAACTCTATTACATAACAGTCATTTGACTGTAAAGAGTTGTTGTTTTTTTGGTCTTTCCAAGCCAGCACATTTCAAAACCCTCATCAGCTGTATTTGTTGTGTGATCCGCTCTTATCAAATATGGATTTTCCCATCCTTCTGTTTGAATGCTGATAGCTGTTTATGGCAACTTGTCGTGAAAATGTTATTGATCAGCGGTTGCTCTTGTATTTTTCTATTTCAGTAACAACGTTGTCTTCCGACATTCTTTAGGAGAGAAACAGACAAAAAAATATATTTTTGAATGCGGATTGTGGCTATGACATTTGGTTTTACAATCAGGCAAGAAACATACTGAAACCTTGACGTATGCTATTCACGCTTGCATAAGCGGAGCGATGATAGCGAGTCCACTTCATAGGTACAAGATCGTGGATTAGAAACAGGCGAAAGTTCTTAGTACTCGGCTGACAGTAATGGTTGGGAATGGTTGCTGGCAGAGTCTTAAATTTATACGTATTTGTAGCAGCACTTTTAGCTTTTTATTTGTGCCTCTGCTCTCTTTTTCAGCAGACACCGTGAAAACTACAATAAATAAAGCATATAATGCTCAAACATGCATCTCCCAGAGTCCTTTTTCACAGTCTCTCATTCCAATGTCTGCGATATGCAAGTGAACATAAGTATTTGTCACTTATGTTCACTTGCATATCAGCAGACATTTGAACGAGAGACGAAAAAAGGACCAATTGCATCCCTCTTCACATATAATCCACATAAACTGATATAACACAACATCATACACAAAATGCAACATATTTAGAGATGAATTACCGTGCGTGCCCTCTTAGACCATGCCTATAAAGAAGCTCTTTTACAGGCTGTATCATTTCTCTGCCTCCATGTAAGCTCAACCCATAATGCAATGGTGCTCAATATGTGACCTGTTACGCTTTAATCTTTCTTAAAGAACCACTAATTTGAAAAATGATGCTAAAGGGGTGCTCTGTGCGTCAAAATCTGACGTGAATGACGCAAAATGTGACAAGTTGGGAGTGAGACCGTGTCGCACAAAATCACGGCGAGCTTTCTAGCTAGTGTTCCGTCAAAGCATGATGACAAGCATTGTGTTACGGCTGCAAACACATTCATTCTGTGTTATAATATTTGCTGCTTCATACTAAGACACAAATACATCGTGACAGGCTGTCAAGTACAATTAGAACACCTGTCTATGATCAGAGAAGCTGACATTCTTTAGAGAGAGAGAGTACAGTTCACCGAGCTTGTCACATTTTGGTAACACTTTATTTTAAGGTGTAAGATGTACACATGAATTTACTATTATAATAACGCATAATTACATGCAGGTAAGTCTAAGAAAAACCCTAACCATATCGTAAGTCATGTAATTAATATTAATCAGTACTTAAATGTATAATTACAATCTTTTTTTCACAGACCTAACAAAAATAAAAAAAAAATCTGAGAAAGCTAATAGCTTTTTAATGTGTTTTGATTGTCTATTCAGGCATTTTGGAGGCCTGACAAAGGCACATTTTTAAAAGGGTTTCAAACACGCAATAATGCTACATGAGTAAACTACAATATTGTGAATATTTGAAAAACATGCATATTATGTATTCAGTCGGGCACAGTGGCGTAATGTTTCTTTAGAAAATGGTCCGGCGTGCATAACACGTTTTCAGTGACTTCTGTGGATCATTTTGATAACATTGCATGTAGGCGAATTTAAAACTATAAAAACGCAACAAAATAATTGTGAATTGTTGCAAAGTAAGCACATCCAAAAATTCCACATTTACATACCAACGAACAACTAATATTGTTTTATCCGACCCCCACTTTTGTCTGAAATGTATATCATGAGATCTATAAAAACGGAAGGTTCTAATAATTTGGGTTGAGCAGCTTCTGTTGAAGATCATTGCTGGCGGACGGTGTGTCAGTAACACGTGGAGAGCTGTGTGTTAATGAAAAACCCTCCCTGTCGCGCTGGACAGACGTGCTGTGACTGCGGGGCTATAAAGAGACACAAAGAGCGCTCACTCCATGTATGAAATCAATGGTACACGCGCACGCACACACATGGCAGCACACACACTGGCAGACAGGCAGCCTCGCGCTGGCAGCAGCCCAACTGTTTCCCAGAGATAAGCGTGACAACTGAGCGCTTCAGATGCCTCTAATTTAATAAGAAGGAGAAAGATGGTTCACAGCATTGCTATCTAATTAAGAATCTGGGCTCTCAACAACAACAAAAAGTTTCTAAACAAATGGGATGTTTACAGTGTGTTAGTCTGGGTCGTGGTGGGTTGTATTCAGTGCCAATCTAATAATGCACTACAGAGGTTTATCTAGAAACTGTATTGTAACTAGACAGACAGGGGACTGTATTTAGCTGTTCTTCTGTGGCTGACAGCAGCTTGCACAGAAGAGGATGAAGTGTGATTTTTACAATGCGGGTTATGTATCATACGTTGTGTGGGCGAATCACAATTCACTCATTAGACCTTATTTTATGAGTTGTTAAGCATGTTAATAGCTTTGAAAATAGCATTATATATTTTTTAATGGAAATATGTAATGTTCAATGTGCACACAAACGCAAGTCACCATCACGGTAACAAATAATGCAATAAAAATGTATTTAATTGAGTTTAGAAATATGAAGAAATAAAATATTTAAACAAAATGCCATGGAATGTGAAGTATCACAAGGAATCTGAATATTAAAAAAACATTTCACTGTACATTTTACTGTACATTTTACATTAAATGCAGGTTTTTTTACATTTTTTATTTATTAAAAAACTTTTTTTTACATTTTTTATTTATAAAACCACATGCAAGAATATTTTATATTTTATATTTGAAAACATGAAAACATATGCAGACACAACAATGTTGTTCTCTATATTTCTATATTTGTACCGTATAGCTCTGCTCCCATATTAATGCACTCCACTACAATTAATTTGGTTTAAAAGCAAAACTAAACTAAAGAAAGAAAACTAAGTACAAATCAAATTTCAAAACTAATTTCAAACATTGAAGCAGAAGCATTTTTTTTTTAATAAAAATGCTTTAGCATATCAGTGTTTCCAAAGTTTTACAATATGTGTTACGATCTGATATCATCTGATACTACAGTCTGGGATTTCTCATCAACGGATTGATATTATCATGTAATGGAGAGCCAGCAAAGAGTCAAAAGGATACTTTGATAGCTTTTGAGAGTGGAAGTCTTGATTAATCTGAGCCGTGGCGATCTCAGAGCAGACTGTAATGAAATATCAAAAAGATAATTCATACCAACGGGAGACTATGGCTGCTATCTCTCTGGGTTTGTGTTTGTGTGCTATTAAATTGTAACTCGACAGAAAGGAGAGCCCTTCATCAGGTGTTTCAGTTCTGGGTTCGTGGCAGGCCAGCTCTACAGGCTCATTAAAGCTGGGAGCAGGTGCACTTTCATGAGTGAATATTATAATGCAATGTCAGTCAGAGAGCAGGTTAGCGTGGCCACTACAACTCTCTCTCTCTCTCAGAGCACCCACTGTACGCCCATTAATCATTTCCATGGCTACAGCAAATCACCAGAGAAACTAGTCCGCTCAAATCCCATTAAAAGTTTTACATAACCCCCCCTGAAACATTTAGAGACAGATCATCTCTGTGCTGGAAATATGACTTTATTTGTGAAGAACGGAGACGTAAAAAAACTAAGCATTAACTAATTTCTCTTGAGGAAGGGATGTCAGGAAATGTTTGAACAAACTAAATCATATGGAGTACTTTAAAGCTCTTGTGTGCATCTTCTCCTCGAAGGAATAGTTCGACCAACAATGAAAAATGTACTTACCAAGATGAGTAGATGAGTTTCTTTCCTCATCTGAACAGCTCCTCATCCTCAGAATAGATTTAGAGAAATTTAACATGACTTGCTCAGCAACGAACCCTGAGCCGTGGATGGGTGCCGTCAGAATGAGAGTCCCAACGGCTGATAAAAACATCCAGTCCATCATTTAATGTGAAGGAAGCTCTGTTTGTAAGAAACAAATTCCACATTACGCTTTAGATTTATTATACTTTCTGCTGTCCTCGCACATCAAAATTCACTGAAATATTTAAAATAGCGCTTTATATTTAAAATATTTACTTGAAGCATGCAAGCATTTAGTTTGTATGCAATTAAAACCATTTTAGACATTTATTTTAATGTAAACAGTGTTTGATCTGTGTGTATGTATATATATATATATATATATATATATATATATATATATATATATATATATATATTTCCCTGATTCAGATCAACTGTTTAATATTAAGAATGTAATAATGTTGTGGTTGTGTTTAGCTTTTCACTTCACAACATGTTAATTGACTCACTGGAGTTATATATGGAATTCATATAATATGCATAATTTCATAATTTTATTATTTTACATGCATATGCACTATTTTATCAGCTTGGACTCTCATTCTGATGGCACCCATTCACTGGGTTAGATCCATTGATAAGTTATGATAAATTGCAAAAAAAAACTCATCTACATCTACCTTTTCAGCAAATTATTATTTTTGGACTATTTAAACTATTTAAAGGCACAGTTTGCTCAAAAATGTAATTCTGTATTCATTCACTGACTTTGTGTCACTGTTAACTATCAACATGCATGTTTTTTATTCAGTGTTGTCGTCATGAATCATGTTTTAGTTTTTATAAACATTTAATTTATATTCCCATTTAGAACTTGGGGCCTGTTTATAAAATAAATAAGCCAGGATTAGTTTATTTAGTCTGACTTGTTGTCAGGTTACTTGGTTTAAAATAAATCAGACCAGCTGAAATAATCCTGGCTATTTGGTAAATTTGTTTGATCAAACAGACCCGTTTTCTTTGTTGCTAGAGCTGTCCGTTCCCCCTGTATTTTATTGTCGCTTGTTTCTACAGCTACTGATTATGTTGCACCTCTTCTGTGATATGTTCTTAATTATCATGTGCTTAAACGCCCTTAGTTTTTTCTGCCCTTTGTTCGCCGTTGTCTTTGTTTTGATGACACTGGTCTCTTTATTATGATAAATATTGTATTGCTTTAATAGTGTTCATAATTACCATAAATGCGATGGATCTGAAATACTTCAATAGTTATAGTCAATCAGTTTCACAATTTAAAGCACCCGTCCAGTCGACTGCAACGTCCACGCAGACCAGTTACTGCCCCCAGCTGGACAGAGAATGATAGCAGCTTTTGGACACAGTCTCTTTTAGAAAGAGACATCACCCTCAGAATCCACAGCATGAACTCAAAGTAACAGCACAAACATAAAGTGGAAATAAATACATTCAGTTTATATTCTCAAGCAAAACAAAACGGAATTGTAGCTTTTGGTGCCGCTGATATGCTTTCAGATCAGTTTAGATCTCTGCTCTTTTTCTTCATCCAGATACTCTCACCCTCATTAATCAATTATGGATGCTTGCTGCCAAAGCAAATGATGGAGGCCATTTGTTTTTTCCTCTCGAGGCCCCAGTCAGTGTTTTAGGGTGTCCCAGTTTCAAAAGGGAGGAATAGAGAATTGAGAGAGAGAGAGAGAGAGAGAGAGAGAGAGAGAGAGAGAGAGAGAGCATTTAGTCTTTCAGAGAAGGATCAGTCTTATTGACTGTGTAGCCCATTATAACCAGACAGAGAGAGAGAAGTTTAAGGTCTTCACTAGTGGTTCATTTCTAATGTTATGTAGCTCATTCAGCGTATTCTCTTATGTTCACTTCGAACAGTTTGTATGTTTGTCACAAAAATATGAATTGATGAATAAATAAATGAGTGTTTTGAAACAAAAACACATCCTGTTTTGGAATCAAATTAAAAGAAGAGAGAGAAAGGTGATATATTATAGAGTTCATTCATATGAAGACAAATGAATTTGTATAGCACTTTTAAAAAATACACATTGTTTTAAAGTGCCCCTATTAGCAGTGTGTATCTCACAAGTGAATGTTTTAAAACTAGTGCACTGTGTATTTATTATTGTTATTAATGTCTCTCTAAAGGAAAAAAATTCTCAATCCCAAGCCTCCACATGAGTCAATTTTTGAGTTGGTCTGAATGAAAGTGCTTATTCATTCTTGGCCACTAGATGCCGCTTTTGGAGCGTTAAAATAACGGTTCCTCCGGTAAAGCTGTACACAAAGCAACGCATGTGCTCACAAACACTGCTTTATCAGGCATTACAGGCAAACTGAGATTAGTTTATATAGAGGAGGGGATGAATCGTTGAGCAAACAAGGTAAAAAAAAAAAACATGCATATTATAATACAATGAAAGTGTTTTTAACCTTGGTTTTATACTTCACTAGGAAAACACTAATTGTTGATATAATTACGTAAATTTCAGAGATATTTACATGCAAGTGTTTTTGTGGTCTTAAAATCATTTAAAACAGATTATATTTTACATCATGCATAATGTAATGTATAATGTTTCATACATAAATATATAATCAGTAGCTGTTTGTGAGGACATTTGTTTATTTTCATTCATTTATGCTTAAATCATTTAGTCGTTCTTTTTCTCTTTTTTTTTGGTGTTTGCAATTCATGTTAAAATGATACATTTGTAACGAGGGTATTTAACTGGTCGTGTAGGGGAAATAAATTGCGACTTCCCCGGAAGTTTGGACAACGAAAGGATCTGGAAAACACTTGAACAGTAACACAGAAATGTTAGCTTTTCAATAAAAACGCAAGTGCAAAATGCAGCAAAAAGTAATGAAAAGAGTCCCTCGGTCTACACTTTAAGATGTACTCAGTGTCCGTGCTCCTCACATATGTTACTGCGTCATGCTGTCAATTAACGCATATCGCGAGACCAGATTAAAAACTCTTCTCAGTACAAAACACGGGTCGCTATCCACACTTTCCCTTTGTGCTGTCGTCCTTCACTCGACTAAAGCCTCGATAAAAATCCGCTGAAGCAACTTAATCGAACGAGTTTCTCGATCGCGACACTGCACTCACTTGTGTGTGCGACACACTCAAACCCCGCGCTCTTCTTGGTTCCCTTCTACCGCACGCACGGCACCCGCAGAAGCGACCGACTCAAAATAAAAGTCTCTAAAAAATCCTATCCAAATCATATACCCGTTACACATTGTTTTCTCCTTAGTTTGTCTTCTTTTTTAAAAACAGTGCTAAAAGTCAAATGGCAATTGCGGATCTATATTACACTTCCAAAAATAAAGGTGCTTCATGATGCCACAGAAGAACCATCTCGCCTAAATGGTTCCGTAAAAAGCATTAACGTCTGAAGAACCGTTCTGTTTCACAAAAGGTTCTTTATGGAAAGAAAGATACGTTTTTTGAAGAACCTTTGACTGAACGGTTCTTTGTACAATCAAAAATGGTCCTTTTATTGTGTCAATGACAATGCAGTTATTCGCCAGACAGCACGTTCTGGTCATTTCATAAATAACAGTTTTATTTCCGCTCCTGCTAAAACTATTAGGGCTATGGACCAATCGCGTAGCAGCCATCCAAGGGTTCTATAGCAACAGTGGAATATGCTAATTAGATCGTGGCGTCACACTGCACGTTCCTTTGCCACTCGCTGTCACATGACTAGTTGCTCACTTTGGTGTTTGTAACTTTGCTCTTATTGCAGTCTAATATACTTGGGGATTCAGGATGCTATTTACTTTGCTCGAGTAATTTCTTTAGTTCTAAACGAAAGGAGAAAAGTCAAGTCAGGTGAAGACCAAAACGTGGAACAGAGCGATGTTCCTCCTGATGGTAAATCAACTGTCCATGTCTTGAGAGCGTGTCGCTCCTTGTAATGCTCAAGCTGTTTGAAAACACACTACTCAGTGCCAAAGCGAGGAAAAACTTTGAATTTGCAGCAGTAATGGCTTATGAAGCTATGTTTGTTTCATTGGCCTCTCTATAGGTCAGACTTCTCGGCATATCAGCACTGACTCTGCGCTCCTCTCTGCTGCAGAGGAACCAGTGACCTGTCACCCTGAAGTCCATGAAGACCAGACTGAAGATCCAGACCAGGTTCCGATGAATGTTCCTGCTGAAAAGGAAATCAAGTATATATGCCTTGTAAGTGGCCTCGGCTCTGTCTGTCTTTCAGTTTCAAACATCTTTTATTAACAATCGCAAACAAAGACTAGCAAACTGCAACTGTCGACTGATTATCAAGACCTGCTCTAAAGTTTTATTAGTGAAATGATCTAACCAATATTTGAATTGTCTCTTTTTCTAAAAGGATTATTCAGAAGCCCTTCCATCGGAGCTGCAAGATCAGCCCTTGGAGGACGAGGAGACGATGAAGCCTCGGGCACTGAGACTAAATCAGACTCGGAGGTTCCTGAAGTTCCCGTCCCTCCCGACAACACCCCAGAGGGTCTCAACACTGTCCTCTCAGGCCTTTCCCAGCGATGGAGGGACTGCTGGGTGAAGGGGATCCTCGCCCTGGCTATGAGCTTTGGATTCTTCTGCAGCATTTACCTCAGTCCCATGGCTCTGATGACGATTGTGCTGTTCGTCCAGATGAAGGGCTTCTATGAGATGATGAGGATCGGCTATCCCTGGCAACACCTGCCATGGTTCACCACGCTAAGCTGGTACTTGCCGATGTACGTGGACTACTTCCTCTCTGGGGAAACGCTCAAGGACAACTTCTTCACTCTGGTGCAGAGGAAGGAGCCTATAAGCCTGCTCAGCCAATCAGATGGCTTCATTCCCTTTGCCCTGTACCTTGCTGGGTTCTGCATGTTCGCTCTCAGTCTGGTGAAGAGACGCCGCCTCCTGCAGTTCTACATGCTCGGCTGGACTCTTATGATTTTGGCGACTCTATCCCAGTTAATCATTCGGAAGCTGTTTGAGGGCATGATCTGGTTTATAGTGCCTCTCTATTATGCTCTTTATAATGGCTTACATGTTTGGCTTCTTTTTTGGTCACACCCCTCTCTTTAAGATGTCTCCTAAAAAAAGCAAAAAAAACCAAAAAAACAAAAAAAAACAAAACAAAAAAAAATGAGAGGCCTTTATATGTTGCTTCTTCTCCACTTACGTTTAAATAAAACTGATGATTACCACTGATTTGTGTCTGGCTGAGTTTAAATGCATGGTCCTTAAGACTTTTGTTCCTGTTTAGTTTATATATATATATATATATATATATATATATATATATATATATATATATATATATGGTTTTACACTTCACACTAAGAAAACACTAATTATTGATGTAATTACGTAAATTTCAGAGATATTTACATGCAAGTGTTTTTGTGGTCTTAAAATCATTTAAAACAGATTATATTTTACATCATGCAAAATGTAATGTATAATGTTTCATACATAAATATATAATCAGTAGCCGTTTGTGAGGACATTTGTTTATTTTCATTCATTTATGCTTAAGTCATTTAGTCATTCTTTTTTTTTTTTTTTTTTTTTTTCTCGGTGTTTGCAATTCATGTTAAAATGATACATTTGTAACGAGGGTATTTAACTGGTCGTGTAGGGGAAATAAATTGCGACTTCCCGGAAGTTTGGACAACGAAAGGATCTGGAAAACACTTGAACAGTAACACAGAAATGTTAGCTTTTCAATAAAAACGCAAGTGCAAAATGCAGCAAAAGTAATGAAAAGAGTCCTCGGTCTACACTTTAAGATGTACTCAGTGTCCGTGCTCTCACATATGTTACTGCGTCATGCTGTCAATTAACGCATATCGCGAGACCAGATTAAAAACTCTTCTCAGTACAAAACACGGGTCGCTATCCACACTTTCCCTTTGTGCTGTCGTCCTTCACTCGACTAAAGCCTCGATAAAAATCCGCTGAAGCAACTTAATCGAACGAGTTTCTCGATCGCGACACTGCACTCACTTGTGTGTGCGACACACTCAAACCCCGCGCTCTTCTTGGTTCCCTTCTACCGCACGCACGCACGGCACCGCAGAAGCGACCGACTCAAAATAAAAGTCTCTAAAAATCCTATCCAAATCATATACCCGTTACACATTGTTTTCCTCCTTAGTTTGTCTTCTTTTTAAAAACAGTGCTAAAAGTCAAATGGCAATTGCGGATCTATATTACACTTCCAAAAATAAAGGTGCTTCATGATGCCACAGAAGAACCATCTCGTCTAAATGGTTCCGTAAAAAGCATTAACGTCTGAAGAACCGTTCTGTTTCACAAAAGGTTCTTTATGGAAAGAAAGATACGTTTTTTGAAGAACCTTTGACTGAACGGTTCTTTGTACAATCAAAAATGGTCCTTTTATTGTGTCAATGACAATGCAGTTATTCGCCAGACAGCACGTTCTGGTCATTTCATAAATAACAGTTTTATTTCCGCTCCTGCTAAAACTATTAGGGCTATGGACCAATCGCGTAGCAGCCATCCAAGGGTTCTATAGCAACAGTGGAATATGCTAATTAGATCGTGGCGTCACACTGCACGTTCCTTTTGCCACTCGCTGTCACATGACTAGTTGCTCACTTTGGTGTTTGTAACTTTGCTCTTATTGCAGTCTAATATACTTGGGGATTCAGGATGCTATTTACTTTGCTCGGAGTAATTTCTTTAGTTCTGAACGAAAGGAGAAAAGTCAAGTCAGGTGAAGACCAAAACGTGGAACAGAGCGATGTTCCTCCTGATGGTAAATCAACTGTCCATGTCTTGAGAGCGTGTCGCTCCTTGTAATGCTCAAGCTGTTTGAAAACACACTACTCAGTGCCAAAGCGAGGAAAAACTTTGAATTTGCAGCAGTAATGGCTTATAAAGCTATGTTTGTTTCATTGGCCTCTCTCTATAGGTCAGACTTCTCGGCATATCAGCACTGACTCTGCGCTCCTCTCTGCTGCAGAGGAACCAGTGACCTGTCACCCTGAAGTCCATGAAGACCAGACTGAAGACCAGGTTCCGATGAATGTTCCTGCTGAAAAGGAAATCAAGTATATATGCCTTGTAAGTGGCCTTGGCTCTGTCTGTCTTTCAGTTTCAAACATCTTTTATTAACAATCGCAAACAAAGACTAGCAAACTGCAACTGTCGACTGATTATCAAGACCTGCTCTAAAGTTTTATTAGTGAAATGATCTAACCAATATTTGAATTGTCTCTTTTTCTAAAAGGATTATTCAGAAGCCCTTCCATCGGAGCTGCAAGATCAGCCCTTGGAGGACGAGGAGACGATGAAGCCTCGGGCACTGAGACTAAATCAGACTCGGAGGTTCCTGAAGTTCCCGTCCCTCCCGACGACACCCCAGAGGGTCTCAACACTGTCCTCTCAGGCCTTTCCCAGCGATGGAGGGACTGCTGGGTGAAGGGATCCTCGCCCTGGCTATGAGCTTTGGATTCTTCTGCAGCATTTACCTCAGTCCCATGGCTCTGATGACGATTGTGCTGTTCGTCCAGATGAAGGGCTTCTATCAGATGATGAGGATCGGCTATCCCTGGCAACACCTGCCATGGTTCACCACGCTAAGCTGGTACTTGCCGATGTACGTGGACTACTTCCTCTCTGGGGAAACGCTCAAGGACAACTTCTTCACTCTGGTGCAGAGGAAGGAGCCTATAAGCCTGCTCAGCCAATCAGATGGCTTCATTCCCTTTGCCCTGTACCTTGCTGGGTTCTGCATGTTCGCTCTCAGTCTGGTGAAGAGACGCCGTCTCCTGCAGTTCTACATGCTCGGCTGGACTCTTATGATTTTGGCGACTCTATCCCAGTTAATCATTCGGAAGCTGTTTGAGGGCATGATCTGGTTTATAGTGCCTCTCTATTATGCTCTTTATAATGGCTTACATGTTTGGCTTCTTTTTTGGTCACACCCCTCTCTTTAAGATGTCTCCAAAAAAAAAAAAAAAAAAAAAAAAAAAAAAAAAAAAAATGAGAGGCCTTTATATGTTGCTTCTTCTCCACTTACGTTTAAATAAAACTGATGATTACCACTGATTTGTGTCTGGCTGAGTTTAAATGCATGGTCCTTAAGACTTTTGTTCCTGTTTAGTTTATATATATATATATATATATATATATATATATATATATATATATATATATATATATGGTTTTACACTTCACTAAGAAAACACTAATTATTGATGTAATTACGTAAATTTCAGAGATATTTACATGCAAGTGTTTTTGTGGTCTTAAAATCATTTAAAACAGATTATATTTTACATCATGCAAAATGTAATGTATAATGTTTCATACATAAATATATAATCAGTAGCCGTTTGTGAGGACATTTGTTTATTTTCATTCATTTATGCTTAAGTCATTTAGTCATTCTTTTTTTTTTTTTTTTCTCTCGGTGTTTGCAATTCATGTTAAAATGATACATTTGTAACGAGGGTATTTAACTGGTCGTGTAGGGAAATAAATTGCGACTTCCCGGAAGTTTGGACAACGAAAGGATCTGGAAAACACTTGAACAGTAACACAGAAATGTTAGCTTTTCAATAAAAACGCAAGTGCAAAATGCAGCAAAAAGTAATGAAAAGAGTCCCTCGGTCTACACTTTAAGATGTACTCAGTGTCCGTGCTCCTCACATATGTTACTGCGTCATGCTGTCAATTAACGCATATCGCGAGACCAGATTAAAAACTCTTCTCAGTACAAAACACGGGTCGCTATCCACACTTTCCCTTTGTGCTGTCGTCCTTCACTCGACTAAAGCCTCGATAAAAATCCGCTGAAGCAACTTAATCGAACAGTTTCTCGATCGCGACACTGCACTCACTTGTGTGTGCGACACACTCAAACCCCGCGCTCTTCTTGGTTCCCTTCTACCGCACGCACGGCACCCGCAGAAGCGACCGACTCAAAATAAAAGTCTCTAAAAAATCCTATCCAAATCATATACCCGTTACACATTGTTTTCCTCCTTAGTTTGTCTTCTTTTTTAAAAACAGTGCTAAAAGTCAAATGGCAATTGCGGATCTATATTACACTTCCAAAAATAAAGGTGCTTCATGATGCCACAGAAGAACCATCTCGTCTAAATGGTTCCGTAAAAAAGCATTAACGTCTGAAGAACCGTTCTGTTTCACAAAAGGTTCTTTATGGAAAGAAAGATACGTTTTTGAAGAACCTTTGACTGAACGGTTCTTTGTACAATCAAAAATGGTCCTTTTATTGTGTCAATGACAATGCAGTTATTCGCCAGACAGCACGTTCTGGTCATTTCATAAATAACAGTTTTATTTCCGCTCCTGCTAAAACTATTAGGGCTATGGACCAATCGCGTAGCAGCCATCCAAGGGTTCTATAGCAACAGTGGAATATGCTAATTAGATCGTGGCGTCACACTGCACGTTCCTTTTGCCACTCGCTGTCACATGACTAGTTGCTCACTTTGGTGTTTGTAACTTTGCTCTTATTGCAGTCTAATATACTTGGGGATTCAGGATGCTATTTACTTTGCTCGGAGTAATTTCTTTAGTTCTGAACGAAAGGAGAAAAGTCAAGTCAGGTGAAGACCAAAACGTGGAACAGAGCGATGTTCCTCCTGATGGTAAATCAACTGTCCATGTCTTGAGAGCGTGTCGCTCCTTGTAATGCTCAAGCTGTTTGAAAACACACTACTCAGTGCCAAAGCGAGGAAAAACTTTGAATTTGCAGCAGTAATGGCTTATGAAGCTATGTTTGTTTCATTGGCCTCTCTCTATAGGTCAGACTTCTCGGCATATCAGCACTGACTCTGCGCTCTCTCTGCTGCAGAGGAACCAGTGACCTGTCACCCTGAAGTCCATGAAGACCAGACTGAAGACCAGGTTCCGATGAATGTTCCTGCTGAAAAGGAAATCAAGTATATATGCCTTGTAAGTGGCCTCGGCTCTGTCTGTCTTTCAGTTTCAAACATCTTTTATTAACAATCGCAAACAAAGACTAGCAAACTGCAACTGTCGAATGATTATCAAGACCTGCTCTAAAGTTTTATTAGTGAAATGATCTAACCAATATTTGAATTGTCTCTTTTTCTAAAAGGATTATTCAGAAGCCCTTCCATCGGAGCTGCAAGATCAGCCCTTGGAGGACGAGGAGACGTATGAAGCCTCGGGCACTGAGACTAAATCAGACTCGGAGGTTCCTGAAGTTCCCGTCCCTCCCGACGACACCCCAGAGGGTCTCAACACTGTCCTCTCAGGCCTTTCCCAGCGATGGAGGGACTGCTGGGTGAAGGGGATCCTCGCCCTGGCTATGAGCTTTGGATTCTTCTGCAGCATTTACCTCAGTCCCATGGCTCTGATGACGATTGTGCTGTTCGTCCAGATGAAGGGCTTCTATGAGATGATGAGGATCGGCTATCCCTGGCAACACCTGCCATGGTTCACCACGCTAAGCTGGTACTTGCCGATGTACGTGGACTACTTCCTCTCTGGGAAACGCTCAAGGACAACTTCTTCACTCTGGTGCAGAGGAAGGAGCCTATAAGCCTGCTCAGCCAATCAGATGGCTTCATTCCCTTTGCCCTGTACCTTGCTGGGTTCTGCATGTTCGCTCTCAGTCTGGTGAAGAGACGCCGTCTCCTGCAGTTCTACATGCTCGGCTGGACTCTTATGATTTTGGCGACTCTATCCCAGTTAATCATTCGGAAGCTGTTTGAGGGCATGATCTGGTTTATAGTGCCTCTCTATTATGCTCTTTATAATGGCTTACATGTTTGGCTTCTTTTTTGGTCACACCCCTCTCTTTAAGATGTCTCCTAAAAAAAAAAAAAAAAAAAAAACAAAAAAAAAATGAGAGGCCTTTATATGTTGCTTCTTCTCCACTTACGTTTAAATAAAACTGATGATTACCACTGATTTGTGTCTGGCTGAGTTTAAATGCATGGTCCTTAAGACTTTTGTTCCCTGTTTAGTTTATATATATATATATATATATATATATATATATATATATATATATATATATATATATATATATATATATATATATGGTTTTACACTTCACTAAGAAAACACTAATTATTGATGTAATTACGTAAATTTCAGAGATATTTACATGCAAGTGTTTTTGTGGTCTTAAAATCATTTAAAACAGATTATATTTTACATCATGCAAAATGTAATGTATAATGTTTCATACATAAATATATAATCAGTAGCCGTTTGTGAGGACATTTGTTTATTTTCATTCATTTATGCTTAAGTCATTTAGTCATTCTTTTTTTTTTTTTTTCTCTCGGTGTTTGCAATTCATGTTAAAATGATACATTTGTAACGAGGGTATTTAACTGGTCGTAGGGGAAATAAATTGCGACTTCCCGGAAGTTTGGACAACGAAAGGATCTGGAAAACACTTGAACAGTAACACAGAAATGTTAGCTTTTCAATAAAAACGCAAGTGCAAAATGCAGCAAAAAGTAATGAAAAGAGTCCCTCGGTCTACACTTTAAGATGTACTCAGTGTCCGTGCTCCTCACATATGTTACTGCGTCATGCTGTCAATTAACGCATATCGCGAGACCAGATTAAAAACTCTTCTCAGTACAAAACACGGGTCGCTATCCACACTTTCCTTTGTGCTGTCGTCCTTCACTCGACTAAAGCCTCGATAAAAATCCGCTGAAGCAACTTAATCGAACGAGTTTCTCGATCGCGACACTGCACTCACTTGTGTGTGCGACACACTCAAACCCCGCGCTCTTCTTGGTTCCCTTCTACCGCACGCACGGCACCCGCAGAAGCGACCGACTCAAAATAAAAGTCTCTAAAAAATCCTATCCAAATCATATACCCGTTACACATTGTTTTCCTCCTTAGTTTGTCTTCTTTTTTAAAAACAGTGCTAAAAGTCAAATGGCAATTGCGGATCTATATTACACTTCCAAAAATAAAGGTGCTTCATGATGCCACAGAAGAACCATCTCGTCTAAATGGTTCCGTAAAAAGCATTAACGTCTGAAGAACCGTTCTGTTTCACAAAAGGTTCTTTATGGAAAGAAAGATACGTTTTTTGAAGAACCTTTGACTGAACGGTTCTTTGTACAATCAAAAATGGTCCTTTTATTGTGTCAATGACAATGCAGTTATTCGCCAGACAGCACGTTCTGGTCATTTCATAAATAACAGTTTTATTTCCGCTCCTGCTAAAACTATTAGGGCTATGGACCAATCGCGTAGCAGCCATCCAAGGGTTCTATAGCAACAGTGGAATATGCTAATTAGATCGTGGCGTCACACTGCACGTTCCTTTTGCCACTCGCTGTCACATGACTAGTTGCTCACTTTGGTGTTTGTAACTTTGCTCTTATTGCAGTCTAATATACTTGGGGATTCAGGATGCTATTTACTTTGCTCGGAGTAATTTCTTTAGTTCTGAACGAAAGGAGAAAAGTCAAGTCAGGTGAAGACCAAAACGTGGAACAGAGCGATGTTCCTCCTGATGGTAAATCAACTGTCCATGTCTTGAGAGCGTGTCGCTCCTTGTAATGCTCAAGCTGTTTGAAAACACACTACTCAGTGCCAAAGCGAGGAAAAACTTTGAATTTGCAGCAGTAATGGCTTATGAAGCTATGTTTGTTTCATTGGCCTCTCTATAGGTCAGACTTCTCGGCATATCAGCACTGACTCTGCGCTCCTCTCTGCTGCAGAGGAACCAGTGACCTGTCACCCTGAAGTCCATGAAGACCAGACTGAAGACCAGGTTCCGATGAATGTTCCTGCTGAAAAGGAAATCAAGTATATATGCCTTGTAAGTGGCCTTGGCTCTGTCTGTCTTTCAGTTTCAAACATCTTTTATTAACAATCGCAAACAAAGACTAGCAAACTGCAACTGTCGACTGATTATCAAGACCTGCTCTAAAGTTTTATTAGTGAAATGATCTAACCAATATTTGAATTGTCTCTTTTTCTAAAGGATTATTCAGAAGCCCTTCCATCGGAGCTGCAAGATCAGCCCTTGGAGGACGAGGAGGCGTATGAAGCCTCGGGCACTGAGACTAAATCAGACTCGGAGGTTCCTGAAGTTCCCGTCCCTCCCGACGACACCCCAGAGGGTCTCAACACTGTCCTCTCAGGCCTTTCCCAGCGATGGAGGGACTGCTGGGTGAAGGGATCCTCGCCCTGGCTATGAGCTTTGGATTCTTCTGCAGCATTTACCTCAGTCCCATGGCTCTGATGACGATTGTGCTGTTCGTCCAGATGAAGGGCTTCTATGAGATGATGAGGATCGGCTATCCCTGGCAACACCTGCCATGGTTCACCACGCTAAGCTGGTACTTGCCGATGTACGTGGACTACTTCCTCTCTGGGAAACGCTCAAGGACAACTTCTTCACTCTGGTGCAGAGGAAGGAGCCTATAAGCCTGCTCAGCCAATCAGATGGCTTCATTCCCTTTGCCCTGTACCTTGCTGGGTTCTGCATGTTCGCTCTCAGTCTGGTGAAGAGACGCCGTCTCCTGCAGTTCTACATGCTCGGCTGGACTCTTATGATTTTGGCGACTCTATCCCAGTTAATCATTCGGAAGCTGTTTGAGGGCATGATCTGGTTTATAGTGCCTCTCTATTATGCTCTTTATAATGGCTTACATGTTTGGCTTCTTTTTGGTCACACCCCTCTCTTTAAGATGTCTCTAAAAAAAAAAAAAAAAAAAAAAAAAAAAAAAAATGAGAGGCCTTTATATGTTGCTTCTTCTCCACTTACGTTTAAATAAAACTGATGATTACCACTGATTTGTGTCTGGCTGAGTTTAAATGCATGGTCCTTAAGACTTTTGTTCCCTGTTTAGTTTATATATATATATATATATATATATATATATATATATATATATATATATATATATATGGTTTTACACTTCACTAAGAAAACACTAATTATTGATGTAATTACGTAAATTTCAGAGATATTTACATGCAAGTGTTTTTGTGGTCTTAAAATCATTTAAAACAGATTATATTTTACATCATGCAAAATGTAATGTATAATGTTTCATACATAAATATATAATCAGTAGCCGTTTGTGAGGACATTTGTTTATTTTCATTCATTTATGCTTAAGTCATTTAGTCATTCTTTTTTTTTTTTTTTTTTTTTTTCTCTCGGTGTTTGCAATTCATGTTAAAATGATACATTTGTAACGAGGGTATTTAACTGGTCGTGTAGGGGAAATAAATTGCGACTTCCCGGAAGTTTGGACAACGAAAGGATCTGGAAAACACTTGAACAGTAACACAGAAATGTTAGCTTTTCAATAAAAACGCAAGTGCAAAATGCAGCAAAAAGTAATGAAAAGAGTCCTCGGTCTACACTTTAAGATGTACTCAGTGTCCGTGCTCCTCACATATGTTACTGCGTCATGCTGTCAATTAACGCATATCGCGAGACCAGATTAAAAACTCTTCTCAGTACAAAACACGGGTCGCTATCCACACTTTCCCTTTGTGCTGTCGTCCTTCACTCGACTAAAGCCTCGATAAAAATCCGCTGAAGCAACTTAATCGAACGAGTTTCTCGATCGCGACACTGCACTCACTTGTGTGTGCGACACCAAACCCCGCGCTCTTCTTGGTTCCCTTCTACCGCACGCACGGCACCGCAGAAAGCGACCGACTCAAAATAAAAGTCTCTAAAAAATCCTATCCAAATCATATACCCGTTACACATTGTTTTCCTCCTTAGTTTGTCTTCTTTTTTAAAAACAGTGCTAAAAGTCAAATGGCAATTGCGGATCTATATTACACTTCCAAAAATAAAGGTGCTTCATGATGCCACAGAAGAACCATCTCGTCTAAATGGTTCCGTAAAAAGCATTAACGTCTGAAGAACCGTTCTGTTTCACAAAAGGTTCTTTATGGAAAGAAAGATACGTTTTTGAAGAACCTTTGACTGAACGGTTCTTTGTACAATCAAAAATGGTCCTTTTATTGTGTCAATGACAATGCAGTTATTCGCCAGACAGCACGTTCTGGTCATTTCATAAATAACAGTTTTATTTCCGCTCCTGCTAAAACTATTAGGGCTATGGACCAATCGCGTAGCAGCCATCCAAGGGTTCTATAGCAACAGTGGAATATGCTAATTAGATCGTGGCGTCACACTGCACGTTCCTTTTGCCACTCGCTGTCACATGACTAGTTGCTCACTTTGGTGTTTGTAACTTTGCTCTTATTGCAGTCTAATATACTTGGGGATTCAGGATGCTATTTACTTTGCTCGGAGTAATTTCTTTAGTTCTGAACGAAAGGAGAAAAGTCAAGTCAGGTGAAGACCAAAACGTGGAACAGAGCGATGTTCCTCCTGATGGTAAATCAACTGTCCATGTCTTGAGAGCGTGTCGCTCCTTGTAATGCTCAAGCTGTTTGAAAACACACTACTCAGTGCCAAAGCGAGAAAAACTTTGAATTTGCAGCAGTAATGGCTTATGAAGCTATGTTTGTTTCATTGGCCTCTCTCTATAGGTCAGACTTCTCGGCATATCAGCACTGACTCTGCGCTCCTCTCTGCTGCAGAGGAACCAGTGACCTGTCACCCTGAAGTCCATGAAGACCAGACTGAAGACCAGACCAGGTTTCGATGAATGTTCCTGCTGAAAAGGAAATCAAGTATATATGCCTTGTAAGTGGCCTCGGCTCTGTCTGTCTTTCAGTTTCAAACATCTTTTATTAACAATCGCAAACAAAGACTAGCAAACTGCAACTGTCGAACTGATTATCAAGACCTGCTCTAAAGTTTTATTAGTGAAATGATCTAACCAATATTTGAATTGTCTCTTTTTCTAAAAGGATTATTCAGAAGCCCTTCCATCGGAGCTGCAAGATCAGCCCTTGGAGGACGAGGAGACGCGTATGAAGCCTCGGGCACTGAGACTAAATCAGACTCGGAGGTTCCTGAAGTTCCCGTCCTCCCGACGACACCCCAGAGGGTCTCAACACTGTCCTCTCAGGCCTTTCCCAGCGATGGAGGGACTGCTGGGTGAAGGGATCCTCGCCCTGGCTATGAGCTTTGGATTCTTCTGCAGCATTTACCTCAGTCCCATGGCTCTGATGACGATTGTGCTGTTCGTCCAGATGAAGGGCTTCTATGAGATGATGAGGATCGGCTATCCCTGGCAACACCTGCCATGGTTCACCACGCTAAGCTGGTACTTGCCGATGTACGTGGACTACTTCCTCTCTGGGGAAACGCTCAAGGACAACTTCTTCACTCTGGTGCAGAGGAAGGAGCCTATAAGCCTGCTCAGCCAATCAGATGGCTTCATTCCCTTTGCCCTGTACCTTGCTGGGTTCTGCATGTTCGCTCTCAGTCTGGTGAAGAGACGCCGTCTCCTGCAGTTCTACATGCTCGGCTGGACTCTTATGATTTTGGCGACTCTATCCCAGTTAATCATTCGGAAGCTGTTTGAGGGCATGATCTGGTTTATAGTGCCTCTCTATTATGCTCTTTATAATGGCTTACATGTTTGGCTTCTTTTTTGGTCACACCCCTCTCTTTAAGATGTCTCTAAAAAAAAAACAAAAAAAACAAAACAAAAAAAAAATGAGAGGCCTTTATATGTTGCTTCTTCTCCACTTACGTTTAAATAAAACTGATGATTACCACTGATTTGTGTCTGGCTGAGTTTAAATGCATGGTCCTTAAGACTTTTGTTCCCTGTTTAGTTTATATATATATATATATATATATATATATATATATATATATATATATATATATATATATATATATATATGGTTTTACACTTCACTAAGAAAACACTAATTATTGATGTAATTACGTAAATTTCAGAGATATTTACATGCAAGTGTTTTTGTGGTCTTAAAATCATTTAAAACAGATTATATTTTACATCATGCAAAATGTAATGTATAATGTTTCATACATAAATATATAATCAGTAGCCGTTTGTGAGGACATTTGTTTATTTTCATTCATTTATGCTTAAGTCATTTAGTCATTCTTTTTTTTTTTTTTTTTTTTCTCGGTGTTTGCAATTCATGTTAAAATGATACATTTGTAACGAGGGTATTTAACTGGTCGTGTAGGGGAAATAAATTGCGACTTCCCGGAAGTTTGGACAACGAAAGGATCTGGAAAACACTTGAACAGTAACACAGAAATGTTAGCTTTTCAATAAAAACGCAAGTGCAAAATGCAGCAAAAGTAATGAAAAGAGTCCCTCGGTCTACACTTTAAGATGTACTCAGTGTCCGTGCTCCTCACATATGTTACTGCGTCATGCTGTCAATTAACGCATATCGCGAGACCAGATTAAAAACTCTTCTCAGTACAAAACACGGGTCGCTATCCACACTTTCCCTTTGTGCTGTCGTCCTTCACTCGACTAAAGCCTCGATAAAAATCCGCTGAAGCAACTTAATCGAACGAGTTTCTCGATCGCGACACTGCACTCACTTGTGTGTGCGACACACTCAAACCCCGCGCTCTTCTTGGTTCCCTTCTACCGCACGCACGGCACCCGCAGAAGCGACCGACTCAAAATAAAAGTCTCTAAAAAATCCTATCCAAATCATATACCCGTTACACATTGTTTTCCTCCTTAGTTTGTCTTCTTTTTTAAAAACAGTGCTAAAAGTCAAATGGCAATTGCGGATCTATATTACACTTCCAAAAATAAAGGTGCTTCATGATGCCACAGAAGAACCATCTCGTCTAAATGGTTCCGTAAAAAAGCATTAACGTCTGAAGAACCGTTCTGTTTCACAAAAGGTTCTTTATGGAAAGAAAGATACGTTTTTTGAAGAACCTTTGACTGAACGGTTCTTTGTACAATCAAAAATGGTCCTTTTATTGTGTCAATGACAATGCAGTTATTCGCCAGACAGCACGTTCTGGTCATTTCATAAATAACAGTTTTATTTCCGCTCCTGCTAAAACTATTAGGGCTATGGACCAATCGCGTAGCAGCCATCCAAGGGTTCTATAGCAACAGTGGAATATGCTAATTAGATCGTGGCGTCACACTGCACGTTCCTTTTGCCACTCGCTGTCACATGACTAGTTGCTCACTTTGGTGTTTGTAACTTTGCTCTTATTGCAGTCTAATATACTTGGGGATTCAGGATGCTATTTACTTTGCTCGGAGTAATTTCTTTAGTTCTGAACGAAAGGAGAAAAGTCAAGTCAGGTGAAGACCAAAACGTGGAACAGAGCGATGTTCCTCCTGATGGTAAATCAACTGTCCATGTCTTGAGAGCGTGTCGCTCCTTGTAATGCTCAAGCTGTTTGAAAACACACTACTCAGTGCCAAAGCGAGGAAAAACTTTGAATTTGCAGCAGTAATGGCTTATAAAGCTATGTTTGTTTCATTGGCCTCTCTCTATAGGTCAGACTTCTCGGCATATCAGCACTGACTCTGCGCTCCTCTCTGCTGCAGAGGAACCAGTGACCTGTCACCCTGAAGTCCATGAAGACCAGACTGAAGACCAGGTTCCGATGAATGTTCCTGCTGAAAAGGAAATCAAGTATATATGCCTTGTAAGTGGCCTCGGCTCTGTCTGTCTTTCAGTTTCAAACATCTTTTATTAACAATCGCAAACAAAGACTAGCAAACTGCAACTGTCGACTGATTATCAAGACCTGCTCTAAAGTTTTATTAGTGAAATGATCTAACCAATATTTGAATTGTCTCTTTTTCTAAAAGGATTATTCAGAAGCCCTTCCATCGGAGCTGCAAGATCAGCCCTTGGAGGACGAGGAGACGTATGAAGCCTCGGGCACTGAGACTAAATCAGACTCGGAGGTTCCTGAAGTTCCCGTCCCTCCCGACAACACCCCAGAGGGTCTCAACACTGTCCTCTCAGGCCTTTCCCAGCGATGGAGGGACTGCTGGGTGAAGGGATCCTCGCCCTGGCTATGAGCTTTGGATTCTTCTGCAGCATTTACCTCAGTCCCATGGCTCTGATGACGATTGTGCTGTTCGTCCAGATGAAGGGCTTCTATCAGATGATGAGGATCGGCTATCCCTGGCAACACCTGCCATGGTTCACCACGCTAAGCTGGTACTTGCCGATGTACGTGGACTACTTCCTCTCTGGGAAACGCTCAAGGACAACTTCTTCACTCTGGTGCAGAGGAAGGAGCCTATAAGCCTGCTCAGCCAATCAGATGGCTTCATTCCCTTTGCCCTGTACCTTGCTGGGTTCTGCATGTTCGCTCTCAGTCTGGTGAAGAGACGCCGTCTCCTGCAGTTCTACATGCTCGGCTGGACTCTTATGATTTTGGCGACTCTATCCCAGTTAACTCATTCGGAAGCTGTTTGAGGGCATGATCTGGTTTATAGTGCCTCTCTATTATGCTCTTTATAATGGCTTACATGTTTGGCTTCTTTTTGGTCACACCCTCTCTTTAAGATGTCTCTAAAAAAAAAAAAAAAAAAAAAAAAAAAAAAAAAAAAAAATGAGAGGCCTTTATATGTTGCTTCTTCTCCACTTACGTTTAAATAAAACTGATGATTACCACTGATTTGTGTCTGGCTGAGTTTAAATGCATGGTCCTTAAGACTTTTGTTCCCTGTTTAGTTTATATATATATATATATATATATATATATATATATATATATATATATATATATATGGTTTTACACTTCACTAAGAAAACACTAATTATTGATGTAATTACGTAAATTTCAGAGATATTTACATGCAAGTGTTTTTGTGGTCTTAAAATCATTTAAAACAGATTATATTTTACATCATGCAAAATGTAATGTATAATGTTTCATACATAAATATATAATCAGTAGCCGTTTGTGAGGACATTTGTTTATTTTCATTCATTTATGCTTAAGTCATTTAGTCATTCTTTTTTTTCTTTTTTTTTTTTTCTCTCGGTGTTTGCAATTCATGTTAAAATGATACATTTGTAACGAGGGTATTTAACTGGTCGTGTAGGGAAATAAATTGCGACTTCCCGGAAGTTTGGACAACGAAAGGATCTGGAAAACACTTGAACAGTAACACAGAAATGTTAGCTTTTCAATAAAAACGCAAGTGCAAAATGCAGCAAAAAGTAATGAAAAGAGTCCCTCGGTCTACACTTTAAGATGTACTCAGTGTCCGTGCTCCTCACATATGTTACTGCGTCATGCTGTCAATTAACGCATATCGCGAGACCAGATTAAAAACTCTTCTCAGTACAAAACACGGGTCGCTATCCACACTTTCCCTTTGTGCTGTCGTCCTTCACTCGACTAAAGCCTCGATAAAAATCCGCTGAAGCAACTTAATCGAACGAGTTTCTCGATCGCGACACTGCACTCACTTGTGTGTGCGACACACTCAAACCCCGCGCTCTTCTTGGTTCCCTTCTACCGCACGCACGGCACCCGCAGAAGCGACCGACTCAAAATAAAAGTCTCTAAAAAATCCTATCCAAATCATATACCCGTTACACATTGTTTTCCTCCTTAGTTTGTCTTCTTTTTTTAAAAACAGTGCTAAAAGTCAAATGGCAATTGCGGATCTATATTACACTTCCAAAAATAAAGGTGCTTCATGATGCCACAGAAGAACCATCTCGTCTAAATGGTTCCGTAAAAAAGCATTAACGTCTGAAGAACCGTTCTGTTTCACAAAAGGTTCTTTATGGAAAGAAAGATACGTTTTTTTGAAGAACCTTTGACTGAACGGTTCTTTGTACAATCAAAAATGGTCCTTTTATTGTGTCAATGACAATGCAGTTATTCGCCAGACAGCACGTTCTGGTCATTTCATAAATAACAGTTTTATTTCCGCTCCTGCTAAAACTATTAGGGCTATGGACCAATCGCGTAGCAGCCATCCAAGGGTTCTATAGCAACAGTGGAATATGCTAATTAGATCGTGGCGTCACACTGCACGTTCCTTTTGCCACTCGCTGTCACATGACTAGTTGCTCACTTTGGTGTTTGTAACTTTGCTCTTATTGCAGTCTAATATACTTGGGGATTCAGGATGCTATTTACTTTGCTCGGAGTAATTTCTTTAGTTCTGAACGAAAGGAGAAAAGTCAAGTCAGGTGAAGACCAAAACGTGGAACAGAGCGATGTTCCTCCTGATGGTAAATCAACTGTCCATGTCTTGAGAGCGTGTCGCTCCTTGTAATGCTCAAGCTGTTTGAAAACACACTACTCAGTGCCAAAGCGAGGAAAAACTTTGAATTTGCAGCAGTAATGGCTTATAAAGCTATGTTTGATTCATTGGCCTCTCTCTATAGGTCAGACTTCTCGGCATATCAGCACTGACTCTGCGCTCCTCTCTGCTGCAGAGGAACCAGTGACCTGTCACCCTGAAGTCCATGAAGAAGACCAGACTGAAGACCAGGTTCCGATGAATGTTCCTGCTGAAAAGGAAATCAAGTATATATGCCTTGTAAGTGGCCTTGGCTCTGTCTGTCTTTCAGTTTCAAACATCTTTTATTAACAATCGCAAACAAAGACTAGCAAACTGCAACTGTCGACTGATTATCAAGACCTGCTCTAAAGTTTTATTAGTGAAATGATCTAACCAATATTTGAATTGTCTCTTTTTCTAAAAGGATTATTCAGAAGCCCTTCCATCGGAGCTGCAAGATCAGCCCTTGGAGGACGAGGAGACGTATGAAGCCTCGGGCACTGAGACTAAATCAGACTCGGAGGTTCCTGAAGTTCCCGTCCCTCCCGACGACACCCCAGAGGGTCTCAACACTGTCCTCTCAGGCCTTTCCCAGCGATGGAGGGACTGCTGGGTGAAGGGGATCCTCGCCGCCTGGCTATGAGCTTTGGATTCTTCTGCAGCATTTACCTCAGTCCCATGGCTCTGATGACGATTGTGCTGTTCGTCCAGATGAAGGGCTTCTATCAGATGATGAGGATCGGCTATCCCTGGCAACACCTGCCATGGTTCACCACGCTAAGCTGGTACTTGCCGATGTACGTGGACTACTTCCTCTCTGGGGAAACGCTCAAGGACAACTTCTTCACTCTGGTGCAGAGGAAGGAGCCTATAAGCCTGCTCAGCCAATCAGATGGCTTCATTCCCTTTGCCCTGTACCTTGCTGGGTTCTGCATGTTCGCTCTCAGTCTGGTGAAGAGACGCCGTCTCCTGCAGTTCTACATGCTCGGCTGGACTCTTATGATTTTGGCGACTCTATCCCAGTTAATCATTCGGAAGCTGTTTGAGGGCATGATCTGGTTTATAGTGCCTCTCTATTATGCTCTTTATAATGGCTTACATGTTTGGCTTCTTTTTGGTCACACCCTCTCTTTAAGATGTCTCCTAAAAAACCAAAAAAAAAACAAAACAAAAAAAAAATGAGAGGCCTTTATATGTTGCTTCTTCTCCACTTACGTTTAAATAAAACTGATGATTACCACTGATTTGTGTCTGGCTGAGTTTAAATGCATGGTCCTTAAGACTTTTGTTCCCTGTTTAGTTTATATATATATTATATATATATATATATATATATATATATATATATATATATATATATATATATATATATATATATAGTTTTACACTTCACTAAGAAAACACTAATTATTGATGTAATTACGTAAATTTCAGAGATATTTACATGCAAGTGTTTTTGTGGTCTTAAAATCATTTAAAACAGATTATATTTTACATCATGCAAAATGTAATGTATAATGTTTCATACATAAATATATAATCAGTAGCCGTTTGTGAGGACATTTGTTTATTTTCATTCATTTATGCTTAAGTCATTTAGTCATTCTTTTTTTTTTTTTTTTTTTTTTCTCTCGGTGTTTGCAATTCATGTTAAAATGATACATTTGTAACGAGGGTATTTAACTGGTCGTGTAGGGGAAATAAATTGCGACTTCCCGGAAGTTTGGACAACGAAAGGATCTGGAAAACACTTGAACAGTAACACAGAAATGTTAGCTTTTCAATAAAAACGCAAGTGCAAAATGCAGCAAAAAGTAATGAAAAGAGTCCCGGTCTACACTTTAAGATGTACTCAGTGTCCGTGCTCCTCACATATGTTACTGCGTCATGCTGTCAATTAACGCATATCGCGAGACCAGATTAAAAACTCTTCTCAGTACAAAAACACGGGTCGCTATCCACACTTTCCCTTTGTGCTGTCGTCCTTCACTCGACTAAAGCCTCGATAAAAATCCGCTGAAGCAACTTAATCGAACGAGTTTCTCGATCGCGACACTGCACTCACTTGTGTGTGCGACACACTCAAACCCCGCGCTCTTCTTGGTTCCTTCTACGCACGCACGGCACCCGCAGAAGCGACCGACTCAAAATAAAAGTCTCTAAAAATCCTATCCAAATCATATACCCGTTACACATTGTTTTCCTCCTTAGTTTGTCTTCTTTTTTTAAAAACAGTGCTAAAAGTCAAATGGCAATTGCGGATCTATATTACACTTCCAAAAATAAAGGTGCTTCATGATGCCACAGAAGAACCATCTCGTCTAAATGGTTCCGTAAAAAAGCATTAACGTCTGAAGAACCGTTCTGTTTCACAAAAGGTTCTTTATGGAAAGAAAGATACGTTTTTGAAGAACCTTTGACTGAACGGTTCTTTGTACAATCAAAAATGGTCCTTTTATTGTGTCAATGACAATGCAGTTATTCGCCAGACAGCACGTTCTGGTCATTTCATAAATAACAGTTTTATTTCCGCTCCTGCTAAAACTATTAGGGCTATGGACCAATCGCGTAGCAGCCATCCAAGGGTTCTATAGCAACAGTGGAATATGCTAATTAGATCGTGGCGTCACACTGCACGTTCCTTTTGCCACTCGCTGTCACATGACTAGTTGCTCACTTTGGTGTTTGTAACTTTGCTCTTATTGCAGTCTAATATACTTGGGGATTCAGGATGCTATTTACTTTGCTCGGAGTAATTTCTTTAGTTCTGAACGAAAGGAGAAAAGTCAAGTCAGGTGAAGACCAAAGCGTGGAACAGAGCGATGTTCCTCCTGATGGTAAATCAACTGTCCATGTCTTGAGAGCGTGTCGCTCCTTGTAATGCTCAAGCTGTTTGAAAACACACTACTCAGTGCCAAAGCGAGGAAAAACTTTGAATTTGCAGCAGTAATGGCTTATAAAGCTATGTTTGTTTCATTGGCCTCTCTCTATAGGTCAGACTTCTCGGCATATCAGCACTGACTCTGCGCTCCTCTCTGCTGCAGAGGAACCAGTGACCTGTCACCCTGAAGTCCATGAAGACCAGACTGAAGATCCAGACCAGGTTCCGATGAATGTTCCTGCTGAAAAGGAAATCAAGTATATATGCCTTGTAAGTGGCCTTGGCTCTGTCTGTCTTTCAGTTTCAAACATCTTTTATTAACAATCGCAAACAAAGACTAGCAAACTGCAACTGTCGACTGATTATCAAGACCTGCTCTAAAGTTTTATTAGTGAAATGATCTAACCAATATTTGAATTGTCTCTTTTTCTAAAAGGATTATTCAGAAGCCCTTCCATCGGAGCTGCAAGATCAGCCCTTGGAGGACGAGGAGACGTATGAAGCCTCGGGCACTGAGACTAAATCAGACTCGGAGGTTCCTGAAGTTCCCGTCCCTCCCGACGACACCCCAGAGGGTCTCAACACTGTCCTCTCAGGCCTTTCCCAGCGATGGAGGGACTGCTGGGTGAAGGGGATCCTCGCCCTGGCTATGAGCTTTGGATTCTTCTGCAGCATTTACCTCAGTCCCATGGCTCTGATGACGATTGTGCTGTTCGTCCAGATGAAGGGCTTCTATCAGATGATGAGGATCGGCTATCCCTGGCAACACCTGCCATGGTTCACCACGCTAAGCTGGTACTTGCCGATGTACGTGGACTACTTCCTCTCTGGGAAACGCTCAAGGACAACTTCTTCACTCTGGTGCAGAGGAAGGAGCCTATAAGCCTGCTCAGCCAATCAGATGGCTTCATTCCCTTTGCCCTGTACCTTGCTGGGTTCTGCATGTTCGCTCTCAGTCTGGTGAAGAGACGCCGTCTCCTGCAGTTCTACATGCTCGGCTGGACTCTTATGATTTTGGCGACTCTATCCCAGTTAATCATTCGGAAGCTGTTTGAGGCATGATCTGGTTTATAGTGCCTCTCTATTATGCTCTTTATAATGGCTTACATGTTTGGCTTCTTTTTTGGTCACACCCCTCTCTTTAAGATGTCTCCTAAAAAAAGCAAAAAAACAAAAAAAAAAAACAAAAAAAACATGAGAGGCCTTTATATGTTGCTTCTTCTCTACTTACGTTTAAATAAAACTGATGATTACCACTGATTTGTGTCTGGCTGAGTTTAAATGCATGGTCCTTAAGACTTTTGTTCCCTGTTTATATATATATATATATATATATATATATATATATATATATATATATATATATATATATATATGGTTTTACACTTCACTAAGAAAACACTAATTATTGATGTAATTACGTAAATTTCAGAGATATTTACATGCAAGTGTTTTTGTGGTCTTAAAATCATTTAAAACAGATTATATTTTACATCATGCAAAATGTAATGTATAATGTTTCATACATAAATATATAATCAGTAGCCGTTTGTGAGGACATTTGTTTATTTTCATTCATTTATGCTTAAGTCATTTAGTCATTCTTTTTTTTTTTTTTTTTTTCTCTCGGTGTTTGCAATTCATGTTAAAATGATACATTTGTAACGAGGGTATTTAACTGGTCGTGTAGGGGAAATAAATTGCGACTTCCCCGGAAGTTTGGACAACGAAAGGATCTGGAAAACACTTGAACAGTAACACAGAAATGTTAGCTTTTCAATAAAAACGCAAGTGCAAAATGCAGCAAAAAGTAATGAAAAGAGTCCCTCGGTCTACACTTTAAGATGTACTCAGTGTCCGTGCTCCTCACATATGTTACTGCGTCATGCTGTCAATTAACGCATATCGCGAGACCAGATTAAAAACTCTTCTCAGTACAAAACACGGGTCGCTATCCACACTTTCCCTTTGTGCTGTCGTCCTTCACTCGACTAAAGCCTCGATAAAAATCCGCTGAAGCAACTTAATCGAACGAGTTTCTCGATCGCGACACTGCACTCACTTGTGTGTGCGACACACTCAAACCCCGCGCTCTTCTTGGTTCCCTTCTACACGCGCGCACGGCACCGCAGAAGCGACCGACTCAAAATAAAAGTCTCTAAAAAATCCTATCCAAATCATATACCCGTTACACATTGTTTTCCTCCTTAGTTTGTCTTCTTTTTTAAAAACAGTGCTAAAAGTCAAATGGCAATTGCGGATCTATATTACACTTCCAAAAATAAAGGTGCTTCATGATGCCACAGAAGAACCATCTCGTCTAAATGGTTCCGTAAAAAAGCATTAACGTCTGAAGAACCGTTCTGTTTCACAAAGGTTCTTTATGGAAAGAAAGATACGTTTTTGAAGAACCTTTGACTGAACGGTTCTTTGTACAATCAAAAATGGTCCTTTTATTGTGTCAATGACAATGCAGTTATTCGCCAGACAGCACGTTCTGGTCATTTCATAAATAACAGTTTTATTTCCGCTCCTGCTAAAACTATTAGGGCTATGGACCAATCGCGTAGCAGCCATCCAAGGGTTCTATAGCAACAGTGGAATATGCTAATTAGATCGTGGCGTCACACTGCACGTTCCTTTTGCCACTCGCTGTCACATGACTAGTTGCTCACTTTGGTGTTTGTAACTTTGCTCTTATTGCAGTCTAATATACTTGGGGATTCAGGATGCTATTTACTTTGCTCGGAGTAATTTCTTTAGTTCTGAGCGAAAGGAGAAAAAGTCAAGTCAGGTGAAGACCAAAACGTGGAACAGAGCGATGTTCCTCCTGATGGTAAATCAACTGTCCATGTCTTGAGAGCGTGTCGCTCCTCCTTGTAATGCTCAAGCTGTTTGAAAACACACTACTCAGTGCCAAAGCGAGGAAAAACTTTGAATTTGCAGCAGTAATGGCTTATAAAGCTATGTTTGTTTCATTGGCCTCTCTATAGGTCAGACTTCTCGGCATATCAGCACTGACTCTGCGCTCCTCTCTGCTGCAGAGGAACCAGTGACCTGTCACCCTGAAGTCCATGAAGACCAGACTGAAGACCAGGTTCCGATGAATGTTCCTGCTGAAAAGGAAATCAAGTATATATGCCTTGTAAGTGGCCTTGGCTCTGTCTGTCTTTCAGTTTCAAACATCTTTTATTAACAATCGCAAAACAAAGACTAGCAAACTGCAACTGTCGCACTGATTATCAAGACCTGCTCTAAAGTTTTATTAGTGAAATGATCTAACCAATATTTGAATTGTCTCTTTTTCTAAAAGGATTATTCAGAAGCCCTTCCATCGGAGCTGCAAGATCAGCCCTTGGAGGACGAGGAGACGTGATGAAGCCTCGGGCACTGAGACTAAATCAGACTCGGAGGTTCCTGAAGTTCCCGGCCCCTCCCGACAACACCCCAGAGGGTCTCAACACTGTCCTCTCAGGCCTTTCCCAGCGATGGAGGGACTGCTGGGTGAAGGGATCTCGCCCTGGCTATGAGCTTTGGATTCTTCTGCAGCATTTACCTCAGTCCCATGGCTCTGATGACGATTGTGCTGTTCGTCCAGATGAAGGGCTTCTATGAGATGATGAGGATCGGCTATCCCTGGCAACACCTGCCATGGTTCACCACGCTAAGCTGGTACTTGCCGATGTACGTGGACTACTTCCTCTCTGGGGAAACGCTCAAGGACAACTTCTTCACTCTGGTGCAGAGGAAGGAGCCTATAAGCCTGCTCAGCCAATCAGATGGCTTCATTCCCTTTGCCCTGTACCTTGCTGGGTTCTGCATGTTCGCTCTCAGTCTGGTGAAGAGACGCCGCCGTCTCCTGCAGTTCTACATGCTCGGCTGGACTCTTATGATTTTGGCGACTCTATCCCAGTTAATCATTCGGAAGCTGTTTGAGGGCATGATCTGGTTTATAGTGCCTCTCTATTATGCTCTTTATAATGGCTTACATGTTTGGCTTCTTTTTGGTCACACCCTCTCTTTAAGATGTCTCCTAAAAAAAAAAAGCAAAAAAAAAAAAAAAACAAAAAAAAAAAAAATGAGAGGCCTTTATATGTTGCTTCTTCTCCACTTACGTTTAAATAAAACTGATGATTACCACTGATTTGTGTCTGGCTGAGTTTAAATGCATGGTCCTTAAGACTTTTGTTCCCTGTTTAGTTTATTATATATATATATATATATATATATATATATATATATATATATATATATATATATATATATATATGGTTTTACACTCACTAAGAAAACACTAATTATTGATGTAATTACGTAAATTTCAGAGATATTTACATGCAAGTGTTTTTGTGGTCTTAAAATCATTTAAAACAGATTATATTTTTACATCATGCAAAATGTAATGTATAATGTTTCATACATAAATATATAATCAGTAGCCGTTTGTGAGGACATTTGTTTATTTTCATTCATTTATGCTTAAGTCATTTAGTCATTCTTTTTTTTTTTTTTTTTCTCTCGGTGTTTGCAATTCATGTTAAAATGATACATTTGTAACGAGGGTATTTAACTGGTCGTGTAGGGGAAATAAATTGCGACTTCCGGAAGTTTGGACAACGAAAGGATCTGGAAAACACTTGAACAGTAACACAGAAATGTTAGCTTTTCAATAAAAACGCAAGTGCAAAATGCAGCAAAAAGTAATGAAAAGAGTCCTCGGTCTACACTTTAAGATGTACTCAGTGTCCGTGCTCCTCACATATGTTACTGCGTCATGCTGTCAATTAACGCATATCGCGAGACCAGATTAAAAACTCTTCTCAGTACAAAACACGGTCGCTATCCACACTTTCCCTTTGTGCTGTCGTCCTTCACTCGACTAAAGCCTCGATAAAAATCCGCTGAAGCAACTTAATCGAACGAGTTTCTCGATCGCGACACTGCACTCACTTGTGTGTGCGACACACTCAAACCCGCGCTCTTCTTGGTTCCCTTCTACGCACGCACGGCACCGCAGAAGCGACCGACTCAAAATAAAAGTCTCTAAAAATCCTATCCAAATCATATACCCGTTACACATTGTTTTCCTCCTTAGTTTGTCTTCTTTTTTAAAAACAGTGCTAAAAGTCAAATGGCAATTTGCGGATCTATATTACACTTCCAAAAATAAAGGTGCTTCATGATGCCACAGAAGAACCATCTGCGTCTAAATGGTTCCGTAAAAAAGCATTAACGTCTGAAGAACCGTTCTGTTTCACAAAAGGTTCTTTATGGAAAGAAAGATACGTTTTTGAAGAACCTTTGACTGAACGGTTCTTTGTACAATCAAAAATGGTCCTTTTATTGTGTCAATGACAATGCAGTTATTCGCCAGACAGCACGTTCTGGTCATTTCATAAATAACAGTTTTATTTCCGCTCCTGCTAAAACTATTAGGGCTATGGACCAATCGCGTGCAGCAGCCATCCAAGGGTTCTATAGCAACAGTGGAATATGCTAATTAGATCGTGGCGTCACACTGCACGTTCCTTTTGCCACTCGCTGTCACATGACTAGTTGCTCACTTTGGTGTTTGTAACTTTGCTCTTATTGCAGTCTAATATACTTGGGGATTCAGGATGCTATTTACTTTGCTCGGAGTAATTTCTTTAGTTCTGAACGAAAGGAGAAAAGTCAAGTCAGGTGAAGACCAAAACGTGGAACAGAGCGATGTTCCTCCTGATGGTAAATCAACTGTCCATGTCTTGAGAGCGTGTCGCTCCTTGTAATGCTCAAGCTGTTTGAAAACACACTACTCAGTGCCAAAGCGAGGAAAAACTTTGAATTTGCAGCAGTAATGGCTTATAAAGCTATGTTTGTTTCATTGGCCTCTCTCTATAGGTCAGACTTCTCGGCATATCAGCACTGACTCTGCGCTCCTCTCTGCTGCAGAGGAACCAGTGACCTGTCACCCTGAAGTCCATGAAGACCAGACTGAAGACCAGACCAGGTTCCGATGAATGTTCCTGCTGAAAAGGAAATCAAGTATATATGCCTTGTAAGTGGCCTTGGCTCTGTCTGTCTTTCAGTTTCAAACATCTTTTATTAACAATCGCAAACAAAGACTAGCAAACTGCAACTGTCGACTGATTATCAAGACCTGCTCTAAAGTTTTATTAGTGAAATGATCTAACCAATATTTGAATTGTCTCTTTTCTCTAAAGGATTATTCAGAAGCCCTTCCATCGGAGCTGCAAGATCAGCCCTTGGAGGACGAGGGAGACGCATGAAGCCTCGGGCACTGAGACTAAATCAGACTCGGAGGTTCCTGAAGTTCCCGTCCCTCCCGACAACACCCCAGAGGGTCTCAACACTGTCCTCTCAGGCCTTTCCCCAGCGATGGAGGGACTGCTGGGTGAAGGGATCCTCGCCCTGGCTATGAGCTTTGGATTCTTCTGCAGCATTTACCTCAGTCCCATGGCTCTGATGACGATTGTGCTGTTCGTCCAGATGAAGGGCTTCTATCAGATGATGAGGATCGGCTATCCCTGGCAACACCTGCCATGGTTCACCACGCTAAGCTGGTACTTGCCGATGCACGTGGACTACTTCCTCTCTGGGGAAACGCTCAAGGACAACTTCTTCACTCTGGTGCAGAGGAAGGAGCCTATAAGCCTGCTCAGCCAATCAGATGGCTTCATTCCCTTTGCCCTGTACCTTGCTGGGTTCTGCATGTTCGCTCTCAGTCTGGTGAAGAGACGCCGTCTCCTGCAGTTCTACATGCTCGGCTGGACTCTTATGATTTTGGCGACTCTATCCCAGTTAATCATTCGGAAGCTGTTTGAGGGCATGATCTGGTTTATAGTGCCTCTCTATTATGCTCTTTATAATGGCTTACATGTTTGGCTTCTTTTTGGTCACACCCTCTCTTTAAGATGTCTCCTAAAAAAAGCAAATAAAAAAAAAAAACAAAAAAAAAAATGAGAGGCCTTTATATGTTGCTTCTTCTCCACTTACGTTTAAATAAAACTGATGATTACCACTGATTTGTGTCTGGCTGAGTTTAAATGCATGGTCCTTAAGACTTTTGTTCCTGTTTAGTTTATATTATATATATATATATATATATATATATATATATATATATATATATCACTAAGTTTTAACTTCACTAAGAAAACAATTATTGATGTAATTACGTAAATTTCAGAGATATTTACATGCAAGTGTTTTTGTGGTCTTAAAATCATTTAAAACAGATTATATTTTACATCATGCAAAATGTAATGTATAATGTTTCATACATAAATATATAATCAGTAGCCGTTTGTGAGGACATTTGTTTATTTTCATTCATTTATGCTTAAGTCATTTAGTCATTCTTTTTTTTTTTTTTTTTCTCTCGGTGTTTGCAATTCATGTTAAAATGATACATTTGTAACGAGGGTATTTAACTGGTCGTGTAGGGAAATAAATTGCGACTTCCCGGAAGTTTGGACAACGAAGGATCTGGAAAACACTTGAACAGTAACACAGAAATGTTAGCTTTTCAATAAAAACGCAAGTGCAAAATGCAGCAAAAAGTAATGAAAAGAGTCCTCGGTCTACACTTTAAGATGTACTCAGTGTCCGTGCTCCTCACATATGTTACTGCGTCATGCTGTCAATTAACGCATATCGCGAGACCAGATTAAAACTCTTCTCAGTACAAAACACGGGTCGCTATCCACACTTTCCCTTTGTGCTGTCGTCCTTCACTCGACTAAAGCCTCGATAAAAATCCGCTGAAGCAACTTAATCGAACGAGTTTCGATCGCGACACTGCACTCACTTGTGTATGCGACACACTCAAACCCCGCGCTCTTCTTGGTTCCCTTCTACCGCACGCGCACGGCACCGCAGAAGCGACCGACTCAAAATAAAAGTCTCTAAAAATCCTATCCAAATCATATACCCGTTACACATTGTTTTCTCCTTAGTTTGTCTTCTTTTTTAAAAACAGTGCTAAAAGTCAAATGGCAATTTATGGATCTATATTACACTTCCAAAAATAAAGGTGCTTCATGATGCCACAGAAGAACCATCTCGTCTAAATGGTTCCGTAAAAAGCATTAACGTCTGAAGAACCGTTCTGTTTCACAAAAGGTTCTTTATGGAAAGAAAGATACGTTTTTGAAGAACCTTTGACTGAACGGTTCTTTGTACAATCAAAAATGGTCCTTTTATTGTGTCAATGACAATGCAGTTATTCGCCAGACAGCACGTTCTGGTCATTTCATAAATAACAGTTTTATTTCCGCTCCTGCTAAAACTATTAGGGCTATGGACCAATCGCGTAGCAACCATCCAAGGGTTCTATAGCAACAGTGGAATATGCTAATTAGATCGCGTGGCGTCACACTGCACGTTCCTTTGCCACTCGCTGTCACATGACTAGTTGCTCACTTTGGTGTTTGTAACTTTGCTCTTATTGCAGTCTAATATACTTGGGGATTCAGGATGCTATTTACTTTGCTCGGAGTAATTTCTTTAGTTCTGAACGAAAGGAGAAAAGTCAAGTCAGGTGAAGACCAAAACGTGGAACAGAGCGATGTTCCTCCTGATGGTAAATCAACTGTCCATGTCTTGAGAGCGTGTCGCTCCTTGTAATGCTCAAGCTGTTTGAAAACACACTACTCAGTGCCAAAGCGAGGAAAAACTTTGAATTTGCAGCAGTAATGGCTTATAAAGCTATGTTTGATTCATTGGCCTCTCTCTATAGGTCAGACTTCTCGGCATATCAGCACTGACTCTGCGCTCCTCTCTGCTGCAGAGGAACCAGTGACCTGTCACCCTGAAGTCCATGAAGACCAGACTGAAGACCAGGTTCCGATGAATGTTCCTGCTGAAAAGGAAATCAAGTATATATGCCTTGTAAGTAGCCTTGGCTCTGTCTGTCTTTCAGTTTCAAACATCTTTTATTAACAATCATAAACAAAGACTAGCAAACTGCAACTGTCGACTGATTATCAAGACCTGCTCTAAAGTTTTATTAGTGAAATGATCTAACCAATATTTGAATTGTCTCTTTTCTAAAAGGATTATTCAGAAGCCCTTCCATCGGAGCTGCAAGATCAGCCCTTGGAGGACGAGGAGACGCGTATGAAGCCTCGGGCACTGAGACTAAATCAGACTCGGAGGTTCCTGAAGTTCCCGTCCCTCCCGACGACACCCCAGAGGGTCTCAACACTGTCCTCTCAGGCCTTTCCCAGCGATGGAGGGACTGCTGGGTGAAGGGATCCTCGCCCTGGCTATGAGCTTTGGATTCTTCTGCAGCATTTACCTCAGTCCCATGGCTCTGATGACGATTGTGCTGTTCGTCCAGATGAAGGGCTTCTATCAGATGATGAGGATCGGCTATCCCTGGCAACACCTGCCATGGTTCACCACGCTAAGCTGGTACTTGCCGATGTACGTGGACTACTTCCTCTCTGGGAAACGCTCAAGGACAACTTCTTCACTCTGGTGCAGAGGAAGGAGCCTATAAGCCTGCTCAGCCAATCAGATGGCTTCATTCCCTTTGCCCTGTACCTTGCTGGGTTCTGCATGTTCGCTCTCAGTCTGGTGAAGAGACGCCGTCTCCTGCAGTTCTACATGCTCGGCTGGACTCTTATGATTTTGGCGACTCTATCCCAGTTAATCATTCGGAAGCTGTTTGAGGGCATGATCTGGTTTATAGTGCCTCTCTATTATGCTCTTTATAATGGCTTACATGTTTGGCTTCTTTTTGGTCACACCCCTCTCTTTAAGATGTCTCTAAAAAAAAAAAAAAAAAAAAAAAAAAAAAAAAAAAATGAGAGGCCTTTATATGTTGCTTCTTCTCCACTTACGTTTAAATAAAACTGATGATTACCACTGATTTGTGTCTGGCTGAGTTTAAATGCATGGTCCTTAAGACTTTTGTTCCTGTTTAGTTTTATATATATATATATATATATATATATATATATATATATATATATATATATATATATATATATATATATATATATATAGTTTTACACTTCACTAAGAAAACACTAATTATTGATGTAATTACGTAAATTTCAGAGATATTTACATGCAAGTGTTTTTGTGGTCTTAAAATCATTTAAAACAGATTATATTTTACATCATGCAAAATGTAATGTATAATGTTTCATACATAAATATATAATCAGTAGCCGTTTGTGAGGACATTTGTTTATTTTCATTCATTTATGCTTAAGTCATTTAGTCATTCTTTTTTTTCTTTTTTTTTTTTTCTCTCGGTGTTTTGCAATTCATGTTAAAATGATACATTTGTAACGAGGGTATTTAACTGGTCGTAGGGGAAATAAATTGCGACTTCCCGGAAGTTTGGACAACGAAAGGATCTGGAAAACACTTGAACAGTAACACAGAAATGTTAGCTTTTCAATAAAAAACGCAAGTGCAAAATGCAGCAAAAAGTAATGAAAAGAGTCCTCGGTCTACACTTTTAAGATGTACTCAGTGTCCGTGCTCCTCATATGTTACTGCGTCATGCTGTCAATTAACGCATATCGCGAGACCAGATTAAAAACTCTTCTCAGTACAAAACACGGGTCGCTATCCACACTTTCCCTTTGTGCTGTCGTCCTTCACTCGACTAAAGCCTCGATAAAAATCCGCTGAAGCAACTTAATCGAACGAGTTTCGATCGCGACACTGCACTCACTTGTGTGTGCGACACACTCAAACCCCGCGCTCTTCTTGGTTCCCTTCTACTGCACGTGACGGCACCGCGCAGAAGCGACCGACTCAAAATAAAAGTCTCTAAAAATCCTATCCAAATCATATACCCGTTACACATTGTTTTCCTCCTTAGTTTGTCTTCTTTTTTAAAAACAGTGCTAAAAGTCAAATGGCAATTGCGGATCTATATTACACTTCCAAAAATAAAGGTGCTTCATGATGCCACAGAAGAACCATCTCGTCTAAATGGTTCCGTAAAAAAAGCATTAACGTCTGAAGAACCGTTCTGTTTCACAAAAGGTTCTTTATGGAAAGAAAGATACGTTTTTGAAGAACCTTTGACTGAACAGTTCTTTGTACAATCAAAATGGTCCTTTTATTGTGTCAATGACAATGCAGTTATTCGCCAGACAGCACGTTCTGGTCATTTCATAAATAACAGTTTTATTTCCGCTCCTGCTAAAACTATTGGGCTATGGACCAATCGCGTAGCAGCCATCCAAGGGTTCTATAGCAACAGTGGAATATGCTAATTAGATCGTGGCGTCACACTGCACGTTCCTTTTGCCACTCGCTGTCACATGACTAGTTGCTCACTTTGGTGTTTGTAACTTTGCTCTTATTGCAGTCTAATATACTTGGGGATTCAGGATGCTATTTACTTTGCTCGGAGTAATTTCTTTAGTTCTGAGCGAAAGGAGAAAAGTCAAGTCAGGTGAAGACCAAAACGTGGAACAGAGCGATGTTCCTCCTGATGGTAAATCAACTGTCCATGTCTTGAGAGCGTGTCGCTCCTTGTAATGCTCAAGCTGTTTGAAAACACACTACTCAGTGCCAAGCGAGGAAAAACTTTGAATTTGCAGCAGTAATGGCTTATGAAGCTATGTTTGTTTCATTGGCCTCTCTCTATAGGTCAGACTTCTCGGCATATCAGCACTGACTCTGCGCTCCTCTCTGCTGCAGAGGAACCAGTGACCTGTCACCTGAAGTCCATGAAGACCAGACTGAAGATCCAGACCAGGTTCCGATGAATGTTCCTGCTGAAAAGGAAATCAAGTATATATGCCTTGTAAGTGGCCTCGGCTCTGTCTGTCTTTCAGTTTCAAACATCTTTTATTAACAATCGCAAACAAAGACTAGCAAACTGCAACTGTCGACTGATTATCAAGACCTGCTCTAAAGTTTTATTAGTGAAATGATCTAACCAATATTTGAATTGTCTCTTTTTCTAAAAGGATTATTCAGAAGCCCTTCCATCGGAGCTGCAAGATCAGCCCTTGGAGGACGAGGAGACGTATGAAGCCTCGGGCACTGAGACTAAATCAGACTCGGAGGTTCCTGAAGTTCCTCGTCCCTCCCGACGACACCCCAGAGGGTCTCAACACTGTCCTCTCAGGCCTTTCCCAGCGATGGAGGGACTGCTGGGTGAAGGGATCCTCGCCCTGGCTATGAGCTTTGGATTCTTCTGCAGCATTTACCTCAGTCCCATGGCTCTGATGACGATTGTGCTGTTCGTCCAGATGAAGGGCTTCTATGAGATGATGAGGATCGGCTATCCCTGGCAACACCTGCCATGGTTCACCACGCTAAGCTGGTACTTGCCGATGTACGTGGACTACTTCCTCTCTGGGGAAACGCTCATGACAACTTCTTCACTCTGGTGCAGAGGAAGGAGCCTATAAGCCTGCTCAGCCAATCAGATGGCTTCATTCCCTTTGCCCTGTACCTTGCTGGTTCTGCATGTTCGCTCTCAGTCTGGTGAAGAGACGCCGCCTCCTGCAGTTCTACATGCTCGGCTGGACTCTTATGATTTTGGCGACTCTATCCCAGTTAATCATTCGGAAGCTGTTTGAGGGCATGATCTGGTTTATAGTGCCTCTCTATTATGCTCTTTATAATGGCTTACATGTTTGGCTTCTTTTTTGGTCACACCTCTCTTTTAAGATGTCTCCTAAAAAAACAAAAAAAAAAAAAAACAAAAAAAAAAAAAAATGAGAGGCCTTTATATGTTGCTTCTTCTCCACTTACGTTTAAATAAAACTGATGATTACCACTGATTTGTGTCTGGCTGAGTTTAAATGCATGGTCCTTAAGACTTTTGTTCCCCTGTTTAGTATTTATATATATATATATATATATATATATATATATATATATATATATATGGTTTTACACTTCACTAAGAAAACACTAATTATTGATGTAATTACGTAAATTTCAGAGATATTTACATGCAAGTGTTTTTGTGGTCTTAAAATCATTTAAAACAGATTATATTTTACATCATGCAAAATGTAATGTATAATGTTTCATACATAAATATATAATCAGTAGCCGTTTGTGAGGACATTTGTTTATTTTCATTCATTTATGCTTAAGTCATTTAGTCATTCTTTTTTTTTTTCTTTTTTTTCTCTCGGTGTTTGTAATTCATGTTAAAATGATACATTTGTAACGAGGGTATTTAACTGGTCGTATGGGGAAATAAATTGTGACTTCCCCGGAAGTTTGGACAACGAAAGGATCTGGAAAACACTTGAACAGTAACACAGAAATGTTAGCTTTTCAATAAAAACGCAAGTGCAAAATGCAGCAAAAAGTAATGAAAAGAGTCCTCGGTCTACACTTTAAGATGTACTCAGTGTCCGTGCTTCTCACATATGTTACTGCGTCATGCTGTCAATTAACGATATCGCGAGACCAGATTAAAAACTCTTCTCAGTACAAAACACGGTCGCTATCCACACTTTCCCTTTGTGCTGTCGTCCTTCACTCGACTAAAGCCTCGATAAAAATCCGCTGAAGCAACTTAATCGAACGAAGTTTCTCGATCGCGACACTGCACTCACTTGTGTGTGCGACACACTCAAACCCCGCGCTCTTCTTGGTTCCCTTCTACCGCACGCACGGCACCGCAGAAGCGACCGACTCAAAATAAAAGTCTCTAAAAATCCTATCCAAATCATATACCCGTTACACATTGTTTTCCTCCTTAGTTTGTCTTCTTTTTTTAAAAACAGTGCTAAAAGTCAAATGGCAATTGCGGATCTATATTACACTTCCAAAAATAAAGGTGCTTCATGATGCCACAGAAGAACCATCTCGTCTAAATGGTTCCGAGAAAAAGCATTAACGTCTGAAGAACCGTTCTGTTTCACAAAAGGTTCTTTATGGAAAGAAAGATACGTTTTTGAAAGAACCTTTGACTGAACGGTTCTTTGTACAATCAAAATGGTCCTTTTATTGTGTCAATGACAATGCAGTTATTCGCCAGACAGCACGTTTCTGGTCATTTCATAAATAACAGTTTTATTTCCGCTCCTGCTAAAACTATTAGGGCTATGGACCAATCGCGTAGCAGCCATCCAAGGGTTCTATAGCAACAGTGGAATATGCTAATTAGATCGTGGCGTCACACTGCACGTTCCTTTTGCCACTCGCTGTCACATGACTAGTTGCTCACTTTGGTGTTTGTAACTTTGCTCTTATTGCAGTCTAATATACTTGGGGATTCAGGATGCTATTTACTTTGCTCGGAGTAATTTCTTTAGTTCTGAACGAAAGGAGAAAAGTCAAGTCAGGTGAAGACCAAAACGTGGAACAGAGCGATGTTCCTCCTGATGGTAAATCAACTGTCCATGTCTTGAGAGCGTGTCGCTCCTTTTAATGCTCAAACTGTTTGAAAACACACTACTCAGTGCCAAAGCGAGGAAAAACTTTGAATTTGCAGCAGTAATGGCTTATAAAGCTATGTTTGATTCATTGGCTCTCTCTATAGGTCAGACTTCTCGGCATATCAGCACTGACTCTGCGCTCCTCTCTGCTGCAGAGGAACCAGTGACCTGTCACCCTGAAGTCCATGAAGACCAGACTGAAGACCAGGTTCCGATGAATGTTCCTGCTGAAAAGGAAATCAAGTATATATGCCTTGTAAGTGGCCTTGGCTCTGTCTGTCTTTCAGTTTCAAACATCTTTTATTAACAATCGCAAACAAAGACTAGCAAACTGCAACTGTCGACTGATTATCAAGACCTGCTCTAAAGTTTTATTAGTGAAATGATCTAACCAATATTTGAATTGTCTCTTTTTCTAAAAGGATTATTCAGAAGCCCTTCCATCGGAGCTGCAAGATCAGCCCTTGGAGGACGAGGAGACGTATGAAGCCTCGGCACTGAGACTAAATCAGACTCGGAGGTTCCTGAAGTTCCTGGCCCCTCCCGACAACACCCCAGAGGGTCTCAACACTGTCCTCTCAGGCCTTTCCCAGCGATGGAGGGACTGCTGGGTGAAGGGATCCTCGCCTGGCTATGAGCTTTGGATTCTTCTGCAGCATTTACCTCAGTCCCATGGCTCTGATGACGATTGTGCTGTTCGTCCAGATGAAGGGCTTCTATGAGATGATGAGGATCGGCTATCCCTGGCAACACCTGCCATGGTTCACCACGCTAAGCTGGTACTTGCCGATGTATGGACTACTTCCTCTCTGGGGAAACGCTCAAGGACAACTTCTTCACTCTGTGCAGAGGAAGGAGCCTATAAGCCTGCTCAGCCAATCAGATGGCTTCATTCCCTTTGCCCTGTACCTTGCTGGGTTCTGCATGTTCGCTCTCAGTCTGGTGAAGAGACGCCGCCTCCTGCAGTTTTACATGCTCGGCTGGACTCTTATGATTTTGGCGACTCTATCCCAGTTAATCATTCGGAAGCTGTTTGAGGCATGATCTGGTTTATAGTGCCTCTCTATTATGCTCTTTATAATGGCTTACATGTTTGGCTTCTTTTTGGTCACACCTCTCTTTAAGATGTCTCTAAAAAAAGCAAATAAAAAAAAAAAAAAAAAACAAAAAAAAAAAATGAGAGGCCTTTATATGTTGCTTCTTCTCCACTTACGTTTAAATAAAACTGATGATTACCACTGATTTGTGTCTGGCTGAGTTTAAATGCATGGTCCTTAAGACTTTTGTTCCTGTTTAGTTTATATATATATATATATATATATATATATATATATATATATATATATATATATGGTTTTATACTTCACTAAGAAAACACTAATTATTGATGTAATTACGTAAATTTCAGAGATATTTACATGCAAGTGTTTTTGTGGTCTTAAAATCATTTAAAACAGATTATTTTTACATCATGCAAAATGTAATGTATAATGTTTCATACATAAATATATAATCAGTAGCCGTTTGTGAGGACATTTGTTTATTTTCATTCATTTATGCTTAAGTCATTTAGTCATTCTTTTTTTTTTTTTTTTTTTTCTCTCGGTGTTTGGTAATTCATGTTAAAATGATACATTTGTAACGAGGGTATTTAACTGGTCGTGTAGGGAAATAAATTGCGACTTCCCGGAAGTTTGGACAACGAAAGGATCTGGAAAACACTTGAACAGTAACACAGAAATGTTAGCTTTTTCAATAAAAACGCAAGTGCAAAATGCAGCAAAAAGTAATGAAAAGAGTCCTCGGTCTACACTTTAAGATGTACTCAGTGTCCGTGCTCCTCACACATATGTTACTGCGTCATGCTGTCAATTAACGCATATCGCGAGACCAGATTAAAAACTCTTCTCAGTACAAAACACGGGTCGCTATCCACACTTTCCCTTTGTGCTGTCGTCCTTCACTCGACTAAAGCCTCGATAAAAATCCGCTGAAGCAACTTAATCGAACGAGTTTCGATCGCGACACTGCACTCACTTGTGTGTGCGACACACTCAAACCCCGCTCTTCTTGGTTCCCTTCTACGCACGCACGGCACCCGCAGAAGCGATCGACTCAAAATAAAAGTCTCTAAAAAATCCTATCCAAATCATATACCTGTTACACATTGTTTTCCTCCTTAGTTTGTCTTCTTTTTAAAAACAGTGCTAAAAGTCAAATGGCAATTGCGGATCTATATTACACTTCCAAAAATAAAGGTGCTTCATGATGCTACAGAAGAACCATCTCTGCCTAAATGGTTCCGTAAAAAAGCATTAACGTCTGAAGAACCGTTTCTGTTTCACAAAAGGTTCTTTATGGAAAGAAAGATACGTTTTTGAAGAACCTTTGACTGAACGGTTCTTTGTACAATCAAAAATGGTCCTTTTATTGTGTCAATGACAATGCAGTTATTCGCCAGACAGCACGTTCTGGTCATTTCATAAATAACAGTTTTATTTCCGCTCCTGCTAAAACTATTAGGGCTATGGACCAATCGCGTAGCAGCCATCCAAGGGTTCTATAGCAACAGTGGAATATGCTAATTAGATCGTGGCGTCACACTGCACGTTCCTTTTGCCACCGCTGTCACATGACTAGTTGCTCACTTTGGTGTTTGTAACTTTGCTCTTATTGCAGTCTAATATACTTGGGGATTCAGGATGCTATTTACTTTGCTCGGAGTAATTTCTTTAGTTCTGAACGAAAGGAGAAAAGTCAAGTCAGGTGAAGACCAAAACGTGGAACAGAGCGATGTTCCTCCTGATGGTAAATCAACTGTCCATGTCTTGAGAGCGTGTCGCTCCTTTTAATGCTCAAACTGTTTGAAAACACACTACTCAGTGCCAAAGCGAGGAAAAACTTTGAATTTGCAGCAGTAATGGCTTATAAAGCTATGTTTGATTCATTGGCCTCTCTCTATAGGTCAGACTTCTCGGCATATCAGCACTGACTCTGCGCTCCTCTCTGCTGCAGAGGAACCAGTGACCTGTCACCCTGAAGTCCATGAAGACCAGACTGAAGACCAGGTTCCGATGAATGTTCCTGCTGAAAAGGAAATCAAGTATATATGCCTTGTAAGTGGCCTTGGCTCTGTCTGTCTTTCAGTTTCAAACATCTTTTATTAACAATCGCAAACAAAGACTAGCAAACTGCAACTGTCGACTGATTATCAAGACCTGCTCTAAAGTTTTATTAGTGAAATGATCTAACCAATATTTGAATTGTCTCTTTTTCTAAAAGGATTATTCAGAAGCCCTTCCATCGGAGCTGCAAGATCAGCCCTTGGAGGACGAGGAGACGCATGAAGCCTCGGGCACTGAGACTAAATCAGACTCGGAGGTTCCTGAAGTTCCCGCCCTCCCGACAACACCCCAGAGGGTCTCAACACTGTCCTCTCAGGCCTTTCCCAGCAATGGAGGGACTGCTGGGTGAAGGGGATCCTCGCCTGGCTATGAGCTTTGGATTCTTCTGCAGCATTTACCTCAGTCCCATGGCTCTGATGACGATTGTGCTGTTCGTCCAGATGAAGGGCTTCTATCAGATGATGAGGATCGGCTATCCCTGGCAACACCTGCCATGGTTCACCACGCTAAGCTGGTACTTGCCGGATGTACGTGGACTACTTCCTCTGGGGAAACGCTCAAGGACAACTTCTTCACTCTGGTGCAGAGGAAGGAGCCTATAAGCCTGCTCAGCCAATCAGATGGCTTCATTCCTTTGCCCTGTACCTTGCTGGGTTCTGCATGTTCGCTCTCAGTCTGGTGAAGAGACGCCGTCTCCTGCAGTTCTACATGCTCGGCTGGACTCTTATGATTTTGGCAACTCTATCCCAGTTAATCATTCGAAGCTGTTTGAGGGCATGATCTGGTTTATAGTGCTCTCTATTATGCTCTTTATAATGGCTTACATGTTTGGCTTCTTTTTGGTCACACCCTCTCTTTTAAGATGTCTCCTAAAAAAAAAGCAAAAAAAAACAAAACAAAAAAATGAGAGGCCTTTATATGTTGCTTCTTCTCCACTTACGCTTAAATAAAACTGATGATTACCACTGATTTGTGTCTGGCTGAGTTTAAATGCATGGTCCTTAAGACTTTTGTTCCCTGTTTAGTTTATATATATATATATATATATATATATATATATATATATATATATATATATGGTTTTACACTTCACTAAGAAAACACTAATTATTGATGTAATTACGTAAATTTCAGAGATATTTACATGCAAGTGTTTTTGTGGTCTTAAAATCATTTAAAACAGATTATTTTTACATCATGCAAAATGTAATGTATAATGTTTCATACATAAATATATAATCAGTAGCCGTTTGTGAGGACATTTGTTTATTTTCATTCATTTATGCTTAAGTCATTTAGTCATTCTTTTTTTTTTTCTTTTTTTTTCTCTCGGTGTTTGTAATTCATGTTAAAATGATACATTTGTAACGAGGGTATTTAACTGGTCGTAGGGGAAATAAATTGCGACTTCCCGGAAGTTTGGACAACGAAAGGATCTGGAAAACACTTGAACAGTAACACAGAAATGTTAGCTTTTCAATAAAAACGCAAGTGCAAAATGCAGCAAAAGTAATGAAAAGAGTCCTCGGTCTACACTTTAAGATGTACTCAGTGTCCGTGTTCTCACATATGTTACTGCGTCATGCTGTCAATTAACGCATATCGCGAGACCAGATTAAAAACTCTTCTCAGTACAAACACGGTCGCTATCCACACTTTCCCTTTGTGCTGTCGTCCTTCACTCGACTAAAGCCTCGATAAAAATCCGCTGAAGCAACTTAATCGAACGAGTTTCTCGATCGCGACACTGCACTCACTTGTGTGTGCGACACACTCAAACCCGCGCTCTTCTTGGTTCCTTCTACCGCACGCACGCACCCGCAGAAGCGACCGACTCAAAATAAAAGTCTCTAAAAATCCTATCCAAATCATATACCCGTTATACATTGTTTTCTCCTTAGTTTGTCTTCTTTTTTAAAAACAGTGCTAAAAGTCAAATGGCAATTGCGGATCTATATTACACTTCAAAAATAAAGGTGCTTCATGATGCCACAGAAGAACCATCTCGCCTAAATGGTTCCGTAAAAAGCATTAACGTCTGAAGAACCGTTCTGTTTCACAAAAGGTTCTTTATGGAAAGAAAGATACGTTTTTTGAAGAACCTTTGACTGAACGGTTCTTTGTACAATCAAAATGGTCCTTTTATTGTGTCAATGACAATGCAGTTATTCGCCAGACAGCACGTTCTGGTCATTTCATAAATAACAGTTTTATTTCCGCTCCTGCTAAAACTATTAGGGCTATGGACCAATCGCGTAGCAGCCATCCAAGGGTTCTATAGCAACAGTGGAATATGCTAATTAGATCGTGGCGTCACACTGCGTTCCCTTTGCCACTCGCTGTCACATGACTAGTTGCTCACTTTGGTGTTTGTAACTTTGCTCTTATTGCAGTCTAATATACTTGGGGATTCAGGATGCTATTTACTTTGCTCGGAGTAATTTCTTTAGTTCTGAACGAAAAGGAGAAAAGTCAAGTCAGGTGAAGACCAAAACGTGGAACAGAGCGATGTTCCTCCTGATGGTAAATCAACTGTCCATGTCTTGAGAGCGTGTCGCTCCTTGTAATGCTCAAGCTGTTTGAAAACACACTACTCAGTGCCAAAGCGAGGAAAAACTTTGAATTTGCAGCAGTAATGGCTTATGAAGCTATGTTTGTTTCATTGGCCTCTCTATAGGTCAGACTTCTCGGCATATCAGCACTGACTCTGCGCTCCTCTCTGCTGCAGAGGAACCAGTGACCTGTCACCCTGAAGTCCATGAAGACCAGACTGAAGATCCAGACCAGGTTCCGAATGAATGTTCCTGCTGAAAAGGAAATCAAGTATATATGCCTTGTAAGTGGCATCGGCTCTGTCTGTCTTTCAGTTTCAAACATCTTTTATTAACAATCGCAAACAAAGACTAGCAAACTGCAACTGTCGACTGATTATCAAGACCTGCTCTAAAGTTTTATTAGTGAAATGATCTAACCAATATTTGAATTGTCTCTTTTTCTAAAAGGATTATTCAGAAGCCCTTCCATCGGAGCTGCAAGATCAGCCCTTGGAGGACGAGGAGACGTATGAAGCCTCGGGCACTGAGACTAAATCAGACTCGGAGGTTCCTGAAGTTCCCGCCCTCCCGACGACACACCCCAGAGGGTCTCAACACTGTCCTCTCAGGCCTTTCCCAGCGATGGAGGGACTGCTGGGTGAAGGGATCTCGCCCTGGCTATGAGCTTTGGATTCTTCTGCAGCATTTACCTCAGTCCCATGGCTCTGATGACGATTGTGCTGTTCGTCCAGATGAAGGGCTTCTATCAGATGATGAGGATCGCTATCCCTGGCAACACCTGCCATGGTTCACCACGCTAAGCTGGTACTTGCCGATGTACGTGGACTACTTCTCTCTGGGAAACGCTCAAGGACAACTTCTTCACTCTGGTGCAGAGGAAGGAGCCTATAAGCCTGCTCAGCCAATCAGATGGCTTCATTCCCTTTGCCCTGTACCTTGCTGGGTTCTGCATGTTCGCTCTCAGTCTGGTGAAGAGACGCGCCGCCTCCTGCAGTTCTACATGCTCGGCTGGACTCTTATGATTTTGGCGACTCTATCCCAGTTAATCATTCGGGAAGCTGTTTGAGGGCATGATCTGGTTTATAGTGCCTCTCTATTATGCTCTTTATAATGGCTTACATGTTTGGCTTCTTTTTTTGGTCACACCCTCTCTTTAAGATGTCTCTAAAAAAAGCAAAAAAAAAAAAAAAAACAAAAAAAAAAAAATGAGAGGCCTTTATATGTTGCTTCTTCTCCACTTACGTTTAAATAAAACTGATGATTACCACTGATTTGTGTCTGGCTGAGTTTAAATGCATGGTCCTTAAGACTTTTGTTCCTCTGTTTAGTTTATATATATATATATATATATATATATATATATATATATATATATATATATATATATATATATATATATATATGGTTTACACTTCACTAAGAAAACACTAATTATTGATGTAATTACGTAAATTTCAGAGATATTTACATGCAAGTGTTTTTGTGGTCTTAAAATCATTTAAAACAGATTATTTTTACATCATGCAAAATGTAATGTATAATGTTTCATACATAAATATATAATCAGTAGCCGCTTGTGAGGACATTTGTTTATTTTCATTCATTTATGCTTAAGTCATTTAGTCATTCTTTTTTTTTTTTTTTTTTTTCTCTCGGTGTTTGCAATTCATGTTAAAATGATACATTTGTAATGAGGGTATTTAACTGGTCGTGGTAGGGGAAATAAATTGCGACTTCCCGGAAGTTTGGACAACGAAAGGATCTGGAAAACACTTGAACAGTAACACAGAAATGTTTAGCTTTTCAATAAAAACGCAAGTGCAAAATGCAGCAAAAAGTAATGAAAAGAGTCCTCGGTCTACACTTTAAGATGTACTCAGTGTCCGTGCTCCTCACATATGTTACTGCGCGTCATGCTGTCAATTAACGTGATATCGCGAGACCAGATTAAAAACTCTTCTCAGTACAAAACACGGTCGCTATCCACACTTTCCCTTTGTGCTGTCGTCCTTCACTCGACTAAAGCCTCGATAAAAATCCGCTGAAGCAACTTAATCGAACGAGTTTCTCGATCGCGACACTGCACTCACTTGTGTGTGCGACACACTCAAACCCCGCGCTCTTCTTGGTTCCTTCTACCGCACGCACGGCACCGCCGTGCAGAAGCGACTCGACTCAAAATAAAAGTCTCTAAAAATCCTATCCAAATCATATACCCGTTATACATTGTTTTCCTCCTTAGTTTGTCTTCTTTTTAAAAACAGTGCTAAAAGTCAAATGGCAATTGCGGATCTATATTACACTTCCAAAAATAAAGGTGCTTCATGATGCTACAGAAGAACCATCTCGTCTAAATGGTTCCGTAAAAAGCATTAACGTCTGAAGAACCGTTCTGTTTCACAAAAGGTTCTTTATGGAAAGAAAGATACGTTTTTGAAGAACCTTTGACTGAACGGTTCTTTGTACAATCAAAATGGTCCTTTTATTGTGTCAATGACAATGCAGTTATTCGCCAGACAGCACGTTCTGGTCATTTCATAAATAACAGTTTTATTTCCGCTCCTGCTAAAACTATTAGGGCTATGGACCAATCGCGTAGCAGCCATCCAAGGGTTCTATAGCAACAGTGGAATATGCTAATTAGATCGTGGCGTCACACTGCACGTTCCTTTTGCCACTCGCTGTCACATGACTAGTTGCTCACTTTGGTGTTTGTAACTTTGCTCTTATTGCAGTCTAATATACTTGGGGATTCAGGATGCTATTTACTTTGCTCGAGTAATTTCTTTAGTTCTGAACGAAAGGAGAAAAGTCAAGTCAGGTGAAGACCAAAACGTGGAACAGAGCGATGTTCCTCCTGATGGTAAATCAACTGTCCATGTCTTGAGAGCGTGTCGCTTCCTTGTAATGCTCAAGCTGTTTGAAAACACACTACCAGTGCCAAAGCGAGGAAAAACTTTGAATTTGCAGCAGTAATGGCTTATGAAGCTATGTTTGATTCATTGGCTCTCTCTATAGGTCAGACTCTCGGCATATCAGCACTGACTCTGCGCTCCTCTCTCTGCTGCAGAGGAACCAGTGACCTGTCACCCTGAAGTCCATGAAGACCAGACTGAAGACCAGGTTCCGATGAATGTTCCTGCTGAAAAGGAAATCAAGTATATATGCCTTGTAAGTGGCCTGGCTCTGTCTGTCTTTCAGTTTCAAACATCTTTTTTTATTAACAATCGCAAACAAAGACTAGCAAACTGCAACTGTCGACTGATTATCAAGACCTGCTCTAAAGTTTTATTAGTGAAATGATCTAACCAATATTTGAATTGTCTCTTTTTCTAAAAGGATTATTCAGAAGCCCTTCCATCGGAGCTGCAAGATCAGCCCTTGGAGGACGAGGAGACGTATGAAGCCTCGGGCACTGAGACTAAATCAGACTCGGAGGTTCCTGAAGTTCCCGTCCCTCCCGACAACACCCCAGAGGGTCTCAACACTGTCCTCTCAGGCCTTTCCCAGCGATGGAGGGACTGCTGGGTGAAGGGATCCTCGCCCTGGCTATGAGCTTTGGATTCTTCTGCAGCATTTACCTCAGTCCCATGGCTCTGATGACGATTGTGCTGTTCGTCCAGATGAAGGGCTTCTATGAGATGATGAGGATCGGCTATCCCTGGCAACACCTGCCATGGTTCACCACGCTAAGCTGGTACTTGCCGATGTACGTGGACTACTTCCTCTCTGGGGAAACGCTCAAGGACAACTTCTTCACTCTGGTGCAGAGGAAGGAGCCTATAAGCCTGCTCAGCCAATCAGATGGCTTCATTCCCTTTGCCCTGTACCTTGCTGGGTTCTGCATGTTCGCTCTCAGTCTGGTGAAGAGACGCCGTCTCCTGCAGTTCTACATGCTCGGCTGGACTCTTATGATTTTGGCGACTCTATCCCAGTTAATCATTCGGAAGCTGTTTGAGGGCATGATCTGGTTTATAGTGCCTCTCTATTATGCTCTTTATAATGGCTTACATGTTTGGCTTCTTTTTTGGTCACACCCCTCTCTTTAAGATGTCTCCTAAAAAAAAAACAAAAAAAAAACAAAAAAAAAAAAAAATGAGGCCTTTATATGTTGCTTTTCTCTCCACTTACGTTTAAATAAAACTGATGATTACCACTGATTTGTGTCTGGCTGAGTTTAAATGCATGGTCCTTAAGACTTTTGTTCCCTGTTTAGTTTATATATATATATATATATATATATATATATATATATATATATATATATATATATATGGTTTTACACTTCACTAAGAAAACACTAATTATTGATGTAATTACGTAAATTTCAGAGATATTTACATGCAAGTGTTTTTGTGGTCTTAAAATCATTTAAAACAGATTATATTTTACATCATGCAAAATGTAATGTATAATGTTTCATACATAAATATATAATCAGTAGCCGTTTGTGAGGACATTTGTTTATTTTCATTCATTTATGCTTAAGTCATTTAGTCATTCTTTTTTTTTTTTTTTTTTTTCTCTCGGTGTTTGTAATTCATGTTAAAATGATACATTTGTAACGAGGGTATTTAACTGGTGGTCGTAGGGGAAATAAATTGCGACTTCCCGAAGTTTGACAACGAAAGGATCTGGAAAACACTTGAACAGTAACACAGAAATGTTAGCTTTTCAATAAAAACGCAAGTGCAAAATGCAGCAAAAGTAATGAAAAGAGTCCTCGGTCTACACTTTAAGATGTACTCAGTGTCCGTGCTCTCACATATGTTACTGCGTCATGCTGTCAATTAACGCATATCGCGAGACCAGATTAAAAACTCTTCTCAGTACAAAACACGGGTCGCTATCCACACTTTCCCTTTGTGCTGTCGCCCTTCACTCGACTAAAGCCTCGATAAAAATCCGCTGAAGCAACTTAATCGAACGAGTTTCGATCGCGACACTGCACTCACTTGTGTGTGCGACACACTCAAACCCCGCGCTCTTCTTGGTTCCCTTCTACCGCACGCACGGCACCCGCAGAGAAGCGACCGACTCAAAATAAAAGTCTCTAAAAATCCTATCCAAATCATATACCCGTTACACATTGTTTTCCTCCTTAGTTTGTCTTCTTTTTTTAAAAACAGTGCTAAAAGTCAAATGGCAATTGCGGATCTATATTACACTTCCAAAAATAAAGGTGCTTCATGATGCCACAGAAGAACCATCTCGTCTAAATGGTTCCGTAAAAAAGCATTAACGTCTGAAGAACCGTTCTGTTTCACAAAAGGTTCTTTATGGAAAGAAAGATACGTTTTTTGAAGAACCTTTGACTGAACGGTTCTTTGTACAATCAAAAATGGTCCTTTTATTGTGTCAATGACAATGCAGTTATTCGCCAGACAGCACGTTCTGGTCATTTCATAAATAACAGTTTTATTTCCGCTCCTGCTAAAACTATTAGAGCTATGGACCAATCGCGTAGCAGCCATCCAAGGGTTCTATAGCAACAGTGGAATATGCTAATTAGATCGTGGCGTCACACTGCACGTTCCTTTTGCCACTCGCTGTCACATGACTAGTTGCTCACTTTGGTGTTTGTAACTTTGCTCTTATTGCAGTCTAATATACTTGGGGATTCAGGATGCTATTTACTTTGCTCGGAGTAATTTCTTTAGTTCTGAACGAAAGGAGAAAAGTCAAGTCAGGTGAAGACCAAAAGCGTGGAACAGAGCGATGTTCCTCCTGATGGTAAATCAACTGTCCATGTCTTGAGAGCGTGTGTCGCTCCTTTTAATGCTCAAACTGTTTGAAAACACACTACTCAGTGCCAAAGCGAGGAAAAACTTTGAATTTGCAGCAGTAATGGCTTATAAAGCTATGTTTGATTCATTGGCCTCTCTCTATAGGTCAGACTTCTCGGCATATCAGCACTGACTCTGCGCTCCTCTCTGCTGCAGAGGAACCAGTGACCTGTCACCCTGAAGTCCATGAAGACCAGACTGAAGATCCAGACCAGGTTCGATGAATGTTCCTGCTGAAAAGGAAATCAAGTATATATGCCTTGTAAGTGGCCTTGGCTCTGTCTGTCTTTCAGTTTCAAACATCTTTTATTAACAATCGCAAACAAAGACTAGCAAACTGCAACTGTCGACTGATTATCAAGACCTGCTCTAAAGTTTTATTAGTGAAATGATCTAACCAATATTTGAATTGTCTCTTTTTCTAAAAGGATTATTCAGAAGCCCTTCCATCGGAGCTGCAAGATCAGCCCTTGGAGGACGAGGAGACGTATGAAGCCTCGGGCACTGAGACTAAATCAGACTCGGAGGTTCCTGAAGTTCCCGTCCCTCCCGACAACACCCCAGAGGGTCTCAACACTGTCCTCTCAGGCCTTTCCCAGCGATGGAGGGACTGCTGGGTGAAGGGATCCTCGCCTGGCTATGAGCTTTGGATTCTTCTGCAGCATTTACCTCAGTCCCATGGCTCTGATGACGATTGTGCTGTTCGTCCAGATGAAGGGCTTCTATGAGATGATGAGGATCGGCTATCCCTGGCAACACCTGCCATGGTTCACCACGCTAAGCTGGTACTTGCCGATGTACGTGGACTACTTCCTCTCTGGGGAAACGCTCAAGGACAACTTCTTCACTCTGGTGCAGAGGAAGGAGCCTATAAGCCTGCTCAGCCAATCAGATGGCTTCATTCCCTTTGCCCTGTACCTTGCTGGGTTCTGCATGTTCGCTCTCAGTCTCAGGAAGAGACGCTGCGTCTCCTGCAGTTCTACATGCTCGGCTGGACTCTTATGATTTTGGCGACTCTATCCCAGTTAATCATTCGAAGCTGTTTGAGGGCATGATCTGGTTTATAGTGCCTCTCTATTATGCTCTTTATAATGGCTTACATGTTTGGCTTCTTTTTTGGTCACACCCCTCTCTTTAAGATGTCTCCTAAAAAAAAAACAAAAAAAACAAAACAAAAAAAAAATGAGAGGCCTTTATATGTTGCTTCTTCTCCACTTACGTTTAAATAAAACTGATGATTACCACTGATTTGTGTCTGGCTGAGTTTAAATGCATGGTCCTTAAGACTTTTGTTCCTGTTTAGTTTATATATATATATATATATATATATATATATATATATATATATATATATATATATATATATATATATATATGGTTTTACACTTCACTAAGAAAACACTAATTATTGATGTAATTACGTAAATTTCAGAGATATTTACATGCAAGTGTTTTTGTGGTCTTAAAATCATTTAAAACAGATTATTTTTTACATCATGCAAAATGTAATGTATAATGTTTCATACATAAATATATAATCAGTAGCCGTTTGTGAGGACATTTGTTTATTTTCATTCATTTATGCTTAAGTCATTTAGTCATTCTTTTTTTTTTTTTTTTCTCTCGGTGTTTGCAATTCATGTTAAAATGATACATTTGTAACGAGGGTATTTAACTGGTCGTGTAGGGGAAATAAATTGCGACTTCCCGGAAGTTTGGACAACGAAAGGATCTGGAAAACACTTGAACAGTAACACAGAAATGTTAGCTTTTCAATAAAAACGCAAGTGCAAAATGCAGCAAAAAGTAATGAAAAAGAGTCCTCGGTCTACACTTTAAGATGTACTCAGTGTCCGTGCTCCTCACATATGTTACTGCGTCATGCTGTCAATTAACGCATATCGCGAGACCAGATTAAAAACTCTTCTCAGTACAAAACACGGGTCGCTATCCACACTTTCCCTTTGTGCTGTCGTCCTTCACTCGACTAAAGCCTCGATAAAAATCCGCTGAAGCAACTTAATCGAACGAGTTTCTCGATCGCGACACTGCACTCACTTGTGTGTGCGACACACTCAAACCCCGCGCTCTTCTTGGTTCCCTTCTACCGCACGCACGGCACCCGCAGAAGCGACCGACTCAAAATAAAAGTCTCTAAAAAATCCTACCCAAATCATATACCCGTTACACATTGTTTTCCTCCTTAGTTTGTCTTCTTTTTTAAAAACAGTGCTAAAAGTCAAATGGCAATTGCGGATCTATATTACACTTCCAAAAATAAAGGTGCTTCATGATGCCACAGAAGAACCATCTCGTCTAAATGGTTCCGTAAAAAAGCATTAACGTCTGAAGAACCGTTCTGTTTCACAAAAGGTTCTTTATGGAAAGAAAGATACGTTTTTTTGAAGAACCTTTGACTGAACGGTTCTTTGTACAATCAAAAATGGTCCTTTTATTGTGTCAATGACAATGCAGTTATTCGCCAGACAGCACGTTCTGGTCATTTCATAAATAACAGTTTTATTTCCGCTCCTGCTAAAACTATTAGGGCTATGGACCAATCGCGTAGCAGCCATCCAAGGGTTCTATAGCAACAGTGGAATATGCTAATTAGATCGTGGCGTCACACTGCACGTTCCTTTTGCCACTCGCTGTCACATGACTAGTTGCTCACTTTGGTGTTTGTAACTTTGCTCTTATTGCAGTCTAATATACTTGGGGATTCAGGATGCTATTTACTTTGCTCGGAGTAATTTCTTTAGTTCTGAACGAAAGGAGAAAAGTCAAGTCAGGTGAAGACCAAAACGTGGAACAGAGCGATGTTCCTCCTGATGGTAAATCAACTGTCCATGTCTTGAGAGCGTGTCGCTCCTTGTAATGCTCAAACTGTTTGAAAACACACTACTCAGTGCCAAAGCGAGGAAAACTTTGAATTTGCAGCAGTAATGGCTTATAAAGCTATGTTTGATTCATTGGCCTCTCTCTATAGGTCAGACTTCTCGGCATATCAGCACTGACTCTGCGCTCCTCTCTGCTGCAGAGGAACCAGTGACCTGTCACCCTGAAGTCCATGAAGACCAGACTGAAGACCAGGTTCCGATGAATGTTCCTGCTGAAAAGGAAATCAAGTATATATGCCTTGTAAGTGGCCTTGGCTCTGTCTGTCTTTCAGTTTCAAACATCTTTTATTAACAATCGCAAACAAAGACTAGCAAACTGCAACTGTCGACTGATTATCAAGACCTGCTCTAAAGTTTTATTAGTGAAATGATCTAACCAATATTTGAATTGTCTCTTTTTCTAAAAGGATTATTCAGAAGCCCTTCCATCGGAGCTGCAAGATCAGCCCTTGGAGGACGAGGAGACGTATGAAGCCTCGGGCACTGAGACTAAATCAGACTCGGAGGTTCCTGAAGTTCCCGTCCCTCCCGACAACACCCCCCAGAGGGTCTCAACACTGTCCTCTCAGGCCTTTCCCAGCGATGGAGGGACTGCTGGGTGAAGGGGATCCTCGCCCTGGCTATGAGCTTTGGATTCTTCTGCAGCATTTACCTCAGTCCCATGGCTCTGATGACGATTGTGCTGTTTCGTCCAGATGAAGGGCTTCTATGAGATGATGAGGATCGGCTATCCCTGGCAACACCTGCCATGGTTCACCACGCTAAGCTGGTACTTGCCGATGTACGTGGACTACTTCCTCTCTGGGGAAACGCTCAAGGACAACTTCTTCACTCTGGTGCAGAGGAAGGAGCCTATAAGCCTGCTCAGCCAATCAGATGGCTTCATTCCCTTTGCCCTGTACCTTGCTGGGTTCTGCATGTTCGCTCTCAGTCTGGTGAAGAGACGCCGTCTCCTGCAGTTCTACATGCTCGGCTGGACTCTTATGATTTTGGCGACTCTATCCCAGTTAATCATTCGGAAGCTGTTTGAGGGCATGATCTGGTTTATAGTGCCTCTCTATTATGCTCTTTATAATGGCTTACATGTTTGGCTTCTTTTTTGGTCACACCCCTCTCTTTAAGATGTCTCTAAAAAAAGCAAAAAAAGCAAAAAAAAAAACAAAAAAAAAAAAATGAGAGGCCTTTATATGTTGCTTCTTCTCCACTTACGTTTAAATAAAACTGATGATTACCACTGATTTGTGTCTGGCTGAGTTTAAATGCATGGTCCTTAAGACTTTTGTTCCTGTTTAGTTTATATATATATATATATATATATATATATATATATATGGTTTTACACTTCACTAAGAAAACACTAATTATTGATGTAATTACGTAAATTTCAGAGATATTTACATGCAAGTGTTTTTGTGGTCTTAAAATCATTTAAAACAGATTATTTTTACATCATGCAAAATGTAATGTATAATGTTTCATACATAAATATATAATCAGTAGCCGTTTGTGAGGACATTTGTTTATTTTCATTCATTTATGCTTAAGTCATTTAGTCATTCTTTTTTTTTTTTTTTTTTTTTCTCTCGGTGTTTGCAATTCATGTTAAAATGATACATTTGTAACGAGGGTATTTAACTGGTCGTGTAGGGGAAATAAATTGCGACTTCCCGGAAGTTTGGACAACGAAAGGATCTGGAAAACACTTGAACAGTAACACAGAAATGTTAGCTTTTCAATAAAAACGCAAGTGCAAAATGCAGCAAAAAGTAATGAAAAGAGTCCCTCGGTCTACACTTTAAGATGTACTCAGTGTCCGTGCTCCTCACATATGTTACTGCGTCATGCTGTCAATTAACGCATATCGCGAGACCAGATTAAAAACTCTTCTCAGTACAAAACACGGGTCGCTATCCACACTTTCCCTTTGTGCTGTCGTCCTTCACTCGACTAAAGCCTCGATAAAAATCCGCTGAAGCAACTTAATCGAACGAGTTTCTCGATCGCGACACTGCACTCACTTGTGTGTGCGACACACTCAAACCCGCGCTCTTCTTGGTTTCCCTTCTGCGACGCACGGCACCCGCAGAAGCGACCGACTCAAAATAAAAGTCTCTAAAAAATCCTATCCAAATCATATACCCGTTACACATTGTTTTCCTCCTTAGTTTGTCTTCTTTTTTAAAAACAGTGCTAAAAGTCAAATGGCAATTGCGGATCTATATTACACTTCCAAAAATAAAGGTGCTTCATGATGCCACAGAAGAACCATCTCGTCTAAATGGTTCCGTAAAAAAGCATTAACGTCTGAAGAACCGTTCTGTTTCACAAAAGGTTCTTTATGGAAAGAAAGATACGTTTTTTGAAGAACCTTTGACTGAACGGTTCTTTGTACAATCAAAAATGGTCCTTTTATTGTGTCAATGACAATGCAGTTATTCGCCAGACAGCACGTTCTGGTCATTTCATAAATAACAGTTTTATTTCCGCTCCTGCTAAAACTATTAGGGCTATGGACCAATCGCGTAGCAACCATCCAAGGGTTCTATAGCAACAGTGGAATATGCTAATTAGATCGTGGCGTCACACTGCACGTTCTTTTTTGCCACTCGCTGTCACATGACTAGTTGCTCACTTTGGTGTTTGTAACTTTGCTCTTATTGCAGTCTAATATACTTGGGGATTCAGGATGCTATTTACTTTGCTCGGAGTAATTTCTTTAGTTCTGAACGAAAGGAGAAAAGTCAAGTCAGGTGAAGACCAAAACGTGGAACAGAGCGATGTTCCTCCTGATGGTAAATCAACTGTCCATGTCTTGAGAGCGTGTCGCTCCTTTTAATGCTCAAGCTGTTTGAAAACACACTACTCAGTGCCAAAGCGAGGAAAAACTTTGAATTTGCAGCAGTAATGGCTTATGAAGCTATGTTTGTTTCATTGGCCTCTCTCTATAGGTCAGACTTCTCGGCATATCAGCACTGACTCTGCGCTCCTCTCTGCTGCAGAGGAACCAGTGACCTGTCACCCTGAAGTCCATGAAGACCAGACTGAAGATCCAGACCAGGTTCCGATGAATGTTCCTGCTGAAAAGGAAATCAAGTATATATGCCTTGTAAGTGGCCTTGGCTCTGTCTGTCTTTCAGTTTCAAACATCTTTTATTAACAATCGCAAACAAAGACTAGCAAACTGCAACTGTCGACTGATTATCAAGACCTGCTCTAAAGTTTTATTAGTGAAATGATCTAACCAATATTTGAATTGTCTCTTTTTCTAAAAGGATTATTCAGAAGCCCTTCCATCGGAGCTGCAAGATCAGCCCTTGGAGGACGAGGAGACGATGAAGCCTCGGGCACTGAGACTAAATCAGACTCGGAGGTTCCTGAGTTCCCGTCCCTCCCGACGACACCCCAGAGGGTCTCAACACTGTCCTCTCAGGCCTTTCCCAGCGATGGAGGGACTGCTGGGTGAAGGGGATCCTCGCCCTGGCTATGAGCTTTGGATTCTTCTGCAGCATTTACCTCAGTCCCATGGCTCTGATGACGATTGTGCTGTTCGTCCAGATGAAGGGCTTCTATGAGATGATGAGGATCGGCTATCCCTGGCAACACCTGCCATGGTTCACCACGCTAAGCTGGTACTTGCCGATGTACGTGGACTACTTCCTCTCTGGGGAAACGCTCAAGGACAACTTCTTCACTCTGGTGCAGAGGAAGGAGCCTATAAGCCTGCTCAGCCAATCAGATGGCTTCATTCCCTTTGCCCTGTACCTTGCTGGGTTCTGCATGTTCGCTCTCAGTCTGGTGAAGAGACGCCGTCTCCTGCAGTTCTACATGCTCGGCTGGACTCTTATGATTTTGGCGACTCTATCCCAGTTAATCATTCGGAAGCTGTTTGAGGGCATGATCTGGTTTATAGTGCCTCTCTATTATGCTCTTTATAATGGCTTACATGTTTGGCTTCTTTTTTGGTCACACCCCTCTCTTTAAGATGTCTCCTAAAAAAAGCAAAAAAACAAAAAACAAAAACAAAAAAAACATGAGAGGCCTTTATATGTTGCTTCTTCTCTACTTACGTTTAAATAAAACTGATGATTACCACTGATTTGTGTCTGGCTGAGTTTAAATGCATGGTCCTTAACACTTTTGTTGCTATTGGTGCCCTGCTTTTTCATATGGTTTTATGCTTTACAAAAATTTAATAGTGCATCTATACATTATACTTTCTATTATTTACATGTAAATCAAAAATGTCTGATTTAATGTACTTGTCTAGTACTTTATTTACCAAATACAATATCTTACTGTTATAAATATTTGTTTTATACTAGAAAACTTATGTACAGTACTGTTTTGCACAACAAGTCCAGTCTTCTTTGAAGTTACTTCCCTTTCTTGGCCTTTGATCCACGTTCAGGATTTATATCAAGGTAGTATTTAAAAGGCAAAAACAGATTTTGTAAAAAATCATATTTTTCTGTTAAGTTCTCATTTAAATTGCAACTTTGACAAAAAACGTTTAGAAAAATCAATTCACATCACTGAGAAAAAAAAAATCTTCCATTTTCGTTGCCAAAGTCTTGGAAGTTACTTTTTCTTTTCTACAGAAGAGGGTGTCCCAGTTTTTTTGTCTATATAGTGTACATACAAGTCATTGGGGGTTTTGGCTCAAGGTCTGTATTTAAAGACACTCCGGTCCAAACTGTTGCTATAAAATTAAAGGCATACAATTCCCTAGAATATCATTATATTCATAAATACTAAGGTCTGCACTCATTGAAATGACTGAAGTAGTCAGATCTGTTTATCGAAATGGGGTGACCCAATCCTTTGGGCAATATAGTGTATATGAATGTAAAATATGATAATGTCTAACCTCTGAACAAACTCAAGGCTGCAAGCTTGAAATTGAGTTTGAAATTGTAGAATGAGGCAAACAGCGCTGTGCTGAGACAAAGTTGGCATGTGCTCCTTCACACACGACTCGACCGTCTAAGCTCAACATCCACCACAGGCTGCTTCGAGATTGACCTGAAAATTAAAGTAAAAGAGGAACCGCGGGCTCCATGTGGTATTACTTAGTGGTCCATATATATTTCTGCACAAATGTTAAAATAACTATGAGATATTGTAATATATTTTCATTTATAACAAGCAATTTCCTAATTAATACTATTCCAGGACTTCAAAATCACAATATTGCTAAAGTGAACATTTTTTGATTATTCTATATGTTGCAGATTTGAACTTATTTCATAAGTTCGATACCGCCAGCATTTTCTGCCTGCCTGTTGGTAACATCCATATAATGCCAGTGAAAACTGAACGGCATTACACTTTTAAAAAGATTTGAATCGAAGTATAATTCCACTTGACGTAGATATTCCTGGTTGTATGATAGAAGTTGATAAAAAAAAGCCAAAATGAAATATAATGTAATGCATTACAGTATTTAATTTCATTAAATGTATTTAATTAAATAATGACCTTGGCTATTGGCCAACCAGGCTCCGCACTCTATTAGCACAGCAGTTCTCTTCGATTCATCCAGGAAAAGCAGAGAAATCAAGATTGATAAAAACTTCACATTTAAAGCTCTGTCTAAAGCTTTTTGTTTTTCACCGAACCTTTTCATATTCCTAGGGGTATAACGATTATCGCATACTGAACAGTCCAAATCAAAGTGATCATCCTTATCTTCTTGTTAATGAGGACTTTGTAATGAGCAGGGCAAGTGTCCCAAATAACAAGGGAATAAGGAGGATTACTTCAAAATCTGGAAAATGCCTATATGCAACACGCATACACTTTAAATATATGACAAGTGTTGCATGGGGTTATTACTCAGATAACTGCTAACTGCTCAAAAGACGTCTTGGCCTTGTTTTTGTGATCCCTGAATATATGAGCCTTGAAAGCAGTGTACTTTTTACATTTTCTACACCTGTCGGTATTAGGAACATGACTGTGGATTTTCATGCGCTGACAAAATGATAACGCTGATTCAAAAGAACGATCACAGAACTGACAGCAATACTTACCTCATCAATACTCAAACGAGTAACCATCCATCTTCTCGAACTCCAAAAAAAAACCTGATTATTCAGATGGCCAACGATTTCAGCGTCGTCCATTTTCTGCTGCGTCATAGACAGCTAGTTTAAAAAGTAACGAAGCTCACACAGACGCCACTTTTAACTAGCAGCTTTCTGTTGGTCAGTGCAACAAGTTCTCTTGCAAAAGATATCCGACGTACTGTTGCTTCGCCGTACTCTCGCTTACGTTAGACAGGCCTGCGTTACTTTCAAGATCACAACCCTGACATGTTTCAATAACACGATTACTTTTTGATTAAGTTAAATGAAAAATTACGTTTTCGGACATTAATACTAGCGTCTGTTCACATTACATCAAACGACATATAAATTGAGCGCGAGAGACAATCAATCCCACAATGCAATGCATTTACAGTTTGATTCTGTATTACAAATTTAGCGGTCTGAAAACAGAAAACTTGTATGTTTACAGACTATATCTGCAAAATATACAGAGAATTGTTCTGTTTTATAAAAATACAGTATAATACTGTTAGAAAATGCTTGTAAATTTACAGTAAAGTTTACAGTTTAAAGTCATAGGCTGGTTTGGTGGTCTGGTTGGGCATAAAGGTGGGAAAACGCCGTAATTATTGAAATAATTAATATATATATATATATATATATATATATATATATATATATATATATATATATATATATATCAGTAGCTGTTTGTTTATTTGTTTATTTTCATTCATTTATGTTGAAGTTATTTAGTCGTGCTTTTATGGTGTTTGCAATTCATTTTAAAATGATACAATGTTTTTCCCCTTAGTCGTTTTTTCTTTTTTAAAAACAGTGCTAAAAGTCAAATGGCAATTGCGGATCTATATTACACTTCCAAAAATAAAGGTGCTTCATGATGCCACAGAAGAACCATCTCGCCTAAATGGTTCCAAAAAAAAAAAATTAACATCTGAAGAACTTTTCTGTTTCACAAAAGGTTGTTTTTGGAAAGAAAAATGATTTTTTAGCAGAACCTTTGACTGAACGGTTCTTTGTGGAATCAAAAATGGCTCTTTTATTGTGTCAATGACAATGCGGTGTCACTTTAATTCAGAGCAGCGTAGTAAAATTAGTCAGTTTCTGCTTTCAGCAATCTGTCCATTGTTTTCAGTTCAGTCTTTTAAAGGGCTGGCCTATACACAGTGATTTTTGACTATGGGCCTAAACGCTAGGATAGGCTCCAGCTTCGCTCAAGCCTTGGCAGCCAGTTTGGAGAATGGATGGATGATGTGAGGTTTCAAACTTCTGCTCAGCAAATATTGTATATTCAACTTCTCAACTAAATAACACAGCCCTCCTTAACAGGCTCCATGATTTGAGGTATCACTCATGTCTGAAAGATAAAAGCAATTTTCGTGCTCAATATGAGAATGCTGGATATGAGCAATAACAGACTTGGCAATAATAAAACTGCATCTTGATTCTGAATGTGAGGCACGGGCAAAGAAAAACAGTACACTTACTGATTTATATTCATGAAATCAGGCATCTTTAGAGAGGCAGAGGTAGGGAGTCTGTCTGTCTCTCTCGTCAGTAATCAGGTTCTTTGTGTTGGGTTTGAATGAGCAGAAATCACAGCATACAGAGACAAATTCAGAAAGACACATTTAGACACGTCCAACCACGCTTGTGCTTTCTGAACAGACATGCAGACATGAAATAAGAAAGCTATTCGAACAAGGAACTGGACAAACATACTTTTACACCTTTCACATTGTTAATGTAATAAACAGACAGGAAACATCACACTTATTATTTAATTTTTTTTTATAAATTCTATTCTTTTAAACTCTATCAAATAATACTTAGAAAATGTTTTATGGTTTACACAAAAGTATTAAGCTACAAAACTTTTTAATACTAATAATAATAATAATAATAATAATAAATTGTTCCTTGAGCAACAGATCAGTGTATTAAAATTATTTCTAAATAAATAAATAATTAATAAGTGATTGGTTTTATAATCATTTTGTTCACAATTAGGTCTATACCAATGAAAAAAAAATATAATTGGCACTATGTACTTACATTGTTTCAAACATTTATTTCTTTTGTGTGGCATAAATTGTAAACTATTAATTGAAAAAAATGACCTTTTCTATTATTCTGTCAAAAGAAATGTACATAATTCTAGTAGGAATCATAATTTTAGCTCAATCTGATAAAATCCTTTATTAGGATTATCATTAGTCCTTAATAATAGACAATCACAAGAAGAACCATATAATCTTTTGAAATATTTTATTACAACTTCTTGTCATGTTAGGTGAATATTCTTGATTATAATCCTGTTGAGAGCTTTGAGATATAATTATTGTTTAGTCTTAGTCAAAAAAAAAAAAAAAAAAAAAAGTAAAAATAAATAAAAAGCATAAGAAACCCTCTGGACCCAGTTCCAGATGAACCCTGTAGACAAACCATTGTGTTTTGGGGGGGATCTGATGAGCTGATTGAATCTCTCTTCTCAGGCAGACAGACAGTGAAAACTCCTCTGCATTTCCATTAGGGGCTCAGGTGAGAGATAACACGGTCTGTGTGTGGGCATGTGTATGTGTTAATGTGATTTTGTTCATGAGAGTGCATTCTGGCATCTCTTTCTGTGTGAGAATGAAAATCGAGTCTGAAGCCTACAACTCTGACAGAGTTTGAACTCTCTTAATGTAGCATCTGCTCAGTAAAACAAAGATGTTTTACATGACTTCACCATCCAGCTAGGTTCCTCTACAATTTACCCCATCAACTTTGTTGACTTTGCTCGATCTTTGCTCGATCTTCCAGATTTGCTTAACACATAAGAAAGATCAGGCCCTTTCTAACACAGCATGCTTCACAACTTCTTGTCCAGGCTTTGGTCATTTCTAGGCTGGACTATTGCAATGGTCTTCTGGCTTCAAACCTCTACAAATGATTCAGAATGCAGCAGCAAGGACAAGGACAAGGTCATCAAGGAGCCCAAAAGAGCTCATGTTACTCGTCTCTTTATTTCCTTGCACAGGCTCCCAGTTGCAGCTATCATCAAATTCAAGACATTGATGCTTGCTTATAGAGCAGCCACATCCAGAGCACTACCTTCGTTCACTCACTATTACAAATCTACATCCCCTCCAGAAGTCGGAGATCTGCGAGTGAGCTACGCCTCTTTCACTGTTCCTGGCTGGTGGAATGATCTTCTCACTCCTATCCAAAATGCGGGATCCCTATCAATCCTTACACAACAGTCTCTTTCAACACTACTGAAGTCCAAAAAAACTATTTATTTCTTTTCCTTCCAGCTTGTACATATTTGAACACTGGATCCTCTCACTATACAGATACGAATGCTTCTGCCTTGATGTCACGCTCACTTTTGAGAAAGTCGCAAGTGAGTCAAATGGTGATGTCTAAAGCAGTCCACGTGATAATGAGCGTGAGTGTGTGTGACCCTGCTCTAATGAGTGGCAGATTGTGTGTGTGTTGCAGATGTCCAGCGTGTGGTGTCTCTCTTCACACACCCATGCAGCTGATTTTTCAGCGGCTTTGAAGTCGGCTTTACCTCCAGGACACACTGATGACACACAATTACATGAAAATTGCTCCCTGTTTTCTAAATGATCTCTGTGTCCCTGTCTCGTACTGATGTCTGCGAACACCAAATATGAAACATTATCTTTCTTCCAAGAAAACCGCAATGGTTTGCTGTTTGAAATGGTAGCGGGGAAAAAAAGCAGTTTGATATGTTAATGATTGTGCGGTACTAAAGGATCAAACAGAAAAGAAATACCTTGATGTGAATGATGTCATATAACAATAATACTATAATGAACAAAACAGTAATAATAATAATAATAAAAAAAAACTGTGGGGAAGAAATCATACTTTTCCAATACATCTAACTACAAACTATAAGGCATTTCATTTTTAAGACTTGTGTTGCAGCAGAATTTGAATTTGTCTCATATTATGAAGTTTTATAATTGTTTTTAACTTATTACACAGTCCGTTATTTTGTTGTTTATAGTTGTGAATTCAGGCTGATTGGGACACTTTTTTGTCATTGAAATGATTTGGAAAAAATGTCCTGAAAATCAAGCTGAAAGCTGTGAAGCTGCTTTGAAACAATCGTATTGATTAATAGTACTGGAATATGTAGATATAGATCTACATCAACGTTTTTGTTTATGTAATATATGTGTGTAATGTATGTACTCTGTATATTTATTATATATGCATGCATGTGTATTTATATTTATTTATTTTAAATATGATTCATTGTTTGACAGCAAGTGGTTTGCATAATTCTAGCCTTGAAGATGCTTTCAAATGTTACTTCATCTCATATTTTCTATGTTTCAGAACCTCCATATTATCAACAGATTACACTGCAAAAACAACAACAACAGTTTTTGAATCAGTAAATAATACAGACTAAATGTATTTCTAATTCAAACTTTTATATTTAATGTGTTACTTAAGTATTTGTAATCTCTATCCCTTTTCTTTCTTTTTTCCCCCCTAGTGTTGATGTGAATGCTGGGAAAGACATACCGTCTCAGCTTCCAGCATGACAGGCCGGTCAAATATTCACTGCTCAGACACAGGTGAATTATTTCATAAACTATGAGTCACCTGGGCTTTTATCAGGGTCGAACATGTTTCAGTCTCAAAATTGCATCTTCCTCCCCTGGGCTCGAGAAAATAAATGTTACGGTAAATGGGAACAAGTGGCCAATTAAAGCAGCATGACGGATGACCGCAGTATTGAGACGACAGGCTGAGTTCCCTGACTACCTGCAGAGAGTTTAGAAATAGAGCATGTGTCACAGAGACTATTGTTTCCTGAGCGCTCTGGGCGGCTGCATTGATACAGCCGAAGTTGTACTTGTGAAAGATTTCTTTTGACTCACTCTGTTTGTAGCCTTAATGCATCTCAAATTTAGGTGAGCGCCTATTAATGACTAGCGAAATGTCAGGAGCTCTGTAAAGTCTATTGCTGATCAGTGACATTTGTGCATGAGCATTCATTAAAGGTCTCTGCCTAATGCAATCCTTAATTAACCAATTATTATTATTTGATTTATTCACAGATGCACAATGAAATGTTCAAGCTATTAGTTAAAAAAGGTCAAATACATCTCCAGTAACTCTGCTTACATAGTTTTAGCAATTACTGTCGCCCAGAGAACAAATAGCTTAAGAGTATGATAGATTAAATGTGTTCGAGCAGTAAAATTATCCTATTATTTGTTTATAATTCATAACAATGAAGGATGTACGGAAGAATCAGACTTCAGTGGTTCAGTCTCATTAATCTATTTCAGCTCAGGAGGAAAATGGAAACTACAGTTTCTACAACTGCAGGCTGAAGACCTTTCAAAATATACTTTTTTGTTTGGCCTCTAGTCAGGTCTATTTACTTTCAGGTCATCTATATAGAGTGCTGTAGCGATGACGTATTTTTGTAGGCCAGCCTAGAAGTTAACTGGTTTCCACAGCGAATTCCCCAATACTTTTTCTTCAATGGCTGATGGATGTCATGATTCTTGCATGTTTGCATTTGTTACACATTTCATGGTGAAAATCTTTACAAATAAACACAACATTTTGGCATAATAAAAAAAAGCCAAATGTTAGCTATAAGCAAATGATGCATGACTTCAGGTTTCTGACAACTCTTTCTGTTTTAATTAAAAAAAAAAAACAAGTGTTTAGAATAGTCATCAGAAGTGAGTACAATTATAAACACAACGTGGATGAGTTTATCTGTTTTGTGTGATGACATTTAATTAAATATGTCACAGAAACTTGTATAGTCCCATTTAGCCACTCGTAGCAACTGCCCTTTTAAAACATATAAACGCTTTTATACCATAAAACTCATTTAGAAAAGTCTGTTGACTTCAGGACGATGGAACTGTAAAAAGGGAAAACTCATTTCCAGGTTTTGGTCTACTGTTATGTATATGACCTATAGTATATATATTATGTTACTGCATAAGGTATTGAAATGGGTAGAAACTATTTCAATAATAAAGTTAATAATCATAATATTTTGTATGTAGTAATCTGTTTTTATTTACTGCATTTCTTCACTTAACATTGCAGCTCACTGCTGCCTAAATGTCAATTTTGGCATTAGATCTACATATTTCGTGCTCAGCTCGCTAATGTTTTTGTTTCCTGATCGGTGAGCCGTTGTATGCGCACTTTCTACGCAGTGTTGTTGTACAGGAAACACGCATGTTGTAGTTTGAACCCGGCGCGCAGCGACCAATCAGAGAGTAGGTTTTTGTCTCGCGCAGGGCCGCTGCATGTTCGCTCATCATGGTGAGTCTAAAAAAACAGACGGTTTATTCACATAAACTTAAAACTGGCCTATTCTAGCATTTACAAATGACACATATACAACCTGAACGCTTTATTCGCCTGGGTTAAAGACTTGTAGCGAGGAAATTGGTGTATTACAGACAAAATAAGTGTAGGTTAGCATGTGAGCTAATGTGAATGAGTAACAGATGCTAATGCTAAAGCTAAAGCTAACGAGTGTTTGAATGAGAGTTTGGATTTATTATTGTGATTAATAAAGCACACGTGTTAGAAGTGTTACATATTGGTTGTGTGAAACATTTATATTTGTTTGTTTGCGATAATATCTTTGCACTGATCTTGACGTTACTGTGTTAGACTAGAGAATATAATATCCATCACTCTTGATTTATGATAAACTGTGTTTTTATCGATAATCGGCGACTCATAGTCGATCTATTCCTGATGAAGTGAGACGGTACCGAATTGTCAAACTCTGGTAAAGCTATGTTAAATTAGTAAAGTCTGAGTGATAGTTGATGGAGTTTTTGCATGCTTGGTTTAGGGCCAATAAGAGGGTAAGAAATCTTTGGTTTGTTATACGTTTGAAATATGTGTTATTTTATGCTGGTTGGTTTGAATACAATATTTAGGAAACGTCCCACCATGATATTTCTGCTCACATAAACCTGGATTTGTTAGATTAAACAATGCTTTGGAAAATCCTCATCACACTTTAAATCAGTGATGTTGCAGCATCTTTATAAGAGCTGTAGTGGTTACTGTAATGGGCTCTCTTGTTCATAACAGTCCTCGACTGATGCTAATAGTGGCCCCAGTCAAGCACCACCTTTTCCTGGTGTACCACCTTACAGGAATCCCCCCGCCCTTTGTAAGTTGGTAATGGAAAGCCATTTACTGTAAAGCCATCTCTCTCTGTCTTTGCGACTGCTTGGTTGAGTTCATTCGTATTCATGACTTGTTTTTATTTTTTGTGTTTTCTAAGATGGGGCCACCAGGAATCCCGCCTCACTTCCCTCCAATGGGAATGCCACCCATGGGCCAGAGGCCGCCCAGCATGGCCCCTATGCCCCCGGGAATAATGCCCCCCATGATACCCCCGATGGGAGCTCCACCCATGGCACAGGTAAGAGCTCATAGCAAACACTGCTTATGGCAGTCAGATTTCAATTTGATAGGATACAGGGGATTACATGCTGTTTTATAGACATGCAAAGTAGAATAGTTGACATACAAACATTGTATGTCACATACAGTGCAATTCTGGTGGTTTTTTCTAATGTGTCATAGTAGTCATAAAATAAATTCCTCATCAGATGTTGCATATTCTATGAGAGTACACAAATTTGGGTGTAAGGATTATCATGTGCGCAATCTGGAATTTTAAGTGTGTAGACGATAGTAATCATTGTTTATTATGAGTCAGATTTTGGCTAAGTGAAAACGAGAAGAATATCAGTGGGTAAATGCATAAAAAGTAGCATAGTTTAAAATCACAAATGTTTCAAACGTTCAGTTTGCACAGAGAACACGCAAATCATGCAGGATACACACCAAAGTATTTCTATAGTCTTTGATGCACATGCACACTTCACAAGATCACAACTGCATTCGACTAAGTTTGCAAGGTTTGAAATATTCATTTGTCATTCAAAGATTTGTTTAAATTATATAAATGCATATATTTGCTGAATGCTGACAAACAAGAAAGTATTATAATCCTTTTATAATATATTTCTATATTTTTATATATTTATATATATATATATATATATATATATATATATTATTAGTGCTGTCAATCGATTAAAAAATTTAATCAAGTTAATCACACTGATGGACTGTGATTAATCACGATTAATCGCAAATTTAAAATACAAAGATTTCCCTGTAAATGTGTTGAAATAAAGAAATGCATGTCATACTAGTATAAGGAAACAGATCTTCCAGTTTTATTATCTCAACAATTAACATTTCTATTATAATACTATTTCAGAAATGAAAGTCTGCAAAAATACAAAATAAACAGTCTCTACATTCTTCATCCAAAATAAAGAAATGTATAATAAAACTACTTCAAAGAGACAGATCCTCCAGTTATCATCTTAACAATCAGGTCTATTTTAGAAATTAAGTGTCTGTACAGAGACAAAATGAACAGTCTTTAGAGTGTGCATCTGTGCAACATTCCTCCTTCTAACCAATCATACAACATCCTCTTCTTTCAGCCAGTTGCTCAGACAGACTAACTTAGGATGGGCACCTGAGTGTGCTGACCACCACTGTAGTGGACATGTGTCTATGCTGGCATAGGGCTCTCCCTTGTACCTTTCCAGAGATTTATCTGTGGACAGAGCCTCATCATCAGACTCTGATCCCATCATTAGGAGGGCCATTTTCTTCTTTGGTGGCTCTGGGTCTTCTACTTCTCCAGAGCTCTGTGGAGCAGGTTCTCCATCCTTCAGCATCACGCTCAGCTTTTGCCACACCTCTCCCCTCTCTGATTTGGGCAAACACCTAAGGTTCTTGAACCTGGGGTCTAGAGATGTTGCTATCTTTAACCACCACATATTTGAGCTCTCCTTCCGCTTGTTGAGATCCTTTATGAATGAAACCTTGAAGCGCACTATGTAGGCAGGGTCAACATCAGAAACCTCCATTGTACGCAGGAGATGGCACAGTGCAGGTAGCACCACAGAGCAGGATACATACTTTTCAGCTCCTAGGAGCTCAGTGATGTACCTACAGTAAATACACAATTGACTAAATGACTACAGTTTACATTCAGACTTATAAATTACTTGTTTTTATTAGTAAAATTGAAGTGGGAAAAAATCAAGTACCTGCAAGGTTCCAGCAATGTTTCCAGCTTTGCCAATCTGTCGTAATCAGCTGAGGTTAGCATCGCTAACTTATGCTTCTGCTGTGCCAGCGCTGCACTTACTGCATACGACTATTTTACGGCACTTGGCTAAAACACTGTCAAATCCGCTGTCCCGAAAAGCCATGGCGATAACCCTTTGTATAATGTGCGCCACACAAGGAATACGTTCGAATGGTAAACGGATGTTGTAAAACACATGTGTGACGCTGTGACGTTACCCTGATCACACAATAATAGATAACCATCCGCGCTGCGATGATGGCAAGAAGTTTGGGTCAAACTTAACAAACGATTAATTTGCGTTAAAAAAATAGTAACGCGTTAATTTTTTTTTTTTAATTAATCGCATGCGTTAACGCATTAACGTTGACAGCCCTAATATATATATATATATATATATATATATATATATATATATATATATATATATATATATATATATATATATATATATATATATCTCTGCATCAGACTATTATAGTGCTATTAATGACGATGTTGAAGAACAAGAGGCAGAACGTGAGCACTGTGTGCTTAGGAACTGCTGTCATTAGCAGCATCAAAAAAAGAAGTCTCATGCCGTCAAAAGTTTTTGAAAAAGACCAAATTCAGCTGATTTGCCGGCCTTGGCAATATATCGGTTGACCACTAGACTACGGTCTTAACTGAGAAATGATTGGGAAAACAATTTTAAATAATCTAATTGCTAAAAAACATTGTAATGCTGGTGTTTTTCAGTTGGCTCAAGCTCTATATAAGAAATTAAAGGGGTACTTCACCCAAAAATAAAACACACATCTCTCTCTCTCTCTCTCTCTCTCTCTCTCTCTCTCTCTCTCTCTCTCTCTCTCTCTCTCTCAATTTTTAGCAATTATTTGATTACAGAGAGACCGTCTCTGCATTTAATAACAAATTGTTCAATCTTGCTATATAAATGAGTGATTGATCCTTCGTTGTAAACAACTTGGTTCTAGCATATTTTCACATGTCTTAAAGTGCATGTACATCCTACGTCATCTGCTGGAATGCCAGTCTTTTGTGAACACGTGTATGATATTTTTCTTACACAAATGCATCAGTTTACTGCTCGATTAACCCCGGTTTGGGTTTTTAAATTTCTAGTAATGAAAAGAGAAACTTTAGTAAAGTAATATTTAGCAATACAGATTGTTCTGTTGCGCTACACTTCTGTTGTTTTTATATCCTTCTTGTGTGTCTCTGCTGGTGTATATTATTTTGCAGGAGTTTAAATTTTTTTTAAAGTTAGTTTTCTTTTATAACGTTCAGTAACGAACATAGCAGATACTTTATTTTTCTTTCTGTCAGCATGTCAGAAATCATGCTGAATTTACAATTTGGCGAGATGATGAAAATGCTACCATTAAGATTCTTCATGTATTCACAAACTAAACATTACTGGTCGCCTTGCCTAGTTTTGAAGTTTTTAGTGCTTTTTCTCATCACTTTCAATTTCAATACAGCTTTTGTTTGATTTATAAACCACAATGTCAAACATAAATGTTCTGCTCTGCTCTGATGAAATGCACTGCTAGCGTCATTCTGATTTGGTGAGAATAGGCATAGAAAAAATCCACACCACAGCCATGGCAGTAAAGTTTCAGCTGATGAAAAATAAAGACACAGAGCCACTTTAAAATGCTTGATATGACTGCAGTGTGCATTTAGAATAAACATAATTTTATCTTCCATTGTGTGCCTGCTATTCAACACTCTATCGCTATCGTGTGAATCCCACAAAATAAATGTGCTTCGTGCTTTGATACAATTTGTGTTGTTAAAAATGATTTGATTTGATTTAGATGAGCCTTATAGGGTTAAAAATGTTTCAGGACATGTTTCATGCATTTTACCCTAATATGTACAGTAGATAAGAAAATGTATAGACTTGAATATGAATATAAACATGTACTGTTTGATATGATTGCTATAGCTTTGTCTAATTGCACCGTGTGTGTGGGGAGAGAAAGAGTTGGGATGAATGGTATTTTATTGGATGTTTTGGGCTGTGAGTGTGAGGATTAGACTGTAAACTGTGGAGCACAAGATATGCTTTGCACCCCTCGGCTCACACACACCTTGCTCTTCCCCCCTGTACAGCGTAGAAGGAAATTAGCTGTTCACATGAATTTTTCATGACTCTTTTCATAGATGCCAGCCATGATGCCACCAATGATGCCAGGAATGATGATGCCCCCCCGTATACCAGCAGCATCAATCCAGCCCACAGGACCGGTAAGCTAGCCTGTATCTCTCACTACTCCACCAGCGCAGGTTAAATATAGACTCTCACATGCTGTCAGCAGTGTCAGAATAAACCTAATGAACATGCTGCAAATTGGTAAAATGTACCAATTTAGAATCAACACCATTTTTTATAGCACTTGCGCACGTGACACGAGTGATAGTAGCGACAGAAGAGCTCCGCTTGCTCTACTAATTTATTTCAGTGTATGATGTTGTGCGTCTTCTTCCATGCATTAGCACACTTAGTATTTTATTTTAGTTAGACTTTAATATTGTCATCATATCACGAACAGCAGGATTTTTCTTGCTTGTTTAGTTCAAGTAGAAAACATTAAAATCTAAACCACACACAACGACATTCAGAAATCATTCTGACTGGTATCACAATCATGAGCTCAAACATTCATACACTGTTCAGCAGCCTCTCAGAGAGAGATGAAAATGGTCATGAAAAACAACTACGTAATTAAAGTTATCATCAGGAAGCAAACATACTGTAATTGTTAGAACTTTGATTAGGTATGTTTACATGCAATCATTTATTCAGTCTAAAAAGTCTTGATTTCAGTTTCTGAAAGTACTATTTATAGTTAATTTAACTGTGCATTACATATATTCTGAAAAGAATTGTAGTTCTAGCTGCTGCTTTTGGAAGAGAAAGAACTGAAATATGTCAGAAAAATGTAACTATTCATTCTCCTCTACTAAACATATTGTCAGATATAGGCTGATACATCCAAAAAAAAATGTTTGAACAGTGCAATACATTTCAGTCTTGATGTAATTTTTGCAAAGATGCTTTTACTTATGTATGGGGCAGCTTAAATCTGTTGAGTTATGAAAATGCATATATGATCAAAATTACTAACTTGACAAATTTATATAATATGACCAACTTAATGTTTGCACAGATTATGTATTTACTTATAAGGTGTAGGTACCTTCCTTTTATGTGAGCAGCTCTGGATGTGAGAGAATTGTGTGGAAAGCAGAGTCATATCTGACCGATAACATAAAACAGACAATATTAATTTAGAGTGGCTTAATTCATTTGTACTTCAAAGCATTGCATGGCTAATGAATATGGATGAAAGGACAGCGTTTCAGTTCTGTGTGTGTGTGTATATAAGAACAAACGAACCATACGTGTGCAGTTCTGTATTTTGAACACACCTCCTCAGTGGTGATTAAGATCTGCTTTTATTTAATCAGCTATAATAAGCTTCAAACACAGCCTGTCGTTAGTTAACCATATTAAATATTGATAGCATCAGTAATAATTAGCAGTGGCTTCTAGCTGTAGATGAAGACATCTGATCAGATGCAGAAACCAGCTGACGCTCCAGGAGCTGTCGGTCACACACTGCCCTGTCAGTCACGATGTCATTTCCTTTTCCTGTAATTTGGGGTATGGAGACTGCTAATGAAGTTATCTCTGATATCTTTAGATCTGCTCTTGGACTAATTTAATTGCAACAATTATTGACAGGGCTTTCATGGAAGATTGGAAGATATGAAGTTTCGAGTTATTTTAAGGATATCACACGTAAATCAGCTTATTATTATTTGGAATGGTTTGCTTTTTGTAATGAAACACTCTTCTTCTTTATATCCTTCTCAGCCTGGTGTGAGTCCAGTGGAGTCTGCAGGTGAGAGAATAAATGGTCTTGGGTAAAAATCGTGTTGGTGATTTTTATTTTATTTCTAAATTGAATCCGTTTTGTTCTATTTCAGCACCGGCTGCTCCTGGAACAACAGTAAGACCAAACCAAACATGTTATTGTTCATTTTGCTTAGTTGTTTAATTGGGATTCTAATTTAAATGACTTTAAATGACTGTGTTGAAAACAGTATATATATATATATTTTTTGTAGACCACCACATCAACCGAGTCCTCACCTGATGAGCAGCCGAAAAAGGCAAGACGCAATAAACAGCTGCCATTCATAAAACACTATATATGCCTAAATTTACAGGACCGTTTAAAATGTATATTAATATATAAAAAAATCAAAAAATTTTTATCTCTGTTCTTCCAAACCTGTATGAAATTTTCTTCTGTTGAACACGACAAAGGTATTTTGAAAAATGTTTGTGACCAAACAGTTTGTGGACCTCGATAATTGCCATAATATTTCAAAAATATTTTTCCTAATATGAAAGTCGATGGCTACCAGCCACTGTTTGCAACTTTTGCGTTCAACAGAAGCAAGCTCATTCAGGTTTAGAACAACTTGCAAATGAGTTTTGATTCTTGTGTTAGCTATATTTTTAAATGAGTTTTAGAAGCAGAATCGGTAGGTAAGTTCTTTATATTCCCATCCCTACAGAGTAGAGAACAATATTAATTCAGCTACGAATGCTATGGATGTAATTAGCTAGGTTTTACTGCTGTGTTCTGGTACGACTTATAACTGAACTAGCAACTGCAGGATGTGGCTGATGAAATGACTAGTGTTAACTAGTAGTCACTAATGATGTAATGAGCCATGTGTTCATAATGTCTCTTGTAGAAGTCAGTATGGACCGAGCACAAATCACTGGATGGAAAAACATATTACTACAACACAGAGACCAAACAATCCACCTGGGAGAAACCAGATGAACTCAAATCACCTGCAGAGGTAAGAAAAGGTCAACACACCCTTCTAGCTTACACATGTCATGTTTCAGCTGCCAATTACGGTTCATTCAGGAGGTCATGACCTTTAGGCGTACTCTGCAATTGAGAGTGTAATGTATTAATATTACTACTTAATATAAAATGAGATATCCTTTTGTTTAAATTTAAAGGTTTCTCATTTGGTTTAAATAATTGTGTGTTTTCAAAATTAAAGAAGTTTCCTCTTTGCAGCAAATGTTGTCCAAATGCCCGTGGAAAGAGTATAAGTCTGACACCGGCAAGCCCTATTACTACAACTCACAGACCAAAGAGTCTCGCTGGACTAAACCCAAGGAGCTGGAGGACTTGGAGGGTCAGTATGCAAATAAGTAGAATTGTGCAGATCCAGAAATCTCAGGAAATGGATTGACTTTTTTTTTTTCTCTCTCTCTTTTTTTCAGCAATGATAAAGGCAGAGGAAAACGGGTGAGTTTAGCTTTATTTACTAAAGCCATAAAGAGTGGCTTTATTTGATTTACTTGCTCTTACGTCATTCCATACTCTGCATGTCTCTTTTTTTCATCTTTAGAACACAAATAAATGAATCTATGCCAGTTGAGTGATTCAATTATCAACATTTAATTTGGGCCTTTTTATTCATACATAGAGCTCATCAAATGTAGTGAATGAAAGCTCTGACACGGTTAATAACTGTTCATAGAATAATTTGTTTCCCTGAACTCTTCATTTAATGTTACATTACGTTTAAAGAAAGCAGTTTTAGGTTTTAAAGTGCGTTAGTATTAGTGGAAAACAGTCCTTTGTTGGCAAAGGTTGGTGCAAACTCTCCACTATCTGTGAAACATTTTACACAGATTAATAGCTTAATAATGAACTAAAATATTCATATAATATGTAGATTTTTTTCCAGGGTCAAAGTAGTCTTCTGTGTTTTAATTCCATAAAAACATAAGAAATATAATTTCATTATTATATAATAATAATAATAATAATAACCTTTTTTATTGTTATTTTGTTATTGCAAACGTAAAGATTATTTTTATTTGTGTGTATCTCGTGAAGGACGGCTGAAGTTGTGGCTCCTGGCACCACTGCTGCTCTTACATCTCAGAGCGAGTCGTCTGTTACCGTGGCGGCAGTTGCAGAGACCGAGGCTACCATGGCGACAGTCGCCACAGAGGAGCAGCCATCTCACGTGCCTGCGCTGGTTGCTGAGGTCAGCAGTGATGTCACCGTTAACTCCACCGAGGAGACGACCAGCGTAGAGACACAACCCAGGTAATAACCTCAACACATACAAAAAAACACCTAGAACGTCCCACGTGTGTCCGTGTGTACATCTCACACCACTCTCTGAGGAAAACAAGAGATTTTCATTCATTTACACTGCCATTTTTACAGTTTGGGGTCAGTAATAGTTTTCTAAAGAAATTAATGATTCTGTTCAACAAGGATTTAAAAAGTACAATGTTTTTCTTTTGAGCTTTTATATTTATTAAATTGGACTGCTAAAATAATAAATAAATGATTTTTTTTTTTTGTTTTGTTTTGCAGTAATGATGTTTCTAAAGAGGAGAGACCTGAGCTGGTGAAGAAGGTTTACAAGTGGAACACAAAAGAGGAGGCAAAGCAGGCATTTAAAGAACTGCTGAAAGAAAAGGTAATTTCTCTCCCTCTTCACTACAGGAAAGAAAGAAAGAGAGAGAGAGAGGTGTTGATATTCCGGCTGGGTCTTTCTAAATTTAGTGTGTTTTAATTTGGCACACAAAGTGCTCCTGAGAGAGCCACGGATGTTTAATTGCTGCGAGTGTGATTAGACTGGAGTGAGTGAAACAGAAGACGGTGGAATTGCACGCTTCACAAACCCCTGACTGTCTTTCAGAGAGACATGCTCATTATGGATGGAGAACTGGATGTTTTGTGTTGTCAACATGGAGGTCTACTGCTCCTAACCTTTTCATTACTTTTTATTTTCTGCCCATCTCAGCGGACGTACATTTAACAATAACAATATCTGAGATTTATTACTTAATTTTTTCCTAAACATGCAAAGAGTAACAAGCATGCTGTAGCTTTGGAGAAAAAGTAACTTTGCATTTCTGTCCCTCCATGTGACCACAGGGCGTTTCCTCCAATGCATCGTGGGAGCAGGCAATGAAGCTGATAATTAACGACCCTCGTTACAGGTATCCAAATACTCTGCACAGCATTAATAACATTTAAATCCTTTGCACTGTTAAACGTGTCCCTGCTTTTTTTCACTGAACACTGTGTGTGTGTACTTGCAGTGCGCTGCCTAAGCTGAGTGAAAAGAAACAGGCGTTCAATGCTTATAAAGTCCAGACAGAGAAAGAGGAAAAAGAAGAAGCCAGAATCAAATACAAGGAGTCTAAAGAGACTTTCCAGCGCTTCCTAGAGAACCACGAAAAGATGACCTCAACCACTCGATATAAGTGAGTTTTTTTTTTTTTTTTTTTATAGCTGTTTTATTGACAACATTTAGTACTCTCATCACAAAGCAGATCTTGTATTTTGGGCTGGAGATGCCCTGGCAGTCACCCTCACTTCAGTTTTGCATGCACAAGCCCCACTCTCATTTTTAATCCAGTATTTCTGTTAACAAGGTTAATGGCTTTTCTGCTCTTTTTGTCTGTCATTGAGCAAGAATAAAATCACATCACGGTGATGACACTAAGTTTAATGATGTTATTGGTGTAAATCTCACCTGTATTGTTTGTCTTAAGTTCTTGTCTGCACTGTGTCATATGGTCTCAGAGAGGCTGTTGTTAATTACTAGTTCTGTGACATTATTATCTCGTAATATCACTGCCCCCTACTGACTAGTTTATGATCTGCAATTCACATGGTTGAAATCATGCTCTCTGAAATATTGTGGCAGATATTGTTCTTTTAAGCAGTGGTTGTTTTGTCTTGTTCAGGAAAGCAGAGCAGATGTTTGGCGATCAGGAAGTGTGGTCGTGCGTCCCAGAGAGAGACAGGCTGGAGATCTACGAAGATGTGCTGTTTTATTTAGCAAAGAAAGAAAAGGTTTGATTGGCTTATTTGGAGTATTAGTGTATGAAAGAGAGCTAGTGATAATCAAATTACCTGCTAATTATTTTTTTCTATTAAACAGTTTAAATGCTGATATCATATTCATTTGGATGCATTTTAATATGCAAACTCCAATTATAAAGCAATAAACAGATGTGGCTGTGCGTTACAGTGATTAGGGGATGTTGTTAGGTGTGACGCATCATATCCAAAAAAAAAAAAAATGAAAATCACTAACACAGTAGCTAATTATAAAAAAAAAAAAAAAACTTCAGCAACTGCAGTAAACATTGTCAAGAAGTTACATTTATTAGAAGAAAATAATTCTCCCAAGTAATATAATTCATTAGTTGAACAGTAGGCTGTTTATATTTGCCAACCACTAAAGTAATTAAAAAATTTTTAATTCTATTTAATTTAAAAATTCACTTGATTTGTGGCCACTGATCTCCATATTTAAGATTATCTCCTTAAACCTCATGGTACAACCAATAGTGCCTTTATATGCCTTTTATAGGTGATTTGCATCATGAAAACTCTGGAAAATGTGTGTAATTGTCAAGACAACAATGGAATTTAGAAACTGTGAAAATATGTAAAAAAAGAAAAAAGTCTGCAGTCTAATTTTACATGATCATAACTCAATGCTTTCTATCAGGAACAAGCCAAGCAGCTGAGGAAGAGGAACTGGGAAGCTCTGAAGAACATTTTGGACAATATGGCCAATGTGACATACAGAACTACTTGGTCAGAGGCACAGCAGTACCTACTAGATAACCCCACCTTTGCTGAAGATGAGGAGCTACAGAGTATGAGCACACACACACACACACACACACACACACTGTACTGCCAGCTCCACATGATGATGCTTTCAACCCACATAATGAGAGCGAGCGTGTTTGATATAGAGGAGGCTTTTATCTTCCTTTGTGTCTGTGTGTGCGCTAGACATGGACAAGGAAGATGCGCTGATCTGTTTTGAGGAACACATCCGTGCTCTTGAGAAAGAGGAGGAGGAAGAGAAACAGAAAACTCTGCTGCGAGAGAGACGCAGGCAGCGCAAGAACCGAGAGGCTTTCCAGGTGACACACGTGAAACTCTGTCCTGGTTTATCCGCTGCTTTCACGTGTCCAGGTTTCTAATATGAAAAGCTCTCACCTTGATTAATTGGAACTTGATGCTGGAATATCAGCTGATGTCTGTGATGATAAACGATCTGTTTGACCGAGTTTAGGGTAACGCAGATCATTGTGTGGAGAGGAGCCAGAACGCTAAAGCATCATTGAAACAAGTTAATAAAGTGTCGTTGGGATGTTTAAGGCAATTCATTGGGAGTTATTGAAAAATAGCCAATGCATATAACTGAAACAATTATTAAGTTTTAGAAATTTACCATTGAAAATTGCTGACTGATTTTGACCAAATTACAAATATTGGAATGCTTGTATGCCATTTTAAAGCACTAAAATTCTTACCAAAGTGTAAATGTTAGTTTTTATAACCAGTGGCTTGCTAAAAACATGATATATACATTAATGCTTTGCTCTCTTAGAACATAAGAACGGCAAAACCATTCTGAGTGAGGAGCAAAGGACGAGAGCATTGGCATGTTTGTGACGTGTTGTGTGTGTTTTTCAGAAATTCCTGGATGAGCTTCACGATCACGGGCAGCTGCACTCCATGTCTGCCTGGATGGAGATGTACCCAACCGTCAGCGCCGATATCCGCTTCAACAACATGCTGGGCCAGCCAGGTCTCTCTCTCTATCTCTCTCTCTCTCGCACAAACACTCAGAGCACGGCAGGCTTTGATCCTGATGAATAATACATGTAAAAGGGTCCTGTCCTCAATTCTCACTCTGTCTCTATTTCACCAGTACAGTCTGTGAACTCCAAATGACTTTCATACGTCAGCATTTAGAAAAACCCGAGATAACATTATTTTGGGCCATCTAAAATAAAATAACAAAAGTTGAATAGAAAAATAAAAATCCTATGATCAAGTGTACGTAAGAACAGTTGTTTTATAGTATATCAAAATTATAATGAGCCGTGTTTTCGATATTGGTGTTTATCTTTTTCTCCGTCGTGTTATGCTTTATTTATTATAATATATATATTTTTAGGCTCCACTCCTCTGGACTTATTCAAGTTTTATGTGGAGGATCTGAAAGCTCGTTATCATGATGAGAAGAGAATCATTAAAGACATCCTCAAGGTGAGTGGGAGACCGTTACGGTCAGTGTTTGACGTCAGATCAGACCTGAAGCCCTTGATGATGAAGTGAGTGTGTGTGTTTGTGCAGGATAAGAGCTTCCTGGTGGAGATCAACACGGGCTTTGAGGAGTTTGGCTCAGTAATCAGCTCAGATAAACGTGCCACCACGCTGGATGCTGGAAACATCAAACTGGCCTTCAATAGTGTAAGCAGACTTTCCTGCTGTTACATGTATATACTTGAAATATTAAAAAGCAAAACATTGCTTTCCATCGGATATTGAGGCTGTGATAGGTTAACTTGCACGTATTATAAAAAAATGGTTACCTTATTAATTGAATACTTGAAAGTTGGGATTGAATATTTGGTAACGTTTCTGAGCCCCAAAAATAATTAACAACAACTGAGAACCAAATCAGCTTATTAGAATGGTCTCTTGGGATTAATAATGCTAAACCTTTAGCTTTTATAATTATATTTAGCTTAAAGATCTGGTTCTATGGATTGCTATATCTGTTCATATATTATAAATGTTAAACGTCATGTAAAACATATCTCAGATTTAGGAATGCACAATATAGGATTTTGCAGATATATTTCAACTCTTCTTGGCCGATATATTAACTTTTGTTTGGAAACAACACCAAGTCTCTCCTGTGTGGAATTTGTTTAATTCTTACAAGTAAATTCTTGTTAAATTCTAACCAAAGTTCTTGGATAATCGAATCGCTTTTGTTCATCGTGTGACAGAGCCATATGCTTTAACCAATGCAGTATGAGCTGGAAAGAGAATTGATTAGTTTATTTCTTGAGTCTTTCGAATACTCGAAACAGGTCCTATACAATGTTGTGCATTCATGACTGAATGAATCACTCCCAGAGACAATGACTCCCTTTTGAATCACATTAATGATTCGTTCAGAAACAACCTATCATACCTTTGGTTGAAATCCCTAGTTATCAACAGTGACTGGGTGGTGACCTTTGGTCTGGTTCTGTTTGGTCTGTTTTTTTTTCATTAATCTCCCATTTTTGGACATTTTTGTTTACTGATCAATGACTTGTGTTTGTCTTTTGCTGGTTCTGTGTTTTTAGTTGCTGGAGAAAGCTGAAGCACGTGAGAGGGAGAGAGAGAAGGAAGAGGCCAGGAAGATGAAGAGAAAGGAGGCGGCGTTTAAGAGCATGCTGAAACAGGCCACACCTCCTCTAGAGCCCGAGGCCACATGGGAGGGAGTATGTCATACTATTACAATAAATATCAATGATATTGGCCTGGTTTCATAGACGGGGTTTTTGGCCTAAGCCAGGATTAGGCCATAGTTTAATTAGAACATTTAAGTCATTTTTATAAGAATGCCTTCGAAAAAAAAACATTACTGGTGTGCATCTTAATATAAAACTATTAATGTCAGTTGGTGCAAATTTCTTTGTTGAAACAGCTCAGACTACATCTTAAGCCTTGTCTGTGAAAACGGCAGTATATCATTTATTAACTAGACTGGGTTCTTATGCCGTGTTATCTAGCTCCATGAATCTGGTGTGAATGATTTGTGTTGCTTCTGACTCAGGTACGAGAGCGGTTCCTAAAAGAGCCTGCGTTTGAGGACATCACTCTAGAGTCAGAGAGGAAGAGAATATTCAAGGACTTCATGCACGTGCTAGAGGTATGATAGAATTATAAAAAAAAAGTCTTGAAAAATGCTTTATAATTCTAAGCAATCAGGGCAGCATTTCCAAGAAGCATAAGCTTACGTACAGTGTCATAAATCCTTTCAGCTGATCACTTTTATTAAGTAATAAAAGTTTTTATGTCTGTGATCTTTCTCTACAGCACGAGTGTCAACATCATCATTCAAAGACTAAAAAACACTCGAAGAAATCCAAGAAACACCACAGAAAACGTTCTCGATCTCGATCAGTGAGTACTAATTGCCAAAAATCTGCCAGTCTGACATTAAAAAAGGCCATGTGTGTGATTTTATTTTTTATTTTTTTTTTTATAGGAAAACATCTGATAAGTTTTTTCTTTTAACTTTTTTTGTCCTTAATACAGAGTAATTACCTAGTAAGTACTTAGTAGTAGCCATTGTTCTTGCATAAAACAAGATCTTCTACCGTAACTTAAGTTATGGAACAATTTGTGCTTAGTTTGTAATTATGTAGATATTATAGGCCGCTACTGTACACATTTTAGTCGGTTACACAGATACTTATAAAAACAAAAGATTGTCACATGTATTGCAGGCTTTATACAACATAATTATGAATTTAATTACACAGACATAAGCTACTAAGCTACAAATGTGTAACAGTAGCTGCCTGTTATATCAATCAATCAATCATTTTTATTCATATAGCGCTTTTAACAACACGGGTTGCATCAAAGCACTGTACAGTATAAGGTAGAAAAATACATTTATATCTACATAATTACAAACTGTAAGTACAGGCTGTTCCATAACTTGGTTACATAAGTACATTTTAAGTACAATAGCTACTACTAAGTACCTAGTAAATACTCTGTATTATGACACCTTAAAATAAAGTTATTGTTTTTACTAATGAATGATAATAATAATTACTTTTCCATAAGCGTCACCTACTTCTAGAGAATGTAGCAGCTTCACAGTAATAAACATGAGAATGAAATGATCAGTAATGCGGACGTCGTTACATATGAGACAAATCCAAATGATGCTGAAAGTGGCTCTTAAGTCATTATTCAGCTGCAGGCAGTTCAGTGTTGTTTCAGTTCAATCGTTGTTCAATTACTGTGCAAAGTTCATCAATTATGAAACATTCAATTAAGCTTTTAGCAGCTGCATAGAAGCTACAGTGTCGTTATTCAGCTTGACTCAGTTCAATGTTGATTTAATTTAGATCAACAGCAATGTTTTGAAACGCATTCGTCTTTTACAGAAGAAAGTAGTTTCATTATTCATCTCAATTCAGTGCAAGTTTTGTTTTTATCCAAGTCAGAGCAAACTGACACACATTTATCTTAGACAATTGTTTAAAGTGTGAGGCTGTACTGTTTGAATTGTGAAATTAGTTCAAATGATCATTTTACAGTTAAGGTTTATCAAAAGAAACTACCTCCTAAAGAAAAGTAGTTCTGTTTTATTATCGGATTTTTCTGAATAGATTTCATATTCTAATTCTAGTATATTTTGTAGAAGACTTTAAAGTGGTATTATTTGTATTATGATCTGGTCTGGGGATTTGAGGCTTGCTTTTACTCAAGACTCCCTCTCGCTCATCGTGCTAAACTGTGTCTGTGTGTGTGTGTGTGTGTGTGTGTGTGTTCACGGAAGGGCTCGGAGTCAGAGGATGATGAGTATCACTCGAAGAAGAAGAAACGTTCAGCTTCTAAATCTCCGTCCGAGCACTCGTCCTCAGGGGAATCTGGTCAGTGTCGTTCGGGATCGATATCCGTGTCCTGCACAACACATCAATACTCCATAAATCATGACCGTTTAACAGCAGCCTCTTAATGATCGCCACCTTGATCTTTACAGAGAGAAGCTACAAGAAATCTAAGAAACACAAGAAGAAGGGAAAGAAAAGACGACACAAATCAGTGAGTAGTTAATATAAAAAGAGCAAAAGGTATTTAAGAAATAAATTAGAGTGTAAGATTTGGAGATGAGACAGTTCTTGCTGTGAAATCTTTATTTAAAAAAAAAAAAAAAAAGTTAAGTAAACGTAAGAATAGCTTTTTATTTTTAGTATTTCAAGATGAACATTTACTGGACTGGAGCAGCTAGATGAGTTCTACCCATTGGATCTGCTTTTTGTGTATTTAGCATATAATTAAGACTAATGCTAATCATGCTAGTGTTTGAATAATGATCATTTTAAATAGAGTTGGATTCATTTCAAGTTTATTTGTTTAGCGCTTTTCATGATCTAAATCACTGCAAAGGCGCTTTACGGAAAATTAAAGTTCCTAATTGTAAGAGATGTTTGTTGAATTGAAATAATGAAATCTCGAATGACCTTTGTTTAATTGCCTGTTAAAGAAGGACTTTTTTTTCATTTATTGATTAACGTCTGTCTGTCTGTGAAATTGAATAATTTCTTAAACGTGAGTGATTTATTAAATAACTAGAACTGTCCTCTATTCCTCGTTTTTTTTTTGCAGGCCTCCCCTGAGTCTGAAGGAGAGAAAGAGCGGAAAGGAAAAGAGAAAGAGAAGGATAAAGAGAACGACAAATCCAGAGCGAAGTCACGTGGAGAATCCAAACAGAAATCCCCCAAAAGAAAGAGTACAAAAGAAGAGGTAAGTGACCGTATCCGAGACGGCGTCTCTCCCGCTCGGACCCAGATGTGATCTGCATCCCTCCGTCTGTGTCTCTCAGGGTGGATGGGATACGTCCGGAAGCGAGCTGAGTGAAGGAGAGCTGGAAAAGAGGAGGCGCACTCTCCTGGAGCAGCTGGACGCACCATAAATCACCGTCTGTCAGTCTGTCCCGTCTCTCTCCCACACTTGCATTCCTGTAATGTGTTCTGCATCTTCTTGGAATATGGATGAGCATCCGAGCGTTGGCTGCTCGGCTGGGAATCCATAGACTGTCATGTAGTCTCTCTGAGAGGCAGTATTGTCTGAACATCAGCACTCTTTGATCTGGGCATGTTGATTTTGTAAGATTATTTTCAGAGGTTGCAAGTGTTATGTTGCCTTTAACTGCAGAGCCCTTTTTTAGTTAGCTGTATATTTGTTATTGCCAATAGTTTTAAACTTCACTGATAATATGGAACAAAATGAACAGGCCTGCATAACTGTTATTCAACTTCAGATTAATCTGTAAGATTGTCTGTAAAAGCCATTTTCGGGAAAAACAATGTTATCGGGAAGAAAAATGTCTGCAGCATTGTTTTCAACTTGAATTTTGACAAATAAACTCTAAAATAATGCTTTTTTTTTTTTTCGCTCTGTTCTCACAAGATCGAAACCCGTTTATTTTCGTCTGCGCTGATCTTTTTGTTAATCATGTTTTATTCGGTGACTTTAGATCGTCACGAAGCTGGGGTTTTAGAAGTCGGCTAACAATGAACTAAAATCTCTCCTCATGCAAGGGAAGAAACTAAATAGAAGCTTTGAATTTATGTAATTTGCAAATTAATAAATGCAATCAATAACCACATATGTAATGTGTTGTGGATGCAACAGTTTGAGAAATAGCTAGGCTGCTTTAGTGCTGCAAAAATATTGTGTTATGCGAAGATAACTTCTCAGCTGGCCAATCAACTTAAAAGAAGGCGGGATTTACTGTTCACAGAAGCCTAGTCAAAAGCCCTTGACTAAAAAAAATATACTGTGTGTGTGTGTGTGTGTGTGTATATATATATATAGCTTGGTCTTAAATTTCAGCACCAGGCTTTTTGGAGGACAATATCCCACTTCTGTTCCCTCGCTCAAGAACAACGCAGAAGACCAGTATTGTGTAAATAGTTTAATTGGACATAGAGAAATCATCTAACTTTAAATCTGAGAACAGATTTTTGCAGTACTGTAAGCATTCAATGCCATGATACATTAATTGCATGGAGAAAAAAAAAAAAGCCAGTTTCATATAGTTTTTATAAGTGGAATGTAGAGAGACGAGACGCACGTCTACCGCTCCGTCTGATTTCTGACATGTTTTAATGTGGAAGAAAACATTCTAGCGTGACATGGACGCCTGTCTAAAAGACCTGGTTCAGGTTTTCAGTTTTATTAAATATAAAATGCAGGAAAAAAAGAGCAAACTATAAGTTAAAATATCCAAAAGTTGTAGTACAGAATGATTTTTAAACGGTATTGTTTTTAAACAATATGTACAATATTAGAAGATTAAAAAGTTAAAAAGATGCAACACATTTTATAGCAAAATATCTGTACATTTAACAAATGTTTTTTTTGTGATTTTTATATATTTTTTTCTTTTAAATAGAATTACACATCTCAAGAAATGTGATTTTTTTTTTTTTTTTTTTTTCTCTGTGCGGGTCATTACAGAACCACACCATTCAGTTTATAAAACAAGCCTCATTTCCCATGATCAGACCTACAGCGCTGAAACAAGCCGAGCTTACAGCAACTGAGACCTGATCTTGCGTAATGAAGAGCAAGAGCCAACGTCACCAATGTAGTAAATTGTGGCAAGTGCTTAAAATTCATAAAGGAATATTCTGTGTTCCAAACGGCATCCATCCACGGACACGTATTCAGTCCTCTGTTTATAAAACACAATATTCCATTTACCTCCGTGCACTTCCAATGCAAGTCTATAGGGCAAGCACAAGGTTTTTAAATGAAGACGAAAAGCGAAGGTCGTGTTTTTTTGAGCTGGCGTGTTTTGTAGTATTAGCAGAGACTTCTGTGTGCTTCTGGTTGTGTTAACCTCTGGCCAAGTCGTCCGGTCGCATGGCTTTTACAGGAGTGTTATATTATTGCTGTTTAAAGACAAAATTAGTTTGTATCGCAGAAGTCAGGAGCGAACATGGATTAAGTCTTGATGTTTTAGGTTAAAAAGCTACTTTTAGATCCGATTCTGCGCAAGGTCTTGCCCCATAAAATTTCATTTGAAGCGCTTTGTTGTAAACAAGGTTTTGGCAGAGCACAGAGCTTCACCTAATTAGCCAAAGAACTTTTGAGATTGCCGTAATTTGTAAAGGCTGCGGAAGTACTGGTGCTTAGGTAATCTAACCAACCCGCGGTTTGAGGAGCGAAACCTAATGCGGTCTTGTTTGTGCAGCGTTTTATTTTATTAGAAACATGAGGTACCGGAGTTCTGCTGCCTCTGCTTTATATTTCCCATTTGCCTTTGTCCCTTGCGCTTAACATCATGTTTTATATAACGCGCCGTTCTTTACACCCTCTCCTACTTAACCGAACTCCTTCATCTGATTCTGTGGCCCAGCAGCGCAGCACCCTGCAGTAACTTCACCGTGACTGGGATCAGCACCTTCTGATTAGGTCGGACCAGGATGTCAATTAGTCACGCAGACAACTGACTGGTTTGTTCATTTACAATGATTTTTTTAAGAGTACCCACACGTGCGATTGTTGTATGTGCTCACTTCAAAGCCCTTTCCAGCCTGATCTCTAGTAATTAGTAAAAATTTACGAAGTGGGTTATTTTTTTTTTACCAAATCCTACATATTTCCCCAGGTTCCCCATTTTCATACGAAAGTGAGGTTGTACAAATTCATATAACTTTTTTATGACATAGTGTTGCTGTTTTTAGGAGGGCAGGACTGTATGCCATTGGGTAACCAGTGTGGAAAGTAAGTAAAGTTTTTGCTCACGCTGTCAAGCAATTAATAACAATTAACTCCTTCCAAAATACGTTTTTGTTTACATAGTATATGTGTACCGTGTATATTTTATGATGTTTATATAAATACACAAAAATACAGCATGTATGCATGCAAATATTTTCAAAATATATTTATATTGTCACATATATTTCATATCTAAACATATTTTTCTGAAATATATACATGCATGTGTATTTATATATAGGCTACCTATTACGCGGCTTCGTGGAATACTCGATTCTGATTGGTCAGTCCAAGGTTTGTTATTCCCAGATAACAACTGGTAAAACAAATAGCACTACGAATCATCTTGCCCTATGTATCACCATAGATGCCTTATTAAACCACTCCAGGCACGTAAAAAAAACAACAAAAAACAATTGAAGCTGAATATTCATTGATTACTATGGGGAATGACGTCAAATCAGACTTCTACAATATGGCGGAAGTACCGTGCCCCATAGAACCAGTGGCTAACGAGACATCTAGGGAAATACATCTTTGCGTAGTATGTTGCGGCTTAAAACGCTTAACCACAAGTTAAAATGGACTTCTACATTAATTTCAACACGAATGGAAAAAAAACAGACGTTTTCAGCAGTGGATAGAAGATGACTCGACTGACTCCCCAGTTTAAAAAAAATGTAAAAAAATAAAAACGAAGATCGATGTTTCTGTTTGTCTGATTATTTACTTTTGTGGCAAGAAGCCGTGTAATAAGCGGGATAACGTATCGTCCCTTACATTAAAAATATACACGGCACACACACACGCATATTATATATTACGTAGATAAAAATGGATGTGATTAATCGCAAATAATCATTTGACAGCCCTAGTTTTTGCAGAGATTTATTTACGCATTAAATTTTCAATATTTTAAAAATAAATATGTAAATGACTGTTTAGAAGTTCCTATGTAACATTGGGGTGATTGGGTATTTTTAAGACCCGGGACAGTCCGGTGAACTTACTGTGGCGCACATGCTCTCAGGTGGCCTAGACCACAGGGAGCAACGCATTTAAATACTCTAAAATCAGGAACTGTCACACCCTGCAGCATCTCAACCCGTCGACATATTTTTACAGCTTTTACAAACCTTTCAAATGCTTCTCAAACTGTATTCCGCTCTGTTTGAACGTGCCCCCAATGTGAACGGCACAGTTTGGAATAGGGAAAAAACACACGCCTGTGGTGAAAGCACTGGAATGTAAAAGCCTCTGTACAGGTCCATGATACATAAAGTGTTTACATTCAGTCGCTTTCTCAAGAAGAACGCTGATCTCGCCGTACAATTGAAGCACCGTTAAAAAAAAGACATCGTTTGTCATATAAAAATTCACAGACAGAAGACTAGAACACATGTATATTTCAACACCTGATGGGGCAGATGTTAAACGTAGGCACTTGGCTTTCAGACCTGCCGTCATCATCATCATCATCAGTCCTTCATTAGCTCCTCCTCCGTTCCTCCAGCCCATCCAATCACATCCACTCTGCCCTCGTCACATGACCATCTCTGCATTGTTCATTGGCCGCAAATTCTGATCATCAAAGCGTCTTCGAATGCTCCTCCTGACGGCGTCAGCGCGCCTGTAAGGCTGGTTTCTCAGATCTGACGCAGAAGTAACAGAATAAGAAGATGTCAGTGTTTGAGTTTAGGTCCTCTGGACATGCTGGTGGTCAACTGGGCAAAGCAGCTTGAGTTTTTACTGGATTAAGTATTTCTTTCAGCTTTTGAATTAAATTTATTTAGGAACTTGCTTGGAAAACACTAACAGTGGCCCCAAAATCTTTTAGGAATCACACATAAAATGTCTGAATGTCACTGCATTATATGCCAAATTATAATACAATAAGTGCTATCTTGTGCTCAAATGATACCTGATGTACCTCAGTTTTGTTGACAATTATTTTTAATAATAAGTTTTGGAGGTTTTAACAGATGTGCAGTATTCCTGAAGCCCAAACTGATGTCGTGGGTTTGATTGACAGGCAAAACAGGACTTCCTTAAATACAGAATCAGCTAAATCAAGTGTCAGCTAAATGCATGAAGTCTATTCTCCTCAAGTTAATGTTTTGATGTTTTTTGAATAACATGAAAACTAAAATAATTCCACATTAGCCAATATTTTATTCATAACAGAACATAGAGTACCTAACAGTTTTATGCACAAGCTGAGCTAATTTCAAATTGGAAGTCTTAAAATAGTTGGGACGGGGGCATGTTTATCACGGTCTTGTGTTTGAAGATGGGTTTCTGGAGTTTTGAAGCTGGAATTTGAACCCGATTCCTGCCTGAATATAGGTTTGCAATTGGGGTTGTAGTCTATGCTACATAAGCAAGAGGCTGCGATTAGCTGCAGATAATCACAGCTGCATTAATACTGACTGCAGAAAACAGAAAAATACAATAATATGTCTGATATATTAATATGTCTAATATGTCAGTTGAATGAATTATTTAATGACACATTTTTAGAGATACACATTCATCGCCTACTGGAGTATTTATTTTAACTTGCAAAATGAGTGACTCAGTTAGGCAGCAAACAGAGAAGTATGAACGCTGTTTTCATCACATTTCTTATTTAGTCAGAATGCATGGCTATTTTCAATGGTCTTTCCCTTTCAGTCTCACATCAAAACTTGGTTTGAATCAAAAATTGGTTTGCGTAGCAAGAAGCATTTGCATTCGCATTCATGGACTATGTAACAATAAATGTCTTGATTTTGTCAAAACACACTTCAGGTGTCTTTTTATTGACAGTACGTTCATCTAGTTCAGTCACGAAGCTCTAGATCAAGCATGGGCAAACTCTGGAGGGCCGTCGTCCCTGAGTTTAGCTCCAACCCAAAAACACCTGAACATCGATATGTCAATTAACATGACACTACTCATATAATTGACCACTCATTCTACCTAAGAAATATATTTCAGTGTATTTATTTTTAATAAATGCATTCACATGTAACGCACTGACATTCTGACAAGTGTTAATTCATTTTGGGGACAGTGGACCTACTACAAGGTTTTAATGGCACTAAATGAAAAGTCGACTATCTCTAAGTGTGGGTCAGTTCAACGTGAGACTATGCAGGCAGAGTCTCTGTCTCGGGTCACGGCATCACCTCGTCAAACCAATTTACAAACGAAATCAGTTCAACAGTGTGATGCACACGAGTACCTGGAGACTCAGCCCTCGAAGGTCAGAACTCAATGGGCCTGATGCGTGTTAAGGAGAACGACAGATAGAAAGAACACAAAAAAGATGGCTTTTGTATTCAGTGTCAAAAGCAACTGATCTACGATGGATGGAGAAGAATGAAAGACAAATAATAATAAAGAGAGAGATGCTTGCCAGGTCTGAGTAGCATCCACTGGGGTACTACTGGAAGAGTTCCTTACCCTCCAGTGCACATTGGGAAATTTAGTAATATTATTCTTCTTTAAGGCTGAGTGGAGAGGAAACAAAAATGAAGGTTAGATCGGAGCAGAGTGGACCGGACGCAAGTCGCGGCACGGGGAGCCAAGCTGACCAGGGCTCAAAGAGGAAAAGGTCAAAGGCCACAGGCAGGCGCTGGAGGGTGTTACTGAAGCTCTGCTGATACTGCGGTAATCAACTCTATAACTCAAGCTGCTCTGCGCAATGGCTCCAGTGTCCAGATACAACAAAGTGACGTCTGTGCGGTCACTTCATGTTTAAACAGTGAAACCAATGACAAGGTGTCAAGCCTCCCAGAAGTGCCAGGACGAACAGTAAGTGAAGCTCAAGCAGCCGTGGTGCATGGTGAAAACTAAAAGCGATGAATCTCACGGAAACATGTCTTCCCAGTCAAATTTCACAACAGTAACCGTTAATGAAATGTTGACCTGGGCCGGTTGTTTTGGTGAGATTTAACACTAAATGTAACAGCAGCAGTAAATCTGAATGAGAATGAGTCATTCACCTCGTGCAAATGCATACGGTGAAGCAAATAAACAGAGCGTGCTTATAAGAGAAAACCATCCCGACATGCAGCAAGTTAAACACGTGCGACGCATGGAGTCATGTGATATTAGAAACTTCACATCAGAGCGGGAAAAGATAGAGGAAGAGAGAAAAAAAATGCAGAAAAACAGCATAATGTGAATGGTTACAAAATTCAATGACACTATATATTATAGACACTCACAATGACATGAACACATGAGCAAACAATAATGTCACAAACCACTCCCAACACACCGGCATCACTGTTTCTGAAGTGCTTTTTGAATAATGGATCATTCTGCAATTTAATAATAATCATCTAAAATGTTTTGGTAACACTTGCCTTAACTGCCATGTGCTTTAGTTTACATTAATCATTTGGTACAATGCACTTATTGCACACGTTTTTATATTGTACTTATAGTTGTTATATTGTTCGTATTGTAAAAATACCTGCATGTAATTACATCTGTGATTCATTTCTGTATTCATAGTTACACTGTTACACCTTTCCCCAATCTTAAACCAACCCATACCTCCAAACCCGTCCCTAACCTTACCCGTATCCCACCTCGATAGCAGCAAAAGTGTTTTACAATATAATACGAACACAATAAGTATATTGTACTTGTTTTTTAAGCAAACACTTATCAATTATAAAGCGTGACCAATGCTTTTGCTGACACAGTTCCAAAAATGTTCCAAAATGTATTATAACACTGTCATACCGTATATGTTAAAACTGCAGAGGGCGCTCTGAGTCAACCAATAGGGCTGACGCTTCAGTTTAAACACAGCCGAAGCGTACAGAGAGTTCATTCTAAACTCTGGCGTGTTTGGGTTTTTGTGACGTCACGTTTCCTCTTATTTAGGTTGCAATGATGAATTTGTGACGCACTCCATGCAAAAGAAACCTGCGGTGTCAACGTATGCTAGACCCCCGTCATGCAGGAGTTTTAAAAGAAAGGAAAAAGCGAACACGCCCATGACACCGCGTCCATACGCTGGCCCGCATCCAGAAGGGTCGCACCACAGGGAAATAAAACCAGGAATGTGAAGTGTGAAGGGGTGAGCACACACACACACACACACACATAGAATGAAAGAGAGCAGCTTTATCCAGCGACCTTTAAGAGAGAGAGAGTCTAAGCTTTAGAAGTGGAGCTCCTCGTTGAAGTAACGCGAGCTGCGTTTGGCCGTGCGCGCAGTAAAGGGGGCAGTCTTCAGCACTGCGTCCGGACGAAAAACACACACACACACACACACAAACAACACAGGGTTTAACTGCCAGAGCAACAAGCACAATGTTAGCACTTTCTACACACAACAGCACACACTAATAATCACATGTTACTATAGCAGCTATGATTTAAAGCTGAAACCATTTCAGTATGGATTATTACATACAAGCCTAAGACAGTAATGCAGCTGTCAAGAGTATTGCAAAAAACATACAAAAGAATGAACAAAACAAAATATTCACTAATTCTGTTCTTTTAAATACTAGAGGCTATTACAGAGGTGGTTGGAATTTCAATGTCATTGACTTCACATTTGCATTTCATAATCTGGTTTTGAAATAATCATTGAGTCCACAGTCCACATCTATCGATCTATAGGTTCAAAGTTATACAAGTTTTACTTTCTTTTTTTAATGTGGAAATATGATTAAATCCCTGTAGTTAAAAAAAACTGGAGCTGTCAAAAAATGCAACTTTAATGCACCTATCCAACTTTATCTACATATAGCGCACTTGTATAATGTATTTCTACATTGGATTTCTAAGCTGTTTTGATGGTCCGTATAGTTACAAAATGTAAGGCATGAAGATATTGAGACATAAACATTGATTTTACACGTTTACTGTAAAAAGCACTTTGCAAATAAACATATGAGCCCTTTAGGACTACGCTAAACGCTAATCAGTGTTAAGTAGCTGTAGTCCAGCTCACAGCTGTAAGCAGTAACAGCGCACGCACTCAGGCACCGGTCAGTAAATTGTTATTAAGCAGTAAAGCTTTCCACCAGTCACAGAGAGCTGGTTAGTGGCTGAAACTAATACGTTACAACTGCTTGTAGTGTGTTTTACAGCCCTCTGCATGCAGACCCCATCAGCAACCAGCTGGTTACCTGTGATGATGTCCTCAATGGCTCCGTCTTTACCCTCGTACACATGTCTGCTGTCCTTCACCTGCTTCTTCCTCAGCTCCGCGATTAACTCCTGCTGCTGACGCTTGTTCTTATGAGAGGGAGACTGAACACACACACAATAACGTCACGTATCTACAAACACCTACAAATGCTCCTCTAACCAGATAAATCATTTGTTCAAACGCGAACAGAGAAGAACACCACATTATAATGTAAACGTGACTCAAGAGAGAATGAGGACACACACACACACACACACACACACACTCCTCTGTACCTTCTGATCCTCTTGCGCCATCATAGCTTCTTGCTCGATCAGCTTCTCCATCATCATCTGCTCCTGTCTTTTCTTCTGTTCGTTATCCTCCTCTGCTTGCTGATAGAGAGAAGACACCCATCAGTGCGGGATTTGTGTAACATCTGTGATCAATGCTGTTAGGGTTCATACGACTGGAGAAAGTGAAGCGGATGACTGGATGGAGCGAAGCAGGTGATTGGTCGCTTTACCCTGTATGCTTTCACAAAGCGCACAAACACTGGAAAAAACACAGACGGGGGTGTTGTTTTGGAGTTTTCTCCAAAGAATTTCACCACTTCGTCAAAGGCATCCTAAGAGAATGAGATACAAAAAAACAGAGATGAGCAACATTCAGAAAACCAAAACAAAAAAATAATCCCAATCAAAAGAGAATATGTTTTTTTCATAAAATATGAAATTTATTTTATTACGTATACTTAAGTAAAACTAAAAGTGGACTAAATTGGCCCACTTAAAAGTAAACTTTTATATACTTAAGTACAACGGTAGTAAACCTTTAGTACAATTATTTCAATGATTATATAAAACCACAATGATCCCCTTTTCTTTTAGCTTGTTTATCTACCTCATAGCATAGTGTCTGTTTTGTTTTAAATGTACTTAATTTTATCATGCTATTTTACTCATTTTTAATGGTACATTGTAAGCATTTTATTTGATTACTTATAATTTGCTGAATTAACTAATAATATTCAAGTCAAGTATTTTATTTCTACACATAATGCCAATTTCAGAGAAGTACATAAAAAGTAGACTAAACGTATACTTTATTATTTTAGTTTAAAAGAAGCACACTAGTAAATAAACGTAAGGGTGGATATGCATCAATGTTAAAACAAGTCCTAGAAGTTTAAGCTATTTTTCAGCTATGTACGCTCCTTTTGAACTGGGGAGGAACTGCTGAGTTTTGTCATTTATATTATATTTTTATGATACTATCAAATGGTAAAGGCAAACCAGCTTCCTCGTGACGTGGCCCCTTTAACAGAGTGAAGCAAATTCATCGAGCTGTGTTTTGGGTGATGCGTTGTGCTTCGTTCGGTGCACCTGAGCGATCTTGGCATCGTCCTGCAGCTTTTTGAGTTTGTTCTCATTTTGCTGTATGAAATCTTTGAGCAGCGTGTTGTGGCCGTGCATGCTGTACTCTCTCCTCGTCAGGTCCATCCCTCTCTGAAGCTCCTTCACGTCTAATAAGACATTCTCCAGAGAGACTAAAGGATGCACAGACAGGTGAGATCCATGCCCTGTTTGTTGCAAATATAATCCAATTGACGTGTGAGGTGTTTCATACCTGCTGCAGCTTTCTCCACGTAGTTCAGCTCATTATAGAAGAGCGACACCTGCTGATATTTATCCTTCACTACGTTGGCGATATAGTGCAGAAGAGTGATCTTGCGGTCAGTTGATTTAGTGTCTAATAACTGGAAAAGAAATACATTCTGAATTAATTATCAAATCACAAATGAAATATATATATATATATTAATGTGTTAGAATAGATCAAATATTAATTATATGTTTAGTGCAACTTACTTACTTAATCAACATTATTATATTATTATTATTTAAATCTATCATGGTGGTCTGAATGTCCTTTCACACCCTGCATGCTATAAATAACAATGCATTATTCATTTATAAAAATGTCACTTTAACGGCTGATATCTGAGTCAATCCAAAAATGCTGCATAAATAGTACCAGGTCTAAGCTCTGCAGCTTGAAGCCGTACACCGCTCCTCTTTTACTGCTGTTCATGTAGTTTCCCAGAGCCAAGATGATCTGAGAAAGAAACACAAGCTCGGTTAAGACCCGCAGCGCTCTGGACGAAAATGAATCGGAGCAGAAGTGAAACGCTTACTTCCAGAATCTTCTTGAGTTTTTGTGAAGACTTGATGGAGACAGAAGCTGCAATAACGGCGTGAAGTTGCTGTCGAGACGAAAACAAAATAATAGAAGCTGTACAAAATTTCATTTCTCTTTATTAAAACTTGCTACTTTTAAAGCTTTGAGTAGCAGTTAACATTGGTTTACATTAACTAAGATGATTAGATGCTGTTAAAATATTGTAACATATTTTAAAAATATGTTAATCTTACATATAAAGTATTACTAATGCATAATAAAAAGTATTTTCTGTTTATATTATTATATAATAGACCCGAGCTAACATGATCTAACAAAATGATGTTGTATTTTTATATTAATACATTACAAATTGTAGCAGAACCATTGTGTTAGTTAATACAGCACATTAAGAAGTGAAGAACCAAATATTATGAATTATTTTTATTTTTTTTCCACTGCACTTGTCAAGCTCTCCCGTTCCTCCCTGTCTCCAGTTATTACAAGAAATTCAATTTTGTTGCTAAAACAATACAATCCCTAAAACAATAAAAATGTTTCCAATTGTATTTTACAGGTTTTATTAAAGTTAATATATTAGTTTGACCTTAAATATTCTTAAAATTGTTTCTTTTACAGTGCATGGCTTTGCACTGTATTGAAGGAAAGCATCATGTGAAGATTATGAAAGAATTCAAGAGACAGTGATAGGAATGAGGTATTACAGAAAAATGAGGCATGTCTTACTTATCTAAATTTGCTTGTAAGATTTAGAGTAAAAAACTGAAAAAAACAATGCTTATAAAAAGTGTATAAAAGTGTATATACACCTAGGATGGCTTGGGGATCAGCAGTTTATGGTGTAGTTTTCATTTTTGGGCAAACTATTCTTTTAATTGAGTGAACGTGTCAGATCTTACCGGTGTGAGCATCTGAATACTTTCTGTGAAATTGCCCACGAACGCCATGATGGTCATCTTCTGCATGAGACGCTCGATCTTGCTGAACTGGATCATGAAGCGGTCCTCATCCGTCAGGTTCTCCAGAGGCTTGCGTTCCTTCTCGTACTGCCGGAGAACTTTCAGCTCCGCTTCCGTTGGAATGAACCTCATCAAACACTCCACAAAATCCACCGGCAAGGTCCGCAGGTCAAACCTTGCGCGCACACACACACACACACACAGATCAAAGCATTATTCTCATTAATCTGACAATGCACTCTTAAAAATAAAGGTGCTTCACAATGCCATAAAAGAGCCTTTTTGTCTAAATGGTTTCATAAAGAATATGGTTCTGTTTCACAAAAGTTCAAGAAAGTTCTTCAGATTATAAAAAGGTAAGAAAGAGATGGTTCTTTAAAGAACTTTGACTGAATGGTTCTTTGTGTTTCTATGTTTTCAGTCCTGTTTAGAATCTATATAATATTTAAAATGATTTTAGGGCGCCAATCAAGAGATGTTGGTGATCTGTGTATACTCTGTTATGTCGACCGTGAATTACATTTGAATGGCTCTGCAGATCTCCTCTGATGTCTTGCCCACTTTTCTGAGTGTGATGGCCAGGTTTTTGGCTCTGTTGGCGTCCAGCAGCGAGATTTTATTTGGTCCTTTCTGAGAGGTCTTCTGTTTGCTGGAGGTGATGTCTATGGCAGGCCCCTGAGCTTTCGTCTTAAACATCTCCTCAAACTCATCCACATTCAGATCCTAAAACGACAAACCACAGTCACTATTCACTACTAAATTCACAGATCTTTATATCTGACACTATAAAATAACAAACAGCCTGGTATCCTAAAGCAAATCAACATGGAACTAAAGAACAAGCCATTTTCAGTATATAAAAAAAACTATTCTTTTATTAATTTTTTATTTTCAATGCATTTTCAACATCATATTCATATGCATGAATTATGAAATGAATGCACTTTAATGCCTCCAAGTGACTTTTTTCGATACCTCCAGTATTCGTTCGTCGTCGATCTCGTTGAACACAGTGCCGTTGATCTGATTGGGCTTCAGTGCCACCCAGTTAAACACCGGCATGCGGAACTTAGTCTTGATGGGTTTCTTGATCTTCACAGCTACACACATGACAGAAAGCACATGTCAGCGACCTCACGCCAAGTACACAAACACAAAACATGCAGTCTGAGTGACGTGGAGCTGGTTTGTGAACAGCGGGCACACATCTAAACGACGAAGTGTGTGAACATGTGACCTTTGATGCACTCAGCATTAACATTCTCAGCCTAAAACAGATCTAGACTCTCATATCCTGATCGGTGTGATCATGTTGACAGGATATTCTAAAGCTAAATCACACGTGAAAGAGGAATATAGCTGTTCTGTATGTACAGGCACTGTGACAGATGCTCATGACTGTTCCTATGATTACAAGAGGATGTGACTTAAACAGTGTCTCAGGATGAGACAAATCCTGGGTTTCCTTCATTCATGCAGGTGCACACTTCACAAAAACAATTCAGCCGATGACTGAATCTGACTCACGCACACGCAGCAAACACAAATTGCGACATGCTTAATTAAGGCTGAATCAAAATCTGACAATACTGATCTCTGATCAAAGGCTACGAAGAGGAATGAGAGCCGTTTCCGGTTCAGCCGAGATGGCGTGATATCAGGCCGTGCAGAAAGTGTGGCCAGAAAAACGAGAATCAACTGTGTAAAACATTCCTGAATTTACGCAACTATGGCCTTATCTGACGATCGTTCGCCTGTAACGGCACAGCACACTGTTTCAACATGCAAACACAACACAACCAGACACTTACACAGCGGGCATGGCATTTTCAGTCTTACTGCCTTATGATGTATAATTATTTATATAACAGGACACTTAAAAAAGTTATACGTGGTCATTTGGCAAAAGTTGATTCAAAGGTTACTGTCTAAACAAAGCTGGTTATGAAGTTTTTTCATGTTTTATTAAAATTTTGGCATTTGTAAGACTGGCTTTCTTCAGAACTGTGGTGGGACAGAAGTGAATGCTGTCCATACCTGTTTTTTTTTTGTGTGTGTGTGTGTGTGTGTGTGTGTTACTGTGAAAACACCCAGCTTCAGTCCTCAAGGGGGCGACGCGATCTCCTTTAAATGCTTTTAATCAGGTGAATTAATATAACAAGCTGATTCTCTCCAAAGTATGAAATATTTAAACTTTGTTTTACTGTGATGTGAAAAAAAAGGAATTTTCAGCAGAAAAAAACATGAATAAAATAAATTCAAATATGGAAAAAAAACTTTCGACTGATGCTTTTAGGGTTGAAAACGGATTGGGAAAATGATTATCGTTTAATTGTATTATTGTGATGATTATTATTTGAAACTTGGACTGCGTTTGTGTTTATCAGAGTTCTGCAGTTCTTACTGGCAACTTAAAGACAAATAGATCTGTAGATATGGAGCTGATGTGAATTGTAGTTTTGTTTTCCATGAGGTTTGCGGTTCATGGCTTGGGTTCTGGAAAGAGGGATTTTGTCCACTGCGGAGTGTAGAAATAAGAGCTTACATCTCATGGAAGATGTGGTCTCATACGTTGGCATTACAGTCCTGTTATTTGCTGAACTTTGTAAGCAAGGTCTAAAGAATGTTCCTCTGGTTTTTAAACGGTAAGGAAAAGTTCTGCAAAAAAGCATCCGATTTCACGCTCAGTTTCAAGAGGAACAACCAGCGAAGCAGCTTCATCGTCGTTGTCAGATCAAGATTACAGAGGAACTGAGTGTGTTTTCTTAGAGACTAAAATACCATGACCACACACACACACACACACACGCGCACACACACAAAGACACACTCAAGACTGAGCACACAGGACATGATACAGCAAAACCTACAGTACAGTTTGATGGGTCCCTCTATGGCGGCGCAACAGGTAGAGCAAACATAAGCAGAGAGAAAGACGTGGTTAAAGAGCAAACCAAACACAACTTTTGATTGGTGTGCATAACGTCTGAATCCTGATTATATATTGTTTCATAAGCAATGATAAAGATCAATTTGAGAAAGTAGTTACTTAGCAACAAACTGAAGTAAAACAGTTTGTTAATTAAAAACTCTCCAAAATACTCTCCATTTTGTACATAGACCACCATTTAGGGTCAGAAAGACTTTTTTTCTAAAATAAATGAGTATTTTAAATATTAAGCAGAATAACTGTTTACAACATTGATAAATATAATGTTTCAGCGTATTAGAAGATCACGTGACACCGAAGACTGGAGTAATAATGCTGAAAATTCAAAAATAAATAAATCTTTGGAATTGTTTACATTAATTACTATTTTTACTGTATACGTTTCAAATAAATACAGCTTTGGTGATTAGAGACTATGAAAAATTATGAAATGATTTCAAAGGTAGCGCAAATCTTGCAAAATTTGAGAATGTGCATAAAAGCTTGTTTTTATGCTTTTATGAGCACATTTCTGTAATAATAAAGTCTGATCCTATGCATTTTCTAGACCTAATTATTATTCTTGTGCAATGGACATCCGTGTTTTCTCCATTTCAATCAATACAAATTGAGTTTAAATCAGGAAATTCAAGAAAATTCCATTTTTTTTCATTTATGTTATTTATACAGCATAGTCAAAGAGACTGACTCAAGTACCTGAAGCAGAACAGAAGTGATTCACTTGAGCTTGTTCAGACATTAAACCTTTTACAGGAAACATAACAAAGCGCTTGAGCTGTTTTGTTATGAGAGGAGACAGTGTGACAGCGGCTCCAGAGACCCGCAGCCGTTCTCAACTCGTGCGTGAACTTTAAACACAAACTAATGCATACTTCAGGCTTCTTTAGAAGTTTTACGGTATATCTGGGTCTAAATCAGTGGGATTTTTCTCCTCTCATGTCACCGTTTTGGTAGTTTGAGCATGTGATAATGACTATATCATGACTGTTATGGTTTTGTCTTTAGTGTCGAGCAGGTTTGATTACCTGCCAGTCCTGAGTTCATGATGACGGTGGGAGATCCGCAGCCTGGAAGTGGAGGAGCCATGGGGGGCGGTGGAGGGGGCATAGGGGCAGATATATCCACAGCAGGGAGGAGGAGGAGGAGGAGGAGGAGGAGGAGGAGGAGCTGGCGCTGGAGCAGCAGATGGACCGTTTGGTACTAGAAAACACAAGAGTAAGAAGATTCGGTAACACTTCATTTTGTTAAACGCTATAAAGCCAACCCCAATCCTATCCATAGCTTTATAGTAAATACACATAGTTAATTAACATTACTCAGTAAGTGTACAATTATACTGTAACAAGTTGCCTTTTATGTCAAAGACTTGCATTTATTCAAATAATTCAATCAGTACCAATACCAATACCAGTAAAAATGAATACCAATCCAATTTTAACATGCAAGAGCAGTAACAGATTTAGTGAAATTGTGCGGAGGCATTTTTTGCACCCTTATCTTAAATTTTAGGGGCAGTTTTGTTTTGTCTAAAAGCGGACAGTAGTGAAATATTTTTAATCTGCTATACTTATTATGAGGAGAGGTCACTCACGTGTCTCTGGCATAGGAGGAGGTGGAGGATCAGGCATGGTCAGGCCATGCACCGCCCCGTTAGACACCCCTCCGTGACCGACCGTGCCCTCACCGGACAACCCAGCACCTCCCTGGGACCCCGGCGGATGCCCGTTCCCTTGCGGAGGGTGCGTCAGGATGGCAATGTCCCCGTCCGCTTTCTTCTGGATCTTGATGGTTCCCTGTTTCTCCAGCTCGTGGATCTTCTTCTCCAGGTTGCTCTGTTTTTGAATGGCCTCGTCCTTCTCCTTCACCATCCTCCGCAGGGTGTGCACCTGAGAGCTGGCGTCTTTATACACCTCCTGTCACCACAGGTAGCGCAGGTTTAGGGAACCGCTAGGGCTTTCGTGACCCTCTAACTCTAGCACTTTCTATTCTAATTTTATTCTTAAAAAAATAGACTTGCACTCTATTAATTTACTAACTGCTTGTTTTTTTAAAAAAAAAAATCTAACAGCAGCTTGCTACTAACAGAGCACTTTTTTGCAGAATTTGATTGCTTGCATTGTCCTCATTTGTAAGCATCTGCTAAATGACTAAATATAATCTGCTGTTATTGACATAACCTTTATTACATACATTTGTTGCTTAAATTAGTTTGTTAACAACTGAAAAGCAGCACTAATACTGATTCACATTACTAGTTTCTATAGATACTGCGAAATACAGTAATGAGTAACACACTCAAAGAACCCATAATGTAACAAACCGTTTAGGCAACTCAAGAAATTATTGGTATGCATCATTTACCCGAACAGACTCCAGCTCTTTATTTTTGTGCATCAGTTGTTTCTCCAGCTCAACGATTTTTGCCATCGCCTCATTCTCTGTGTCCTGCAACTTCTCTGTCAGCTAGAAAACCACAAACAAGAATCAACAAGAAATAAGACTCCAGAACGCAGATTCGCCAAGACACAAATAAGTCAAGCTGAGGTAAAGCCCAGCCAGGGTTGGGTAAGTATAAAACTTCACAGCAATATCACTTTAGCATTCACGAATCCTTATTAATCTGCGTAGTGCACTATGAAAATCAATGCCGCACTAAATGAGGAAATTACCTCTGGACAGGAAGCCATCCTTTGGCCAGATGGCTCAACTGTGACAAAAGGTCAAAGATCAAGCTACATGTATGACAGGGCCCTATCATGTTTCATTATCATGAAAGGCTTTCAGCTGAACTCAATACTGGTCACATAAAGTCATGTTTTTGGGCAGGTGGCGCATTGTTAAACAAAAGGCCCTCATATGATTCGTTTTTTTCTTCCTTCTATTGGACGTTTATAATGAGCGTAGCTGTAAAAACAGTACTAACGTGAGACATGTTCTCTTCCAGCTCCTCCACTCTCTCCAGCGCTGCGTTCTTGGTCTCTGCGTCCTCTAACAGAGCTCCCACATCGAACACGTTATCCAGGTATGCCTGAATCTGCACATGCAGCTTATCACTCTCGGTGTGCTTCAGTTTCTACTCAGAGAGAGAGAGAGAGAGCTCACTCCACGGTTTGAGCGATACTGAACATTAGCATCAGAAGACATTAGCAGCTTAAGTTTACTCACGTCCAGATATTCGTCCAGACCCAGCTTTGTGAAGTCGTACTGTAAGTGCACTCTGAAATTCATGTCTTCCACAGAATGAACCACAATGTTTATGAACTGCATGCACGCCACCTGAAAAACAACACACACTATGCTAAATTTCAACCCAATAAAAGTCGATTTATTTATCAATTAAACTAATTATTACTTTCATTTTATTATTTATAACTGTACAGCCGCGAATGGGCGCTATATAAATAAAATCTGCACTGTAGAAAGCACTGCAGATTTCTATTTAAAAAAGATCACATTTGACATACGCAAACAGTGTATTTATTAAATTATTTCCTTGTGTTGCTTTTTAATGAAGCTCTTAAGTATATATGCAATAAGCTATTTGTATTAATAATCGTGATTGTGTATAAATGTGTATATGTGTGGATGCTGGTCTAACCCATACCATGAAGTCGATGTTATTATCTTCGTTCTTGAAATGCTCCATGAGCTTCTCAAAGCGCTGATCTTCTGAACACACCTGCAGAGCAATAAAGAAATAGCTCAGGCAGTTAGAGAGAACATTAGATTAAAGCCCGGAGAAAATTAAAATGAGATTTTGATGCTCTTTTAGCCTCTAATAAAATCTTTTGACACTTGACGCAATACAGTAGTTCATTTTTTGTTCTCAAATCATGCCCTTAGGAAATAATACCAGCTTGATCTCTCCTACACAGACAGAGTGATGTTAAGGCATTCAGAAGCTGCTGTGATCCTCCTACTAAAACAAATCAATAACAATGTGTTTAACAGGTGTGTCTAATCCTATTTGCTGTACAAAGACAGTCAGCATAAAACTTTGCACACTGCTCTAAGTCACATGTACAGTTATCCGTTATGGATCATAATATCATTGAGTGACTTCTGGAAAACAGACCGCAGCTTGTAAACTGAAAGGAATGCCTCTTTATATTATATTAAATTATCTGAAGTTGATTTTTTTTTGTTTGTTTGCGTGTTAGAAATAGCATTAGCGTGTGTGTACCTCTTTAAAATGATCAAAGGCGGAGAGAATAATCTCATGACCTCCTCGAACCAGACACACAGCGGCCAGCAGCTCCAGAACCAGAGCTTTAGTCCTGCATCAGAACATAGGACGAATTACGATGTACAAATTAGGATGTTACTGCACATTTTGGCCAAAAACCACTGATAATTATCAGAAATGTTTCTTGAGCAGCTAATCGACATATTAGAGTAATTTATGAAGGATCGTGTGACATTAAAGACAAGCTTTGACAAACACAAGCTTTGAGCTTTGGGATTACATTACATTTTAAAATGTATTAAAACAGAAAAAGTTCATTTAAATTATAATAATTTTTCACAGCATTGTATACAGCTTTAGTGAGCATACAAGACTTGTTTCAAACACATAAAAAAAAATCGAATTGACCTCAAAAGCAGCAAAATATTCAACATTTATTCCAAATTCTGTCATTTACACAGACGGAGTAAAAACCTGTTAGACTGCACAGTGAGATTAAGGACTCTGTTGTTGTAGCTGCCAGTATTTATGACTCTGAAAGAGGAGTCGCAACCCGCATGAATTAAAGGGGTGGATTCTGGGAAAGTAGCCTCTCTTTCAGAGATACACACACACACATTTACCCCATCTCAATGGGTTACCTGGGATTCTTATTGTTCAGACTTAGTGCAATTTCATTCACAGCATGAGGGTGAGACATGACCATGTTGAAGCCATACTGAGAAAAAGACAGAGAGAGGACTAATTAGTAAACATGGCAGGATCTTCAAGATTTATTATCTGAACATAAACATGATGAAGACTAGCTTTCCATGAATCAGTGTGTGTGTGTGTGTGTGTGTGTGTAGGGAGGCCCTGAATCTCTTCACTAATGAACAGCTGGACCTCACTGTTTGTGATCGTTTTTCCTTAATTCTAATAATGTCAACAGGTTTTCGTGAGCGTTAGAAGTTGGATATAGCAAATATAGTGACATTATGAAACAGTATTTAATACTACAGCAAATGCATCATTTTACACCAAAAACATAATGAAACACTGCATAATCTTTGTATTTCACAGCTCCATTTACTTGCATTTTTAACACCACGCACATCTCACAATTGATTTTAATTCATGCATGTTCATCACACTAACTTACTTATAATAACTTTACCTGGTAGTTCATGATGGCTCGTAGACACATGATGCACACATGAACGTCATCTTTCTTACATACTAATCTGGAATTCTTCAGTGTCCTCCGGCTGGGTAACGTGTTAGACCTGAGAGCAAAACAACAACTGAAGACTACCAACCAATGAAATCAGTAGTTCATCCAACACCAAAATACTATCATCATTTAGTCACACTTGTGCCGTTCCGAACACATCACTTCTGTGAAACACAGGGGATGTTTAGCAGAATGTCTGAGCTGTTCACATTCACTTTCATTGCACAGAAAAGAAGCAGCTTGGACATTCTTAAAAATATCTTCTTATGTTTTCTACCAAAGAAATAAAGTCGTACGGGTTTGGAACAACATGAGTATTATTTCATAGCTATAACATACACTATCAATCAAAAGTTTGGAGATAAATAAGTTGAAAAGTATCTAATGTCCAACAATTAATCAGATTTTTTTTTCTTAATCAATATTCAGCAGCCAATTACTAAAGTGTGAGTATTATTAAGGTTTAAAAAGTTGTACTGCTTAAATGTTTTGTGAAAAAAATATGATATAGGATTCTCTGACGAACTTAAAGTTCAAAGGAACAACAATTATACGAATATATAAATATCTTTGCTCTCATTCTTGCTAAATGAAAATACAGATATCTTTAAAAAATGTTACTGACCCCAAACTTTTGAAAGGTAGTTTTTTCTTTTAAAAACAAATCACTACTTCTTAAGATTCTTCTTATTACAAGTATGAAAAGATATGCATTGTCTTCTTGTAAACAAACGTACAATCGTGTCCTGATGTAGACTCACAAGACGAAATCGAAGTAGAAGGATCAGGAGCGTAAGGATGTATTCTCATATTGAAACCATTTCTTTAAATGCTACAAGTGCTGTGTTTAGGTCCGTCAGCAGCTGATGTGCGAGGATTTGCATTGTCTTACCGCAGTTAAAGCGCTCTGTGCACACATATCACCAGTGTCATTGACATGCACGCCAGCCATCGGGCCCGAGCCAAAGGCTTTTATGTGTGAGAACAGAGACGCGCAGCAACAGACGCACACAAAGAACACACACAAACAGGTATAAAATAGATACGCGTTTTACTAACTCTCACTCATCGACAAAGGCGTACAGACATACACACAAGACAAACAGAGAACTCTAAACAGCCTCACAAACAGACTAGAGAAGGTTTATACACACAAACTAACACAAAGGGCACACAGTTCTTTTCAAGACTGTCACAAGACGAGCTGGGCGTGATTTTCTGAAAAACACACACACACACACACACACACACACACACACACACACACACACACACACACACAGATAACGCAATATGTCAGGAGCAGTGCCTGAGGGAACGATTTGTACTCAAGGCTGAACTCATTCAGCAATGCACACCAAAAAAAGTGTTTTAGTTTCATATTTAAAGTGCCCCTATTATGAATTTTTAAAAAATGAGCTTTCATACAGCTCTATGGGAAAACATCCTGCAAAGTTTTCAATCTGAAAGTGTACCTTGTATAAATTTGTTATACAGAGGTGACTCCATATCACTGAAATTAGTATTAAATTCTAAAATAAATACCTAGCCACGTCAACATGAAACATTAGCATACTGTCCGCCCACTTGTTAATCTTTTCGCGTTGGTCTGAATGAAAATGCAAATTCATTCTTTGCCACTAGGTGTCACTTTAGAAGTGGTATAAATGGTTGTACACAAAGCTGCACTAGGCTCACTTTTATCAGACATTACAGGCATGATGAATCCAATCCACCAATCACCCCAGATAGCCTTACACAAAGGAGGGGTTTGAAAAAAATGAATCATTTGTAATTCATTAAGCAAGTAAGGTACAAAAAAAATTTATATTATAATACAATGTTTTTTGACGTTGCCTACATGTCAACCTTTTGTGAAGGCAATGTAAACACACTGATTTCATTTGATTGGTAACAGTTGTGTCTTATTCCAATTATAAATCTGATATAAATTTTTGTCACTGATTGCTAGAAACTTCACAGCTGCAGTAATGCTGTGATGTGGTTTGTCTTTTAACTCTCACAAGAGTGGGAGTGATAACGTGCGAATGTCTTTACAAAGTTATGTCTGATAACATTTCAGTTGTAATGTCTTTTGTCCTGAACATCACAGGGACCGAGAAGCTCTTGCAGAGAGTACTGAATCGAATGTGTGTGTAATGTCTTTGTCGTGCTCTGTATCCGGATATATGACTGTGCTTTTCCAGAACGCAGTTTTCCTAACTCGTATCTGTCAGGAAATTTCACAAGCACACGCGCTTAAACATGTACTCTGTAGTTGCAAAACGTGATGCTCCAAGCTACATGTTTTATGATAGAGAAAATAACCTGGTCTCCTTTGTCAGTTTGAGAAGAATGAAAAAAAAAAAAAAAAACAGTCCCACTTTAGGTGGCCTTAACTACTCTTTAACTACTATAATTTTTTTTAAATTCAGGGTGGATATATTTGAGGTACACATTATACATTAACACATTATAATTAATAATTATTAATCAAATGAATGTACCATTAAAAATGAGTAAAACAGCATAAATAAATCAAGTAAAAAAAAAAACTAAACACTATGCTGTGCGTGCCAGGCCAGTAGATCAAGAAACAACTAAATGCAATGTTCATGGACATGACGTAAGCTTTTCATAAATTCACATTTTTGTTGTTTATATGGAGAGGATACAGGTATTGTGTTCAAGAGCCTGTGTTTTCAGGCACCTAAAACAGTTATTAAAGACACCCGATGTTAACAAAAAATCTATGAAAGAGAAATTTGTATTTTTAGTTGGGCTCTTGACTATTAGATTTATAACAATAAGCTGTTTGACTGTTATAAGGCAGTTAGACAAGCCAAAAAAAAAGGTAGATTGTCAAGGTTTTAAATAAACATAATTTGACCTGAATCACTGAGCTCATGCAGCTTATGCTTATAAAAGAAACCACTGGAGTAAAATAGCTTTTTTCATTTTAATAGCCAAGAGCCCAACTAAATCAAACACTGACCACCATAATAGTAATTATAAATAAATAAATAAATAAATTCTCCTACTCAAAGTTTACTACTGTTGTACTTATATGTAAAAGTAAACTTTTATATACTAAAGTGGGCCAACTTACTTTTATTTTAACTCTTTTGCTTTTTAATTTTAACATTTTTTCTACATTTTTTTCAATAAATGCAAAACAAAAACCCATATGGATATTATTTGATTTATTGCTGGAATTAAAAGGGCATTCTTTTTTTTCTTTTTTTACCTTTTTACATTCAACTTATATTTTTTAACCCCTTGAGCTCTGCTGAATTTTTTTGCATACCTGAATTTAATGGAGAAAATTGATAAAAACGGTCTCATTTTATAGAGAATAGACCAAATTTTAACAAATGTGTGGAAATGTGTAGATATATAGATATTTTGTTTTCATCATTTAAAAAAAATAAATATATTTTTTAAAGTCTTTCATCTGAAATCTGCTCAATTTCCCTTCATGAGGTAACGGAAAATAAAATATGTGATCATTATATTTAAAAGTGGTCTTTGTCTGTTTTAAGTGTTTTTCGTTTGTATGGTTTTTTTTTAACTGCCATAGATTATCATGAATTTCTTTTGCTTTGTTTTATATTAATATCAACAAATAGTGTATTGTTTGAAATTTTAAACCTGCTCACACTGACATTAACACTCAAATATGAACAACCACTTCTAACAACTCTTACATAAACAATGTAAATATAGACAAACTTAGAAGTCTGTGAAGTATAATCTATAATAATATTATAAACAGTCGGTATCAAGAATCAACTCGATATCTCAATGCTCTAGCACTATACTATTTTATTTTATGTCTACAGAATTCTATACAAATCTACAACACTTTAAACTAATCCTAAACACTAAAAGTATCAGACATACCCTCGTTTCTCTGAGCACTTTGGGCACTGTGGATGAGTCTGTGTTCTTCAGGGGGGCATTGGGAAATTTGAGAATTATTCTTAAAAAAAAAAAAAAAATTGAACACAGCACATAATTTAAGATTACAGATTACTAAGAGCTGAGGGAAAGCACGGAAACAAAACTACTTCATGTGGGCAGAACCTTTGATTTATGGAGGTGAAGTTTATGATGAAGTGAATTCATAAATCCACTGCACAGCAGTATGATCTGAATAAACAGCTGAAAATAACAAGCGAAATGAGTGATTATGCCTGGCAGACTATATGAGGGCAAGTCACATGAGAGGAGGCTCGGGGTACACAGCTATAGCTACCGAACGCACTCTGCAATCTAACCTCCGTAGTTCAGCGCATTAGCGAGACACGGAGGGGAGAGGAGAGAAGACTCTATCTAAAGGACAAAAAGAACATGCCTTTTGCTGCAGATGGGAACACACAACAGGAAACTGCAGACAGAGTGACAACTGCATTAATTACACGGAAGCTGTGACAGAATTCTAGCAAAACAACATAATTAAACACCCAAAGAAAAGCGTTGAAATATTTAGCTTTCTTGAAAGGCCATCTTTAAAGTCGGATTCTGATTGGCTGCGTATGTTTTAATTAGCTGTAAAAGGTTTTTAAAACAGTTATGAAGCGATTCCGTCAATAGAATTTCCCTAGTTGCTGAAATCGGGGTTTTTAAAGCTAAAAACACTAAAACGACAAAAGGGTTTTCATTTTCAGTGTATATCTAAAGCTATTCAAAACTAAAATCATACAAAAAAAGTACTTTACAAATAAAGAAATAAATGTTTTCCAATAAAACATTTACAGTTTAACTTGAGGCACTACAATACCTAACTCTAACTAAAATAAAAATGAATACTATATAGACTTTTTAAATAAAAATGATTATTATAGCTCGGTGTGAACTTATCTTATTCTCACAGAATTAGAATGAATGATTATTTTTTATAGCTATAGTATTTATTATATTAACAAGTTATATTCTATATACTATAACAGGGTGTCACTTACTCGCAAAAGTAGAACGGGTAGCCTTTATTACGCAAAACGTTTTAATTAAATGCTTAAAAAAGTCTGCATTAATTTCTTTACGAAATTTGCTTATTTAGGTTGAGACTCTGGAGTCAAATCACACCATGTTTCGTCATTACACACTGTTGAAGATGCATGTCTTATTATATATTAACAGAACTCCTCTGAATATATATATATATGAGCTTTAGATATGAGCCCAGAAGAAACAACTGAGCAGAATTCTAAAATTAGTAACTGGAATTATCTGACTACTGAATAAAGGGTTAGACCTTAATCCAATTCAAGTGGCGGGGGCTTAACATATTGAACCCATTCAAACAGATCCCCCCAGGCTCTGTGTAAATGCTTCTGTCCTGTCATCGGGACACTCAGTAACAGACCGGGAAGTTCCTGTATTAATACTCATATGATGGTGATGTGTCAGTTGTCCATTCCTCATCAGAATAAAACCATCTAAGACAGTTTTGTGAGTCAGCGGCCAGACAGACACACGTTCGACTGTGTTCTGTTTCCTAAGCCATTTAAAGTCTTACAGGCCTCATGACTATACAAAAAAAGCCTTTCAGAAATCACACGGTCTCAAACCATATCGCGTTCAGAACTGTCAGACGCTATCATAGTCTTGATTCTGCTGTAATAATAGGAAAGCCTGTTTGCGTGTTCGCACCTTATGGTTGAATGTCTGCTGGCTCTGGAGATGCTGTTGCCTGTGACAGCTGATGAGAGGTGGTTTCCTCCGTGGAGGTCTTCAATCGATCGGTTCCAGGGTTTGGATTTATCCATAGAGTTTTCTGTGCTGTTCTCAGAACTGTCACCGTCATACCTGTCAAACACACAACGGCAGTCGCTCAGGACATACCAAAATAGCGACATCCTCATAAAACACACTTTATCTGTGGTCCTTGAACATTTGCTTACACGCACTGCAAAAATGATCATCTTTTCATAAAATAAAGTAATACTTTAAAAATCCAATACATCAAATACAACACAAAACATCAAAAATCTAGTGTTTTTTTAATGACTGTAATGACATTTTTAACATTTTGTGTGTAATCAATCAATCAATGAATTGGCTAGTTATATTATTTGATCGAAATAAAGACTTGTTACAAAAAAGTCTAATTTGTTATTATTTCGTTTTTTAAATAAATGCTATTATTTTTGATGCTCTATTCGTCTGATAATCTTGAAATGAAGTATCATGGTTCCCACAAAAATATCAAACACCTGTTTTCATCATTGATAATAATCAGAAATGTTTCTTGAGCAGAAAATCTTCCAAAGGATTGTATGGCTTAATTTTAAATGGTAAAAATGTATAGAATGTCTTTTATTTACTGTACGTTTAATAAAGTTAAAGAGTTAAGAGGCTTTTCTCAAACACACTAACGAATCGTACAATATGTGTAGTATGTTGTGTGTGATAACAGCCTTATCCTCCAAAATATACTAAAACAGTTACTTATGAGGTTGTAAAATGCTATTGGTTGTAAATGAGATCTTGTGACTTGATCTGATCCCAGTGAACAGGCTGTGCACACACACATGCATGCACACACACACACACACACACACACACACACGCGCGCGCGGGTCCTCTCAGAGCAGCAGTGGAGCATGTAGTCAGAGTCACACAAAGATACAGCAGCGGTCTGCATGAAAGGAGCCATTGTGTTCATTGTGATCATGTTCGGTACAATCACGGGTGACTTACGTGACAGCATACTGTGCAAACGAAAGATACTCCACCAACACATCCAAACCCTTGTTCTCCTCATTCAAAAACTCCCGCACCCACCTAAACAGAGAGAGAGACGATTACAACAAAAAAACACCCTGTCCATCAAAAGTTTGATACGCATTACCTCATTACTTTGATGTTTTAGCATTCCTACATTATGGAGTTAATTCTACCACTAATAAACATGCGGTAGTTAGACTAGATCATCTAGGAGACTCCACAGAGCTCACAGTGTGTCCCAGCATTCAGAAACCGCACTTCCATACGGAGACAAGACGTCATGAAATATGCATCACCGAACGGCGTCTCAGTAGCTTAAAAAACAGCTTCAACGCAGTTCGGAGATTGAAAGCAAAGGTTTCATGGAGCTGGATCGCTCCCTCAGAGCAACAGCAATGAGAGATACTTCAAAGACATGGCAGAGACATCCCAGAATGCCGCACTCACACACACACACACACATTGACAAAGACCGCGAGGATCCCAGAAATGATCAAAAGCCAGTTTTCACCTTTTTTTAACAGTGAAAAGTAGGCCAACACCTGAAAACCTGACAGTTGTGAAATAAAATGAATTATGTCTCTATTTCTTTTGATTTTCTAATGAGCAGTTTAACTCTAGTTTAGCGACTAAATGCATTTATCTGAACATTATGAGAGAACTATGGTGTAGTCTAAGCACTTATTTGAATGGTTTTTGGAATTTCTTTAAAGTCAGACATTATTTTTAAAGAGTTTATTTTGCATTAATGATCAGCTGACGGTACAGTATCCCTTAAACTATAACTTTAACAATGAACAAATGGGAAAAACATTGTTTGGGGAAAGAAGGAACACATATGCAACTCTAGGGATAGAGTTTGAGTTACCATTCTGTTGTTTGTCGAACCCTCTGTGAGCAGATAATACTGCTTTATCTCATCTAGATTAACTAGATCATTTATGTAATCTAGTTTAGTACCATACGGCAGCTAAATCTCTGTATGGGTTGTCTATCAGCTCAGGGGGTTCTGTGAGTGTGTTTGTCTGGTCTGAACTGCCCTTGAAATAATGGAACTATAATAACACTCATTTACGGGATGACAAGGAAAGAGTGTGCGCTGGTTGCTACAGGAATATCCCATCTTCCCGTTTTCCTGTTGTGACATTTTCCCCGACCTCGCCGAGTTCCGTCAGCCTTTCCACATCCGCTCAATCCTAACTCCCATGATTTTCAGCTCTCGCTAAATCTCAGAATTTCTCTGCCCTGACTGAGTTGTGCAGGGATTCCCAAAACGAAAACCATGTCGGCTGGCATTCTGGTAGAATTCCACTGTGTAGAAATATGACAAGTCCGGTCAGGAGCATTTGGCTGCTACATGCTCACACAAAAGAGCATTATTTCAGCTTCAGCGTGTCTTACATGAGGGCTTTTGGAGTGTATCTGTTCCTCAAAGCTCCAGTGTGAGCAGTGTTTAATGAACATGCATATACGCAGATGAACTCACCCGATGTGATTGGTCCGTAATGAGATTTCCAGCTCCCGCAGGACCTGTGTGGACTCCTGCACTCTCCTCCTGAACTTCTGCAGAGAACAGAAAGAAGAAAATAGCCTTTACTACAATCTACTAGGCTTACTAACAACGAGAAAGATGTCTCCTTTATTACTGCAGTTGTTACTCAAAGATAACAACAGCGTTGAATAAACAGCAAATGGGAAAAAAAAGACTACACATCTATAAACACACACTCAATATATTTATTGCACGCTTAAATTCATTTGGTTTTTCCCAAATTATATTCATGGTGTATTGCACTAAAACTTTCATACAAAGTAAGAAGATCATTTATTATAAATGACACATATATTGCCACATAATTGATTGATTTAATTTTTAACTTTTTTTTTTTTTAAACAGGTTTAAACAATAAAACAATAAAATCACCCATTTATTTTACTTTTTTAAATAAATAGTTTTATGGAGAGATCTCAACAATATCCCAAACATCTATTTTTCTTTCTTTAATTTGATCTATGTTTTAACGATTTATGTTTACCTATTATTTAAAAATCTGAGACAAAGTTATTATTAAATGAAACGAAAACTAGGTGAATTTAACAATGACTCAGACATATTCTTTGCCATACTGACACATCTAAAAACTCTGGGATCGTGAAAAAGGAAAGCACTGAAACACATATCCAAAGTAACGGGAGCGTTTGGCTGTTTTCTCCAGTCAGTCTCATAATAGTGTCGTGTCCAAACTGTGGGCCCAGTTTTGTTCTCTGTAGCCATGGTTACAGTGGCTTTGTGGCCGGCCCAATCACGTGTCAGGTGAAATGCATGTGAAACCACCGTCCAATGAGAGAGACACACTGCTTTCATCAGATGAACGAAACACGCTGCCAAATCTTAACTGGAAACTGCTGCTGCAGTTCTGCAACTCTAATTAGACGGCGGCCATGACGATGAGTGGCAGGCCTGGCATTAATAATCAATCTGATTCACTGATGTCAGACACTGAAATGATTGCATCAAAGGGTGTTCGAGAGGGAATGACACTGAAAAAGAGCAAGAGATGCGGACAGCAACAGATAGAATTCTTGTACAATACACTTCAAGTACGTATTTAGAGATTGATAAGAATGCAACAAAATGATAGCCTACATCTATTTTGGGACATAACCATGCTATAAAATTATGCCTTGACACAGATGTTGGCATTTGTGGTTTATGGGGATTCTCCATAGGCGTAATGGTTTTTATACATGTACAAACTGTATGCGTTATTGCCAGACACCAACCTTACACCTAAACCTACCCATTACAGGAAACACTTTTTAGAAAAAACACCATTTAGTATGTTTTTTGAATTACAGGGACATTGGCGGTGTCCTTGTGACCTTCAAATTGTAACAAAAGTCATGTCATTAAACAAATTTGTGTCCCATAAACCTCAAATACCCCTTCTTAAAATAACAAAAAATACAATTACACATAATTTTGCATATGATAACCACACATCTAAATCTTTTTACATACTCTTTTACAGATAGGACAGCCATTGCCTATTTTTACTTCTGAGAGCCTCTGCCTCTCTAAGACTTTCTCTAGACATTTCTCTAAGACATTTTAAAACTAATCATGTCACAGATCTGATGTCAATTAACTTAATTAGTTGCTAGATGTTTTCCCAGCTCAATCCAAGCTGAATCATTTCAGCCTTTTGTTGCCCCCTGTGCCAAATTTATTGAGACCAGTAGAAGGCATTAAATTTAAAGGTCAATGAAAGCTCATGCGCTTATTTAGTGGATAAAAGTGTAACATTTCTCAGTTTAAACATTTGTTATGTCATTGGCCCTGGTGATAAAAAAAAAAAACCTCCTAACTTTTTAAGAAACTGGGTTGAAGTTTGACCAATGGCATGCAAGCATTGTACATTAGCGACCAATCATGGCTTGCGAGAAGGTGGGACTTACAAAGAATGTTCAAAGCAATGTAAATTACTTTTAAAATGACTAATTAATGCAGGAGGACTGCAGAGAGCACATCTGTAGAAAAACAAAGCCAAAACCCACACGATCTTGAAATACCGGCCAGGAAAAAAAAGGACGTATGGTCACCATATTTTAACCTTTTTTCTCCCTTAAACTGAAGCATAGATTTCACCAATCGATCGATTCCAGGATAAATTAACATCCCAGCATTTTCCCTAAATGAATATCCAGTTTCTTTTGAGAACATGTCAGATGAAATACAATTTCATCCATTTCAAATGAACTATTAAAGTCAAACAATCACAATTCACAAGTCCACTTGAAGAACTGCACAGCCTGAGCACTTTTAACTTGCAATTTTACTTTACTGCAATATGTTACGTGCTAATGCTAATACTTAATAAATATTTAGCATGCATATAATGCTAATTGGTAAAGAAAGGGAAAAAGTGAAAGAGACAGACGCTTAAAAACAACTGAAATGGTGAGAATAGAGAAGCGGAGAGGAGTGTGTGCTCTGCTGTTCCCAGCGTGGGTGTGTTTGGCACATGTGGAGTGCAGTGTGTGTTTTGAGTGTGTGTGCAGAGCTCACGCTCCCACCTCGACTTTAAGCATTCCCAGCTGCGGAGAGAGAGAGAGAGAGAGAGAGAGAGAGAGAATGAGAAAAAGAAAGCAGTACTCCATAGAGGTCATCCTGGAATGGAATCAATGGCACAGACATTCCTCAGGACCCTCTGGAATGACCCTCTTCCTGCTGCGTTCCCATTGGCCGAGAGCTGTGTCTGGAATGCACCGTATGTAAAGCTCTCGGTGCACACAAAGTAACAATTGTTCACGTCTGCAGAAAAGAGCCGTTGCCAGAACGCACAGACATAACTCTCACTCCCTTTCTGTCTGTTTCCCACTTTCATTATTTTCATCCTCTAATTTCTCTGGGACTTTCTGTTTGCCTGTTTTTTTTAATGCGTGTCTCAAGTATTTCGTCCTCCTTTTCCCTTCCACCGCATCTCCTAATTATCCTCCATCCGATGGTCTCTGTTTTATTTCTTTCTTGTTCTGTCTTTCTCAGGGATGTGATGTCAGCCGTAACGCCCATGAGATCAGCTCAAGAACACCTTCAGATTCCACACCACGTAAACAAATAATGCCTGACCTTTCATATTTAATCACATCTGTCTTCAATTCATTTCTGGTCTCTCATCCTTTCTTCCAAGTCCTTGTCACTCCTCTTCTTACTTTCTTATGACTTATCTTCTGGCATGACATTTTAATTTATTATCATAATGTCACTGAGGTCCCATGTAAGTCAAGTTTTTAAGCCAAATTATCCGTTCTTAAAGTGTTTTCTTTTCTTTTTTTTTACATAGAAACACCCTTTTTGCTCGAGTCTAGTGTAGTTTTAACAGCCAGTGAAGTGGAACTATGCATAATATATACATTATGCAGATGAACCTAGAATATAAACAAAATATATTAAACTGCACATTTAAAGCATTTTCTTGACAATGATTTTCTATGGGAAAATGCATCAGGAACTGGTGTTCATATTCTTGGCTTATCTGTTAACCTGTTTTATTATTAAGGTACGAAGTAAAGGTTCAGAGCAGCTCATTTTGGAGGAAGTATTAACTTTTTAGTTCTTTATATTGAAAATATATTCTTCTATTTTATGATTACTTTAAGGTTAGTCACTTTCGTATAAGAAAAATCAGAATAAAAATGTCTAATTATTCTATTATTAAATAACAATCGCTATCACGGGAATCAAGTATGTCTAAGCAGGAAGTAAGGTTTCCCCAGCAGGACGTAGAATGCAAGCCGTTCCTGTCCATACCCAGCTGTCACAGCGTAGTCAAGATAAATGAATTATCAGGAGCTATTTATCATCAGAGGTCACCCATTCCAGCCTTCACACACACACACACACACACACACACACACCGGATTTGAGGGAACGAGACCCGAACTCACCTTCCTGGTAACAGCTGGGTCAAGATAACTCTGTAGCTTGTGGATGTATGTGTGAGGAGGATTCTTCACTTGGAATCGTTCCTGGAAAAGAGATAAACGGAGATGTGTTTATCATTTTACTGATTTTAGAGTAGAAATGTCAGTAAATATTTACATTAGTCCGACATATGAAACTTTTTTTTGTTACCAATAAATGCGAATTAGATTCAATATTCCCTTAATGACAACCCAAAGAGATCAACAAAGTTCGCTGTATAATTTTATGTTGATAATATTGATGTTTATGTTAAGTCTGTGAGCTCCCAGCATGCATTGTGACATGATTAAAATGTTCTTACTCTTATAGGAGTGATGCTTATCATATTACTATCTTCATTGGACTGCTGAGTACCATGTGCGACCAGTGTTTACTTCATATAAGAGTTTATATTTGTTAATTTAGCAATGAACAAAGTACTGCAGTGTTTTTGAGACAATTAAAAACCTCTTCAGACCGAACAATTTCTGAATACAACTAAGAAACAATATCAGTCTCTGTTTGATCAGACGGTCACTTTACCATTTAATCAACATTCATTCAGGGGACCTATTAACACAATTTAAAGCATGATAGAAATATTAAAATAAATAAACAACTGATTTTACTAAATCTTGGAAGTTTCAAACATCATTTTATTTGATGAGTTTTGCTAATATAATAACGTTGACCGTTAAAACAGATTAATATTGTGTGTAATATGTGTTGATTTAGTTATAGTAACCAGAATTGTCTTTGCAAGTGCATTTATTTTACATATGTTATGTCATCTGTTAAGCTTATCTGACTAATCGACTGATTGCTTCCAGAGCCAAAACTCCATCAAAGAGCGAATTATGATGACTAAACTCTTTATGAGCAATCACGTTTATACTAAACTGATTCATTGGTTCATTGGTTGAACAGAAGCTGAAATAAAAGATTGATGCAAACTGCGTTTCTAAATTAATATTTAAGCCAAAACAAAAACAAAAATTGTAACTGGGTTGACAGATTACATACTGTATGGGATTAGGGTTAGGGTTTACATAAATACAAGCACACTGCTCTAAATTCTCCTAAGAGAGATTAGTCAGCATTCAGACTAAACTACTATCAACTAGCCAACTGTGTGAGGACACAGATAATGACATTCAGTCAAACAAATATACATGTATTGTATTTCAAATATATGCTCAATATGTGCTGTAAACACCAAGCATGTGTTTATTGTTTTGCCTTATTAGCAGTATTTTACATTTTCTTCACCGATCTGCACAGTAAAAAAGCAAAAATCAAACACACCTGATTCGGATCATCTGCTCACTAGAAAACCTTAAGTAATATTATTCAGCATTTTTATTAATAGTGATTAAGATTATTATTCACAGTTTATGAGTAATAACTACACATACTAATGATTTTAATATATTCTAGATCAGATTGTATTCCATTCTGCTACACATTCGTTTCCCTTGGCAACAGCCAATCAACAGCAGCACATAACAGGAAAGAGGAAGAGACCTAGTTCCCTTCAAAACAACACAAGCCCCCTGTACACACACACACACACACACACACACACAACAGCCACTGATATCACATTGACATTTAACATGTGGCCGTGTGTGTGTGTGTGTGTGTGTGACGCTAACACAAGAGCACTCTTCTAAGAGCCTGGAGAGAATCGTTGAGGAACAGAAAGGGGAGAACCATTTTCTACACTAGAAAAATAATGTTATTATTTTTACTGTTTTTAGTAGTAGTTGTGGCAGGTCATGGGATCTCAACATAGTCAATATTAATTAGGGGTGGTCACATGATGACCTGTATAATTCACCATTTTTGTTTGGATGGGACAAGCAGTGGAAGATTAATAGAAAACACAAAACAGACGAGTTGTGTTGTCTTCACGAGAACAAGATTGACACAATATGTTATGTCTGCAGGGACACAAGGTCACCTGATGAACAAACAATAACTCAGTGTAGTACAGATTGCTTACATTTGTCTGAAATCTAAAATACATGACTGGGATCGGTGGAATTTATTTCCATGGGGCACTGCATGCGGCACCATGTTAAAGATTAGCCATAAATGAAAGTTCTGTAATCATTTACTCAACCTCATGTCGTTCCAAGCCGGTACGACTTTGTTTCTTCTGCAGAACACAAAAGATGGCATTGTGAAGGATGTCTCGTCAATCCTCTGAAAGTCAGAGTGGCCCAAAGGAACACTTGGAATGATATGTAGGTGAGTAAATGATGATAAACGTTTCATTTCGGGGTGAACTACAGGTGAGACTACCCCTGTGGCATCTAATGTTTGCAACCTTTCAAGCGTCACCTACCAGTGATTACATAAGCCTTCGCTTCTTTAGCTGCTCGAGATGAAATGTGACTGTGAGAGTGGAGGAGGTAAGAGAAGAAGAGAATGTATTACCTGGTCGCAAATGAGTTCCCATTTTTTCTCGTTGTCGTACTGCCGAAGTAATCTTGCTTTGTCTGGAGGCAAGTTCATTGAGTTCTGTGTAAACACAGACAAAGAGACTGAAGTTAGTTAAAGTCCTGTAACTTCCGATGCTTGAAAAATGACAATGGATTAAGAATACACAATCTCAAAAATACACAATTTAAGAAGTTAAGCGTGCTTTAAATGCAATGCAGAATCTTCTACAGCTGTGTGTCTGTATTACAAAAAATGACTGTGTTTAAAATGTGCGGCTTCAGCAGAAGAAGAGAAGACGCATGGGGCTGTATGTCTGCTATGCCAGCATCTTCTTCTTCTTCTGCGGACAGCGGCGAGGGCTGCTCAACTCAAGAATTAATACTGCTATAAAACACGCAAAAGTCATCAGGGGGTGGATAAAAAAAAAAAAAAATTAAGAAAGAAGAGAGTAAGAGACAAAATCTACTACCAAAAAATATTCTTGAAATAAACAATTCTTGAAAAACATATACTTTTTTTAAGAATAAAACAATTTGAATGCAGCCAAATCTAACCCCCAGATCATTATTAAGGTAAAGTCTGCAGCAAAAGCATTTGGTTAATCTGAGATGAAGGAAAAGAAAACAAAAATACTTCAATGGGCAAAAGCTGCAGCTTTTCTTTGAGGAAATTATTACTGCAGGGAAGAAAATGTTCACTGGTAGGCTGATTATATCAGGATGGAAAGTAGGAAGTGTGTGCATGGGAACAAGTGACAGAGGCTGCGATGATAATATATAAGTAAAATTCTATAGTAGGTATGTTTTCCATGCCCAACTTTTACAAATTTTAATGCTTAATATTTAAAACAACCTAAAAAATTCATACAATTATAATTATAACGTTAAGAATTTAAAGTGCCCCTATTATGGATTATGAAAGGCTCATATTTTGGTTTTGGGAGTCGACATGGTTGACATGCACACAAGGTCAAAAAACACTTTCATTGTCTTATAATATTCAGTTATTCTGACCTTACTTGCTTAACGACTCCCAAATGATTCGCTCAATGATTTATTTTTCCAAACCCCTCCTTTTTGCTAATCTGTGTTGATTGTTCTGTTGGTCTTATTTTTTAACCTCATCGTGCCTATAATGACTTTATCAGTCAAACAGTATTTGTGAGCGCAGTGCTGCTTTGTGTACAGCGTTACCGGGAAAACTCCCATTTTAACTCTACAAAAGTGAAACCTAGTTCATTTAAATTTTAATTCAGACTAACACAAAAATCAACCGATGCTCAAGTTTTCCCAGGTTGCTTCAATTTGAGTGACAAATTATTCCTTTAAAACTGTGTTGTATGCGACCCCTGTAAAAGTTATATGTTTATTTATATAACTGTAACAATAATAAAATAAAATTGCTATGCACATGCAACAAGTGGGCAGGCAATATGTTAATGTTTCATGTTAGCATCAACTTTTTAAAACTACTCCTTTTAGTGATTCAGAGTCAAATCATTCATGCACAGAGCACTTAAGATATAAAACTTTAGAGCTGTGTTGCTAACTTCGATTGCAACGAATTTTAAGAACAAATTAGATCTTTTCTTTGACACTTTTTTCATTTATTTTATCTTATTTGTTTTTCAGATCTGTGGAGTAGGAATATACTGGCTAATTCCATAACCAATGCATTTAATATATGCAGCGCTCTGTAATCAGAGATTATGAAATGACGTAACTTAATCAATCCTAGAACATTTTCTCTACGAAACTTTTACTAATGCACTGTCAGCTTTGTCTTTTTCAATGGGAGTGGCTCTGTGCTGGACCGTGGAGATGTTTATGCTCAAACATACAGCCCATCTGCACATGTGTGTGCGCTCAAACTCCAAACATGTGCTGAGATCAGACCTCCGCCTCTTACACAAGCGCTGTCCTCTACGTCTGCCCTACTTTCACACATCTGCTGCGTGGAACTCCCCCAAAATACTGCAGTCACCAGAGCCCCATCCACACCCCACCCTTCGGAGTCAGCCGTACCCCACCCACCCCGACAACGCGAACACACGACCGTGAGCTGGTGCCAGCCACTGCTGTTCAAGGGTATCTGCATTTGGAAAAACCTATACTGTTTATCTGTGTGTGTAGACGTGGGCTGCTCTTGTTGTTTTTCTCTGTAGGTTTCCAGAGCTGCGTTAAATGCACACCGGGAGCCGCTTTAAAGAGGATGGCTATGTTGTGTTTTCCAGCCTCAACGCAGCAGCTGTTGGCCAGAGGGAAATCCAACACTCCGATTCTGATCTGTACACACGCAGGCAAGCCATCATAATGGTTTTGAACATTGTTTTCAGCAGCACTCCTTTAATATGAAGACATTAGTTCTGTTCTAAAACCTAAATTGAACTGCTTGACTGCCAACTAAGGTAGCATCCTCACTGAAACCAGACCTCTCAAGCATTTACTCACGACTGATTCCAAACGTTTCCATTGAGCTAACCCTGTCATTCATAAATATTAGGTAAAACTAATAATCCATTATAAGTGTAAACATATATGACACACATGGGAACAATAAATTACCCATCATACTAATTATAGTTTAAATATGTTAACATATTTAATGACATATATTGCTCAACCATTATTTGGTGCATTACTTTTTGCACTATGCAAATTTCCTAATATTAATGTGTTTTAATAGCACTATTGATGAGGGTTGTATGTTGATGAAATATATTTTAAGTGCACCTGAAGTAAACTTGCAAAAGTTCCACCTTAGCAAATATACCTCATTATACTGTCCAGACTCTGGCTCCAAATGACGTCATTTACTCAAGATGGCAGCGGCCATACTGAGATGATTTGACTTCCGTTTTCTATAGTGGAAGGAAGCGGAGATGCGTGGTCCATCTTTTTGGAGAGTATGGCATTTTGTAGCATACTTAGCATGAAATAAATGTACTTCAAATACATTTATTTTTGACTAGGAGAGTTTCCTGTTATCTCTCTTTGAAAAGCAAAGCGCAAAGTTTCTGGTTCTGTGCTTGTGGACAGACATGCTGATGAAGGTTGTGTAATATGATATTGCTATGACAACAGAGAAGCCTAAATCTAATCTGCAAGGCCAGATGTCTGACAAATGAAATAAAGATCTGCAGATCTGCGGAGCAGTATTTGATAGGCAAACCCATATGCTGAACAAATACACAAGCTTGCAGAGCTAATCAATCATGCCAGTTCATGCCAAGTTCAAGTTTTACAAAACAAGCGGGCTAACCCACACCGATATAACATCTATCTTTATTGTTTCAGAGGCACACGATGTAAGATTACTGGTGAAACAGCATATCCAGACAGGGCAGATTATTTGTTATATTCGATATAGTTAATTATATTTCCAAATGTAGAAGCCCTTGAGGCCCGCAGATGGATAATTAGACAAGTCGGAGGTAGTTTGAGAGAGACAGGCCGCCCACAGCCCGCTCGCTGACCGTCTCATGCGTATTACACACCAAAACAAGAGCTGGGCTCAACCCAGCCATTCCAGTCTCCCGGAAGATACAAAGGTTTCTATATGAGAGAAATACTCAGCACCATTTTTTTAACACCACTTAAATTAACATTAAATAACTTATAATTTCAAGTTGACTAAACTTGAAAGTCTTGAGGGGTAACAAAGGATTTCAAGTTGAAACAACAATTTTTTTTACAGTGTATTAATAAGCATAGTTTAAAAGTAAAAGTTAATATCCAAAGCCCTACTCAAGAGTGAGAATCGGTTTGGGTAGAATAAACTCAATAGTCTGTTATCTGAGTATAACTGATTTTTGGATTTATTTTTACTGGTGCTGTGAAACGACTGATCGTGATTAATCACATGCAAAAAAAAATACGTTTTTTTTGTTTATGTAATACATGTGTGTGTATTGTGTGTGTTTATTATATATGAAAATAGACACACAAATAAATGATATGAATATAAATAACTACATGTGTACATTTTATTGACAACACAAATTTTTCCTAAATATAATGTAAACATACGGTTGGTTATTTGACATGACAATCATATGCTCTTTTCGTTTCTTGATAAGTTACAATGTGGACCGGGCTTTATACTGACAATCAAAAAAAGTCTCTGCAAAACAATTAATTTGAAAGCCTTGAAAAAGATATTTCAAGGTGTGGTAAAACGCAGAGTGTCAAAAACTAAATATACCACCACTTTTGATTTATTACAACCATATTTACCACCAACGAATAAGACTCTAAGATGGAAAGTCTAGTAATATCGGAAAGAAGTTTCCAGGAACAGCTGCTTGGTTAGCACATTGACGTCTTCTTCTAGTAATGGTCAGTTTGACCCTGGAAACCGAGCTCTGGCAGTACTTTGATCACCTGTGTTTGAGTGGCTCGGATGGGACGATCTCAAACATCCAGACCGCTCAAAAATCCAAATAAGCACCTACACATCCACCCCGCCCTGACCCAAACACCACTAAACACAGCTCTCCCAAAACTAGCACAGCTTGAGCATGAATAAACGAGGGTGATATCATCATCTCTTCATATGTGTGCAGGATTTGCTCTAAATGACACAAGAAGAACAAAACCTTAGGGTTTAAATGAAGTACTGTACTGAAAAATGTGCAATTCTGTTTTACCTTTTAGACCATGATAGATATCTGTGTTGGTATCTGCGCTCAATATTAGGTGAAGTAAGGTGAAATTCTTTACAGCGCAAGTCAAGAAATAACATGTTATTTAAGAGCATTTGCTGTGCATGAACAACTTTGAATTTGGCTCATCCAAACAGAATTTTAAGTTTGTACTTTTGCTTTTTTGCTTTTTGCTTTGGACTCAGGTTACAAACAGTGAAGCTGTCTTTTTGTAAATGTATGCCGTGGTCCGTCATGAACTATCACGCCTTTAGGTTTGCATGCATCAGATTCCAAACTTAGAGAGAATACAATTAGATGAGATAAAGCCCCTGTTATTTGTGAGGTATTTGACTCTGGATTTTGAGTCTAGCTTGTCATTATGTGAGTCATAATAGGACACACGAAAAGGATAAATAAGCCTTATACCAAAGCATGAAGTTTCCCAACTAAGAATTACTTCTGTTTTTAGCCCCAGTTTAGACCTGATCTGTGGTTTACTTGGGGAACGATAATTAATCGTGATTTATCGATGTCTACAAACAAAGCAATTCAATCTTGCTTGTTGAGGGCCAATATTTTGCTGAATTCAGCTCCAGCTTTCCCAAACACAGTTTCCAAGACCTTGATAAGCGACTACAGGTATACAGAATCACGGTAACTATTAGAACGATCCACTAATGTTTGGCAGCCTCACTTTTAACTGAAACTTTGCATACACTGTTGTTTTTAGAAGCATGTTTTCTTTAAAAGGAAATTCCACTTTACTTGACATCAAATGCTGTGACATCAATGACAATAAACTTTTTTTTCCCTTAAGTGCAGTACTAAACATCATCAAGCAGCATATCTGGGATAGGAGTACTAATAAAAATATGGTCTATCATGTCCAGAAGAGTTTATGTTTTACATTGGGAGAGCAGTCGAGTGATGAATGAATGTGTTCTTAACAAGTATGTTATGGCTTTAACAGGGCACTGCTATGATGGAGACCACATTACACTCTAAAGTTATAGAGTTTGTGAATATCCAAGGCTGGACAGCTAAACAAAGTCCCACAGCGGCAGTTTGATCTTGTATCAGAATCACTGTGATTTTGGTAAGCATAAAGCACAAGTCTCTGTCTGGTGTGAAGAAACTCTTTGCTCTGAGCTTAAAGAGGAAGAGAGCAGCTCGAGAGCAGATCTCTGCTCTTTCCTCTCAGTCAGTCAGGCATGTGATCATTCTCACATTTCCCTGTGTCTGATGGTGTCCAGACTGTTTCTTCCACTCCATCAAAAACCCTATCAGTCTAGCCTGCAGACTAAAAGTGATTGAAAAAAGATATGATCGCCGTTCTTCGTGGAGCAGCTTCAATTGTAACGAGTGAGCGTAATCCTCCCATTACTAGTTTTACTGCGAAATAAACATGAATTAACAGATCGTGCCTAACGTCATCACTCCACAAGTCAGTGTTTCAATTACTGAAAGATGTCATTAAAACAGCTTATAAACAAAAGTCTCATAGCACTTGATATACAGTACCGCAGGGAAGTCATCAGCAATCTACAGCTCGTTACCTGCCTGAGAAATTAAATCTAGCATTTTGATATTAATTCTGTTAGGTGTGTGTGTCCAAAAGCTATTATTAAACGGACCAATTAAATATCTGCCAACTTGTTTTTATCCTAAAAAAAGACCCATTTCACTCGACAATTATCAGTATTTTTGTAGGGACGTTGGTCAGTGTGTCACGAATTTGAAGCCGGAGACTGGTACAAAAGACCTTCAGCTCTTTACAGGCTTAAATAAACAGTATCCCTACTTACAGATTAATGGCTAAAAGCATTCCTGCATAAACGCTTGATGTTCCTCGCTAATGTTCTCAAGAAACTGCTCAACAATTGTAAGTCTCAGTAGCATCTGTGTAGAGTGAACTCGGAGTCAGCAGGAAAGTCAGCGACTGCAAACAGACGAGACCTCACGGGAAATGATCTGTTCTTCTGTCTTTGTGTCCAAAGACCAAACGGCTCCTCGCAGATTTAGCCAGGTGGTGAGTGTCGTCCCCTAATTAGCGCGACATGTTTCCGTAATCCGGCCGATTCTGCGGGGCTACGCAGGTGTCCCCCATCTGCTAGAGGATTAGTAGTGTAATCTCAGACCCCCACTATCCGCTCAACCCCGACACAGACAATGCGAAACTAGCTTCCTACTTAGCCAATACTACACAGTATCTACTGCACAGTGTACCGGTTACATTTTGTTTGCATTTATTATTGGCAAGTGTGCTCATCGCATGACCTAGCGATCATTTTATATGTCTGGGGGGTACAGTTATTATCTTGTAAATAAATATGTTGCATTTTAACACTATAATCGTACATGATAATATGCACGACACTTCAGAATAAAAAACATTATTCGCTATTAACAAAGATTTTCCTTCGATAAATTCCTAATTAACTGTAATTAGTAAGTTAGTGTTGAATTTAGGTATTGTGTAAGAATTCTACATTTATTCATGTAGAATAAAGCATGAATATGCGCTTAAATAAATGGATAATATTCTAGTAATATGAATGCTAAATTGAGGTGTTTTTTTCCTCCTTGAGTAGACCTTTTTCGTTGTTGTTGTATGTATATTATGTCTAAAGGTTCTGAACTCAACTGTTCCATAAATAAAATTAAAAAGTGGATATTTCCTAAGCTATTATTTCAGAAAAACGGATAGTTCACCCATCAATGTCTTTCCAAACATGTATATTTCTTCTGTTGAACACAAATGAAGAAAATGGGAATCATTCGGTAGCGTTCTATTGCGAATGTCAAGATATTACTGTTGACAAAATGACAAAACTTCAGTGATTACTGTGCATAAATAATCGACTAAAACCTGTTGGTCCTTATTTGCATGTGTTTTGAGAGTCTTGTGTTCAGTGTCTGCTATACCCTGAGAAGATTACAGCAAATTCATGTTAAAACAGTGGCCGATCTGTGATGGGTTATCAGAGTGTAATCCTTTAAATCCTTTAAATAGCTGATTTATTCCAGTCAAACAGCAACCCATGTTTTTCTCCCTCTCTTCTTCCCTTTCCAGGTTATAGATCCTCGACACATCTGTCAGAAATATGATTCTGACTGGTCATTCTGTTTAATATAATCTTCACAGGTGATGAATATCCTACACATTTGTATCACATTTGCGTTCATTAACTCATTATATGATAAAAATGCATGGCAAGTAGTCATGCAATAAGTGGAGCAATTTTTTGGTCAATTCTTTTGTTTTGTGATAATGACTGGCTCACTTATTTTCCACCCTTTATATCTATATATGATAATAATTAAATTATTATGGTTGGAGGTAAGGTGGAAAATATGTGTTTCCTGCAAATATAAAACCTTTAGTGCACTTCTACTATAGTAAAAGTATGTAGTTTGTGATCTTATGGAGGAAAGTTGAGTTCAGTTTGTATTTAAGCCTTTGTCAGATCCATTGACAGATAATACTAGAAGCAGCTTGAAACTGCTGTCGAAACAGCTTTTTCAAGTACTATCTATTTGTCACTTATCACAAAGTATTTTAACTATGCAGCTTAAATCAGCATGAAACCTAACATGCGTTTTGTTTTTCATCCCAATTGTGCCATATGTTCAAAAAAGGCTTCCTAAACAGGAAAAAAAAACTCAAAAAACTGATTTTGTGCATCGGGAACTGCAGTTGAATTGCAGTCATTTGCAAAAAAAAATCCAAAAAAAGGTGGAGGAAATGAGAAATATAAAGTCAGTCAGATAGTTTAGACAAGTATTCAGTATTATTGTGGAGCCGTATTATCCTGCAGCTGCTGAATAATGGAAGAAAAGCACAGACCACCACTATTAGGTGTTCGTAAGAAACAGCAGTCAGCATTTAAGTGTCCAAAACATTTAATTCCTGATTAAATACATGGATGCTTCTTTGCTTCAAAAAAAAAGAAAAGCAACTCTGTGTATATTCAGCTTCCCATTGCGGCATCAAGATGGACATATTAGTTGTCCAGTCACAACATGTGTTTTTGTGGCTGTCCAGAAGAAGTGTAAATCTTCCACTCTTGTTTGACTTGAATGAAAATGAGTAGCTCATTAGAAAGAAAGAATTGAAGTGATAGATAGATACGTGAGCTGTAAAAGGGTGGGCTGTGGTGAGTTAAGATCGACTGTCTTAACACGCCAATAATATGAAAAGCTAAAACATCACAATTACTAACAGCAACCACAAACATAAACACTATAAACCAACAGACAACAACACAGCTGAGAAAAAACATCATAAACTGGTTCCAGTCATATAAAAGCCATCGTGTTACTTTTTTACTACTGTGCTTAAAGATTTGCGCTTCTGTCCGGGTCGACTGTGCACATGTGATTGGTGCTGTCCTGTACAGATGCTGTTTGTCAGATCGCACCATATGACCTCAGTCTGGAGCAACGCCCTTGGCACAAACATCAACTGTCTGTTTTGTTAGACTGAAAAAATACATATTAACTGAGAACTGAAATGTTGTCATTCAGATAAAAAGGTTCTTTAAAAAAACTATCTTTTATAACTTTTTATAATCTGAAGAACCTTCTTTCACCACGAAGAACCTCTTGTGAAACAGCAAGGTTCTTCAGATGTTACAGGTTCTTCATGGAACCATTCAGACCAAACGGATCTTCTCAGGCCCTGCAGTTTGTGTGTTGACTCTGACAGAGCAAAACACGCAGCTAGTTCACGCTCAGGACCTATTAACCTAAGATCATAAGAATAAGAAGCGTAATGACTCCCCGCTGACATGGATCATTACATCTTAAGAGTCCTGTAGGACGAATCATCAGAGCAGTTGAAGCAATACATATCTTAAGGTTAATAAGTGTCTTCCAGTGAGAGCTGCATCAACTAGTCTCCTTCCCCATTCGTCTAAAGTAAACTGTTTAAAGAGCCTCTTAAAAGTGCCTAGGCTGATATGAACGGAAACAATATTTGGTCCACAACCCCCATTTTTGGGTTTCAGAATTGTTGCAACTCTGCACACTCACTCACACCCATCAAACAATTGTTAGTATTCATATTTGCACCGGCAGCAGGAACTATGAAAGTGCCTTCAGCGTCATCTTTTTTCGCTGCGTTTACAAACGTAAAAAAGTAAATGGAGGACAATGTGCTCTGAGCTGTTTTTGTTGTGTGACGTGGGTTTTGTGACAACGGAGATGGAATATAAACACAAAATTTACATGATTACAAGAGCATGAAAATCGGACTAAATCCCCTATGACAGTGTTACATATCATTGGAGTATATATATTTACTTTGCCTTCAAAAAATGCCAGGTAGCCAGTGTTTCGCATTTGTTTGGCCGATCAATCAACGTGTAAGTCACTGGTAATTCCCCAAAACTGTTTTAGTACAGAGCTAAATTAGATGCCTTAAACAGAGTTCCTAAAAGTAAAACTGTTCCTAGTTTCTGTGGTACGAACACGACAAAAACCAGGAACTTACACCAATAGTTCTAGGCGCTGTGAAAAGGTTTCTGCGTAAGCCTCCAATGATAGCAGCTCCTCTGCAGAACTGGTAGTATCAGTTCAGTAGAGCACCTGTGCATATGTGTGCGTATTTCTAACATGTTTTTAAGCGCTAAGCATTGCAGCCAATCGCAGACATGTCTGTTGAGAGCATGAGTGCAATGGCCAACCAGAGGAGTTTAGTTAGGTAGTCAAAATATACTAAGCTCACAAATCCCTGCGTTATAACAAACAAAGTGTAAATAGATTTTCAGAACTCAGTCAGTGTTAAACTGAAGCGTTTTGCATCTTGAGTGACCAAAAAACCACTACACTTTGCTTGTTTTTTGTATAAACCTAGCGCTCATTCATTATTTAAATACAAGCCTTCAGGCAACTATGCATTGATAACAGCGTTTTAATGTGAAACTGAATTTGAAACCTTTGAACCAGCACAAAGTTAATCATTTAAAAGCAAACAATTAATAAATAAACTGATAAATAAAACCACTGAGAACTATGGCACTGGTACTGGTACCAACTAACAAAATGTTGGGATCGTGACAATAGGCTACTTTTCATAGAAATTTGCATGTCTGGCAACCCCATGCGAGTGCAACCTCAAGGTTAAATAAGTTTAGTTTCATTTAAACAAGATATCCTTGATATACCAAGATACCACACGTGTCAAACAACATTTTTAAAAGCAAGCAGCAAATGCCTCTAAGCAGACCAGAATAAGCTGCAATGTGAAGCAGACTTCTAAAAGCCTGGCCGCGTGAGACTAGGAACCAATTATTACTCAAACAAACCTTGTCTCTCTCATGCTTTATTGCGAGCGCAAGGACACCAAATATCAGGATCCTGAAACGGCACAAAAACAAACCTCCCTAAGATCAAATGACAGGAACCTGCATTTGTACAAACCAGTTAGTCAACAATCGTATTCACACTGGTCTTCATCACTCTCGTTTTGAGTAATCAAGTACCCTGATGCTTTTGCACAGTCGGAATAGCATCTGGATTCACAAACGCTCGGCCCGGTCCAAAGAAAACACCCACACTCACACTTCCACGCCATCTGTGCAACGGTCTCAGGCCACTCTGGAGTCTCTCGCAGCTGTCACCTTGGCCCGACGCGATCACCCTGAGAGCGCCCATAATGCACTGCGGGACAATGACGAGGGCAGAGAGCCCAGCATCCCGTCTGAGCAGTCACTGTTCACTGATGAAGATACCAGACCGGCCCGTGACATCATCTCCTCGCGCTCAATACAGTAAGTCGCACAATACACAAAACAAAGGAGCCAATCAACAACGTGTGGCACTCGAAGTTAATCAGTACACAGATACTCATCACATCTACTGATCACGCAGGTCTTTCAGGGTTATAAAGCAGCCATAAAATGGCCTGAATTGGGCCGTTAGCTTTTACGAGGGTCTCTTAGGTTTGCCGCTTGCTATCACAGAGTGATAGGTGACTGGATAGGTGACATTTGTTTAGTTGGCATTCATGTTTTTGGGATGCTAAATATATCTTTAACATAAATGCAAGTTAATTAAGACTTTATTATTTTTAGATTAACTTGTTTTCGTTGTGGCAGGTTTAAATCGCTGATACATTCAAGGCAAAAGACTCTGTGATATTGTTACGCTGACTTGTCTTGTCTAGTAAAATCTGTTCACAACAAAACAAAGAAACCGAAATTCCTTTCGAGTTTACTGCTTGCTTCAAAGGAACTTTTTTTTTTTACTTTCGTTTATGCTAGCGTTGGACTTGAAACTGAACTCAGATCTCATGTTGGTCAAACCCAGAATGCTATTAATTGTAATATCAGTTATTCTCATTATTGTTACTAAATTGAATATTAAAATGTAACTATAAAATGGCAATACATTTGAGTTATAGCTGTGAGACATTGTATGATAGTCTGGTTAAAGCCTTGAAGGGAGAAAATATGAATTATTATCCTATTATCGGTATTTTGAATTTGTTTATATGGTATATTTTCATTTAAATAAGGTTTTAGTCTTTTTGTTATATGCCTTTCTTTTATATAAATATTTATTTTTAGTTTAACAACGCTATTTTATGTAAACTGTCTTTAATTATTTTTTTATTTAATATTTATATTTTATTTTCAATAATGAAAGACATTTTAATTATTATTTGTTTTTACTATTTATACTATTTTATACTAGCAAAAGTACAGCTTTCAATTAATATTTTCACATTTCGTTTTAAAAAGTTATTTTGATTTCATCCTACATTTAAATCATTTTGCTATGTGTTCGTATTATTTAATTTAGCTTCATTTCGTTTGTAATATTTTTACAATCGTTTCAGCACATCGGCAATAAAATCACTAGTCTTTCTCCCCTCCAGCTAGATTTGATATTCTTCCCTGCTATGGCTAATCAGCTCCGTGACCAGCCTGCCACAAAGACCTCAAAGGCCTGAACGACCCCTCGGGACCGCGGATGGACGGATGGAAGGACAGACCGACAGAAGAGAGGGTTGGCTCGTGCCAGTCTCTGCTCTGAGAGTGAATAAAGAGTGTGTGTTTGTCTGGCGGCTGCGCAGGACCCACAGCTGTTTTCAAGCGTCTGCTAAAGGGTGAGCAGCTATTGTTCATTTACGTTCATTAAGAGTCAGCAGGAGAACAGGCCTGTGACCACGATACTTATCACATCACAGAAAAACCTGACTTTGCTTAAACACTAAAAACTATTCATTAGAAGAGTTTTTTTTAACTTACTGACCTAAAAAGAAACAAATATCACATTAGATTTGCATCTGCTTGCAAAACAGATCAGTTTTCAGTGTCGCATGGTTCTTCGGAAATCGATCTGCTGAAAATTTCTGATTATTATCAATGTTGCGCTGCTTAATATTCTCGTGGAAGCTGTGATACATTTTCTCAGGATACTCCGATGAACAGAAAGTTCAAAGAACAGTCTTTATTTGAAGACTTTAATCACTTTAATACGTCAATCAATAATTCATCTATATTGCAATCTATATTGCATTGCGCCAAATGGAAGTAGAGTAAAATTGTTGTAGACGATCAGGGAAGTCTTTACACTGAATTAATTTCCCCTTAAATGATTTGTATTGAAATTGAGCTTACAGCTTTACAACAAACAACAGAAGCAGAATATAAATACAGTGCAACTGTAAATGTTGTATGAAGAACAACGGGACCGTTAAATAATTACAGTATTATGACAAAGCTATTATGAGCTCACTATGATGTAACACTGGTGTCATCTACATATTGTCTGTTCGCTCCGAACACTCCACGTACATATGTTCCCCGTCTCCATTGTTGCTTAACAGCATGTTTGACAAATAATGGCCCTATTCTTCCAATGAACAAATGACATTAAAAAAGCACAGTAAGCAAATTAAATACTAAACAGAGAAGGCCATTCTTTGAGAAAAGCCAGTCCATTACAATGCACATTACATCACTATACAAATAACGAATTATTTCGATTGGTAGTATGCATTTATATATAAAGAAGATGGGTCTAGCTATCATCATATATCAAAATTAAATGTTAATTAAAATGTTCAGTATCTGCACGAACCTTCTGTATTATGTCGATTTTTTGGTCTTATTCCTGTATATAGGTGCCTACATACAACCTTATTCTGTTACTCTAACAAACATAGAGATATTTTCTGAAAGTCTTCTAACTTTCCTTACTCAGCACACACAACTGAAGTTTCTGTGTTCATTAGGATCATTCCCTCTATTTTTAACCAGAGCTAAACTCTCAGAGGGGATTCTGTAAAAAAATTCTGTAGGGGGGAAATGGCCCCCTCTTTACAGGAAAAACAGCCTCAGTGTTTAATTCACAGCATCTGGCTAACAAAAGCACGCTGACTGATCCTTTAATACCGGGCTCAGGACTCGGCTCACTCTGTGTGGCCCGCGCACCACTCCAAAAAAACGGCCGTCCCTTCTCTTCAGATGATTAAACACGAAGACAATCAAACTCAGAGATCAAATGAGGCTCCTTTTTGCATCGGCCACGATCGCAGCTGAACGAGGTAACGGTGGTAACCGTGACACGAAAATCGCAAACTCGATCTCGGTTGTTTCTTCTCGACAATAAAGCGATTTGTTTGAGAGCAAAAGGAGAAAAAGACCTTAGTGATGTCACACGAGTTTCTAAAGAGCTCTCAAAACTCCACAGTCAGAAGAGGAGAATGTTATATGAGCTCAAATATTATGTAATCTGTTCTATCCGCGGTAGTTTTAACCTCTTAGGATGCAACCGGTGTCGAACAGAGTCCCTTTTTAATGAGGTTTAATTCATTTTGTTCATGTGAAATGGGTTTCTGAGCACCAGTGAATCATCCACTTGGCTTGAGAGACGGTTCATGTAAAAACCAGTACAGTTTGGATGAGTATAAACAAGCTAAAATGTGGAAGTAAAGTCTGATAACATTAACCTGAATGCTAATCTAAAGCTAAATATGCTCTTGCATGCTTTAATTAAAAATTACAGTCCTTGACTTCCTTGAGTTACATTGCCATTTTAGATTTAATTTATCTACTTTGCAGCTCAATTTCTTGGTTTTAAACCATTTCAATTAGCCTTGTTTTAAATAGCCTTGTTTTAACTTCAATTAGCCTTTGTTTTAACTAGTTTTTATCGACCGCCTACAGTTTTTCTAGCGCAAACCCTCACAGTTTCAGCAACCCTAGTTTTGGGTTATTAAGCGGGAAGTTTAACCCTTTAAAACTCACACGCAACTCAACAAAAAGACCAAAAGAAAACAAATAGACATAATACAGAAGAACAAATATCATAATGACCTCATGAACCCTTTCGCTCCAGCAGAATCCTATAAGAGGCAGTACTGCAGGATGTTCCCAAAGCACTTCCATCGAGAGGTCCGTGGAACAACTACTGCATTTTTAGCGATACAAGTCACCTTTCTGCCGGCCAATGAGAAATGTTAGACAGTAAGCCAACACGTGACTCATATTGGGGGGGTTTGGTGGACTAGATTTTTCCAGCTGATAGGAAATCTAATGTCTGACATTTCAACGGCCGATTTAGGGAAACATTGCATAATGTGTGTGTAAGATGAGGTAGACAAACACTACAATTCAGTCATAAACAGAGCCATCTGTGAGCGGCTTTAGTCAAGCCCATGAGGTCATTTTTAAAGAGCGAAAGTGAATCTCCACAACATTATTTTTGTCTTTTTTGGCCTCTAAATGACTTGTTTCAATCAAGGTCAGCCTTATGTTTTGGAGCAAACGTTAAGCTGTTGTTTCTCAGATTAATTGCTCACGGCAAACCTGACCGTCTTTTTACAAGCAATAAATTTGCATCGTGAGACACATTCCTCTTTAAAGCCATAGTGAAACCCATCGTCGCTCTTTACCATGCAGAGATTGGGAACAGCAGTGTGTGAACGCCATGGTAACCACAATGCAAACTAATTTACAAAATACACTGAAGAAAAAAAAAAAAGACTGCTGGATAAAGACTTGTAAATGATAGCAAGAAACCAAAAAACAGCAATGTACCAATTGAGCTAAGCACAGCGAATAAAAGTGTTAAATAGCACAGCGACTGGTGTATATAAAAGCGTGTGATCTTACAACTAAATGTAAGCTAAATTTCCCTAAAAAGCAAACACACTGTTGCACAAAATATGTTTGCTTGATCATCTAAGAGAAGGATTTCAGTCTTACCAATAGCAGATAGTTTTTTTTTAATTCTTTAAAGCCTTTAAAGGTGAAAACTAGCTTTTTGTTCCACTTGACTTACTCTTGTTGTCTTGTTGCGCAATAAACTGGATTAAGAGAAATTATGTTAACATCAAAAATACCACACGCACACACACACACACACAGACTAAGTCAAATAGCCTCATTTTCATGGCCAAGGTCACTTATTGTGTTGCTGTGAGCTCTGATTTCAGAACAGCACTTGCAGCATGAACCACGCAGCTAGAATAAAGGAGTTTCCTCAGTGGACGTTAGTTAAAAAGACACTCCCTTCCCGGTTTTAGATGAGTAATGGATATATTAGATGATAATGATGGCTTTCCATGAAACGGCACTCTTTGGTATCTCATGACAGTTTAAATCTTCAACTGTGTCACTTTCACTGATTTGCCCGTGTACCAGTTACATACCGTAACACATACATTTATGCACAATCTGTGTTTTAGACAAATTGAGAAGCTGTAAAATTGCTAAACTAAGCGATTTATGATATTCTGTGAACGAGTCGTAAATTGGACAATCGATATTTTCTACGAGCTTATAACAGCGTGACCTGAAAGAACCCTAAACGCGCACCGAATGTCTGAGACTTTAAACTCCAGCCTCTAACATCAGGATCTAGCTAACACTATAAGAAAAGCGCCAGCTCCACAAAACATTATGAGCTGAAAATCATTCTGACCCAGTTGGACCCAAAGCATCTTTCCATCATCGCGAAACAAGCTAGAACAGCAAGCGGCTGTTCGTAAGATGCATCATAAAAGCAGATTAAGAAATATCACATCGTTAGTTATCGAGCTGATTGTTAAACAGTGGCATATATATATATATATATTTAAGCTATATAAAAGTTCAAATAGTTCTGTGTAGAGCCGTGTTTGTCACAACTGACCAGATCGACTCCAGTGGAGATTAGGCTAGCTGGCTCGTGACCCCCAGGTTAAGTTCAAGACCTTTAAATGAGTCTTTAGAGATCAGACTCTCTTCTTCTATCTGCTAATCGTCAGATTTTCCTCTCAGCAGCACTCGAGCAGAAGTCGATAAAAGGATCTTTCTCACTCAGCGAAGCAACGACTGGAAAGGTCCGTGGGTTGGCACGCACCGGGTCTTTAATAGCAGTAAATACCCCTCAAAGCTGCGATTACGGCGCTAAAGTGTTCCTAATGTCTCAACCGCAGCCTGCCAAGAAAAAAAGACATCATCTCTGTGAGCGCCCGCCAGTCTCTGACAGAGATACTTTGATGCGTGAGGATCCTACAGAAGGCTGCTTTACAGTCATTTTTTGTTCAAGTCACCGTGGCGCTACAAAACGTTTAGGTTAAATATTATCTGCATTTCTGCATAGGATTTACCAACATTCTTAGATTTAAAAAATGATTATTAAAATTATTATCTTCATCCCTTGCTGTCATATATAGATAATATAGTTTACATTTTGCAATGATGTTAATAATCAAGCAGTTTTTTTACCTAACTTTGTGCGAGTATACTGCATGCTGGTAAAGTTTATTATATTGTTTTGCCCAACTTCATGTATAGCCATATGCAAAAATATAGTTTGGAGAGTATAAACAATCACAGTCAGATATATATTGCTTTACATGAGCAGCACTGTAAAGTAAGTAAAGTAAAGTAAAAATATGACATTTTTTTCATTTTATATATGAGTGTGTGAGTAAAAGTTGGACACACTTTTAGTAATTGGAGTTAGAAAAAACTTTGGAGTTATAAACTGCTTATTTATTTGGAAGTTGGATATTTTTTGTGATATTGAGCATTATGAAAGCTAGGTTTTTGCTAGTCTATAACTATATCTATTACTGTTTGACAGAGTACCTAAATGTTATTCAGTTAACAATTAAAGCATGCTTTTTTTAATTCATATAAAATATTGACTATATAAAGACTATATAAATACTATAATTCAGCGTTTTGTTTTAAAATAATGAGCATATTTAACTTAAAACGATCTAACTTTTGGATACAAATTGACCACGTAGTCACAAGTTATTATTCACAAGGCACTGATACAGGTCGTGACAGCTAGTCGAGACAATGGCATCGAGAAGCAGCGCTCTCCGCGACGTGTGTGAAGACCACGAGAGGCAGGCGATCTCCAAACACACACAGATTAGGAATAAGAGCTTCCAATCTGCCGGAGCAGACAGTGACGTCAGCCGTGACAGAGCAGGATTCATCGGCAGTTACCAAAACAAGAACACCGTGACTGCCATCAAACCACCACAAATACAGACGGCGAGTTACACACTCGAGGTCGCCAAACGAATAGAAAGTAAGCAGGTGAGAAAAAAAGACTGTTTTCTCCCTTAGGATGTTGAATGGAAGCTACTCCGCAATTGGTAAAAGAACCACAGCCTCGGGGTCTGTGAAAGAAAGAGAACCAAAGCAACTCCAGCTCTCTGAATAGTCTGTGTGTGTGTGTGTGTGTGTGTGTGTGTGTGTGTGTGTGTGTTAATTGAAAGGGTTTGCCTAGTGCTAGTAAAGCATTGGGTCTGACCTACATATATGTCCCCATAAAACCAGGCCTAACAGACGGCCAGAGCTCAACACACGGCACACTTCAGGTAGCTGCATACTAATCTAAGACATTCCTCACATTCTTCAGACACACACGGAGGCAAAGGAACGTAGATTCCGAATCCGTGACATCATTTCCTGTGTCATAATTAAGTCATGAGCTAAAAAGAACGGACGAGGAGGGAAACAGACAACGGCGCATGATGCTGAAGTTTAAACCAATGATGAAACGTCTTGATAATGGTGATATTAAATAACAAATTTGTCTCGGACATACGTATATATTTCATTCTCTAGAAAACACTGTTGGCCGTAGGGAACTTGGCAAACTTTACCAAAACAGAAAAGGGACAACTGATCTAGAACTATATGTAAATATGTTCATAAGCAGCACTTTCAGCCCCAAAGACAGATATCTTTATGAACAAAATTACATCAAACTGAAATAATAAGAATCATCCGTGCATTTTACAATAGGTTACTGAACAAAAAACCCAGAGAGACACACCTGAATTTCAAACAAACGTACGATAGCTTTTTGGAAACTGCATCATGGTAGTACCACAAAATTCTTTGAAGTGTAACACTGAAGCGTATGAAATGTGATAATTAAATTTACTATCATAGCATATCAAAGTACTGGTATTACCATCAGACAACTTTTATGACTGGTAAACATACACAAAACTGATTTATAACTTTCAACAGACCAGTAACAGTATGATGGCCAGTAAATAGAATAGAATAGAATAGAATGGAATAGAATAGGAAAAGTAATGTCTCTTTACGTCTAAAAGGGATCCATACTTTTGAATGTAAAAAATAGCTACTAAGTTAAAAGAACAGAAAACAACTACACGCCTACAAAACAAATGTATATACATTTTAACGTAAAACGTACAAACGTATACTGCTAATAATATAAAAAAATAAGTACTAGCCTGTTACAATAGAATAGAATAGAATAGAATAGAATAGAATGGCAACAAAGAAAGAAGTGAAAAGAAAGTCTGTAGTTGTTTAGTTGGTATTCGTAAGACATCAGTACAGACCAGGACGAGCGCAAATCTCTCCTCCAGCTCGGCCGGCTCGGGCATGGGCAGTTTGAGGGGCATGTGGTGTCCTCTGGGGTCAGTGTGTTGGTTCATGCTCCCCGCGTTCCCCATCTCTCCTCCAGTCTCACAGGCACACTCTTATTCTGCGGGTTCGTCCTGTACGCGTCCGGTCTCCGCTATCACTGTCTGCGCGACTTTATCTTGAACACTTGACGGAGGTCAGCGGCAGCGGCGGGGTCCGTGCGCAGCTGCATTATAACTTCACACGAGTAGCGTGTTCTATTCGCATATTGCACAATGTCCGCACCACTCCCAGTGAGCTCTTCTGCTCTTCATGATTCAGACTCTGAACTCACTTCAGCGCACAACTACGGGCGCTGGCGCTTCGACTCCGCCCAGCGAGCGAGCGAACCAATCACGCTGCTTGCTCATGAATAATACATCAGGCTTGCCTTGCGGCTGATTGATTGAATCGTCGTAAAAACTTTGTCAGCGCTCCTTTGAATTGTTGATTTATAGTCTGTTTACGCGCCAATAAAACGGACGCGGTTCAATAGTTCTCCTCGCTCTCTTTGCTTTTTACAGTCAGTGAATAATAACATTAGGCTACAGATAACAAACAAAGGGTGGAACACACGCCAGGGAAAATAATTAATATAATAATTAAAACATAAATACAACATACAGTGCTCACAAAGTCTTTGATAAAAAAGAGACACCTGTGGAATCACACAAAGTCAGCTGTCTCCCAGTTGAAGTCTATTCAATTACACGTATATTTGGTAAAAGTGAATTTGGTCATTCATAGACGGCTATAACTATTCACTTAAGTCTTCACAATAATCCTTTCATCGTTAGTCACCGTTAATGGCTCATGTGACGGCACAGCGTGATAACGTATGGTGGAACGCAGAGAAAACCCAGTCACGCTGATGCAGTGAAACCCTCCTGTACTAGCAGACGCACGAGTGCCGGTGCATTGTTGAGGTCCGTGTGCGGTGTGAGAGAGCAGGCTTCATACAAAAGAGACACGGTCCCACAGCTGCTGAAACCAAAGACGCCGGGGGAGACCCTCAGAGGCCCTAAAGCACTACAAGGACTTATAAAATGCCAAAAATAAAGAAGAATACCATCTCTGTCGCAGGACAGATGTTGCTAAATTTGACTGTGAACCAGATGAAGGAAGCAATGTCCTTAAACTTAGACTCAAAACAGAGACCACATTGTACCGAGTGATAAAACCTCAGAGAGACTCAACTATAGGGCCTTAATGTTGTGTTGATGATTACACATCGAATATCGCTAGGTTAACGGGTGATCCTTCTTAAATCCCCTCAGATTTGAAAATGGAGTAGATTAAAGTCTTATCTAACTGTTCTTTGACATATTTAAGATATCTTTGAGATAACAAACGGGAATGAATGAATTTATAGCTGTGAAACCACAGCGCCATCTGGTGGAGAGTGTGATGTTACTTTCCTCTGGGGATGTTTTCATTTCATTTACATTTTTTTAATTTAGACAGAGTCTATACAAAGCCCCTGAATATATTTCTGGATGTCTCCAGTCTTATCAAGAAGGTAACATGACTGTCAAAATATAAACAATATGAAATAAGCTAACTTTCTCAATTTATATTTGATTATTAATTTTTAGAGGCATGACGTAGGACAATTTTTACACTTTAATTAATTATTAGCTTATTATTGTTTCATTTAATAATATTACTATCATAATATTAATTCATTTATAATAATATTATTCATTTAATAATATTACTATCAATCAGTAACTTCTAATGATTAAATAAAATAAAAAAAATGAAAAATAAATCAAAAACCTTAATGAGCACAAGAAGTTACAATTTGTTTGTGATCAAAATTTATTCTTTAAAAGTGAATAACTACATTTGTAGTGTTCTCATTACAATCTGCACTTTATCAAACACAAATACAACCTACAGACGTTCCTAATAAAATAAACGTACGTTTTAACGTGTGTCTCCAAATATCTGAGTGCTGCTACTGTGACAGGTGGTGAAAGGAGGAAAATGTCTCCGAACAAAAACGCACAACCTTACATGAGTTTACAGTGCTTAAATAAAGCTGTCCTGACAGACAGGAAGTGCTGCTCACGAGCGATGGCCACACAAACACACGTGTGAGTTTAGAAACGTCTGCTTGGAGTAAAACGCGACGATGAAGAACGAGCATGTGATAAACAAATCTGATATCTGACTTTGGCATGAATACAAAAAGAACAAACTGGAAGAAGTGCAATGAAGGAAAGGCAGCAAAAGGTGAGGTCTTTGTCATCGTCATCATCTGAAAGTCAGTGAGAATAAAAGCACCACGTGTAAAAGAGAAACATGACACAAGAGGCGGTCTTCTACTCTTCCTCCTCCTCCTCCTCTTCCTCTCCTCCCATCACCTCCACGATGAGCTCGGCGGTGCAGGTGGCTTCTCCGACGCTGTTCATGGCCTTGCAGGTGTACTTTGCGTCATCGTCGCCGTTGACCTCGGAAATAACCAGACTGCAATTTCCATCTTCGTCATAATCGATCTGAAAATGGCGCGTCTCTTTGATTGGCTGATCGTCCTTATACCACACCACCTCAGGGTCAGGATAACCTTGAGAGGAAAAAAAAAAATCAATCACAAAATACACATATTAAAACATAGGAATAATTTGAACTTAGTGCTGTCAAATGATTAATCGCATTCCGAATTAAAAGTTGTTGTTTGCATAACGTGTGTGTGTGTGTGTGTTGTGCATATTTATAATGCATATATAAATGCACAGGAATATATTTAAGAAAAATATTATGTTCATACATTAATAATTAAAACATGGATTTTTGAGGCAAGATAAAAAAGACACCTGTGGCATAACACATTTAATTTAATTTTAATTTAATTTAATTTAATTTAATTTAATTTAATTTAGACTTTTAAACTGCTGGGTCAGCTGTATTTTTATAAAATAAATTAAATTAAACTTTAAATAAATTAAACTTTAAATAAATTTGAATAAATAATTGTGGCTGCATAATAAATATATACAGTACACACACATATGTTATTATTATGTAAACAAATCTCTTATTTATATCTCCGAGGACGTTTTAATTTTAATTAATTAAGTTTGGTTAATCTGTTTTAGAGTCGAGACAAAGTTGAACTTAATGCCCCTGACTATACTTCTGGATGTCTCCAATCCTTATATCATATATGGGCAGTTGACAAATAAAAACTTTGACATGTATATTCTGACATTATTATGTCATCAAAATGATTACTTCAAATGTACAGTATTTGCACCAACAATTATAACGACTTATGCTGACATCTTCCACACTCTGCCGATTTTAAAATGCATGACTAACAAAATATACCATTTTTTATTTAGCAAGGACACAAATTCAACTCAAAAGAGAGGCTTTTTGCATAGTTACAAAATACTTGTGCTTCACAACTCATAATATTGAGCATATGCATATGCAGTACATAGTTGTATTATTTTACCCTCTATTTTGCAGTCAAATCGAGCAGCACTGCCTTCCACCACCTCCACGTCTTTAATAACAGTACTGAACGTGGGTTTCATCAGAGTTTTCTCCTCCAGTTCAGCAGAAAACTGTTTATCCTCTGCTACGACAGACAAACAAGATATAAACACTCGTGTTAAAGGTTTTAAATTTACACTCGCGACTCATTTGTATTTCTGCGCTAAACGGATAAATGTGATCAAATGCGCAGAACACTACTTTTAATACAAGACATATCGTATGATAACTCACAAAAATAAAAAAAAGTGAGCTGTAGCTTTAACAAGTACTAATCAGGTTAAACATTTCATTTCAAGTACATTTAATTGCAGCATGCTTAAAATAAATAAATCTTACAGTACGTGTGAATGTAATCTAATGTTTTCAGACACTTCGTAGCACGTTGTTTAAAATGTATTATTTTGTTATTTATGATTTAAAATAGATTTCGAATGCAATTGCGGTGCTGTTAAAGCTGAACATACGCACATTTTTATTATCTCATAATTGCAAATAAATATGGTTAAAGGGTCTCGCTGAATGTACTGATAAGCATTTAAGGTGCATTAAAATATAATGTAATGCCATTTCTATTAAAACTCATATGTCATGTACAAATCTGCGATGCGCAATTAACAGTAAAATGGCGAAACGCATTTCAAATACATTTTTAAATACCGAATGAAACTACAGTTAAAGTCATAATTATCTATATTTACGAATGCAGCTGCTTGTACATGTCCACTAGCAATCGTTAGAGTATTAGTGGCTGTCTGCTAAATAACTTTTAAGACAGATATACAGCAGCACGCTTCATCACAAGGGCTGCGTTGACTGAGTTAGTATTAATCTTTTATGAAACGTTGCGCACCTTCAGTGGGGGAGCCCTTTTTGGCATGAACACCAGCCATCAATGCCATGTTAGACAGTCGACCAATAGCTCGAACAGCATGCCCTGTTTTCTGAAAAAGAGTCAGTTACAACTTCATTCACTAACACTGATTAGAAACGCAAGAAGCTCATTTTAATCTATCAATAAGACAAGGAGACAAAAAAAAAACCACATCATTTAGATCCTGACCTGCCACTTTCTTCTCAGAATGTACTTCTTCATCCTCTCTTTGGAAAGCTTCTTGGCCTCCATGTTGGTGGTGTCCTGTTTGAGCCAGGGGTGCTGGAAACACTGATCGCAGCTCAGGCGGGCTCTGCACACACACACACACACACACACACACACACACACACACTGTAACCGCGTGCCATCGTGGTAAGCTCTGAGTAAAATAAACAGGTGAAACTGTAAGAAGTATGATCTCTGACAGAGGAATGAACCGTACTGTTGCACCTCGGGTGCATGACGCAAGACGGAGGAAATCAGTTCGATCAGACATGCAGAATGACTCGAGGACAAGGAAGAAGTGCTTTCTGAATGAAGGCTCTGACGCTCTGAAGGCACTCACTTCATGTCTTTCTTCAGCAGGTTACTGATAAAGTCTTTGGCCTCGTCTGAGATCTCGTCAAACGCCTCGTCTTCAAAGTCCCACGTCGCTGAGGTCACGTTAGACAGCGTCTCATTATCGTTGTCCCCCATGAAAGGAGACAAACCACTGACGCTAAAGAGAACGGGAAACAACCAAAGAAAAAATAAGCAGAACCATACAAACTATGTGAACACATAGTAATAAAGTAATATATTTTACCCTTTTTTTTATATAATTTCTATTATTATATTATTTCTATTATATATTTTTGCATAATAAAGGGGTATGCCTTTCTGAAATATATACTGTACATGCATGTGTGAGTATTTATATATGCATACTAACTATACACATTGCACATAAATTATGTGAACAATTTTTTTTTTATTAAATGCAATTAATCACAATTTGATAACATTTTTTACAACAAAAAGACAACCTGAAGGGAAACTTTTGTACAACTATAGGCTACTAAAAGGCATCTTTTTTTTTTTTTTTTTTTTTTTTTTTTTTTGATAATTTCACAAACTTAAATATTTGATTTATCACTGTCACTGACTACTTTGGGTTACACCAATAAAAGTAAATTAAAACCCCAGGAAGAATGAGCTATTCTGGATAACTGAAAGAAAGCTCAAGAACCCAAAACTGAGCTTGCAGAAAATATTCTAACGATGAAATAAAACGTAATTTAGGCTAACTGTAAATTTCTTGACTATGTTTCCTTAACTCATTTACGTACTTAAACCAGTACACTTATTGTACCTTAAACAAGTACACTTATTTTGATGTGTTGACTAACACACTAAAGCACATGTATAGTGCTCAATTCTACACTCTGTTGTACGGTATTATATTTAAAGCTAATTAAAATGTACTAAATGGCAACTTCAGGTGTCTGAGAAATGGAATTAAATTATATCAGTGTACCTTAAATTCTTGTCTGTACATTTGACAATATATTTCAAAGAGATAAGAAGCAATTATAAAATAGCTAATAAGGTTGCACTTCAATTCATTAAAATACCCAGCATAAATTAATTTATATTTATAATCTTTGTAATTAATATGCAATCAAATGTCTGAAAACAGCTAGCAGTTATACATTATTCCACATAATTCTGCAGATTTTACTCTAAGATCAACACACAAAAAAAGGTAAATAAATGTAATTGTATAGAAAATTGGACAATGTCTGCAAATTTCACAAGGGTCTAGTTATGACTCCACACTCACAGGATGTAGCAGATGACTCCTATACTCCACATGTCTGTGGCATAACTGATGGCCTCATAATTTATAACCTCTGGAGCCACAAACTCTGGGGTGCCAAACAGCACTTTCAGAGAGCCAGCGTTCTCTACAGCCAGACAAAAGACACAAAACGATCCACGATTGAACTGAATAAATCAACGAATAGATAAAGTTTTCAATCACATTTTCAAATTGTTAGAGCAAACAGTTTATCTACTGACCAAGTCTGCGTGCCAGTCCAAAGTCAATGAGTTTGATTTTGCTGCCGGTCTTATTGACACACATGATGTTCTCAGGTTTGAGATCCAGGTGGACGATGCCTTTCTTATGGATGAAATTGACTCCATCCACAATCTGAAGCATGTATTTGATCACCTCTCGCTCCGTCAGCTCAAAGTCCTCGTCTATGATCCTCTCGAACAGCTCCCCTCCGGAGATCCTGGAGAACGCCAATACGTAACGTAATTATCCTTTATAAAACTCAATTTGTGCGCTGTTTGGCTTTATTTAGAAATTCTCTGCGATTTTTTGACTTCAGTTCAATGTGCAGGAGTTTATAAAAATGTGTACTTGAAAACAATCACAATAATACCAACAACTCAATAGCTATAACACCATCACGAGTTGCCAAAGAACGAGAAAACAAGTCCATTTCCAATCACTAATCTAAGATGAACGTTTGTTAAACACATATGCACTTACATTTCTAGTACCATTACAATGTCAGTCTTTCCCTCGAAAGCGTCGATGCACTGCACAAGCTTTGGGTGATGCAGGTCATTCATGATCGCAATTTCCTGTCTGACGTTGTCTTTTTCTTTGGCAGAATACGCTTTTATGAATTTCCCAGCCCACACCTTTTTCGTCGACTTTTCTATCAGTTTGAAAACGGTCCCGAACTTCCCTCTAAAAAAAAAAAAAAAAAAAAGAAGAAAGAAAGAAAACTAAAAACTTCTGTTTTTGAGTTTTATTAGACGGATTATAGGACCATCGTGAAAGTAGAAGTATGCCAGCAGAGTGTTTATGGTTTATGGTGATAATTCATACTCACGTGCCCAGTCTGTCTTCCACATCGTACAGGTCCTTCACCTTCACGTCCGTCCTGATCGTCACGTTTCTGTAATCCGGTTCCTTCTCTGATTCTGAAAAGAGAGGGAATGGAACTCTGTCATTCTGAATTGTCTATAATCGGCCAAACTTCAATATTTACAAGCACGGAAGTAGAAAAACAAGCATGTGCGTTCTATGATTTATAGCACAACAGAAATGCACATCAAACATGGAGTCTGGGGTTTTGTGAACCAGTATTATTATTCTGGGATAATCATTTACAGTAAAGTTAAGGTAGTTACATTTTAATTTTAATTTATTTTTTACATTTGCTTACATTCACAAGGTCAAATAATTTGAAAAATGCCTATGTTTGAACAATTTCAATTTGAAATGCATTCGTAAGCTTAAAGTAAAAAACCGGAAAACCCGCCCCTCGCCTTTTTGATATACCTCTGTTCTTTCTCCTCAAGGTGAAAGGGGGAAAACAGAACAAGGATAAAAACTTACATTTCAAAAACATGACACATACCGTCATCTGAAGGCTCAGCTTCATCTTTATTTTCTGTAAAAGCAACAGAATGTTATTACTCTACAGCATATTCTACTTTGGATAGTCCACTTTGTAACTTTCTAACTGCCTGTCAACTAACTCTCATTAATTGTACATGTTTGTAGTTGACAGTTAGTAGAATAAGTTGACATACATAGTTTCTGACAGCCAGTGTGTTGTATGTTGTGGACCCATCAAACTAAAGCGTTAGAAGATGACTGCTAGTTGATAAACTATATTTACTAACTGTTTGTATAACGTCAAAGTAAAGCGTTACCCTTATTTTTCATAGCGGTTTTTATTGTATGTATTCATTTTATTGTAACTGAAATAACCAAAGAAGCAAAGTTAAGACTGGAATTGGTTGTTTGTGACTCCTGGAAGACTCGTGCTGTCCTCTAGGCGGCGCTCACCCTCCTCGGCCTCCAGCCCCACCTGCACGGGCACAGACTCAGCGCTGGGCTCTCCCACACCATAAATATTGACTGCCCTCACTCGAAACTTGTACTGCCTGTCTGGAAGCAGGTTCTGCACGTTGTAGGAGGTGCTGTTGCAGGACGCCAGATCTGTCCACTTCATGTCCACCGAGCTCCACACCTCCAGGTCGTAGGACTGGACGGCACTGCCGCCGTCGTACGTCGGGCCGTACCAGGACAGCGTGAGGCTGGACTTACGGATGTCAGAGGCTGCCGGGACGCGGGCAGGAGGGTCAGGCTTATCTGGGAAGACCAAGACAGAAGCTGGACCGTGAGACCTAAAATAAAGCAGTCAGATCACCTACATGCGCGCTTCAGCCCAGCATTGTGTGGACGTAAAAGGGGAGACAGTCAACTTTTGTAGTAGATTGTTCACTTAGTCTTTAAAGATGCACCTAAAACCAAAAGCTGAGGTAAAATGTCAAAACCATGCTCTTGTTACTGAACACCCGTGTTGCAAACCGTCAGAGAAACAGGTCAGAAAGTGATGAATTTCATTAAGAGGTGGGAAACGGATATTTCTAGTGGCATTTAAAACATAAAAATGAGTGTTGTTGCAAAGTGTTATTAGTTAAATGTGTCATAATGTATTAACTCATGATTACGTAAGTGCAAAAATGCAATTACAAATGCATAAATATTGTTTTGTATATAAGAAAAAGTAAATACTGATATTTGAAATAATTTAAATTTGAAAAAAAATCGGAAAAATCAAAATGTGAATATAAAACGGCAGCAAATCGCTAAATATTATATTAATTCAGTTATATTAATTCAATTATATTCATTTTACAATTCTGTTATTGGAAAAATACAGAGGTCCGGATCTCGGGGGCCTCAGTGGTGGGTACGGCTCCTGTCTCTGGATATGGGAAGGGACTTATCCCTAATTCTAGGGCCCTGCCCAGTGTTCACTAGCGTCCAGACTTACCGACTATAGTGAGGTTGAGGGCGGCCTGTCTCACGCCGCTGCTGTTCTTGAGCTCGATGGTGTAGCAGCCACAGTGCTCCTGCTGTCCTTCTGCGATGGTCAGCTGACTGCTGCTTTCTGTGCTCACTACTGAGATGCCCTGACCTTCCTGAATCTGAAGGAGCAAAGTGCAATTTTTTAAAACCTTTGTACCAAATATAAAACTGTTTCATAACAAATTTACTGGTTAAACAACATGCTAGTGTGTTTTTCTTTTCATATTTTACAATTGACAAATTGGACAAAACTGATGCAAAACTGATGCATATAGAGTTTTAATTAGGCCTAAAATAAATCTGCTCCAAAAACAAACACAAAACCAGTCCTAATTGAAAGAAAACAATCTGGCAAAATGATTGATATCAATATTATGTGAAAATATTGCATAATTTATGAGCTTCATGTGCTATTTTTTGTAGACCGGCAATTTTTGGCCGAGAACACAAGTGTAATTTATTTGTAATTCTTTTTAATTTGTACAAAATAAAAGCGTCTCAAAATAAACGTCTTGGCCTAGAGCATGCTAGTGTGATAAACACTGTAATTTATTAATATTTTAATACTGACAAAATTATCTTTTTTTTTCCACATTGAATCAGCTCCTATGTTGAAAACAAACACAAAACCAGTCCTAACTGAAAGAATCAAGCTGCCAAAAAGGTTGATGCCAATAATATTACATAACAAGAGATGCATAAGCTATTTTTTGACTGGGAACACCAAAAGTGTTTTAGGGACTTGAATACAATCTGAGGCTTTCAAATGAAAAGTCAACTAACTGGGGAAAAAAAAAAAATTAAATGTGTGTGTGTGTGTGTGTGTGTATAAATGTGAGGCATGTGAGGGTTTCTGCACATATGAAAAGAACTCTTACTGGTTTGCGGAACTTGAGCCAGGTGCAGCTGATGGGTTGAGCTCCCGTGAACTTACACAGCAGACTGACCTCCTGACCTGCCAGGATCTTCATATCGTCAGGAAACTGCTGGATCTGAGGAGGAGCGCCTGACACACACACACACACACACACACACACACACAGTCCAGTTACACAGACAGCTTGGACTCTGTATTTGATGAAGATCCATTTGCTTGCAGAGCGGTTAGAAACGTATTGAAGTATAAAAATATTAAAAGTGGGACGCATGTGCTGTTCTGAGCAGACCAGCTGTGCTCCTCCTCATCATAAAACACATCAAGTAACATGCGCTTGATTTTAAATGACTTGTACACAACAGCTTTTAGGAAACTAAATGCCAAAAAGACTTAAATGCTACGATACTTTTTTAAAATAACATCTGTAATTTGCCATAAACATGCTTTTTACTGCAGATGATCTAAAACATTATTTTGATGAAGGAACTTCTGCTCATACATTGCGATTCCAATCTAATCAATCTTTATTAGTAACTAAGTAACTTGGTATTCACTGTAAATTTTACTTGGTATCTTTGTCTGGTTTTAGTATGAATACCCAAACATTCTTGAATCTTGAATGTTATTTGAAAAGCAAAATAACTTGTTTTCTAAAAACCTAACAAAATGTTGTTCTTTTCCTTTTGTGATAAAGATTATTTTTCTTATCTCATTGGTAGGTATTTTTCAAGTTACATGTAACAAGTTAACTTAAAAAGTCCTGAGTAATATTAACTACACTGAAAAAAATATTTATCGAATTTGGAAATTATAAAAATATATATTTTGGCTACATTTAAACAAACAAATTTTGCTAGCTTTTTACATTTATTTTATTACTTTTTTAAATAAAAAAAAAGTTAAAAGTTGATCAAATAAATTGCTTGCAACCACTTAATAGTATATTTTTTTTTAGTGTGCATGTACTGTATGTATATGGTTATGGTTAAGATTTGGGTTTGGCTTAGGGTTACATGCAATTATATATAATTTATTATTATTATAACTGTAACGTGTAACAAGTTCACCTTTGTAACTCGTGTTATCTTTTGTTTTGTATAGCAAAAGGACAGAATGATTTTCGGTTGTAATCAACAGCACGTCACACACAGACGTGGTGATTGTTTTGACCCTACCTTGTTTAGGAAGTGTTTTGGGTGGGGGTTTCTTGATTTTGGCCTCATCTGAATAACAGAAGACATAAACACAGATCAGATTATCACATCACATCAAAGAAAATAAGCTCAACATACAAGCTCAGAGAAGTGATTGTGAACCGACCAAATAATGGGGTAAACGAAATAACTTTGTCATATTAACTCTAGGCTACATAACAAGTCAGATATGTGGATGATTAACTGTATATGAATAGTCTGACGGTACTTTATCCTAAATTAATTTGCGTTTGATGCACCTTCAGGGTTTCAAGTCACGCAGACACGGAGGATCTGAGACAACATGCACTCTCACGTTTACAAAACTTGAAGGGAGGGCAGAATGAGAGAGAGAGAGAGAGAGAGAGAGAGAGAGAGAGAGAGAGAGGAGAGATGTTTTTCTCTGGATGTACTAGGAGAGATCAGCTGCTAAGGTTCTTTGCTCTTTGCCTTTTTTGGTCATACTAAAAATATCTCCAACTAGAATCCAGGAAATAGCTTTTGGCACTATTTATTTTACATCTGATCGCTGTCATGAAACAATGCGATGGCATGGCCAACAAACACAAACCTAGAGCTGCAGCGGTGGCAATGAAGCCATTCTGATCTGAAGCAGCGTCAAACTTCGGAGGGCTTTTTCTGTCGGTTGTAAGACATTCCAATCTCATCCCTCTCCAAGAGGCCATTCTCTCATTCCTTTCTCTCTTTCTCTGTAGCCGTGGAAATGAAAACATCCTCTTTTCCAACACAAAACTATTTTTGATTCTGGCCTTTCAGTGAGCTTTCACCTGAATCTCCAAAATTTGGGCAAAACAGATCTCGAGCTCCGCTTATAAACAGAGATTGTAACGGAGTGGTTCAGATCTACCTAAATGATTTCATAATAAATCAATTGTAGCACAGCACATATAGTAATGTCTGCAGATAGTCAATGCCTAAATAAGTTACATTTTGGATGCTGAGGCAATATGATTTCATTTATTTTCCTTAAAATGTGGTTTTACAGAAATACTAAAGTTATACAAAATATCAGAATTTCATTGAATTAGACACACAAATCGATACATAAATCAAAGTGGCATCTGTAAACAAATGATGCAAACTTTTTTAAACAATCTTAGACTAAATAAATGATTGGATGACAGGTGAAGTCAGTTTTCCTCAATTGTAGTTTATCATGTTAACCATAAACATTTTCCCACAAAGTCTGACACCCTGAAAGTGTCAAACGCACTTCTTTTTATATTCTACAACATTTTTGCATAATATTTCCTTAAAACAACGCCACTTAATTTGATATTTTTATCATTTAATGCAAATGTATTTGCGTTTGTTTGCTTGCTTGCTTGCCCAAATACATTTTAAATTCATTTTGATGCCATTAAATAATGTATGCTAGGACAGACAATTAAAATGTTAACATTATATAACAGCATATGCCAAACACATAATTTAAAGCACTAAGCAAATACAGAAATTCCTATATATATATATATATATATATATATATATATATATATATATATATATATATATATATATATATAATGTATATATTCAAAGAATTCACAAAAACAATCTATTTTTAAAGCAGAACAAATGTAAATAATTGCACTTGACATTCCAGTTTCACTCAAACGTTTGTCCAAATTATTAAAAAGATTAGACTGGACTAAGGCTAAATATGCAGTAATTTAGAAATCACTTTCAAATTGCTTGTGTTTTGTGTCTACAGAAAGAGAAGCAATACTAAGTGCTTGACAGTACTTGTTCACGTAAGGATTCAACAAATCATCATCACTAACTGAATACACAACACTACTTATTGAAGTATACAGTCTGACATGGAAGTAAGGCAACAAGAATAGGCAATGCAGCCCTTTCGATTGCCTGTACTATTGTGCTTCTGGGTGTTCAGCCAACAAATCTATCAAAATACTTTCCAAAAAATCTCAGTGACCGATAAAAGATGTGACTATAAAGCTGTACAGCCTATTAAAAAGTCCTTACCTTATTCCTTCACCGCCTCTGTTGTCATTTACATCAGATTAAAAATGTAGTCTACTTACAAAGTAGTTAATGTGCAAAAGATAATGTTCCTTACATATTCCACATGCATAAGCTTATGATACTGAAATATCGTGTTGGTAAATGAATATACGCCATTGCACATGGTAGCAGGTAAACCTGTGCGTCACTGCCTATAATCTTTTTAGTGTTCAAGATGGTTCTTACTTCTCCGGTAAATATTTCCAGACGCCTGAATTTTGCTGTTGGAATTAGATACATAAGATATCGTGTTCAAAAATATCATGCCCCAACAAACAAACATCCAACAAAATCCAGCAAGCGTTGTCATTGTGCGCTTGTTAAGACATACTGTTGATGTAAATCACAGGTTTATTAGAGCAATAAAGAGGCAGTGAGTAAAGCAAATGCTTTAGGATACAGCTGAAACGACATCATATCCTACCATTATGTTTCATAATGTTTAGTCTACATTGTCTGGGGCCACAGGATCAAACATATCTGTTTAAAGGCCTGACAAATTCAAGACACTTAGAGAAACAGATAATCTCTGCCCTCCACTGCTTCAACAAATCATCCAATATAACACCACTTCACACTGTCAACCGCTGCTGAAACTAAACAGACAGACAAAAAGAAAGAAACACGCAGTGAATCTAATGCATTCACTCAAACATCTGCATGGTGATGCATAAGAGGAATTAGAACTTCTACATCTGTAGAATACGCGTTGAGCACAATTACTTCATGGTGCAAGAACTTCTAATGTAATTTCTTACTATCCTGTTTTACTTATTACTACCATGCAAAAAAAGATGAATAATTAATAATCTTTAGGCATCCCTTAACATCCTGTTGCTCAATGTGAAAAAAATTTACGGTAACGCTTTATTTTGATGGTCCCTTATTAACATTCTGTTGACAGTAAGCAACTTTGCACCTACATGTCAACTTTCATTAGAGTATAAGTAGACTGTACGATTATTAGCTGTTAACTCTTTAATGTGATGATCTACCAACAGACATTCTACAGACTATATATATATGTGTGTATAAAGACTGTGAGCATGAGTTTTTATCTCTGTGTGTACTAAACCCATCTGGTGGGTTTGCTGCCAATAATCTTTTTTTAGTTTCCTATGCACACTCTACAAATCAAATCTGAGCATACGCACATTTAATATAAATTGAGGCCCCAGAACTTTATTGTTTGGTTTTACTCCTTATGATGGATGATTAAGGAAATGCAGCCTTTGTTTTATTTATATTTATAATTCTTTGGAACAGGAAGTCATAGCTGGACAATTTCATACTCCTAATCTCCCCGGTATGCTAAATAATGTAAATATGAATGGGAATATACTTCAGAGAAATTTCTAGAGGGTGCCAATAATTCATTCCAACATGCATTAAAGAATTTATCGTGAGATTTTTTCCCCGCTTTCAATTGTTTTCCTTGATAGGTTAGAATTTTGTGATTTTTTAATGAAAGATCAAAAGAATAAACGATGCAGATTTATTTTCATAGCAACATTTGTTTAGATTTTAGAGTATCAGTTTCTGTAGAATGGTCATTACACTAGAAGAACATAACACAGCAAGCAACGTGCAGAATTCAGCACCAATTGTTTCCGAACAGGTTACAAAAGCACAGAGTCCTTAAGGACACCAATTGGGTTCAATATACACCAGCGATTTAGAGGTACTTGGAGGTTATAATTTTCCATTATCCACGACACCACTGCTTATTTTTGTAGCTTCACAATTTTTAATCACAGATTTTCCATGACTGCAAACAACTCAATGACTGAATGTAACCTCTACGGTGAAGGATCTTTTCTTGCTACAAAATGCGTCCTACACAGACATGCATGCTTACAACATTTCATTTGCATTTAATATTCTGCTTTAAGGAACTGATTTGAAACATTAGACAGTCAGGAGGTGCATCACCAGTCCCTCAAACATGTCAGCCAAATAAACGTTCTCAAACCATCATGAGCACAAGACCTTTTCTTCGTAGAGAAAGCCTCACTTCACTCTTTAAAGAATAAACAATCATTAAGACATATGGTACACGTCTCTTCAGAGAAGAGCGCATACATCAACAGTTTCTCCAGTTTCATTTTCAGCCATTTCTGGAGATAATGTTCAAGACATACAGTGCAAAACATAACAGCCTGCTAATAGAGAAGGCGGAAAGTAGACTCTCTAGTATACAAAACCCTTTAAAAAACATTCTGAAGAATGTAAGGCATGTTAAAAACACTGATGTTAGAAAACTCATACAACACTCCTCGCGGAGTGAGTCTTGATTGAGCCCATACAAGGAAATCCAAAGAGGGTTTTGCCAAGCAGTCATGCAGTAAGAGTCATGATCTCTCTCTTTCTTTCTACTGTCAGTTATATTCTCTCTTTATATCTCTAAAACAAGCCTTTGTTCACTGTTCATTTTTTGTCTGTCTCCTTCTTACTTGCTGAGTTTGTTTAAAAAGTAAAATCAGTCATTGTCAGCAGTCTCCAGCAGCCTTGTCAAACATCTCCTCTGAACTGAACAACTGGTTTAACACTTCCACTAGTCTATGCTATACTATACTACAACCTCTGGGCTATGCAAAAATATTGTGAGGACTATAACTTTATCAATAATCGTTCAATCTCAAATTTGATTTTGTTCACTACAGTTTTCATCTTGCCCTTATAATTATGATCTAGGCAATAGGAAAAACGGACGTCTTTGTTTGTTTGTGATGCTTTCCCACATTTTCAAAACTTTACCTCTTTTTTTTTAATGCTTTCCACAAATCCAAGAATTGTGGACACAAAATGCAAGGTGCCCCACATCTCTTTCAAAATGAAGCACTGCATTCACAAAAACATCTCAAAAGCAAACATTTGCAAACACCTTTGCCATAATATTATATTCCTGTTCGATTTTTGGAGGCTAATAATTAGTTTATGGTTCTGAAGATTTGGTGTGTGCATCTTGTTTTTGAGTGTCAGCCTTCAAAAACAGTTTGACAAATAATTATAAAATTAAAAAAAAAAAAACTGTAATCTCATTTTAAGCAAATTAAAAAAAAAACTATTGAACAACATTGTGAATAAACTGTTGGCCGAACAAAGTAATTTAAAAAGCAATTATTCTCAGTGATATATCCCTAGTGATATTGTCTATAAATGCTACAAGCAACATAGCAGTGTGTGTGTGTGTGTGTGTGCTGCAGTGGGAAAGGTTCACATCTCCCACGCCACTCCATATTGGGATATAAAAAAGGAAGTACATATTTTGGAAACTCACTCTCTGTGGTCGGGGTAGAGGGCTTCCTGCTCCGCTTATCAGCTGGTGTGGAGACACTGGGATCTGAACACAGACAGACAGAATACAGAGAGAAACACAGAGAACAAAATTAGAATCAGGTTCATGTGACCACCATAAAATTGGTGTATTATTCATCCTCTTCAGCTTCTGCCACTTTTTTTGCTAAGACCAAAACCAAGGCCAAAAACTCAAACCTGAGATTAAAAGGAATATTGAAATTGTAGACATCGTATTAGCCTGTTTATGCAAGTAACCGATAATGCTTAAGCAGCTAAAATTGGAAATAATGCTATATTTATTTTGTCACTGTTAAGCAAAACAGATATGTCCAGAGACATTTGTAAAGACATGTCTTTTAAAATTAGAGACTGATAGATGACTGTAAGGGCATCTACTATAAAGCAGGACGCAGAGAACTAGTGATGGTTGCATGGCCTGTTAAGCAGAACAGAGATATCTAGACAAAACTGTAGGGACATGCCCAGTAAAGCAGGACAGTGAAATCCAAACAGGAGATCTATAAACAGATGTAGCTGGGAACCAGAAGAGAGAGAAAAAGATGGGTGTAGGGATAAAGGGATCTAGAGACAAACACAATGAGATCAGGTACTGGTTGTCATAAACTGGACAAAAAGATCTGAAATGGATTGATAAACTAGACAAGCATTACATATAACAAATTGAACATCTCATGTTGAGCAAGAAAGAGAGGACTTTAGAAAAAGAGCTGTGGGGCCATGTCACATACTTCAGTTGAGACAGACAGATCTAGAGAGTATAGCAGAACAAGAGAGATGACTGTCAGAATATGGACCTAGAAAGGGTTTTAGGGACAAATGGACCTGGAAATGTTTTTAGAAACATTTTAGAACTGAATCAAAACTGGCTGTTGGGACATGTCTTGTTAAAAGAGAAAACTGTAGAGACAAATCCCACAAGAGAGACTTCTAGAGGTGCTCATAGGGTCATAGCTTGTAAAGCTAAACAGATATCAAGAGACGACTGTCTGTTAAGTGATATAAGACATATTCTGCAAAGTAAAGAAAAGATGTCTTAGGACATGCAAGGGACGTTATGCAGGCTGATCTGGTCGGTAATTACCGGAAGATGAAAAGCTCAGACAAGGACTCATGGGTTATGGTCAAACACAATGCCCAGCCCAAAACCGACAGACTGAAACCATAATACTGACAAAGTTTTTAATGAAAAATGTAAAAAAAAAAATGTGCTTTAAAAAAATAAAAACTACATTTGTTAAACTTTTGACACATAGGGTGACAGTACATCTCATCTCTCAGAGTAAAGATTCAGAGTGTATACAGGAAGAGCATGCTGTAAACTCATTTATTGTGCTGGTATGTAATGAGATACACTCACCATCCACAAGGACCAAACAGGAACACTCTGTCTTGCCCTCGTTAGTCTCCACCCTGCATACATACTGTCCTTCATCCTCAGGCAGAGCTTTATCAATGCTCAGAGAGCACTTACCACCTGCTCACACACACACACACACACACACACACACACATTTAATTGCTATTCTTTTAGAGTTAAAGTAGTCGCTTCATCTAGGTGAAAGTTAACCTGTTTTGAAAGTATCTATTGGATGAGGTCAAAAACGTCTATGGGGAAAATGACAGATGCTGTGGGACTGTAATCCATACATTACATGCATATTCAATATTTTTCACATGCACGTCAACTTCTCTTGGTCACAGCACTGAAATACTTGAGTCATTTGAAGTTTTGTCAAACACACAGGGTTAGTAATGGCACGGGGGTCCAACCAGAGCACTCAGTCTACACCTACAAACAATTTTTACTCTTCAGATATGTGAAACATCATTACTGACAGCCCTATCGCATCACCAAACACCTTGATTTAACTCTTATCCAATTACACTCATTTTTAATGTCATTTGATCACTATTTTGACTGATTCTGATTGGACAAGTGGTATTCTAGGAGTGTTTGTGCATTTTTGGTGTTCCAGCAGCATAGTTAGTCCTGATGTTTGGGTAACACTTTATTTTGGATGGTCCCTTTTGAACATTCTGTTGGCAGTAAGTAACTTTACACCTACGTTTCAACTAACTAATAAAATCTAATAAATATCTGCTAACTCTTTGTTGTGATGATCTACCAACAGACATTCTACTGACTATAGGTAACATTTCAAGAACATGTCAACTTATTTTAATGCTAACCCTACCGGTCTACTGATACTCTGACACTTTAGTTAGAGTTAGGAGATATGTAGGTACAACTTTACTATTCAACAGAATGTGTCAAAGGGACCATCAAAATAAAGTAAACCGACATTTGAATCCGTCCCTGTTAAAAAAAATGAACATAGGCAGTTTAAGTAAGTTTTGAAGCATGACTGCTGGCTTAAGCTGGTCCTTTGCTGGTCATGAGCTGGTTTAAGCTGGTCCTAAGCAACTAGCTCCTGCTCAGGACCAGTTTAGGACCAGCACATGACCAGCTTATACCAGCTCATGACCAATTTAAACCAACTCAGGCCCAGCACATGACCAATTTAAACCAGCCTATGACCAGAAAATTACCAGTTTACACCCGCTAAAACCAGGCCTCAAAGCATACCTAACCAACTGGAATTTTTTAACAGGGTTGATAAACGTCCCAATGCCAAACTTCATCATGGACAGATGACAACAAATTAGCCCTCTTACATAATATTCAAATGTGAAATGCAACACTGACCATCATTAGCAATAAGGATGAATTTGGATGGTTTGATGAGTTTTCCATCAAGCGTCCATGTCACCTTAGCAGGAGACTCAGGTGAAAGCTGGCACTGCAGATGCAAACGTTCCCCGTCCAATACCGTCACGTCACTCAGTTTCTGCATAAAAACGGGCTCTTTCTTTCCAACAGTTTTTTCTTTTATCGCTCCATCCACACAGTTAACATCATTTTCCTTTCCTCGGGTGTCTTTATCTCCTTGGCTTTCTCCATTCCTGTCCTGGCTGGGTTGTTTCTTCTTGTTTCCCAACACGGATCTGAAGTCAACAGCTTCAGATTTGTTGGCTTGTGTTTTCACAGGGGATCCGAGACCGGGTTTTGGGCCTTGGCTCCCCTTTTTTCCAAGCACTGCTCTGAAGTCCACCTGCTGTGGAGAGTTGACTTTGCGTTCCTCTTCTGTCTGGGTCTTGGGCTTGATCTGCCGCTGGAGGTTCCCTCTGAAGTCCATCTGCTCGGCCGTGATCTCCTTCAGGTCTTCCTCAGAGACGCTCTTAGTGGTGACCTTGCGGCCAAGCACAGTTCTGAAGTCGATCTGTTCTGCCTCCTGCTGTCGGATCTGGTCTTCCCGATGCTCCTTAGTCTCCACACGGCGTTTGAGAAGCCCAAGGGTAGCACAGCCCTCCTCCTCGTCCTCCTGATCCTGTCTGTTGTGTTCCCAGAGTGGCTGGGAACTGGGAGTCTCCGGCTGTCCTCCCCTGCCTGGCGCAGTCCTCTCCACCCCTCGGCTGCCACAGGAAGAAGAGTGGAGAAAAAACACAGAGATGGTTAAAGCCCCAGCTAGCTCAGCCCACACTGGAGAGCGACTCACTCGAGGGGGAGAGTTAGTTCAACACGACAGAGTTGCATCAGAGATGACTTCAGAGACCTTATAGGGAAATGAGACCCGAATGAGGCCCCTAGACGAACCCACACAACAGCACAGCTGAGAGAGGAAGCATTGACAGAGTGTTTGGTTATAAAGAGAGATTATGTAGATTAAGTGCAGGGCTGTAAATATAACTTTGTGGCAAAGGAGAGCAAGAATAGAGGGAGAATGTACCATTTAGGAGACTCGTCAGCAGACGGCGTGGAGTCCTCGCTGATGAGCAGAGCGGCCACTGACCTGCACTCTCCTACTTTATTCCTGAGGTCAAAAGAAGATTATTGCAAACTGTTGAATTGTAAAGTAAACGAGGAACTAAGAAAACACAACACATCTCCAAGCATAATTTTATTGCATGTGAACTTAAAAATATCTCATTCATTTTATTCACCCAAAAAAATTTATTTTGCATAACACAACCAGGTTTTTTTTTGCATTTTTATAAATGATCCTCATGTAATTCTCATTTCTTACAGTAAAATGCCTATGATGCAATGTCTTATTATTAAAATCTGCATAAAAAAAAAAAAAAAAAAAGTGATAGTACTTTATGATGTATATTTCTCAATTGAAATAGTTATATTTAAAATAATATTGCTATTTTTATTGTTATATATATATTATTATTTTTCATGGTCATTAAAATCACGAAAAAAGCATTGGTCATAAAAAATAATGTCACAATGTAAAACATATAGGAATATTAATAAACAAATATATATATATTTTTTGGGGGGGTAAAGTGTATTTGATACAGTTTTATCTATAGAATCAACCATCAATCCATAGAATCAACTAAATAAAATTAATTCCTGTTAGAATTATAGAGAATTGTGTTTTGTTGTGTCAAAGGCTGGAGAATTCTTTGCAGATTTGGTGTGTGTTTCTGGTGTTTAAGTGTCAGCTATCAGAAACTGTATGACAAGTAAAGATCTTGTAAGTAGTTGAAAAATGGAAAAGACCTCAAAGTGCATCAACATTTCCAAAAAACAAATACCTAACTATACATACAATACATTAAACTTTATTATTTCTATTTTTAAACAATTCTTACTTGAGATGAATCTCATAGTTCCCAGCATGATGTGTCTTCACCTTCCTGATGAGCAATGAGACAACGTCTTCCTTCTTTAGGATCTCAAAGTCTCCACCTCCAGATATTACCTGCCCATCCTTCATCCAGAGGAATTCTGGGAAGGGGTCACCAGCGATCGCACAGGACAGCAGAGCGTGCTGACCCAGGGAGGCAGCAGTGGACTTGGTTTTAGTGATGAACCAGGGCTGAACTCCATCTTGAGGCTCTGTGAGCAAGAAATCAAAGTCCACTGGATATTCACATCCATATTCAGCAATTATATCAACATATTTCAATATCTAGTTGCAGATTAACCTACTTTGGAAATGTATTCAATGACGTAATGTTTCTAATAAGAAACAGTGTGATTTGTACCTTGTACAGTGAGTGAGGCTTCGGTCCGAGCGGCTCCGGCTTCATTCCACACCTCACAGGTGTAAGTGCCTGTGTCCTCGGGAAACACTTCCTGAATGAAGAGAGTATACTGACAGCCCTTCTTCTCAAAATTAAAATCCTCAGACTCTTGGATCTCTTTTCCATTATGCAGCCAGACCACCTCAGGAGCAGGATTTCCTACATACAACAGACAGCACACTTGCCATAATTAAGTACATTATGGTTAGAGACTGAATGGAGGTCAGAGGGGAAAAAAAAAACAAATAATCAACAGCACTGAAAGAAAGTTGAGGTCTATGATTTACAAGCCACAGTGCTGAAACTAGCATTGGGCAAAGTTACATTAATAATTAGGGAAAAAACACCTGCTTTCATTTTTCATTCAACAACTTCAAAAAGTTCATGAGGTCGCATGTTCATGCAGATACACAGCCAGGAGACCCCTGCATTACACAGGAAGTGCTCTCTCAATTATATAATCACCAGAGTTAAATCCTTTGTACAAACACGCACAAGCACATAAACACTAGGCGCAACACACAAGTGTAGAGTTAAATGATGCCTCTTAAGGGAGTACAAAGGAAATTCCATTCATTACAGCTAATCACAGCAAAGACACGATCTATCGAGAAATATGTGAAATAGATTTAGGTTTTGATTTTGTTTTTACTGTGCACATGCACATGCACATGCATCTATTAATTAATTAGGGAAACAGTGGTCTTACAATCACATACAGATAGACATTATATACACACACACACATGTAATTATATTTATGTAGCTAGCATATAAACAAATCTCATTAACCCTTTAAACATTGTACAGACAAAATGAAAACACCCAGCAGATATTGAATAAACTGTATAGTTTAATATATTTAATTAATATTTAATATAGATGATATGTGCGCTATTTATTTAATAGATGATTTAATGTAAGTATGTGATAAAAAGGTATTTAATGTTTTAATAAAAGTAAACATTACTCTGAAGATAAATTCCAGCAGACAAATATTTCCACTTAATAGATAAATGGAAAGGATCACTTCGGACAATGACAACCGTTACAAAACTAAAAAAAGAACACACAAACAAAAAATCGTACTCTGTTCTCCTTCTAAAAGAGCAGCTGATCTCGTGGTGACTTTTCATACCTGTCACTTCCACAGTCATGGTGACCTGACTGCCGTCCATGACCCTGAGATCCTGCAGACCTCTGAGAAACACCGGGGCAGATGACCTTCTCACATCAGTCACAGGAGGACCAGCAGACCTCTTAACGCTTGGCTTAGCTGGACAACAACATGCATACTGCTTAAACTAGGTTGACAACACAATTGCTGTAAAACTGGCCAAATTTTGACAGTAACATGCTGTTTTCCATTAAAGCAGTGCAATCTGGGTAATATTTGTCGTTTTCGAGAAAGCCTGCTGCCATAAAGTAAATGACTAACTCGTGTTATTTTCTGCGAGAGTGCCGAATTTTACCTTCTTGGCCAACCTATGACTTGACGAATGACGTGACTTACATCATACGTCGAGTCAGTAGTCAGCCAAGAAGCCGGAAGTCAGTTATGTACTTTAGAATTTGAAAACTAGAAATATTTTTGTCGCAAAAACCCATCGATCTGCTTCAGAGGACATGTGATAACCCCCAAAGGTGTATAGGTTAGTTCATGATGGATTTGTTCAATTTACGGAGCTTTAAAATTTTTTTTTAAAAAAAGCTTTACTATTGGCTTGTTAAATTTCCACAGATCTATCTGTATATTTTTCTCCATCGGTTGGTTATATTATCCTATTTGCAGCAGTCTATCACAGCAAACACAGCAGCAGTACTACACCGGAGTCAGTCACATGATTCATCTACACAAGAGAAGTTGGGCGACATCCTGTGTCAAACATGTTAGAACTATTAGATGATGTTAATGGATGTTGCAGGCCGTGGAGATGCTGTATCATAAGGTCAGTTGGGAATACAGCTGTTTTATATGAAGCTACTGGTCCTCTGGTACTTCCCTTAATCCGCTTCCCAAGATTAGTGTGAAGACGCACCATACTGCTATTTTTTTCTCCAGCGATATAAATCTCAACAGGTAAATAGCTTTTTCACCTGTCTGAACCTATAAAAATAGAATTTACTGGTATAAATGAACGTATTTAGGTTGATACAGTGATATTTTTGACTTGAATATAATATTAAGTAGCAGTAGGCTACTAGTGAAGCTGTTTAAGCATTGTATGTAATAATAAAGTGATGTTTCCGTTTAGTTTGCAAAAGCGGACAAAACATATTTTCTACCGAACAATATCAATATTCATATTTACAGCAGATGCATTCGAATGACTAAAGAGGAACGTCGTTGCAGAGCCGGCTTACAGTAAACACTATTTCAATGTTGCATATAAACAGCTCATTGGTTGCAGAATCAGCAGAGGCCAATCAGCTTACGCCAAGTAATAAATGACGCAGACCTTCAAACATCTATTTTTATATTTACTGTAAATGTTTGCACAGATGCCTATACCTAACTAGACAACAAACTGGGTATTCTTTATGCTTTCATGCATTACTTGAAAGGTATTATTCACAGCTATTGTACAATGGAAACAGCAGCATGACAATTCAAGGGTGATCACTAAGTTTAGTAAAAACGCACTGTTTGCAGGATCAGTATTTAGGGATTTTAAGGTTTTGTAATACTTTAATTCGTCTGTTCATTGCCTCTAAATGCAGTATGGCATATTTACATTAGTGCATGTTGTCTGAAAACGCATTAGTGAAAAAGTCCTGAAACCGATTTTTAGGGAGAGAGGGTAATTTCTCTTCAAGCTGTCCTCTGAGACTCAGATCAGATACGGCCGCTGCAGAATGTATGCGTGTGGGAAAAGACTGGTATTTTACAGTACATTTTTAACCCACTCGAACATGGAACCTCCACCATTAGACAACCCTCAAAGACTGCGAGAGAGCAGATGTTTCTCTAGTCCTCAGGACCTTAAAATAACTCAGAAAACACATCCACCATCTTCACCGATCAGCTGGACACATAGAAAACCCCTCCTGCGGTGTATGAGGGAAGTTAAAACTAACAAGTCTCGCTTTTTATGACTCAAATGCCTTCTGAATTTGGGCAGAAATGTATTTGGAACATTTGACAGAATAATATAATAACTTTTAAAATTCAAACAACGCCATCTGATGATCCCGCCGTTATATAATGAACATAAATCGGGGATTCTGAAGAGGTTCCAGAATCACAGGAGATTACTTTCTTGCTTAAAAAATAAATAAATCGTGGTTTAATTTATTTTGTATATATAAGTTTGGCTTCCCAGTTCATTTCATTTTAGAGCTGAAACTAGATGTCATAGCTTGCAAAAAACATGATAAAATTGAATTTAAGGATAAAACCAGGATTGCATTTATTTGACCATTCTGGGCTCAAATGTTATAGAAGTAAATCCATGAATATGTCACAACCAGAAAATGTCACGATACTTAAAACAATGTTTTAGGGAACTGTTTAGGTTTAAAATTATGTTTAAGCTATCTTTATTTCAAACAAATAATTTATATTTTCTATCTAATGCAAGGAAATTCAGACACCCATGCCACAAATGCCTTCAGGATCCAACACTTTTTCAATTCTGAATATACTGGCAATCAATAATACAGAGGAAGGGGACGTGTGCCTTACCTTTAACCAGCACACGAGCTGTACACACAGCTCTGCCCTGATCGTTCACAGCGACACACGAATACGTGCCTGCATCCTCCAGAACAGAGGTCTTAACCATCAGCTGAGCCGTTCTGTTCTCAAACACAGTGAGGGAATATGGGACGGGCTGATCTGAAAATACAGGACACAAAGATGATCAACAAATCAATTTCTGAGACCCTTGTAATGTAACATATCCCACTGAGCTAGAGATGTGGATGACACTTAAAAGATTGCTCCAACCCACAATTACGATTTTCTCATTAATCACTTACCCCCATGTAGTTCCAAAACCGTCTTTGGGAACACTAAAAACTGAAAATACTATTTGATTTGTTTAGAATGCCAAACAATTACTACAGTCAAGTTCCAGAAAATTACGAAAGACACTGTCATAACAGTCCATCCGCCGTCAGTGGTTCAATCTAATATATACAGTATATATATATATAATGCAAAAGAATAAAGTTTTGAGAAAAGTAAATAAAGTTTTGCTAACAATAATTAAAGTATTGAGAAAAAATACTATAAAATACTATATTAAAAAGGTCTAAGACCCAAGACTGAGACTCGATATTGTTTATTTTTCATTTAGTCTACATAACCTGTGGCATGAATTAAAAAAGGAATGTCACTTTTGCTCTTTCTTTTTTATTTCGCAATTTTTATTTTTATTCCCAAATATTTCTTGAAATACTTTCAATACAATACAATTCATTTCAAGTTACACAAATATAAATATAAATATCGCATGTATTTTTTTTCTCAATACTTTAATTTTTGTTTGCAAAACTTTCTTTTTTTCCATATATAAATGTGGCATTATTGTGACTCCATAAAAATGGCGCTACCATGATGTCGATGAAATGTAATGAAAAAGTCATCATTTTTATTTTCTTTGTGTACAAAAGTTATTCTTGTCACTTCATAAAATACAGATTGAACCGCTGATGGCAGACGGAGCATTCTGATGATGTTCTTCACAGAGTGGGACAGTCACAAGCCTCTTGGTTTTCATCTAAAATATCTTAAATTGTGTTACAAAGATGAACAAAGCTTTTCACAGGTTTTAAACGGCATGGGGGTAAGTGATTAATGACACAATATTCATTTTGGGGTGAAGCGTCCCTTTAATAAATTATGCAAGTTTGTGATTGGACAGAGTGCAAATTATGTAGATAATATTGCTGCTAATACACTAACAAAGTTCTTTGCTACAGGAGCGATCATAACAATAATAAAGAGCACAGAAGCGAGATTTTAGCCAGATCTGAAAGCCTAATTTCATTCAGCAGAAGTAAAATTCTGAGCATGACTATAAACACAACGGGAGAACTAGGGAGCGCATGGGTTTTAGTGGTTAATGTGATTATGTTTAATGTCCCAGAAAACCTCTGTATTCCCATTTAGGCACTTGTTAGCAACCACCTTTTTAAGCAAGGGAAAAAAAAAACATCGTATAGTATAAATATATAAAGTAAAAATACTCAAGGAGAATATATTATACGATAAAACTTTTGAGTTTGTGTTAAAAACAGACCTTATTTCAGGCATTTAACCAACACACGGTTCTGAATTTCGATCTCCGGTGATAGTGCCCTCTGTCGGCACTGTTAGGATAACTTTGTGATTGCATCTGTCAAAATATTAAATATACAGCATACAGCTCAAACTCCGTCTCTGCATAACGCTCATTGTCAAATGTTTTTGTTTGCTTTGGTGCTAAACGTGCACGAGACCACCGGGACACGAAGAGCATTCCTCTCGAAATCACGAGGAAAAGCTTCGTCTTTCTCTTTTTCAAACGTTGTTTTCTTTTTTTTTGTAAAAGCCCCGTTTTTCCAGGGATTGCAAAATGAAGCAGTAAGCTTTCTCTGTCTTACCGAGTCCATCTGTGCGTAATGTTTCAGGGTGAGTGATGCATGTTTTGCCTTTATATGGTTGTGAGGTCTCATATTTGCTCAAAGGCCACTGCCGAGGCTCACAGTTTCTCAGGGAAACCCAGAGTCAAACTCAAGAGATATTCATCCAGGCTGAAGTCTGTTGCGGAACAGCACACAGAATCTACCGTTCATTTCAAATTAAAACTGTTGAACCAAACGGCAAATAACTGAAATGAGCAGTTTTTCTTTGTAAAACTATCAATGATCTAGTCACAGTACAAAAACGTTTCAGCATACGTATTCTATAATTATATCATTATCATTAGTATTGTTTGCTTAGACAAGCATCATTATTACTTTATTATTACATTATTATTACTATCTCTTCCTCATAATTTGTGCAGTGGGAAGTTTCCATAGATGGTAAAGGGGTGATATGATGCGATTTTCAATTTTCCTTTCCTGATTTCAATAACGAAGAAAAAGCTTGCGTTTGAGAAATAACAGTGAAATGATATCCAACATCCCTTTAACCTCATATAGCACAGGAGGTTTGGAAAATTGATGGATGGAATATTTAGGTTTGTTTTAAATTGTTATTAGATGCTGGGATAATTTGACTCGATTGAATGTTGGATTGAAATTAAAACGTCAATGTAATTTAGCTGTAACAAAATTAAAGTAGCACTATTGCTATAATCATTGCTATAAAACTGTGGTTGCATTCACAATTTTACATGAACAGCAATTATAGGCAAAGAATAAATATAGGCAATGCCTATTTTAGCTGGACAGAGAACAGAGTGACACACACACACACACAAACACACAAACCTTTATAATAACCCTCTCAGACATGAACAAAGACAGATATTCCTTTTTTCCCTTTTTGAAATTAGCACATCACTGTCCTCTACTGGTTAAAAAGAGCTGCTTAACTTCATAGTCATAGACTTCATTATTCCACTCATTTATTAAACCTCACAATGTATTTGATTTCACTTCACTGATACTTTCAGCCTCACACAACTGACATTAAGTCTGGTTCACTTAGGCTTTTTTTCCTGTGTCTGTACATTTTATGCATTTTATTTCAGTTTGACATATTTTAGTACTTAAAGTTAAACTAAATGACAAGAAGAAATGCTTCCTTGGCAGCTAGTAAAACGAGTTTAAGTTTGTTGACATTTTGTTTTATGTAACAATAATTTTGTTTAAAGTAACAATACATAGTTTTAGTTTTTGTTTCCAAAAGTGATATTACTAGGGCCTCTCTGTGTCTTCTGCATTTTTAAGCTCTGTAGCTCTTTATTGATGCCTTTTGTTGTTGTTTTTATTCTATTGGTGTCTATTTAAAAAAACAAAACTAACTCTAGCTTTTCTAATCTTTTTTTTTTTGTATCGTTTTCTTTTTATTCATTATGCAATTAAAAAAAGTAAAAAAACACTAGCTTGCATGTTATTTTTGCATTCTATGTTTTGGAAAACATGACAAATCAAAAAGCCTCTAATATATATTTTAATATCTGATTGATATTACTGAGCCTTTCAGAGTTCTGCTATGTGCTGAACTGAAGAGAAATTACCGGATGAGCGGTCTCTCTCTTACCGTTGTGCAGCCATGTGAGCTCAGGCAGCGGTTTCCCTTCCACTGAACACTGCAGCACGAAGTCCTGTCCCTCTAACACTGAACAATCCTTCAGAGGAGAGCTGAACACCGGGGCCTTGGCCTCCGTCCTCACACCTACAACACAACGGATCAGCTGAAAGCAACCAATAGGTGGCACTGTCACACTAATAACAACAACAATACATATTACTTTTTAAACATTTACATTAAACCAATCAAAAGAATCAGTGGAGGCATTTGAAACGTTTCTGACATAAGTTCTGTTTCAAATAAATGCAGTTCTTTTAAAAAAATTGATTCAATACAGGAGCTGCAACATCTCATAAAATTGAACTTTGAACTAATATGAGTTTATATGTAGAAAGATATAAACGCACTACAGAACAGGGATGTCACTGTCATTTTTACTGTCGTAGCGAAAGGGCTCTCTATAAGGATAGATGTGTGAAGTGAAGTCTTACGCTTGACGGTCAGGCTCCAGTGGGCCGCACACTTTCCTCTTTTGTTGGCAGCGGCGCAGGCGTACTGTCCCGTGTCAGTTATGTGAGCGCTCTCCAGGCTCAGGACATGCAGGCCGCCCTCCTGTCGCGTGCTGACGCCCGATCTCTGTCTGAGAGGAGCTCCGTCCTTCACCCAGCTCACTGTCGGCACCGGAGACCCAGACACTGACAGAGCACAGCAGCACATTTACCTTCATCTACAGGCTTTCTTACTGATTTGATTCAAAATTAATTAAATTAATTTCTATCATTTGTTTAACTGACTGTAACATAGCCATGGTAAAATATCTCTGTAAGGCGAATTTGTCCAAAAAAAACCCCAATAAAATTACAAATATTTACCCAATACCCAGCTTTACGGTGCATTTATCAAAACTTCTACTCTTTGAAATATGGTGAACTGCTGAATAACGTTAATGTTAAAAAGATTAAGCTTTAAGGATAAAATACACTAACATTATAATTATTGATATATATATTTCTATGTGAAGAATTATATATTTAAAAAATATTAAACTCGAATAACACACTACAGATCCAATTATAATCAGCTACTTTGTGCTTTAATATTAAGTCAACCCATCAAAATAAGCACAGCTCTTACACTATGGTTTAAAATGTACTTAGTAAAAGTAATTGTATTTTGCACGCATTTCACAAGTCTCATCCTTTGGCCAGAGGTTAGAGCTGACGCATGAACGTCTCCTGCTGAGCAGTGATTTTTAGCTCTATAGTAACCAATCAGCATCAAGACCAGAACTAAATAACCCGCAGCTTAATTCCGGTCATGTCAGCTGACTAATTTACCTTGGCATCTGAACGTGACCTTCTCACCCTGCACAGCCTCTCGGCTCTCAGGCTGGGACTCAAAACTGGGTGGAGTTTCTAGGAAGTCCGTTTTGCTCTCTTTGGTTTCCTGACGGGCGTCTCTGCTGGACTCCAGCCGTGATGCTTCAGGAATCTCTTCTGCAGCTCTGAACGAATCCCAAGCTTTTCCGATGCCACGAGGCTCGTTCTTTACGATGTTTTGACTTCGTTCATTCACAAAGTTTGATCTCTTTTGACCAGCGGCTGATCTTCCCTCTGTGGGCTGGCTGGGAGGTTGTGAGGATGGTGATGCTGTTATTTTTGGTGCCTCTGTTCTGGTCGCAGAATGAAGACTAACTACAGTAGTACTGGAGACCGGAGCCCGTGTCTCTGTGGTTGCAGGCCGGACGGATGTGCTGGAGGTTTTCTGTTCAGTGTCCAGACCGTTGGTGCTGTGCTTGACCTCAGATTGTGTAGAGAGATCTTGAGGTGGTTTGGGCAAGCTATGAAAAGAAAGATCGTGAACAGTCAAGTGAAAAGGCATTGCTGACTGTAAAGATGAATTGGAGCTAAGGGAGACAATAAGTAACTTTGTATCTACATGTCAAATAACTTTCATTAGAGTGTTAGTAGAGTATTAGTGGACTGGTAAGGTTAGGGTTAGAATCAGTTCACATGTTCTTGAAAAGCCATCTATAGTCCGTAGAATGTCTGTTGGTAGAGTTAAAGACATTAAAGAGTTAACAGATAATAATCAGACAGTCTACTTATATGAAAGTTAGTTGACTTGTAGGTAGAAAAGTTACTTATTTTCAACAGAATGTTAATAAGAGACAATCAAATATAGTGTTACCTTTTTGAAATATTTAACAGAAGTCTATATCATTTCTGTAGACTTGAAATAAAAAAAATAATACCGTGTGCAAATTCTGACTTGTCTTTTAAATGTGCCATTTTGTTGTAATAGCAAGCTGTAAATAAAAGCTCTTCACTTACGTGACCGTTTCAGTGTCTCCATCTGCAAAAGAACACAATAAACAATGAAAACTTTACAATCTGAACTGTGAGCTATTTAGCTAAACTGGATAACATTAAGACATTAATGAAAGCCATATACTGTAGTTATTGCTCTAAGGAGTATGGTCCAACAAAGACCCGAAGCACCAGACTTACTTACTTTCCAATTTTTAGATGTTTAGATGCATGATTTTTAGATGCAAACAGCTCTTTTCAAAATATGAGAAGTAAAATTGCAACTGTGAGCTGAAATAATGAGAACTAATACTTCATTCACAAAACAAAGGTTTCTATTCATAGCCGCTCGTCCTTATCTGTTTCTCTCGTTCTGTATCTCTTTGTCACCTTGAGCTATGAGTTCAGCGCTGGCAGAGGCTTTCCCAGCGCTGTTGGCCACCAGACAGGTGTAGACACCGGCGTCCTCTGAGCACATGCGGCGAATCTCCAGGAAATGCATTCCTGACCTCTCAAACGTGTTAAAGCGATCTGACTGCTGGATCTTCTCTTCTCCCTGAACGAGGAAAAGCAGTGGGTGAATATATCACGACCGAACCTATGACTTCAGACGCTCTTCAATCACCTTATACCACTGCACCAGAGGCTGGGGGCGTCCCGTGATCTTGGCTGAAAACTTGCCACACTGTCCCACTTTGAGATACAGGCGAGAAGGTTTAGTCACGAACTTCGGGGGGCTTTCACCCCAGATACTGGGTCTGTTCTCTACCGCAGGAACACCCAGAGATCCACTGCTGACAGAAGACAGAAAACATGAGGAGCACTAGTAATTCAGAAGACTAAGCCCAGGAAATTTTAATTTGGTCTAATTATATCTACAGGTGGCTGGCAGATCAAAATGTTAATTTATATATATATATATATATATATATATATATATATATATATATATATATATATATATATATATATATAAACCAACCAGCTGTGAGATTGTTACAAACCAAGCATAACATAAACCAGAAAGAAACAAAAAAGGAAAATTCGATCGATCAATGAGTCAACGTTAATGCATGCAATTTCCTTTTCAGGCAGTATGTGTCTCACCCTGCTCTGTTGGACGAAGGAAGACTGTATTTTTTCCCTGCATTTCCTGTGTGGGATGGAAAAGGATATTCATTATATTCCGAATATAAAGTATACCCTTATCAATAAACACACAGAACTCATTACAAACATAAAAACTGAAATCCCCCTCTTCTTTTTCTCCTTCCTTCATAAACATGGCTTGAGCAGAGCTGCGTGTTGTAAAATACTCGAATAGCTCCATATGTTTGTGTTTTTGTGTGGTATGCCGGAGGAAGTTTATTAAGCATTTATTAGTCTATAAAACAGTACAGATGTGCTTCATCTCTGACTGTGGATGTTTACTGCAGGCAAGAAGACTATAACATGAGAAATGCTGAATATATTGTAATGTAAACTTTTGAGTGTATGCGTTACAGGGTAAACTGCAAAGTTGTGTTTATTCTACACTGTAATATTTACAGTGTGCAGGAAATTTGTAATTTTTAGGAATATAAAATGCTTTATTTGCCTTCAGGGGAAAAAAAAAACCTAACAAAAACAGTAGGTAGGTATTATGCAAATGTACATAATGAAAAAGCTTAATGTTTACCTCGTAGCACACACATTTTTGGTAACATTATATTTTACGGGTTACACCTATTCAATTGGTTATTAGCAAGCGTATTATTCTAATATTAGCCATTTGTTAGTGCTAATTAAGCACATGCCTTATTCTGAGAGTTGTACAACAAACTATGGCCAAAACAGTCCAAACGGCATGACGATGAGGATATCCAAAACTGCATTTTAGGTAAAATGTTGTTGAATTTACTTTTTTTTACGTTTTTAAAGGCACTATAACGCACTTTAAACGTACTAAACGTGTAAATACTTACGTATTTTCAGCCTTTAAACTGACATATTGACTACACCTAAAAACATCCTTATGAATATTGAAATCGAGACATCCCTATTATTTTTGTTATGTGGGATTTCTGCTGCCACTTCGTTTCCAAAAAAAAACGGCTATTTTACAATTTAAATGTCGCCGCTTCCATCGACAGGTTTTGCTGCAGGATACTCGAACGCTCATTGGCTCTCGCCTGCATTCGTCACAGATTGCGAGGTGCAGTGTTTCTGATTAGTTGTATTCGGACGATGCGCGTTCGTGACTGCAAAACATCGCCATTTGGTTACTTTTGGTATTGATTTTGACAGTGTTGCAATAAATAAACGATTGTGAATGCTTTTATCTGTCTTGTTTCTCTTATAATGTACAGATATAGTTATGTTTAGGTTTAGAGGTAGGAGCGGGATTAGCGACTATAAAAATATTTTTAAATGTTATGTTGCTACGAAAAGTATTTTCCTCCTATTTCAGTGAACTGCGATTTATATCCTTTCTTATTCGATATAAAATGTGTAGGTTTAGGTTTGGGGGTAAATTATGCGGTCCAAAAATCTAAATCTCTTATTGACAAAATGTGTGTGTGTATGTGTGTGTGTGTGTGTGTGTGTGTGCGTGCGCGCGTCATCATTGCAATGGGTGATGGGAATTGAAGTCCGGAGTGAAATACAAGCAAGAGTCAACAAAAAAAGATTAAATTAAAAAATAATCTTGTTGCCTTACACTTTTAAACTTTTTCTTTAGATTTTTTCCAGTGAAGGTGATGCTTTACCTTCCACAACGATCTCCACTGTGACCTGACGGCTCCCAGCATCATTGACAGCTTCACAGGTATACCGTCCTCCATCGTTGTCCTGGACGTCTTGGACCAGCAGACTAAAGCTTCCACGAGCACTCTGCTCCATAGAATAATGATCTCCTGCTATCAGTAGCTTCCCATTCCTAAACCAGCAAACCTGGGGCTCTGGAAAACCACGCACCTGACAGAGATCACATGTACACGGAGATAAACACTCCAAGAAAAGTCCAATTATTCAAAATAAGTTAACTATGTCTTTCTCTGTTGCAAAGCCGCACAACCGCATAAGACTACATCAGCAGTAATTAGTCATTACAGCTGTACAAGCAATCTAGTGAGATGCAGATATATGGCAAGAATGTCACTGAAATTCCTGAGTCTGACCAAAGGAAGCTGCTGGGTGTGTAAAGCAAGCCAAGGCTGTGTTCTGTAATTGAAAGGTTCGGTGAGACAAACATGAACAGCATTCTGGACATGCTTGCAACTCAGTGAACAGAAACGGAAACAGCCTTCGTTATTAGTTACTCAGTAACTGATTATCAGCGTTGCGCTGCTTATAGACAACAGAGACTTCTGCTGCTTTTTTCCTGAGAGTGCTGCATGTGTGTGTGTGTGTTGTCGGATGAGCAAGAGACATTTTGGTAGCACTTTACTTTAGGGTCTCTTAACTAGTTGCTAATAAGCATGCATATTACTACAATATTAGAAATGTATTAGTACAAACTAAGCACATATTAATGTGTTATTCTGCATGAGTTTATCCCTAATCCTTCCCAATACCTAAGCTTAACAAACATCTTAATAACTATTAATAAGCAGCAAATTAGGAATTTATTGAGGGACAAGTCATAGTTAATAGTGAACAGGTGTTCTCTATTACAAAGGGTTACCAAAATTTCAAAACAGTTGCAGCACCTCTATTTTACTATTTTTTGTTATGCCAGACAAAAAACTAAACTAAACAAAACAAAAAACATGCTCCTGTACATATAGTTTTGTATAATTACCATAGAATATATTGAGTCAGTTTACGTCACCTTCATAAATAAAACCAGAAAAGAGCCAAAATACAATACTGCACATTGTTTATTCATGTCACATCTTTGGACTTTTGTTGTTGTTTTTCATGTTCCACGTGCTGTGTATGCCCTAATTTTTCGTTTCAGTTAATTGTATCACTGTCTTCAGGTGTGTCTCGTTAATTTAGTAATTTACTTTGTCGCCTCTGGCTTGCTTTGTTGGGGACACTTAACTTCTAGTGATTTAACGTCGAATTGAATTGTATGATCAGAGCTTTAAGGTTTGAGCTTTCAAATAATCTAATAAGACCTTGATAGTTACTGGCCCTCCAGAAGCAGTAAGCACCTCTTAAAAGACTACGGTACACACTAGGATAATACAATAGTACTATGATAATTCCCGATATGCACTTACTCACTGAAATATAATTCCCTCTTTGAATCCTGCAAGCACAATGTTAGGCTAGTTTTGAGTGCTTTTGATTCCAGAAAAATCTTTAACATCTTCAACGATGAGTCTATGAGTTGACACTGTGACGTGAATGGCATTGCAGACTTCCTTAACTTGCTTTTTTTTGATTAGGACTGAACTTGCCTTAGCGTGCAGTGCGTAATCATGCATTATTTTCATTCATCCGGAGAAGTCTTTGTCTCTTGCAGCATTGAAATATCTATCGGTTATAGATCAACACGATGAAAAGGGCACCTGATCCGTCTACAATAGAAGCACCACAAATGCCTGAGTCATTAGGATGGGAGCGGTACAACTGCTCTTCAGAGCTCAGACACTCTCCTGTTCACTTCACTGATCTCTTTCTGCTTGTTTTCTCTCAGTTCTGTCGACCATTACAAATCTGCGTGCCGCCCGTGTCTAATAAGGACACCGTATGGATGATCTCTCTCCATTGAACCTCTCGTTTACCAATGCATGGCGTGTCTCGTTTCCACAGATCTCAGTGAAATTGCTCAACACTGCAGACTGGAAGAGGACCAGAGTAAAATCACGAAACGCAAGCTTCCTCTCTATCTGCAGACCAGCAGTACTGCACAGCCACTTCACATGAAACAAAAATCAGAGGAAGCTGCTAACTACTCCAAGCTGCAATGGATTTCAGATCGAATATATACAAATTTATACGGTTCGATGGCTTAGTAGACGATAGATTGATTCCAGATGCCCTTACAAAATTCCAAGGCTAAAATGAGAAGAAAAACTTTACCGTGCAGCAAGGGTTTCTTGGAGCACGTCAAGACTGGCCTTTCGTCCTTTCAGTCAAAAGTCCACTTTAGTGCAGATTTGCCCAAAAATAGCAATATTAGCTTTTAATTCTCTATTGAATCAGAGCAGCGCTGGAATTTCCTCTACTTCGGCTGCTGGTTTTTCTTGTGTACACGCTCTCAGTTTGAAGTCTTTACTCTGAGACTTGTGGTCGGGAGCTCTACCTCAAAAATCCAGCAGGACTCACATCCGATGCTGAGGGGAGGAAAAACACAGGGTTGTTTGCACAAAAACTCTGCTTTTTTGTTTGTTTTCTCTCACACAATTCATACTGACAGCAAAAGTAGGGCAAGTACGTCTTCAACAGAGCCTGACGCAGAGAAGACGCTATTGTTTTCACAGCATATTCATCTAAAAGCGAATCCTCATTGCGATTATTATGAAGAAAATATGCGTGTTTGTTGCGCAACCCAAACTCGCAACCAACAGTTCAACAGTTTCTGCTGCTTTTTAAATAGCAAATACCATTGACAAGATCAGACGAAGAACTGAAAGACATACAATTGAACAGCAATGAAAAATGAACAGCAGGTGAACTGAATAATTAAATAAATGTATCCGACTCTCTAACCGTTATAGTGTCCACTATACTGTCCCCCTACTGAAAAACATAACTGAACAGAACATAACCACGACATTATATTGGTAATAAATGTTAATATTTGGCTAACGATGCTTTTGGAAAACACAGAGTTGGCAGAGCACTGCATTTCGATCTCATAGGAAAATATTTTTCGTATGAATTTGTACGATGTATGGTTTTCAGAAAGAACAGGCATCCCTGAATATCACAGAGGCATAAACAGATTGTGCAAGAATTTGAAAATAAATTAGCCACCGGTTCACCAAAACACAAACACTTTAATTACTGTGAATGTTGTGTTGGGTTGACAGTGTTCTTGCTGTTACCCAAGCTAATACCACAACCCTCCACAATAAACTCATAAATTTATAATCTCTGACAGTGCAGGAAGAGTTACATGTTGTAGCAGCCACTAAGTATAAGAGTTATGGATTACACTTTATTTTAAGGAGTCCCTGTTACAGTGTAATTATACATTTAAATACTGAGAAATATTAGTTAACTACATGTACTTACAAACAGGGTTAGAGTTAGTATTAGGGTTGTCCTAGTAGGTTTACTTGCATGTAATTATTCATAATATACTGTTATTACAGTAGTAACAACGTATAACTCATACTCATACTGTACTAATAGCTCAGCAAACTTAACAAACACTACTAAATACACTCTCCGTGGTTAGTACATTGACAGTAATACACTGTGACTTACAATAAGTGTTCAAATACTTTTCAGGGGCACTGCATGTCCGCATTCAACCACAACAGCAACAGCATAAGACAAAACTGCATACCCAGCTTGTTCTAATATGTCAATAATCAATGTTTTTGTGCTACAAGATCACTAGTAATCAAAATCCACTCATCTTTTAACGAGACCTTTAATCTACTGCCCAGAACTCATTCTAGGGAACATCAAACTGCTCAGACATGCTCCGAGGCGTCTCACAAGATTTCTCACTTAGAAGCCAAACCAAGACACAGCGCAGAGAATGTCCAGCTGGGAATTTTTTTTTCCCCCTGAATTCTTTTTTTATGGGATATAATTTGTTTTTCAATGACAGGCATTTCTTGTTTGTAGTCTAAACATGATGACAGCCCCCCAACTAAAACAATGTGGATGAATTCTGGAGTCTGAGATGATTTCATAAATAAGAGCGCAGACTGGATGCTCCACGCAGAGTTCGGACGGTCCCTGGACTGATCTGGAGTCAGTATTGGGGATGTCCCACCTGGCTCTCATTATAGGGCCTCGGACAAAATATTCACTAATGACCTGCTGTTACTGAAACGCAGCCAAAACTTTACATAGCACATAGCTAACCACATATTATAAAAGAGTCACTATATGCTCAATTTAGTGTATTCCGAGCTATCCGTTCAGTAATGTACACACGCCACACACTCTGATAAACAATCCACTCACAGACTTTATGAATGAAGTGTAATCTGACTTTTATGAGTATAAACCAAACTTGCATTTTCTAAACCATTATATAAGTGCTTACAAGGCTGAGAAAGAATAGTTTTAAAAAACCCAGCCTCATTGGAAAAACGCATAGGCGATGAAGTTTCAGCAAAGTGATATTGCAGCTTTCAGCACGAAATGTCCAGTGAGTTGCATTAAAAGTTTGCTTAAATTAAATGTATCTGGCGACATTTATTTCAAACTTTATTGCATTTACACATATCATACCGCCTACTCTAAACCTAACCGATAGCATCGATAAAGCAAAAGAGATGACGTATATACATGACTGTAAAATTCAATAGTTTACCTATTCCGATTTATAGCATTTACCTTGCTTCTACAGGTTCAGGGGTACTTAGCATGACTTGATGATGCTTTAGGGTACGCATAACCAAAAACCAAAAAGATAAATGAGTGTTAAATTAATTGCGAGGAAGGAAAAGCAGAGCGGAGATGGATGTCCATGCATTGCGAACGCCTCTCATAGCTGTAACGGGTGGCACACAGTCTCTGAAAGCCCCTCGGGTCATGAAGGTTTACACAGTAAACTGATACGCACCGCTCACATTCCGCTGGGTAGCGGGCCGAAACATCAGGCTGTTGTTTGACAGAGAACTCAACCTCATGTTTCTCTCTCCCTCTCTCTTTCCTGTTATCACTTTTTCCTGGCTTCACCTTCGCTGTTAAAACCTGGCGAGGTCACGCACCTGATATACTGCGGCACAATCAGTCCAGAGACTCCCAGAGCACTCAAACACGCTGATATCATTAACACATGCTCCTCTCTCTTACACAGAACTCAATCTACACATCAACACAAGCCCTTTCCCGTACAGAAATCACCGAAATAGCTTGTTTAATATACACGTGAAATATCTCCACCAGAGTACAATGGTTTTATTTAAGTACATAATCAGGTACACCGTATGTTTGAACACATTAGAGCTGTCGAACTAAATACTGCTGCTTAAATATGTTCAGATATGCTGTTTAAAAGATATGGGAGAACCTGATGTCTCACCTTTTCTTTTCTTTATGGAACAAGCTTTGCACCACCAGGAGTGTGTCTGTTGTTGAGCACTATTAAGCCTTTTATCTGGAACGCACTCAAAGTAATGTCAATGTGAAAACTTTTAGTTTCTAGATTTTTTTGTGTTATGGAGCAACATCACTTTGAATGGAATCAGACAATTAATTTAAGTTTCTAGTTGACTGACGTTAGCTGAACTCTTTTGCCCCCTTGAGTACTGGAGTGCTTTTAAAAAAGGTGTCTAGGTAGCCAGCTGACTTTAGATATGTTATTTTTTTGGATTTTAGAAAAATAACCTGCTTTAAAATCTATGTTATTTAACCTTATTAATACACTGTATACAGTAGTCAACATTTGAAGTAAATGAAAAAAGTGAATTGAAGGTTTTATGGCAACTTTGATTAAATGTTAGATCTTTTTTTAAATGTTGACTACTACATGTATCAACAAACGGTGAACAAATATTTTATACGTATAGTGAGAAATTACAAACAACTGATGTATTGGAACTGCTGTAACGAAAAAACGGATAGAAAAAAGATGAATAAGAGCGAGAGAAAGGAAAGGAGGAGGAAAAGTAATACGTTTGTGGAAGTACAGGTCTACCACATCTGTTTCCTATAAGCTTCTGTTCAGTCCCAATCTTCTGAAAGTCAGTGTCTCACAGAGTGAGACAACATCTTTACTACCATTACTATGGCTTGTATTAGTGACAAACTAATAGTATTCATTTTCAGCAAGTCTTGTTATAAGTACATTAATTATCTTAAAATCATGTACCATTTTGAGAAAAAGCATGCTGTTTTAAATCTTGCATCTATAATTAACGCTAGCTGGATTCACACAGAAGAATCTAATATTATAAGTGGGTGGAGCTAGGTGTCCCCTTCGGCCTCCTTGATTTTAACCCGGGGACCCACTTGGCATGCTCCCGGTTGAGGGCCCCTACCTGGCCTTAAATATCCTGGTTCCACCACTGATTATAAGAAGAGAGCCCAGCCATATCTAAAGACAAAAAACACGTGGGAGTGTGCTCTTTTGACTTGGGTCAGCACCTTAGCAACTAAGGTTTTTCAAAATCAACAAAACCAAACCTGTTTCTTTATAATAGACACCACTCCCAAATAGTTACAGCATAATGACTGATATTGTTTGTCTTCAGAATGTTTTTCTACACAATATAGATGGAATAACCGCAGACACATCCAGTCTCCCAAATTTAAAATAAGGCCTACCGTCTGAAGCATGATCTATTGTTGCCACTGTAGCTCTTTCCAGCCATAAGAAGTGAGCTATGTGCTTCTCCGTCCCTGCGAGAGAGGTGTCTGACAGTTTTATTGTGGATTCTCTTTCCTGATTAGACTGCTGCCGAACTGGGTCTCGCTGTGGTCCTGCAAAGAGTTTTAGAGCATGTCTACCTCTACACTATACAAGTAATAATGTAGTATTACTTTAGGCTTTGTCCTTGTGACATCGGTGACATATTGCCTGTTTATACATATCTTATAAAATAGATTTTTACATTGATCATTGTACTATATTCAATTACAAAAAAAAACACCCTTAAGCGTATCGTAAAACATACACAGATATTAGTTGATCACAAGCCAGTCAGACAGTCATTTCCTGTTTAATTGGGCGGCGCTCGAACAGATAAACTGAAGTCCTCAAGTCTGATTCTATGAGATGTGTTAGATCACAAAGTAACCAGAGAAAGTTCTCTGCACAGGGTGCCCCTGAACGTTTACGCTCCACAATAAATCTAGCAAATAGAGGTATATGCTTGTGCATGCATGTCTGTTTAAATCTATTTTATTATGCACCAAGCTTTGCCCAAGTAGATAGTAGTAAGTAGGCCTACTACTTTGAATATTATATTGTTCAAACCTCATTGTAAAATATGAATTGCTTTCATACAATTCATTTTACATGTCAAAGGGCTAGATATTTTTTATGACCATAGAGAAGTTTCCGTCCCTAGGCTCTTTGCTTTTGGTTCTCTGTTGTTTTTGATTCTTTTCATTGTAATAAAGTGACATTAATGTTCACCTCCCTTTTTCAGTATTGCAGTATTGCATTATTGATTGTTGCATCTATCTATTGTCTTGTAGTCCGGGTAGCACTCCAAACGCTCTATCATCAGAACATCATCAGGACATCAGAACAACCCAGTTTCATTGTTCATGCTAAGTTATTGAATTTATAAAACTAGTTTATTCTTTTTACATACTTAATACAGCTATAACGTTTCCAAAGATGGGCATCAGAGTCTAGACTGTGTTGTCTAAAAAAACGCAGGAAGCTTATCAATCAATATTTGTCAGTCATAAGCCATTTGACATGACGGTGACAACAAGCCTAAACAATTCAAGCAAATAAAGAATGAAAGGTGATCAATAGAATCATACACATGGCTTTATGTGAATGTTTTGGCGGGCATTCAAACATGTCAGAAACACATAGGCTGCGTTTACACTTGGCATTAACATGCGACCGTCTATCCAGATGTTGTTCATTTACACATTGAAAAGATAAGTATATGATCAGAATGTTATCTGATCTGTGTGTCCTGATGCAGAGGGAGTCGAGGACAATTTGCAATCGGATCTCAGTGAAACGTAAACGCAATTCAGCCATCGTATCCACGTCACGTCACACAAAACCCCGCCCACTATACCCCCGCCCCCTCTGCCAGCAGGAGGCGCTGTTGAAGTGATACATTAGGTTTCCCCGGTAACCGCTATACACAATACAAGGCTCCGCCCACAAACTCTGTTTTATCAGGCATTAAGATTAAATTACATGAAAAATTACAGTGAAAATTATTTAAAAATTGTGTTGCTAAAAACACTGTAGCCATTTGTATGGATGATTGACAGTCCAGATCGGATCACGAAGATCGCAAGTTAGATCACGTGTGTGATTGGATTCCAATTTTTAGAATTCATTCTCAGTTATGACTGATAGCTCTATCTGTCTCTTCTCTAGAAGTCCAGATAACTTGGAAACACTTAATTTCTCACAATATTGTCGACTTCATTGCACAAATACAGATTGAACTGAACTGAGCTGAATGATGACATCAGTGATGTTAATCGATGATGAACTGACTTTAACTAAATCGTTGAGTGCCAGTCCTCTTGCATTATCAGTGCACTACTCTCCAGCTGTAAAGCTGCTTTGACAAAATCTGTATTGTGTCTTCACAAAAGTTTTGTCACATCAATTCATATGAATCAAGATATTTACTGAAGTGTTGTGTAGAGATATATGATAGCTTTACACGGTGAACAGATCATTTATGTGTGTTGATGATTGTTTAGATGATATGTGATAACATCACTGCTTAATACATAAAGTATGGACTAACTCATTTACCTTTTTTTACCCTTTATGAATCTAAATTGCAGTTTACTGGACATCCAATGAATTTTTGTTTGTTTCATTTTATAATTATTAAGATTAACTATCTCTTTCTACATTTTTTATCACCCCCTTTTGGTAAAATCCTGCTGTTAAACCATGCTTCAGTGTAACTTTTGATGCTTGACTTCACCTCTCAGTGCCCCGAAAGAAAACAGGAGTACAACAGGAAACTAGGAGTCACAAGACAAAGGTATTTTAATCCCTGTTTGTGCTCTTTCTTCTGTCTCACAGAACTGTTAGTACAGAACACAACACAGTGAGACTCACGACCTCAAAGTCCCATTCAGCCCTTTAATATGACGAATATGTCCTTCATCTTTTGACATAAAAGAGTTCATTGTAAATGATCTTTATTTTATCTCAAAATGCCCCACTCGTCCAAAAATAGCAATTTTGGAAATTAAGCTGCAAAAATGACTCAAATTGCGAAAAAGTGCGGTTGTGTTTTAAAGCTAGATTCTGTGTGTTATTTTCAGGTGTTGTTCTCGGCCTAGGAATGTTAGCTGAGAGCAAAAACAGACACTGTCTGTGTAAAAATGAATGTAAAATCTGCCAAAGTGTTAATACATGAAGATAGAGGAGATCCTGTCAGACTTTCCACTCACGGCCTTAACAAATTCACTCCAATCCAGCAGCTGTACCTGTGCTCAGGGCTTTTCTGTGTCTGCTAGAACACTTTATGCTCAAGGAGCGATTCAGAGTTATACTTGCAGAAAACCCCTGCGCCATATGGAAATACTACAGGTACCAAAAAGTCTCAGAAACTCAAGACTGTGTGACCTTAAATGGAATGTCTCATAGTCTACATGTCAATAAATTACACTAAATAGGGAACTCAATTCTTATATCCTCTGAAGAAAAAGCGAATGGTATTTGTCCATCCTAGAGTGCTGTGGTTGTTTGCTAAAGTGTTTTGAGAGTTTTAAGAACCTGAGGCAAACAAAGCAAACTGCTGTGTTGCTTCACAATAACTTTTTTCCTTCAAAATAGTTTGAACAGTTACAAGTAAAAGGAGCTTTCTGTGTCTCGTGCTGCCATCAAGTGCAGCTTTGGCCATTCATACGTAGCCTAAACAAAACTAAATAATCATATTGTAAACAATAATCCCAAATTGCATCTGAATTCAACTGATGAGATTGAATGAAGTATCTAAAATGCTTTGAAACTGAAAATTGGCCTTTGTTTCTTTCTGGTCTCTAGGTATGATTGAAGGATTGGATATTTTAACCAGTTCTTATTTCCAAAATTGTAAGCATGAAGTCTTGGAAAAGTAACGGCATTCTTTAGGGCTTTTCACAATACATCCGACCCTAGGTTATTATCATTGGTCTAAACCTTGCTTTTATCCCCGGTTGAAAGAAACCTTTCATATTTGTAATTGTGTAATTTAGAAGGGGGTTATCATGACTTCATGACATCTTTATGAGCACAGCTTGTGCACTTTTGAAATTTGAGGGGGAAAATGGCAAAATGATTATGGAAATTTGTCATTTGGAGTTTTTATCTGGGCAGATATATGTGCTGCATGCTTTCTTTTTAATAACAAAATGTCCCACTTATATTAAGTGTCCCGATACCTGTGAACATAGTAACTATCGCAGTGTAAGTACGTATTGGTACACAGTATCTACAGCTGTAATGTCTGTGTAACTACACATATATAACAACCCTCAGAATGGCGTGTGTAAGTACAAATGTGTACGGTTACTATGAAACTAAACCACCAGTAGCTTTCATTTTAATTAATAAGTCGTTGAAGCCTTCGAACAATTCGTTCAGATGGCTGATTCATTCAAGGATGAAGCAAGTGCCTGTCCTCATGAATGGACCACTGAATCATTGACTCAAATGATTCAAAATTCAAAAACGTGAAACATTTATTTAAAAAAAAAAAACACTGTTCTGTGTGTTGTGTGCGACTGTTCTGTTGTGATCTTTGTTTAGAACTATTTTCGTTAATCAATGGAGCAGAAACTGTCAACAATATATCCTTTCAATGAATTAACCACTCATTTTAACTCTTGCATACAATGCCAAATTTGCATTTTTCTTCTCACTCATTTCACTGCAGTTAGATATTTTAGTCAGATCAGTTGTCCAGTCAGACAAGTAAAATTCTCTCCTTTCACTTGCTCCTCAAAAAATCTATTACTGTATGTAAAATTCAAATCCGCTATGGCTGAAATCCCCCCGCATTTGGCAGGTGTTAATGTCAAGCCCTTGCAGCCAGTAAGTTAAGCTTTACATATAAATTCTAGTTGGTGTCCAGAATGTTACTCTTTAATTTAACTTGACAGTTCCTGAGGAGTTACAATGTAAGTACACTGGTATTACAGTGCTGCACCAACTCCAGATCCAATTTCTCCCGCTTTACATATCCCTAAAGCTGCCCATCTTTCCCCCTTGGATCAAATTGTTCCATTTACTCTTAAACATGTTGTTAGGAAATGCAGTAGTTACTTTATATATATTACATGAGCACTTACAGTACACATTCCGCTCTGAGGGTTGATGCATTATATGCATTATATGCACCATTATACTTGTTCCTGTTTGCAATAGCAGTACAGCTGACGCTACCCTATTGTGACGCCGCATTCTGTTTATGTGCTCTGAGAATAATTGCTTTGTGGGATTATACATTATTTAGACAATTAGTTAAAAATGCATGGGAAATAAATAAAAATGATGCATTGCTATTGAATATTAGGGTAACACTTTACAATAAGGTTTTATTATTCAATGTGTTAACTAGCATGAATGAACAACAAACAATACATTTATTCCAGTATTTATTAATCTGTCTTAATGTTAGTTAATGATAAAACAGTTTTAATTCATGTTCATTTAGAGTGCATAAACTGCTAATAAGCACAACTGTTTATTTTAATAATGCATTAGTAGGCTAAATGTTGCAATTAACATTAACCAAAATTAATAAATGAACTATTATTCATTTTTAGTTCATTCAACTGGAACAGTTTATTGTTTGAGCTGAGCTAATAATAATTAAAATATTATTAATTAATTTTAAAGGTTATCTGCTTATATAAATTATTAAAAAGCCACTAAATAAATTTGATATAATTATGATGCATTGTGATACTGAATTGAATCAAATCGTTGACATTATAATCATAATCGAATTGAATCATGAACCCCCCCTAATTAAGGTAGTATGAGGGCCGCATTCCCTTCAAAAGCAAACATAATGCTCTGCGTCTTCTCAGATGTCGAGGGGAAAATGAAGACTGCTATATTTATTATAACATCCGTTCCTCGATTGCTTGTGTACACCTGGTTCAGCGTCAAAACAATAGCCACCCGACGACCCCTTAACCAATAAAAGCCTTTTTATTTGGCATCAGTGGTTCTGTAATATAAAGAAACCTAAACATTCATGGAAGTCTTATAGTCTTTAGATTCCTAAACGCTCTTCAAAATGGTTCCTCTAGGAACTGTTCACTGCAAGTACACCGTTTATTTTTGAGAGTGTACAGCTTTAACAGACCCGTATTTTATTGGAGTTCCTCCTGTATTTGTCTGCCGTGTCAGTCTGAGACCCCAAAGAAGTGTCCAAACGCACCTCCTCCGGTCCTCAGCACAGAGCGTAATGAAACACAGATGCGTGCCTGATAAGAATCTTCAAAAGGAAAACTCATCATATAATCTTGCATAATATTTCATATTTCTCTCCTATCACTGGGGACGAGGGAGTATGGCTTGATGTTTCAAAAGAAGAGTTGCATATTTTTGCAAACTCTTAGAAAAACAGGGCCATCCGTTGACCGCTGCCAGCTGTCTATATGGGCTGAAGACAGCAAGGCGGCTCTCTAGGTGTTGGAATAGAGATAGTTTCTAAAATAGATTATTGCTGGGAGTCTTGAATGAAATTCACTGGCAGACACGGTGTCTGCTTCATTACACTATTGAGGATCAGTTTCTGGCGGACTAGGATGGCTGTAAAGAATCTCTCTCACCTTCCCTTCAAGCCGAGCGGTACCCCCTTGGCAGACGCGGGTGTTACGTGGCGGGAGGGTAAAAACAGGGGGCTCTTTGCTGGGGGAACCTCGTCCAATAGTCAGAGTCGTCTTGGAGACATGAGATCCAGTAACAAACTGAACGTCACCCATCATTCTGCGAGCATAAGAACAACAGAAGAGATTTCAATTCAATGCTGAGGTTAAGTAGGTTAAGTACAACAATGCTTTTCCAATCGAATGAAAAGACAATCAATGCACTGAATGACTGAAATGACTGCAATTTATGTAGTCAAGGTTTTTTTCTTAAACATGGATTATGATCCCTCCACTGAGTTTCAGGATTGTTATGAATTTCACATGACCCATACTAAATTCTTTATGCTCGCACTGAGAATTTTGGACCATATATGTTCATGTTTTTGATCGGCCCTCTAAAGCAGTGTGAGTTTCATAATGCACTGTATAGGGGTCATAAGGATTTATTTTATTTTATTTTATGCATGTTTAATGTTTCTGTGCCGAAATGTAAGGCAATGATCAGTGATTTAATGATTAGATGTGAATGACTTAAATCAGATGAAAAAATGTTTGGAGAAACCCATTCGAAAACAGTCATTATTTTTTCAGTTCCATTTGATAAGGCCAATGGCACAACAATGTCACATTTACACTAACACTAACAATAAGTATGTGTTATACCATAATTAAAAATATTTAATATTCAACCCTAATAATAATAATAATAATGAATAACATTACCTAACACAATCTAGTATTAACTTCACTTCATTATCCAAAGGTAACCCTCCAGCTGACCACAAGTGATACAATATGTTATACTTTAAATTGAGCTCATAAATCTGCATCTTCCCTAAAATGGTCAAAACCTCCTTCCCGACCACAAATTTAACTGATTTATGAGCATGCAGCAAAACAGATCTCTGCTGAAACATGTGACTTTTGACCTCTTTGAGTCAAAGCGTAACCACATAGTATTACAGACCAAGTGGACAAGCAACACAGTGACAAATGTATTAGCATATTTTACACATAAACAAGCACAAGCACACTCGAAAACATGCCAAACAGCGAGTGAAAACACAGCTATTTCCTCTTTAAGACGTCAGCAGATTGTAACACATGTAACACATTTTACACTTGATTCATCGGAGTAATCAACGGGAACCGATTGACTACCTCCGTGAGTGACTAGCACCCGAGTACTTTTACACCAACCAAAACAAACCAAACTCTAACAAACAGACTCCTGCGCGAACATGCCCTTAATCAGTCACCGTGCATTAATCATTCCTTCATCTGGATCTGCCGAAAAGGATGCTTTATAACTTTAATTAAAGGGTTCAGATGTGACAGAGTGCAGCATGCATGCAAGGCATGTAACCTCACAGGATAGGTAAATACAGCTGGATGTTTGATGGGCTTTCCTTCTCCATCTTTCTCTCCGTCCAGATTTTTTCACCATTGCGCTTGCTGGCAGACTCCAGACATGCTTGGTAGTTTTTATTAACAAACACTCACATGCAGGCCAGCGTTCTGCTGAACTCAACACTTTCTGCACTAACACGACAGAGACCATCACCAGTTGCACCAGTCAACCAAAAACGGAGAGCTATGAATGTCAACAAACTATGCAAGAAGAGCATGTCTGGACAACGACCGAGCTCAAAGGAAAACTGAAACAATCTGAAACAACTGATTGTATGGCCCTGCTTATTGAATCAGAAAGTCGTGTGGTCCCATGTGCAAAAATGTCAGGTTTCAAATCCAGCACAGTGATCAGAAAAGTAACTGCGATGAGAGATGAATGAAAATGCTAATGCTAATAGCTTTCTCCACCTGCTCCAGACCTCTCTGCACGGCTTGTGCTCTCAGTCCAAATTAGACTTCAGTGCAAATTTGAGTTTTGCCCCAAATTGAAGTGTGGATAATCAAAACTAGTTTGCTCTGCAGGTACTAGCAGTTCAAATTGACAGATTTCACAGAAAATCATGTCATGAGTTATTTTTGTGCGTGTTTTAATCTAAGACGAACGAGTCAGGAGATATCAAAACCGTTTCATCAATGTTTACTCACTTAAGAAGGTCTTAAGGTACAACATTATCGTGTAACGTTACTTTGTACTTACGAATGCCATGAGTTTCTATTGAATCTCATGTCATATAAATAAGTATCAAGTATACTTTACATGTAATACAGTATATCAGTCAACACAAAATAAGTGCATTTGTTTAAAGCATGACAAAAGATTTTGAATGATCCAATTTTGATGATCTCTTTACCACGTTCTGTTGACTATAAGTACATATACTAACTGTCATTAGAGCATTAGTAGAGTATTAGTAGACTGGTAGGATTAGGATTAGAATAAATTGACTTGTTGAGTTTTTTTGTAGAATGTCTTTTGGTAGATAATCACAATAAAGAGAGCAGGTATTAATCAGAGAGCCTACTTATACTCTACTGAGAGTTTGTCGACACATACGTGCAAAGTTCCTTATTGCTTTATTTTTAAACCATGTTGATTTAAAATGTACTTTAAAGTAAACATTTTATATGACATTACCACACCGCATACTCAGAAAAATAGTTGTGAAGTTTCTTGTTTCGGAAAGTCTGGTAGCTAATTCGTTAATGACGCTACGTTTTCCTCTGTAGAAATATATACTCTACAAGTGTATGATGCCTGTTTCAAAATCCTTTCAGATGATATATTTAGCTGTCTTTTATCATTCGCAGTTAATTGTGTTAAGCTACTGTTTCTATCTGGTCCTTTTCTGGTCACTCATCAACTGAGAACCAATGCATATTAACTAAGACTTGAAGGTACCACTGCATGGATGTGCATCTACAGCATTTGAATTTCTAACCAGGCAAACATGATGTGGCCATATATGGTGAGGCATATTTGTATGTGACTGTAAACATGCCATTCTTTAGAAATAACGACGTATTATCAGTACAGCCATAGTGAGGCATATGTTTTTGTTTCTGGGTGTCTGCTGAAGCACTGATAACATGAACAGAGCCAAAGCTTTATCAGTTTACCATTGCACAGTACATATTCAATGTGTGTGTGTGTTGGGCTGATGCTTTTTAGAATGGCTCCCAGTCAATAATGACCTGATTCGACAAACACACATTAATGATATTATCTGCAGCCCGTAAGGCCAGGACTTTGAGGACAGGATTGCATTTCACAAAATATCATCTGAAAAAATCTGAATTATATATTAACCATTATGGTGAACTTTCACTGAATTCACTCTTCACCTGGTTTTGAATGTTTAATCTGGACTATAGTCGCAATGTAATGTAATGTAATGTAAACGCTGTGTGACTTGAGCCGTACAAAAATGACGTAATTAGAACAGGGATTGGCTGATGGTGCCGCGGGAACATACACAGGCTCAAATATTTCAAAACAGCAGATAGGAAAAAAATAAAATAAAAACAAATCACACCACTTGGCACTGGCAAAGCATCCACTATATGTTGAAGTTATTTTGATTTAAGTGTTTGAAAAAATGTTTTGTCGAAATACAAGGCTACATTAAATGGCCAAAAAAGGAGAAATGTGATTTGGAAAAAAAAAAAGTACACTTTAGAAGAGTATTTAAATAGAAACTGAATATTCAGAATTTTTCAGCACAAATGTTGTAACATAAATTATGCAATTAAAATGAAATTGTGTTTTATATTATTTTCAGTGTATATTTAATGCAATTAACGTGCATTTACATACTGTACCTTTAATGTAAAGCTAAAATCTAAAATCAAAAAGTAAACTATTTCATTTTATTTGAACTTGTATGTCATGCTTTTAAATTCATAGCATTTATACAATCCAAATATATTTTAATATCATATAACTTTTTAACATTATTTTAATATCAAATTATTACAATAAATTGTAATCGAGCACTCAACGTGTGCTTTAATATGTTAGACAACACATCAAATTAGTGTATCTTCACAGCAAAAAAATCATCACTACATACCACCATTGGCTTTATTATTAATTATATATTTACAAGTAACTGGCATTACAAATTGCACCTTTGAAAGTGTACTTTCCTTAAGTATATTCAATTTGATTAGCATTACGTTACGCATTTTGCACTATATTTTTATTTGAAGTACACTACACTACAAGCTGCCACTGGAGTGGTATCTTAAGCTTAAACAAAGTATACATTGTTGATCAAATCTATTCTTTCCCTGACCGTATGGTCATTTACCTCCCAGAGCCGATGTGCTCACGTCAGGCGAAGCATTCAAAAACAGGTGCCTGTTCATCCGCAGCACAGGTTAAAGACCTGAACTGAGTGAAGTCACCGTGAAAGAACGAGAGCACACATCTCACTCTCTCTGCTGCATACGGACTCTCTCAGCTCATTGACTGTTAACTCAACATTTAAGTAAAACCAAATTGCAGTTACTACCGCAAGCGTGATTACAGATTAGTATGACATTCCTGTAAAACAAATGTCTTGACCTGGTTCCGAATCAGTCCTCATAGCACGATTAGTCCATAGAATATCTTAAATCAGTGTGCTGCAGACTTATATTTCAGCTCTAAATGAGTGACACTTTAGATATCATGCTTTATAATTCTCCTAAATGGAGAACGTTTCGTCTTTTTCCATCTCCCTCGGTTGTCCGTTGTACTAGGGATCATCGGTTTTGGCCATCAGACAGATGACATCATTTTTTTTTCTCCTGGGTACTTTAGTATAAAGAGGGAGTTCATGGGTGACTCGATGACAGCAAAGTCGTGGGATCCTTTGGCAGCGAAACAAGGCCAAATCGTCACCCTTCCATGCAGCACAGTGTTTGACAGGAGGTTTGAAGTGTTTGTGGAGGAACACTGTGAATATAATCACTGTTCAGTCTGTTCTCATGACACTGTTCTACAAATATTGGGAATTGCTCAAACGTAACTTTAAAACGCAAACTAGCGCTGCCAAAGAAGAGGCTTTATCGTACCACACAGTCTTTCCTCAATTGTACTGCAGCATCACAAACTCCATTTAAACGTTTAAGGCTTGATTCGATTTTTAAATGTTTTTAACCTTAAATATTAACATGCTATCTTCACGCCCATTACTAGTCAATAGTTTAAATAAGAGTTTTTAATGTTTTTAAAAGTCATGTTCACTGCAATTATTTGATTAAAATAGCCTACAATGTTGCATTTTAATATACTTTAAAATAGGGATTATTCCTGTGGTGTTAAAGCTAAATTGGTAACGCTTTATTCTGAAGGTCTCTTATGAACATTCTGTTGAAAATAAGTAACTTTGCTCCTATTATTTCGGTCTTCAGCATCACATGGTCCTTCAGAAATCATTCCAGTCTGCATATTTCTTATTTATGGTGAAAAAAAGTTGTGCTGTGCGATATATTTGGGAAACCATGATGCATTGTTTTTTGTTAAATCTTTTAGAACATAAAAAGGATCGTCATATTTGATCAAACTCATGCTCACTTTCTCTCTCTCACACGCAAAGGTGTACGTTTTCAAAGACCGCAATTTTCCATTTACATCAGTGTTCTCTGTTTGTAAATCATCCAGAAGAATGATCGGTTTCAAATTGTTCTGAAACGGCCTCATAATTGTTCAGACTGATGACAACAACGGCCTTCCTCGTCGATGTATCTGAATTCATGCTGTTCTGCTTCACGAGAGAGAAACTAGGGAGCGGAACAGGCTCAGTCATGGTCTCAGCATTTTGGCTTCCTTTGCTGTTGGATAAATAATAACAACAAAATCTGTTATGTGTTATCCGAGACATAGAGTTGTATAATTATAGAAGCCGGTGGAGACCAGATGATTGTTGTTTATGCTGTGTTATGTAAAAAAAAAAAAAAAAGTTGTAGTATGACTGTTAAGGATGAGGGTTAAACGTGCTCCATGGCGTGTGGTTCTGCCTCAGGTAAAACAATGTAATCAAGCCCCAAAAATGCTCTGTCCTGTCGCACTGGTGTAGTGAGGTATCTGGTTAAATGTAATTTCAGCCAGCTGCACAAACACTTTGTATAGATTTGCCTACACATAACAAGAGGAAACAATTGTGTTCATTGACTCACTCGCGAGATTCTGAACAAATACAGATAAGACGTGAAAGAGGCTGTCGCTGGTCTCTGGTCATGCCAGCTCTGAAACGCAATATAGAGCAGCACCTAACCTGAATATAACACATCTGGCGGGAGGAGAGAGAGAGAGAGAGAGGGAAGCTATTAAAAAACTGATCATACCAAGAAAAAAAGACAGCAGGAAGGGGCTCTATAGAAAGTAACGCCCTCTAATATACCTCACCCTTAATACATAATAAACTTAATAAAGGGCAAAAGCCTATTCATTAACCTCACCAAACCGAGACTTCATTCATCCTCACGGGCATTGTTGTACATCATGCATTCACCGGGACACTTTTCCTGTTCTCGGAATTTAACCGCAGCACTGGATCAAAGACATCCGACCGGAATAAACGTCACATTTATGTTGATTAGGAGTAATTGTACGGGAGAATGTGGAATAACTGGAAATGTGACCACATGGCATACCTCTTACAGTATATTGTATGTGACATCCTCATATTTTGTTTGTTCATCGAAGTTATCTGAATTCAGAATCCATGGGGGCACTCAGAATGTACAACATACTAAATAACAAAGTAAGCATCTGTGATGCAGGAACTTGTCTCTTAACTAATTTTCGTAACTATTTTTGCTTCAATGAAGCTGGTGTTTTGTTGAATTTTGGTGGATATATGAATTCAAATTACAAAAAAAAAATACGACTGTAGGCTATTTTTTTTACATTTGTAGAGAATCCCATTAACTATGGACATGATCCACTAACATTGGAAGTGTTTGCAATAACATCTGACATTTTAATTGTGATTTTTGGGGACACAGTTAAACTATACACTCATTCTAAAACTCACTATATAACAAAACAACATATACATAACTATTATTGACTAAAACATGCAAAAATTAACTAATTAAAAAACATAATAAAGCCAAGCTTTAGCCGTCAAACTTTCTCACAGAAAGTACTAGATGATGAACCAGTATCTCAGTGTGAGATTAACATTTCTTACAGGTAAACGTCATCCCGTATTAGACTGAGGACATAAAGAGTCAGAGCAAACTCACCCAGACAGGCGTGTTGGACTCTGGAGGGATTAGTGTCCGTCTGCTACGCGTCTGTCATTCGCAGGAGTTCAGCGGGACACAGTGGCTAAAGCGCGTCCAGGCTCTGATCTGCTCTGAAACGTGTTTTCCCTGTCGGCACCGAACTCGCTGGCATGAATCCTAACATCACAGGCTGAGAGCTGCTCATTGGTCGCAGGGTTATAGGAGTTGAAGGGGGAGGACTGAACACTGCACACACTAAAAATGAGATTTGCTGCTTTTCTGTTTTCCTTTACAGCCAGAGGAATGTGAATATAGGACATGTTTTTCAGTGGTTATGGTTTAATAGTTTTACCTAAGGTTCCTGGATATGCGTAACACTTTGTTTATGGACTAGTTCTCGCTTTAACTGGTTGCTCATTAGATTAGCATGACCATTATTAGTACTTTTCATACTGCATTAATGTCTTATTCTGCATCAACATATTCTATATATTAGCTCTACCCTATACCTAAGCCTAACAAAAACTTACTATATATTTATAAGCAGGCAAAAGTCATAGTTAATAGTTAATAGTAAGAACTGGACATTAAACTTAAGTGTGACCAGTATTTATTGTAGCAGTATATGTATTAGTATTATGTATGTATACTGTCAAAAACACTATATATTTAAAAGTTGCATGTAGATGTATTACATATAGACACATTTAATTGATAAATGTTGTCCTTTTAATTGCTGTTCATAAAGCAAGTGGGATTTCACAAAAAAAAGTTATAGCATCAAAACTGTTTTTTTACATTCATAATAATTCAAAATCTTTCTCAAGCATTAAATCGGTATATCAGAATGATTTCTGAGGGATCATGTGACACTGAAGACCGAAGCAATGATACTGAAAATACAGCTTCGATCACAGTATTTTCAAATAATCAGTCATACTGAGAATTTCAAAAAAAGATTTAAAAGTTAGTGAAATCCAGAGAAAATGCATCCAGTCTGTCAGAAGTACTTCAGCGCAGATTGAGACAGAAAGTGAAAGCAAGGCTGATAGAAGCATGACCAAACGTACCAGGTCACATGCCCACCCCACCCCCCTGATTGGCTACCAGACAAAGCATAAACCAAGTCCTGCTGCCTTTGGCTCAATAATGAGAGACTTTGAAAGAAATATTACTGTGAGAAATATATGTTCTTGGATCTGATGTGTAGCAGGAGAGAGAGAGCGCGCCAGGCTATAGACGGCCTGTAACATGTGGAATGGCCATCTTGTGTGTCTCTGTGTTTGGGTTTGTGTATGGATTTTGACTTAGGTTCTTCTGAATACAGAAAACACCTGCTGAAGTCTCCTACATGAGGGCTCTTTGCGCCACGGTCCTTCCTGTCGACGTTGACTAATGACAGGACAGAAAGACTAGTGCAAAAAACATAAGTGACTGTGTGTCGTGGAAAATAAGACTCTGAATGACGGCTTTAATGTATTAGTGTGCAGACTGATAAAAGAGATCTCCGCTAGCGTGAAGGAGTCATTGAATGAATGCATGAAAATTAACGGAACGATCCATTCAAAATTATGACAAGCAATGCACTTACATTGAAAAAGCTGATGTGACGTTGATATACGGAGTTCTCGAGGATCTGTGCCGAGGCAACTGTTGCGCCACCTGGAGGACTTCAAAAAATATCGATATTCAGACAGTAATAAAGAACCTGCAATGTGCACTCTCCAAGAATGCGCGTTTCAACCCAATGCATTCTCTTTCGAAAGCTTGTAGTTTACATTATTTGGGTATTTATCGTAAACGCAGGCGCGTGGAGGCTCTTATCTGTGAATGTGTTCCAGTAAGAGCAGGCTCCTGATGCATCGCCTGCACTTCGACGGAGACACAGCGGCCCACAGGAAACAGAAAGTAAACACTCCCTGGGAGAACTGCCCTGAACCCTAGACAAAACATCTGCCTGAAAGACAGAGAGAAAAAGAGATGGACTGATAGAGGATTTTGCAGCGTTTCCGTACATATAAAGGGACAGTTCACTCAGAAACGAGGCAGAAGTCATGGCTTTTTAAGACCCCCTGTGGTAAAAATGAAGTTTTTAACGTTGTTTACATGTGACCCTGGTGTTTGTAATATGCCTAAAGACACACAGCGTGCTTATTCATAAGTCAATATAATTGTTAAGCGCCGTCTCTTTAAAACTGCAATATACCAAAGACAGTCTAAAATTGCCCATTTCCTGTCACCATAAACATGTAAACCAGTCCTGTCCACTTTGCAGGCCTGTCCGTTTATTTCTTGAATTGGTCAGTCAGACGTGTTTCAGAGCTTCGTATAGCAGAATGCTTTCTGTGCTATAATTAAATGAATTCATTCATGGATTCGCTTTCCGATTGTGAGAGAGTGGAGCAGACTGAGTGGAGGCGGGGACTAATTAGCATATTAGCACATTCATGTTTTCTCAGTGAGCTGAGGGCATACATTCCATTCTAATTTACACGAGGGACAAACTCCTTTAAATATAGCATTATGATGATCAAATACGAGTTTGATAGCAGATTGGTGAATGCTAACAAATGAGTTTTTATTGCAATTTACAATTAACATTGTTTAAAATGTTTTCACCTTGTGAGAAAAAAAAAGGATTTGCACTAGCAGTGTACATTGAAATCTTAATCTAGACTGGGACTTTTCTCTTGTATCTTCAGTGTGCACAGTTCAGAATTAATTGTCTTCCTGTTGGCTCTCAGTTTGTTTAGTGGTTTGATTCTCATTTATCTCCTCATCACTGCCTTTCCCACAGAGATTTCCAGCCTGAGTCAGCAGCGCTGACATATTTGATCACTTCTCATAACAGCCATGGCAATTCGATGATGTTACAGTAATATAAAGAAATACTGTAGTCACATCATTTTCGTTGTTATTGTTTTTTATTACACAGCTTTTTGCGTATGAGACAAATTCATAGTGACCCTGTTTGTCAAAAAGTACAAAATACATGTACAATACAAGCTTATAATAATGTTTCCTAATTAAAGTAAAAACAGAGCGTGGCACAGTATGTCACATCTGAATAAACATAAAGAAGCTGTCCTGGCTACTAGGCTGCAGATGGAGGATTGGTTTTAGTCTTTTTTCGTACAGAAAGTAGAATAATTCAACTTCATCATTTTGATAACTGATTGTAATCCAGAACTGATTATGTCTTTATAAAACACACGTGCATGTAATTAAATAATATTCCAATTTTAAATGTGTTTCTGATTACATATCGCCTGGGATTGCGCAAGATTTGCATTTGAAAGAAAACCAGTTCGAAGGGAGCATAATTTGCTTTTTGGGTTAAAAGAAGTCCTAGTATTAAATGCGAATGGTGTGACAATTAGAGGTCCAACGTGACGAGAGTTGTGCCGGTCTATTTGCCAGCATTTATTAATAAACACAGTCAAAACACAGGCAATGGCAACAGATTTAAAAACAGATTTAAAAATGGCAAGACGAGGGTTATTTCAAAACAGACGGTAAATCCAGGGCAGGCTGCTGACGAATGAAACATCATAAACCAGGCAAGGATCCAGACACAAATGAATTAGACTAAACAAGGCCAGGCTAGACTTGGGGAAAATTAAGAGCGTTTCCATAAAGTAGCTATCAGCTAAAACAGCCATAAACACTAGACAATATTAAGCGATCTGAGCAGGTCGCAGCTGTGTATGCAATCAGTGCAATGGATGATGGGAAATGTAGTCCAGGGTATAGCGCAACAGTCTGTTTGGTGTGAAGGTTAATGAAGTAAGAGAGCGACCTCTTGTGATAATTGAACAGAAGACCATGGACCGAATTCATGACAAAAAGATTCCTTTAGATTTATTTACCATTGGTGATTGATATGCTAATGATACACTACTTGTTTAGATGACAATATGCAGTAAAAAAAATCTTATTTGGGTCATATATTCCAAGATGCAGGCTAGAATCTGTGATTGCAAAGTACAGAAAATATCCACAGTGACTGACTGCCCCAGATATTTCTCAAAGCGTTAGATTCATTCGCACTGGAACACAGATTCAGGTTTTCAAACACGAATGGTGACAGAGGCGACCCTTATCAAAAGATTATTAAAACATAACGTCCAAATGGTTGAAGGGCAAAATGACAGCTTCGGTGCAGCTTTAAAGGGCTAAAAACCATGCCAAACAATGAATAAGGGTCCCATCTAGCGAAAAAAAAAATGCATAAAATAATGTACATGTTTTAAGAACACAAATGCTTGCTTTTGCTTTGTTCTGCAACACGCGGACCGTTCAAAAGTTGTTGAATGTTCAATGACACATATTCAAATTTGTCTTTGTGACAGTTTATTATTTAAACTGACTTTTCATAGACTCTGTACTTTTGTCTACAACAAGCATGACCTTTTCGTATCATGTGCATGGCAGAACAGAGCAAGGCGAGCATTTGCGTTTATAAGGCATACACCATTTGTATTTTTCGCTGGATAGGACCTTATTTATCATCTGGCATTGTTTATAGCCCTTTGAAGCTGCGCTGAAACTGTTTGGGGTCCGTTGGAGTGCACTACACATATGGTTTTAAATTCTGCAGTGTTTTCATAAAAACTGAAATGTTGTTGCTGTTTAACATGATCGACAGAAATAAACCTGACCACGTATTTTACAATAGGCAAGGCCGCCCTTTTGATACTTCTTTCCTTGCTCTGTATTTTTGAACACATCTGAACACATTCAAGGTTCACATTTTATCAGTTAATTCTCCGGGAATCGAATCAGTGTCCTTGTCTGAACTACAGGAACGTCACACAAAGCCCTCTATCTCCTTCCGGAAGCTCCCCTTGTAGCAAAGAAATGATTCAAGAGACAGAGACTCACGGCAACAATGTTAGTTTTAAAAAGTTTTTTTACACTTTAACTCGTAACCTTCCCGTATGCTGGAGTTTTACAGCATGAAAACTGTGCTGGAGAAAGGCAAAGCATAAAGAGAGCCACTGTTTGATTCGCTCTCTTAACTGTCTGCTTCGGTGAATACGGATCACTCGGACATTATCGTTTTATTTGAACACTGCAGTGTTTTGTCATAGATTTCGCTTAGCTGGACTCCGTAGTGTGTGACGTGGTTGTGTATTTCTGGCATTTAAATAGCTAAACCATCTGCTGAATTTTTGAGTTACAGGGGCCTGTAGGGCGGCTGAAGGAAGCTGGTATCGTGCCCGCTTAGAGTCAGCTAACAACAGATCTCCTGGCACACACGCACGCGCACACGCACACACACACACACACACGCATATATATATATTTCATATATATATATATATATATATATATATATATATATATATATATATATATACACACACACATTTTAACACGCTGTATATAATGATTATAGAACCATATGTAGGTATGCATGTATAACAAATTTTTAAAAATCAAGGGTGATTCACAAATCAAGATCACTTTTTTTGTGTCTGAGTGAAATTCCTGGCATTATGCTTGATGATTTGAAATATGTGTATTTGTATTTTTGTTTTTTTATTTTAATTTTTTTTTTTTCATTTTTTCCTCTATATTTACAATAGAATACTAAAAAAAAAAAAAAAAACAAAAAACATATCTTAATGGAACATGATCTTTACTATCCTAATGATTTTTGGCATAAAAGACAAATCTATAATTTTGACTGTATTTTGGGTATTGCTATAAATATACCCACACTACTTATGGCTGGATTGTTGTAGTCTAGGTTCACATATAGTTTTTACCTTGTCTTTGTATTTATGGTTTTACATGCTTCTAGTTAACGACTTGATGCTTGGAGACATATATAAATAAGCGCAGTGTCTCTGAACCGCCTCAAACTATTTATTCAACTGTATCATTTAGTGTTGCTCGCCAGGGGGCGGTAAATCCTCGTTTTTCTCTTTTTGAAAAACCCCAAAACGAGTCTATGAGCTGGTTTGAAAGCTTCTCAGAAACAAACAGCTTCCGCCAGTAAATTAAAAAAAATGCATTTTATGAAATTTATTTTTAATATTAGGCCTAATTCTGAAACAAAACTAATTCTATTATATATATATATATATATATATATATATATATATATATATATATATATATATTTTTTTTTTTTTTTTTTCGTCAACACAATTCACACACGTGCTTCTTATTTATTATGAAAATACATGTTCTCAGCATTAGGATTTATCAATAGCCCGAAGAGTGCATGAGTGAAGGGGGCGTGATATTTCACAGTGGGAGGGCACACACACACACACACACACACACACACACACACATTTCCCTTCTGCTCTCTTTTGTTGGAAAATAGCCTACAATCCACAGCCTCTAACACAGTCTCTGGCGCTCCGGGAGGCCATCTAAACGAGTATGCTTACGTTTCCGAAATAACTCATAAACTTTTTTTTGAAGAAAATATTTATAAGAGAGAAAAAGAGTGACCAACACGCTGACATTATGCAGGATTCATGACATCATCAGCTTTGACTGTCAGGATCGCGCTCTATCCCATCTGACACGCTCGGGCTGCGCGCCGCTTTGTGTTGTGCTGCTCCGACTCATTTCCGAGAATCGGTTCTTTCGAACGATTCATTTAGGTGGAGCGGTTCGAAAAAGAATCATCGGCACTGTAACGTCACACCCCAAATGTCAAGTCAACGTTTGAAAATCTTTAACCAATATGCCAATGCATGCAAAGCAATTATTTATTCAGTTTTATTATATTCACGCTTGCCTTTAATATTAGCCTACATTTTCGGTGTGTTTTATAGTTCACTTGCCGCCCCACACTGAGATTAACATTTAAATTAGCTTTTCTTTGCAAATTGAAAATATCGCTGAGACAAAGGCTGAGTCTCTTAAGCTATTTGCAGAAAGAGCTTACTATGGGTATTAGCATGTCCCGTACTTTCTGCTAGTTTACAATGTTTTGCCTTTAAACCTATCTCTTTGCACTTTGTGTCGCTTGTCACGCTACGCATATGCTGTTTCTTAACTCTGTTCACTTACTTTGCCCTATTTATCAAAAACCAGAGCAAATGAGGATCACGTTCACCCGCTTTAGACTCTGAGTCGGACAAAACCAAAACAACAATTCATCGCTTTTGAGAACCGCTCCCACCAATTCGCGAAAGAATCGATCAGTCCAATTGGTGAACCGGTTCAAAAGAACCGACTCACGAGAAGCGAAAAGAGCGATTTGAGGAGGAGAGGCGCATCTGGAGACAATAGAAGGCAATGCAGAGCAGCGCTTTGTCGCTCTGATCGAGGGCTGTGCCATCAAAACACAGAAATACAGAGATGATGGAGCGCTGAACCTGGATTTATTTCCCGCTACTTTGAACCGTGAGATCTAAGAGGAAAGATGAATTCTGCTGAAGCGGCGGAGGACGGACCCAATGATTCAGACACGGATGCCTTCTTCAAAACAGGTACGATGAGAGGAGAGATGGAGAGCGTGATCAATTACAATCGGCGCGCTTGGTCTTATTTTCATCCTTTCCTCACGACGATTAACTCCAGTTACCCCCGCGGTGTATTCCTCTTCAATTTGCCCATCGCTCATTGTATTTGTTCTCATAGTTACTGCATCAAATATTATTCAAATGTCTTTTTTTTTTTTTTTTTATCGCCAGTACTTTTTTCTCCCCGTTATTAAATGTTGTTGTTTCGTTTGTTTGGCGATGCAGTTTTTGTTTGCGAAGCGCAGTAATTTGAAACTGCATTGAGAAAGAGATGCATTTTAATCAAGTCAAAAGGAGGGTGAAGTAAAAGATGAAACCCGAAGGGAAATCGAAAGCTTATGGGATAAATGATGGCATTATGCGGTTTAAGGATGCTCGAGGTGCAGTTTGTGTGATGGGGATGCTGAGCATTAGTACCCTTATCCTGTTGGGATTGACAGCTACAGTGAGCTTCAGCCCTGGTCTGAAAACCCAGCCCAGCCCATATCTCCCATAACTACTCGATAACTTCTCGTGCGTTATTTCTCAAGATTGTGGTTATCAATTTGTGTGCTGCAGTAGACAGGGACACTGATTACAAACACACCTCTGTTTAATATGTCAGTTATCTAAAAGTGCATTGCTTGTTGCAACCCCCAGTTCGAGGGAGGCTTTTATAACTAAATTGCTTAAAAATCAGCCTCTTCTGTAAGCTCTTGGCGTTTGAAAGATTAGTCAACGAAATCAGGAGTTTACAGAAAGGTCTGGCTATTCTGTAATTGTTGCCACATGCCCATATGTAACAAGCAAATTCCTTGCAACATATGTATTCCAACCACTTATGTTGCTCTTATTGTCTTTGCAAAGCGGACGTAAATATTTACAGCGTGGACGCTGGGTTGAGTGCGGTTGTCATACATTAGCAATGATGTCACAACGACCCTTGAATTACGGAGGCAGGACTGAGGCCAGGAATCGTTTCACGCGCAGCGTTTCTGGAGTTCGCAGAGAGGAAATGGCTGGTAGAAATGCTAATGTTAAAGTAAGTGGTCCAGGCTGCAAGACCCCCCCGCTGAGGAGCGATGCATAAACCCTGCAGCTTCACACAGCGGGGTATAGGTCAGGATTCAGGTACTCACCGCCCCAACACAAATCACAAACTGCTTTCCACTTTCCTTTACTTGTGTCTTTCGAATGCGAGCGCGGTTCAAGGTGAGGTTCTTTGGAGGAAGCATGTGAAGTATCTCGGTTTTTTTGAGCTGAAGGTCGTATCTGCAAGCACAGCAGAGTTTCAGAGAAATAATAAGAGTTACTTAACGGACGTGTGGAAATGTTGACAGATTGATACAGATTTTCTAAAGTGCTATTGGTGACTGCCAGGCTGTTGTTTTGTGGTTGATAGTGTGTTCAAGGTGACCGCGACAAAGTCTCTGTAACGTTCCAACCCCATTTAATGGGAAAACGTAGCTACGTTACGAGGAGTCGGATTTGCGTGCATTTTGGAAAAACATAAAGCATGAAGGTCCACCACTAAAAATAACCATAACTGGGGTATAAGCAGATTGTACGAAAACCTATAAACCTGTAAAGTTGACCAAAATTTAAAATAGTTGCAATTTGCCATGAGATTGTTTTGGATGCATACTGATCTCTCTCCATCGATGTCAGTGGGATTTTTTCACGCAAAATCCAATCACAAAGTAACAGCAAGCTTCCTTAACAAGCAGCACGGTTTGGATGTTTGCTCATGTCTGTAGCACAAACGGTTCCCCGTCAGTTCTTCACCGTCTGTTTTCCCGTAGCACAAGAGCAGAGCGTGGTACTTTCCCGGGGAAAGCACGAGCTGATGAAATGTAAAAATGCAATTTGAATGCAATGTAATTTGCGTTGGATAAAAGCGTCTGCTTAATGCGTAAATGCACATGCTTTTTCTCACCTAGAACTTCAGAGCGAGTGAAGAACAAAGCAGGCTATTTTTAGGCCCGATCATAAGGCCATTGTTGAGTTGCGCAGAGCATCGGTTTTTGAGATGATTTGCAGATGTTTCGGAGGTCGGGGTGAGGTATCAAAGAGGGTTTTACAGTGGTTTTACCCAGTGGAAGGGAGGACATCTGCCTTTGGCCGTCATCAATAGATATACAGATACATCCTGGCAGCCCGTGCCCCTGGGGCCAACAAAAAGACAGGAGGATATAATGGAGGAAGAGAGGGACGGAGTGAATGGGACCATAAATCCTCTGTCTTCTGCCACATCCAGTTGTAGTGGGTGTTTGCCCTCCTAGAGAAAAGACGTTACGTGGCTGAGCGAACAGTAATCCATTCACAAGCACCACACTCAGCGATCTGAAGAGGGTTTTATACCTTCAGCATTCAGTATTTACAGTTAGATTAACTTACTACGTGCTCTTGTGAAAAATAAGCACATTTATGAGCAGATTTTTTCCTTGATGGAAATATTCCCAAGTAATTTATACAACGCTTAATATTTTTTTATGTCATTTTATGTCATTTCATAGTTTAGTGTATTGTTAAATGTACTGATTTAGGATAATCTGAAATCTTTTGTTAACCATTTAATGTCATTTGAATATATTAGAGCTGTCCGGCGATTGATCGCATCCAAAATATGTATATACGAAGACGCACGCATGCAGCAAATATAAAAAAAAAGATATTTACATGTATATATTTATATTCATATAAATTATAGATTATATAAATACATTTAATATGTACGTGTAACATATTGTTTATAACTATATACATGCGTGTGTGTGTGTGTATTTACATATGCATAATAAATATACAAAGTACACGCATATATATTATGCAAACAAATTAATCATTAGCCATTGCGATTAATCATTTGACAAAATATTGTTACAACAATTATTGTCCCTGTACTCTTAAATAATCAAACACTATATTTAACATTTTAATAACATTACATCATTACTATTATATTATTTTCAAGTGCACTTGTTTTTTTAAGTACACTTAAAGTGCACAATCAATACAATTAACACTGCTTTTTCACAAGTGGGGCTCTTTTTTTATTAGATAACATGAATATTAGTCACTGCAGTTCCGAGAACATTGATTTGGCTTCTATTCTTGTTATTAAGATGTTAGTCGCCGAGAAATTAGAGAACGACGTCTCTCCACTCATAAATAATTGTGTTGAGCGTCGTGTTTGTACCCCTCCTTTGTTATCCTTCCTGTTATAAGCTGTCGCTTCCTTCTGAAGTCTGATTTAGCACCGCTTATTAAACATTACATGACCGTGTAAAAGTCACAACATCAAATGCGGCAAATCGCGCATCGATGAAAAGAACAATTGTTTTTGCAAAGCATCTGTGTTCTGTTGTCTCCTCCAGGTGGTTATTAATTCATTACATAATCAATCACCTGATCAATACACTGGGTGGAGGTGGGCTAGGCTTTAGGTGCCGTGAAGAAGATTATTTGCTAATCCAGTCTGGTTTTGACAGGGTTTAGCGAAGGCTTTGTTCAAAAAAATCTGATTTCTCAAATCCATTCAGTTGTTTGTTGTCTGAACCGAAACGGAATTTTCTTTTTTTTTTTTTTTTTTTTTTTTTTTTACGAAATTGATCCAAACCTCATTTGCATGTGGTTTGAAATCCGATTAAAAATGGATTTCCGGAAGTTTGGAAGTAAACAGTCGGTCCTGACCGTAACATTGATGTCGTTATGTAATCAATTGTGAGTTCATCTAAAAAGCATGCATGTTTAAATACAGCTTGCCTGGTGTGCCTTTGTAGTTTATTTCACGCTCTCTTTCTTTGACATTGTACTGATGTTTACGTCATGACGGATGCAGCTGATGTCCTGAACATCCCGAATGCTGGTTACGCACAATATAAGTGATCTGACCTAAACGTTTTGGGAATTCAGATTTGAAAATCTAGCGTAGAGTCGAGTTATTATGAGGGAGAGAGCCACCGGGTCGCGTGACGATCTGTGTGTGTTTGAATGTTGTGGGCAGCTGGTTGATGCCGTTGCCCCGAGGACCGATTTCCTCTGCGAGTGATACGGCCGGACAGCCTGGATCTTTTTTGACACACGTGACTGCTCTCCGTCACTCTCACAGACACACACACGACGTAGATCTTGCACTGAGAGATACACACTGTCACCATATGCAGACCATATGAGCACAATACTCTCATTTCTTCCTTTCATAGAGCGCATGTATTCATTCAGGGCTGTAAACGGTTAATGAATCGCAGGGATGGTATCTCCCGGTGCTAAATGCGTTTTTGAAGCCATATGATTTGATGTTAAGGCATTCGTGAATCAGCCTTTATCCTCTAAACACGATGCTGTACTGATGGTGCAGTCCTGGTTTGGTTTTTGGCAGATCTGGATCTGTTTCCACTCAGTGTAGTCAGAAGGGAAAAGTGGAAATTGGCTTTGGCAAGTAAATAAAGCGTATTCGCCAGTTGGCCAGTCACTGTTATAATGCTGCTATTGACATAATGACCAGTGCCGTTTGCTGTAAATATACCAGGGAAGAATAGCAACATCGTTCTTTTGCAATGCGATATGATAAAGTGTGGGTTGCGATTTTTATATATATGTTTTCAACAGAAGCCTCTTAAAGTTATATTAAATTCAAAATAACTGTTTCGTTTAGTTTTATTTTGTTTTCGCTCAGCTGATAGTTTTCATTGTCACATGATTCTTCATAAATTAGATTTGGTGCTCACCATTTTTCATTATTAGCATTTTGCAAGTATTTTGTTTGTAACAATGCAAAAGTTTTTTTTTTTAGTTGGATACATTTACTGTACTATTACAAAAATAAATACAATATAAACTCTCTAGCTGTGTTTTATTAAGAAATTTGTATTAAAATGTTTGTGTGTGTATATATAGAGAGAAAGAAAGAGAAAGAGAGAGATCAACATTTCAAACATAAGTTGTATTATGCATGCTCTGCTTAAATGATTCTATATGTGTTCATGCGCGCATGAGACAAGGCTGGAAACTGCAGATAAAATCCTACAATGCCACAGTCTGATTCAGCCTGATTAGACTGACACACAGCAAGAGACACGCACAGCCGGTGCTGGAAAAAGCCTTGGCTTCCTGCCAAAGTGTGTGTGTGTTTGCGTGTGCATGTGTGAACACCCCCTTTCCCCCACACCACGCTGTCTGTGCCCCGCTCGTGGGCTTCAGCGTGAGGGAGAACAATAGAGCGTGATGCTCCAGCATCAGCACACACACAATACACTCCACTGACGGCCAGCATGTGTCTGTCTGCCACATCACCTCCTTCGCCGCTCATTTTTTTTTTGTGGTTTTCTCTGTTTTCCAGTTTGCATTTTCCATCCCTTTAATGTCTTTACCTCTCCATCTCTCTCTTTCACACACACACACACACACGCTTTTGTCTTTTGTCTAGCTAACACACACTAGACTTCGGTTGCTTTATATAAAGATCACTATTATGACTTCAGACAAACCCCACCCACATTTTTTTCTAATTTGGGATGTCCCCAAATTCACTTCTGGGGAGACATTTGTCTACAGACTATAACTAAGGCATCACTCACACATTGTTAAGCAATTACACACGCGTACACGTGTTTGCCAAACAAGGATCCAGGAGATTTTAATTCACACAACTAGGGACAATTTTATCTTTTTAGTTCCCCTTAACTAGTAACCCCTAACCCCAACACACATTTACACACACACACACACACACACACACACACTCACAGTTGTAGTGTGGCAGATGGCTAATTGGCCGGTTAGAGGCAGTGGGTTTATAGCGCCAGTGAGAGCAGATTTGAGTGGATTATAGAGTCATGATATGACGTTGAGGGAGATGAGCTTTAGTGAGAGGGATCCCCATTTCCGCAGTCTGGTCCTGCGCTGCGTAAGCGTGGACGGACACTTAGCACTGCAGGCTAATGGAGTCAGATCTCATTAGCTGATCCTCAGCTTTGAATGAGGCTTTTAGATGGATCGAGGGAACTATTCCCTGGAGGCATGCGAGTCCGCATCTGTGCTCCACTGATAAAGATGCTGCTTCACTCGCCATTCCGACGGCTAATTCTGCTTATTCCTAATGTGTGATGGCAGATTACACATGCAACTACGTGTCTCACCTGCAGGTCTTTAGTAGGCTCAATGATAAATCAGACCAAAGTGTGCAGTGAAGAAACAATAAAATACATTTCAGTGTTCCATTCATTGCATTTATTATAGACCAATCACCTGAGATGCTCAGCAGGTACTCACTAGAACTGTAAGAAAATGGCTTCATAACAGCTGTAATTGAATGCATACAATTGTTCACATTATGATTAACCCTGGGTTAACCCTGTAGCCTTGAAATAGTTGGTTCCCTGGTTCATCCTGAACGCTAAACATTATTTGCATATTTTTGGGGTCAACATAAATGCAGCTCATGAATGGTTTAAATAACCAGCTTGTGTTGTGCTTTTGCATCAGTGTGAAAAAATGTTGACACACTGGCTGTTTTACAGCACATGAAATGTTGGCTGTTTTACAGCTCACAGGGTTTTTGGGACTGTACAAAGCTTTAGCACTTTAGAGCAGGGTTTTATAAAGCCATGTTGTGAATTACCCTTCTGAATTGTAAATGTAAAACACTGTACCAGGGTTAAAAGCCAGATCTAGAAAGACAGTAACCTGGGGTTAAATGCAGTCCCGATCCTACTTTATCGTTATGGTTCCATTGTACATTCTTCAGATCAGCATTTTTACTGTGTAAAGTCATAGATTGTGGCTTTACACAGAATAGAACTGAGTAAACTCATAGATTTCAATCGGTGTACAGAGAATTAAAGATTTCTTGTTGAAATTGTAGGAAACTTGTGTTCCTCTATGATATGTAAATGTGTCCTGTGAAATCCTGTTAGTCGTAGATAGGACCTTTATTTTAAAAAGCATATATCTGCTGCTAAATATCACAATATTTACAAATGCAGAACACTATCTACTAGGGGTTCAGGTGGGAAAAAACAGTGTAGATGTTAGATGTATTTTATACTTCATCAGAACACCTGCTCTAGATATTTCTGCTGGATTTGACGTTTTGATTAATCTGTTGTCAATCAACTTTATTGCAGAGAAGTTTGAGAGCATATCTACGCTTTCGTGATTTATGTTGTTTAAAAAAACGAGACACCCAGCCCTTTGAAACTGCTTCTCAATTGCTTCCCATTGATCTTAAAAAGAAGCATTAAGATGTAAGCACAGTCCCGCAGTTCTACTCCAAACACATGTGCAGTCAAATGGTGTGTGAAATGCACTGTAATAGACATTTCACTTTTTTTTTTCCCCACTTTCCACCATAAGCTTCTCATAAGTGGATCTAGCGTCCAACCAAACCATTCAAACATCTTCATTTGAACAGACAGAGATATGTTTTCGCTCAGAAGATGCTTTTTCACGGCTCTGTTATTTTCCTCAGTTCTTTAGTCTGTTTCTCATTAGCGCTTCAGTAAAAATATAAAATGAGGCAAATGTTGAAATACAGCCAAAGTATACAATTAATATGAATATGATAATTAAAATCATTTGATCTTGGAAAAATATCAAGGGATAAGGTCTTTCAAGCTTTTATTAGTCAGCTTTGACTGATAATGTCCACATATGAGCTCAGTTTGAGACACAGCCGAGATCTAAAACTCTAGAACAGGCACATAAGGTTATAGGACCAGTTTCTCAGGAGAAAGTCTGAGAAACAGTAGAATTTAATCAAAAGCTCTCCATTCATGGATCATTCATTAATCTTCATGTCTAGTTGAATCAGTTGAGATATTAAAGAGATCTCATATGAGATGTTTCTTTCTTATGCGTGTCTGTGTCTGCCAGGTTTCTCCGAAGGTTGAGCAGCTTTGATAGAAACCGGAAATGAAAACACCTATTGAAACAGTTCCAGTGGAAAGAACATGATTCCTTCTTTATTGTTTTCCACGAGTGGGGGGTACCATGAATTAACCTCACCTAGGCAGGACTCACAAGCTCACATGGCCACAGGCTCCATAAGGATTCGTGCAGGGAACCAGAGAGTGCTCATGCATATTTAATCTACTGCTAACTGAGAGTGAGAGATGATTTGAGAGACAGACACAATGAGAACAAGAGAGTCACTTGCAGTCGGTCATTAGTGGCATTTGCTATACCATACTTGAATTTGAACAGTTATCTTAATTAGACATACAGACATTATACATTTCAGAAGCACATTTACTAAATATTTAAAGCGTCCCTTTTATGGATTTTTGAAAATGACCTTTCATGCACTGTATAATTCAACTCTAAATAAATGAAAACATCCTTCAGGTTCAATCGTTTAAGTTTTAAATCTCAAATTTCTCAAAAAAAGAGAGCTAACTCTAAATTCCTTTTTAAAACGACTTCCAAGCAATTTGATGTTGACGTCCATATGAAGCATTAGCGTGTTGCTGCCCACTTGTTGGTTTTTTTGCGTTGGTCTAAGTGAAAATGGCAATTTAATCTTCACCGCTAGGTGCTGCTTTTGGTAAAAATGTGGTTTCCACGGTAACGCTGTACATAAAGCAGCACTGTGCTCACAAACACTGTTTTATCACTCATTACAGGCAATAAGAATTAAAATGAGACCAATCAAGCCAATCACCGCAGGTTACCAGGAGGGGTTTGAAAAAAACCCATTGTTAAGCTAAATGTATAAAAGTCGTTGAACAATTAAGGTTAAAAAATAAATGCATATTATAAGACAATAAAAGTGTTTCATGATGCATGCATGTCAACCTGTTGTTATGGGCCTCCCAAAACTAAACCAAACCTAGCAAACATTCTACACTAATATAATTGTCATTGGTATTGTTATCATAATAAATACCTGAACTATTCTTCACAAATCCATCATGCCCATAGTGTGTAGTAACCCCCCTTAGAGCACCTTAGAAACTTTAAAGTTGCGGAGAAATAGATGTTGCAGCAGATCTTTTCTTTTGTATTTTGACATGCATCTGAGTGAAATGGGTTGTTGATTGCATGGAGGCAGATCTGGGGAAGCAAGAAAGGAGCAGAGTTTAAGCAGGCTAAACAATTGGAGAAGTCAAGAAGATGTCACCAGTCTGTCAACTCACCTGAAGATTGAGTTATGACAGTTTGATTAAAACTACGAAATCATAAAAAAATGCAAATGCAAGTAAATAACATGCCTTTAAAAAGCATACTCTTCAGACTCCATTGCGATGATCTGCCACCCACAACTCTGTAGCACACTGAGACTCTTGCCGACAAGCACCTTAAGAAAGTGTAAAAATGTAGTTTCTCTTATTTTGAATATGGGAATTTCTTCACCCTGCAGTCTAGTGCAGACTAGTTGTCCATTAGACTATTGTTTATTGCACAGTATTGTTTGAGAGCACTGTTGTTAAGGTGAAATTGTGTTCTGCACTGAGAGTTCAGTACTGCGGGACAGGAGAGTGCTGTGTTCAACACACACACACACACACACACACACACACACACACACACACACACACACACATGCAGATGAAAGTGTAGAGTAAGCCAACTAAGGCGAACAGACTGCTTGGTGCAAGAAGAGCTGCTTGGCTAATGCTTTTAGAGCGTTATATTTCACTTTGAGAGAGGCGAGAGGACAGAGAGATATAAACACAGTGATTCTTTATAGAGGATGTCTGTGAGCGTGGAGCTCCGATCAATGTCCGCCTGTGAAAAATAAACACTTTTGCATACTTTTATAAAAAAACTACTTAATAATAAAGCAAGCAAACAAAATGTTTTCGGAAACCTATTTGTTTGTCCCAGGAAACCTATATGTTAACAGCAATTTCATGAAAATGCATTACAAAAGTTTAATATAATGTATTTTAGATGGAATTAACTAAAGTTAGAGTGCTTTTTTTACCCACTTAAGTAGGACTTAAGTGCTTGTTCGTGTGTAATAAGGGGAAGAGGATCTGTGCAGGGAACAGAACCACACAGAACCTGTGGCTGGTTTACGATGGTCTGGCTGGTTTCGCAGCCTGGCCAAGCTGACAAGTGCCAGACCAGTCTGGAAGACCAGCTAACCAAAGTAGCAGAGCAAGCATGTTTTAATGTGAAGCACTGTGGCTTCGGTGTGTTGCGTTTGCATGGTTGTGTATATCTGTTTCTAAGGTCATAGCTCTCTTGCCCGCTGGACTGACGACTCAGCTGAAGGCGATAAACAATGACCATAGCAGTATGTGAGTATGTACTGTATGTGGACGAGGATAAGTATTTCTTGGCACTCTTCTGCAGCGCACAGAATCTATAAACAGCCAGTGTTTATAAAATCCCAGAAAACAGATAAACCATGCTGTCAGGAGTGAGTTTTTCGAATTTCCGACAATTATGGTGTTTGTAGTTTACAGAGCTTTATTTCCATGACTCCAATCATATATTCCCAGCGATGTAAACTGTGAAGTGCGTTTAAACCAAGTCCAGAGATTCAATGTGATTTTTTTTATGTATGTATTTATGTTGCAGAGAGGGTTGGATTATAATTTAAGACTTCAAAAAACAATGGCCGAAACCAAGTGACCAAACATTAAACTACAGTACAACTTGGTGTCTCTCACTGCTGTATGAAATACTGTTTGAAATCTCTGGTTTCCTTCTCCAAGACATGCTTGTATCAGAAATAGAAAGCTGTGCACCTGAATGAACATTTGTATATAACCTCTTGGAAATTCAAAGCTACTTTACATTTTGGTAATTTGGTGGCTAATTATATGAATGATAATGTTTTGAGACATGGCAGCTGGTTTGGGCTGGTTGTAAGCTGGTTATGAGCTGGTCCCAAGCAGAATCTAGTTGCTTATGACCGGCTCATGACCTTATAACCAGCTTATAATAAAAATAAAAACAATCTAGCTTCTCTATCCTTTTTGTTTTCTATTTGTTTAACAAAAAGCAAAAAAAAGCCTCAAACACTAGTTAACTATTCTTGAGACTTTTCATAGCACTTACATATCATTGTTCTTATGTTGATCTTAATTGCTCCCTTGATCTCATTTTCTAAGTAACTACATTACTAAATATAATCCAAATTTAAATAACCAGCTCAAACTGTCTGGCATGCATCAAAACATGTGCTGTTTTTTTTTTTCCAACAGGGAATACACGCTTAAATGAGTAAGAAGTCAGCTTTGTGTCTAAATAGGCTGCAATTTGTACTGACGGGTAAAATGTTTCTCTGTGCTTCCAAAGCACAAGAGTCAATCAACAAATCACGCAGGTATTGTTATGCATCAGCTCTAAATGGGACATGAAGGCTCTTAGCAGGTGGACTGATGTGTGGAGAGGGTTGTAAATCTCCGCTTCTTCTCTCAGGGTGTTATAAAACACTGAGATGTGTATGAGATGGTTTGCAGTGATATCACCCTCCTCGTGTCTGGCTAGAGAGAGAAATGGGCTCCCCATTGACAAACTCTGCCAAAACGCTCATACATTTCTGCTTTCTGGGAACATCTGGAAAACCTATCCATTCTAAGAGAGAGAGAGAGAGAGAAAGACCCTCTTGTTGAAATCCTGAGGGGAAAATGTCTTACAGATAAGTAACATGCAGCTGGTTTCCTACCAAAAACAAGTGTGTTTGTGGAACATGGGCCGCTGGAGAAGGCTTTCTGCGATACGGTGTGGCGCTCCTGCTTCGCTCTTCCTCAGAGAAGCAAAGAAAATGTCCAGCACAGTGATGGGTGGACTATGATCTCGCTCCACTAAGAGCCCTCTGGCTGTCACTGGAGCAATCATCGATGGCTGAGTTTGGATTGAGTCACTGGCACGGAGCAGCCAGCTTTTGCTTTATGCTCAGATGTGTGAATAGTGTGTGCATTCGGGGGATTGTGCTGGAGTGGAACACAGCTGGTGTATTAATGAATGCACCGGGAGCTTTGGCACAGTAAACCGCACGGCTGACTGCCAGTAAGAATAGCTTTTAAGAATGGAGAGAAAGACAAAGAAGCTGTCAGAGCCAGCTTCACACGACCTGATCCATGTCACTTTAGATGTAGGGTTAGATACAGTGGCCTTACCAAAGTTTGCCGTCGTTGCTATTAGTAACCAAGTTCAACATATGATTCATATATAATATCTGTCAAAAGAGTTAGTGGTGTCTGCCAAAGCAGCTATTCACAATGCCCAAATTGTGCCAGTGCTTTTAGTTCAAATTACAAAAAATTAATCTTTTCAGATTTCATATTTCATCGAAATGAATACCGTCCCAAAGTTGCTGCCTTTTGATAAATATTGATAAGTAAATAGCATGTGATTTGTGCAGTTCTAGCTTAGGTTCATAATATTAAAGTATAGAATTTTATCTAAAAACCATATTCCCATACGACAATTTAACCATCTGCATGCTTAAAAGCCATGGTAGAATTCACAATTGTGGGAACGACTGTTTCCTGAACATTGTCTGATCCTCCTTATTTTTGTTCTGTGTTGTACTACTGTGATGTTGTAATACTGTAATACTATATAATATAATATGATATAATATAATATAATGCCAGTAATAGAATGGGCATTAATCACATGGCAGATGATGACTAATTTTATATTTCTTGCTCCTGTTCATTTTGCTTTATTTGATGTTTTGATTCACCACAGGTTTCCTTTTAGATGTTATTCCAGGGTTCCCTAACACATTTATGCACATGCACCCTTCAAAAATGGCTCTTATCAAGGACCATCAAAATATATAATTTTTTTTCATGTCATGGACGATTTAGATAGTAATATATCTTGCTTATTGTGCCCAAGAGCAATCATTTATTTAAGCCCACATGTCTTACTGACAATAAACTCTGCTTATGACTACAGGTTGAGAGCTTTAATTTCAACAATGTAAGTTTGCAATGCTATTAGCGAATGTTTATTTGAACTATGGTTTCAAAAAACACAGAATCATTAAACTATGTTGGTAATGATTTTTTTAACAGTTCGAAATATGTCAGCTTTTTATTATAGTAACGATAACTGTAGTACCTATGTAGACTTTGGAATCTGCTGTTTGATCACATTCGCATTGCACATGGAAAACTAATAATATGACTCATTTGAGATTCTTAACATGATACATGTGTAGTGCCTTGGGCAAGGGACAAAAATCAATAAAACTAATAAATTGCATCTCACAAAACCTGAAAAACCGATTCAATTAAGAACACATGACAATGTTTGGAAAGTGTTTCAGTATATGGAAATACATACACACATACAAACATTCAGACTGGCTTCTGTGATGCATTTAACAATCTCCAGTGTCTGACATGTTGGAATTTGCATCCTAAAACGATGTGGCGAGGGAAATGAGAGCTTTGGATAGAGCCGCACTCCAGGACATATCAGGACTGATTTCATATCGACAGGCAAACACACGCATTCCTACCCCATCACGAAGGAACCGTTTATCCAAAAAGTGTGATTATTTCCCCCATAAGTGCCGTTTTTCTGTGAAATTCGGAGAGAGATATTTTGAAAGATTTTTATGCAGCTTTTTCCATACAGCAGCAATTCATTGTGGTTATGATTGCCAAATGCAACAATTGCAAAAACACCATAAAAGCAGTTAATGTGGCTATGTTTCAATATTCCAAATATATGTGTCAAAGACCACATTTTATGGAGAATTTTTTTATGCAAAAGCCTACATTTTAGACTGTTACATACAAAATGATTGTACGGCTTCAGAAGAAAGAACGGCGATAAGGTGAATAAATAATGGCAGAATTTTAGGTACACTATTTCTTTAAGGAAACAACGCTGAGGTATGGCAGTTGTTTCATACTGTGGTTGGGATGGCAGACGTATGTGTGCGTGTCCTAATTTGAAAAAGCTTGGACATTTGGCATTCATCTTGGATCTAAAACCTGAAATGCTGACTTGTATTAAGATGACATGGAAAAAAAATCTACTTTTGACAACAGATGAAGTGTAGTCATGTCTTATTGCGGTAATCTGTGGCATTTGACTGCTGCTGCCCTACATTGTGTTGGCAAGCGCTTGGTCAATTGAATTTTTCCTCTTTCTTAGCTAAAGGGAAATGATGGATTTCTCAACTCCATTTTGTTTTAACAAGCAGCCCAGTGCCCTTTAGTGTTCGAGCATTTTTAGCATGCATGAAATATATGTCTGGATCCTAAAAGTGTATTTAAAAACAGATGTCACCAGCAATTAAAGCTCATTTTCTCATATGTGGCCGTCTCCAGGGCAACCGCACCGCATGCTCATTGTGGATCTGAATGAGAAAGACCATTCAGCCACAATTGACTAAACAGATTGTGCACACTCTACCACTGTATATTTTATTAGCAGAAGTTAGCTTAATGCTTTTAAAGTCCACGTGAACCGGAAGTTTGCTTCAGAATTGTGACATACTTCTGAGAGAAACAGAATATTGAATGAGGAAACTAGAGGGCAACACTTTTTTTTCTACTTTGAATTGATTGGATGTAGTAAAGTAGGCATTTCATTCGGAAAGAACGCTGGCGGTTAGGGAGGCGTGGTTAAGGATGCCATACTCGTGCCCAAGCCGTCAAACTGATGTCATCAGAGAAGACTCGTTGTTCCAGAGAGGAGGAGCAATTTCAGATAATTAGGTGTGTTTTGAAGCATGGCAGCTGGTTAAGGATGACAGGACCTAGTTGCTCAGGACCAGCACATGCTCTGCCGTGCTTCAAAACATGCCAGCATATGCTATTTTTTTCAACAGGGTAGCAGAGGCTAACGAGACCAACCTTGACCCTACTGGGAGAAACAGACAAAGATAGACTATAAGCAATCTTAATTGGACATATTTGCCAATTAGTCATGTAGCTTGTTGCTTTTATGTGAAGCAAACTCTGAGGTAACTAGAGGTCAATGTTCTTGAATCAACCCTTAGAGAGTTTTGAACCTGCAACCTTCTGGCTGCGAGCCCGGATCCTCACCCTCTCGGATGCCCCACCGTTATTGATTGTATGGATGTTGTTTGGAGTGGTTTCTGCATATAAAATGTGTGTAAATTATATAATGAACTCCTCACACTGATACTACTGACATTGCGAGCAGTCTGTGATTTTAGCTTTGAATGGATTTGATGTCACGAAAAGGCTACATCAAGAATCGACCTAACTGTGTCAATAAAATTTTTTCAGGACACTCGTTACCGGTCAGGAGGTATCATCATTTGATGTGTGGTAAAAATATCATTTCATAACCCTGGTTATGGAACTTTAGTTATTGTGGTGGTTTAAATAACATCTTGACTACAGTCTGCATAGTGTACTTACAGCACAGTAAAGGCTATTAGATTTATTTTGTCAGAGGACCAAGAGAATGTGTTTTTAGACTTTTGCTCACAAGTTTTTCGACAGAATGCAATGCATTGTTATCTCAGTAGAATTTCTAATCTAGCTGAGTTTAATGGCTTTCCCTCCAGCTGTAAAACTCTTGTGGAATGATTACTGTCTCTGCTGGATGCTGTATATGTATTACCGAAAAAAACTAAGTAGCCCTATTTTAAATGAAGAGGCTCAAAATAGACAGCTGTTCTACAATGATTGTGTGTACTGAGCCATTACACAATACAACTACATTGTTTAAAAACTGCTTTATAAGTCATGCATATATTGTGATTGAGCTCACTTATGCAAGTATTGCTGTTTATATTATATTCTAAATATTATATTTTAGAGTGTAACTGATCCCACAATGCTAGTGCCACAGAAGTGCAGGATTTATTTGCTTGTAGACAATGCACAATTATATTATAATTATACATTTATTAAAACACATATATATATATATATATATATATATATATATATATATATATATATATATATATATATATATATATATATATATATATATATATATATATATATATAGTTATTTATTTATGCCCTTTATTTCAATTTAATTTAATTAATTTAAATTATTTTTTTATTTTAATTATTTTGATGTAGCCTAATCAGTTCTGCTTTAATTATAATTTGGCTGTATAGGGTTCTCGAATGATCAATACTTATAAGAGTTTACCTTACCATAATGTAATTCATCTTTTCTGACTATACACTGAGTTTTTAAAAGCTTTGCTTTATGTTAGCTTGCTCTGCTTTTGTGAATGAATAGAATAAATGAATTTAAATGAATACAGTTTATGAAAAGCTGTTGAGATTGTATTCTCACTTGAAAAGTAACTGGACTTGGATTTGGAAACAGAATTTAATAATTAATGACTTATACGGCGGACAGATTATAGAACATTTACTAAAAAGTTATATATATATATTAGTCTATCTTCTAAATGTATGCTGAATTAATGTGTATGAATGTTTTCCATTGCTAACCATCCAATTGCTTATGACATTTAGTGGGATAAACTGATTGTCATTTATTAAAGAAAAGAAGCCAATCGGAAGCCTTTTTCCATTAATCATGTCTGCGAAAGCTATTTTCTCTAAAGAGCCACCTTCACTTCCTGATTATATTACCATTGAAGCCCTAAACTTTCTCTTGCACTCTGCAGTACACTTGAGATGCTATTAATAGCCTAGTTTAAGGTCTTCCTGTTTCAGTCATTGTCAGTAGCCTGGTGTGCTTTAAGTGGTCTGGGTGTGTTTTGTGGGCTCTTTGTGTTCTAGCGATCTAGAACCGCGCTGAGGGAACGAGCGCTGACTCAGGCGGCTCTGTGTGACATCATCGGCAGCCGGCGCTGAGGTCATCAGTCCAGCATTAGCTGAGTGTGTGGGGGTGGACTGGGATAATGGAATTATATCCCCGGCACAAGAAAGGAGCTCGATATTGATGGCTTGCCTTTACTTACAACACATACTTACCAATGAGATTTGATGTCCTCTGGGACTGTAGAAACAAAACAAAAAAAAACGGTTTCCTTTGTGTAGGCTGCGCTTTTGCAAGACTGCTTCTTTGTGTCTCCTGAAAAGCTGCATATGGGGCACGGCGTGGAGTGAAACGCATGTTCGTCATCCGGTGGTAGCAGAGGAGGGCTGGCCATTGGAAGTAGCTGTGATTTATTTGATTTATTTTCCTCAGCTGTGTATCATTTAGTGTAATGGCAGGAAAGAGAGCTCTGTTAATGCCATGGAAACAATGGATTAGGTCTCTCACTTTAAAGCAATTATCCAAAAATGTACGCTATGCGAAGCCTGGGTGTATGCTACCAAAAATAGCCCCTGCTCCAGCTCATGGAGGTAAAACAATCACTCACTCTCTTACCACAGGAGCCTACGGCCTCCAAGTGCTGGTGCTTGCATTCTGCTTTCTGTTCCAAGACCTAGCTGCCTACCAAGAGAGCATTTCAGGGTATTATCGTCATCCTAACACAAAGATTGTTCCAAAAAGTTGGCAGTATAATTATGCTGCCTTTTAAGACACCCTCTTTTGGTCAAATTTGGTGTAAGGTAGCAATTTAACTACATTGACTACTTCGATATATTTTTAGTGTGACAGTAATTTAGCTGTTTTTATAGTAGTCGCTTTTCCAGTAATGAGTTACTTTGAATGTCAACATGTAATCCAAACCAACAATTCATATATTCATGCAGTGCCTTGCAAAAGATTTCAAGTATCAATCTGTACTTTATTCGCCATAATGACAAAGCAAAAAAAATGATTTGCGACAACTTAGGGTCATTGTCCTGTCAGAAGGTGAAGCTTCTGCTCATTTCAGAGTTGGACTGAGTTACTGACTCTGTTAAGCTCTATGTTTTGATGTATTAGTCTTTTCTTCTATTCTGATTAGTCCCCCACAGCATGAAGCTGCTACCAGCACACTTTACTTTTGGGATGCTATTCTGCAGTGTCTACTTTCTTCCAAACACTATGCTTAAAATCTCCATCAATTGCTTAGTTTGGTCAGGAGGCCAGCTCTAGGAAGAGTTGTCTTTTTTAATTTTTTTTTAATTAAAGATAATGAAGGCTCCATGCTACTGTGAACCTTCATTGCAGCATTTTTTTCTGAACTTTTCCCCAGATCTCTGGATTAACACAATCCTGTATCTGAGCTCTACAAGCAGTTCTTTTGACCTCAACGCTTGGTTTTTGGCTGCTTTAAACTCCTGAAAAGAACTTAATTTGGGTATGGTTTTACTGAAAGTGATGTTACACCGCCAGATCGTTCTTCGATTCAGCATGAAGTATATCGGTGCCTTTAGAAAGCAACTGCCTATGCAGGCAGTAGACATCAAGTCAGCTTATCAGAGTTTGCAAAAAGTGAATGTTTTGTCATGAAAACAATCCTGGAGTCTTTTCCTCAGGGTTGGATATTAGAAAGGCAAATTCAGCAAAGAGTTTGGAGTTTCAGAGAGACAGAACTGAAGTGATGTATAGAAAGACTGTGGACGGGTTGTATTTTGCATCGCAGAGAGTGAGTCTCAGATTACCTGCATTATGCATGAAGCCCCTGGTGGGTCTGTGCAGCTGATATTCTTGGGCATTTTGCATTTGTGTGTGATTGTGCTCTGGATAGGCTTCAGTGAGCGTGTTCTCATTCACGCTTCGGCCCCGAGCACCGCTAATGCCATTTATCCCTTTCAAGTGGGTCCGATGATGAAATTAGCCTATTTGGCATGTTTAAGACCTGGCCTGCTCTCAAGCCTCGAACATGAGAGACAGAAAGAGAGAGCGGGGCTGGATAAAAAATTGCAGAAGTAATAATGAAGCTGTGTTTCCGAATTAGTTGCCGGTGAAAAGATGGAATTCTCATTTGGAGCTCCAGAGAGTCTGAGGACCTCAGGCGGAGTGAAATGCCATCACCTGCCTGGCAGACATCTGCATTAGATCGCTTTCTTTATTTGCAGAAAACTCGCCTCAGCTTCAGCCGTCAGGACATCTGGAAATGGAGGAATCTTTCAGAGAGAAAAATAATGAAGACTGATGTGAATGAGCACTGAACATTTGGGTGACAGTACTATAGCCCTCTCGTTTAACTCTGTCTGTCGCGAACGCTTTCATGAGCAGATGGTTTTTTAAAAGCATTAAAATCTAATTAGCAAAAGTAATATGAAATTCATTTAGGCAGTCTGCATTAACTATAACAGTTTCCTCTGCTGCAATAACTATAAAATTTGATTTTGAGACCTTTGAGAGCTGTCTACTCGGTGTGATGTTAAAATCAGTGTGATGTTTAAATGCCAGTTTTTTTTTCCCCAGTCATATTTCCTGAACAAATTCTCAGTCTGTTGCTGACCAGACAAAGGAAGTACTTTACTTACTAAAAATGTACTTACAGTTGCCATTGCGTATCAGTTTTAGTATTAGTAATACCTATTGTAACATTATAAAATTACACCTTTTATTTATATACTATATTGTAAAAGATACATTGTATCTTTCGGCTGAAAATATCGAAATTACAATACGAAAATAGGCTATTATATAAGTATACTTGTTCCTTTTTGCTTTCACATGCTGTAGTACAGCTGAGTTTTCGGCCTAGAATTTTCATTTCGGTGCATCCCTAATAAATATCTCATTAACTTGTAGACCTTTGTAACACTCAATAAAATCTGAAGCATAACAAAGATGACAAAATAGATTTCACTCTGACTCACAAAAGAAGTAATCTAATAGCTTTCTTGTAAACTTGTTAAATGTTAACAAGACGTTGGTTGAAGCCAAGAAACAGTGTGTGCTTCAGTGGTGATACAGTACTGAAAATGTTATCTCAGTAACGTAGATGACAGCCACAAATGATTTGTGCTTGTAAAAAATCTTAGCATCTAGCAAGAATTACCATTTATTGCCCTAAAATGTATTATTATGTAATTGTTAGGTACATAGATTTGAAAACTGATGTGGCAGCTTTGGCACCCTCACCATTTTTCAACAACTGAAAAAGTTGTTTCCCTTCACAAATTACTTTTCCAAGATTCCAAGTTGTGGGCAATATTAGTCCAAAAATTATTGCACGGGTGCCAACCTCTAAAATTCACTTGAAACAGTATATCATTCAAGAACTTTTGGTTTGGGACTCACTAATTCTAGTTAATGCACTCGCATGCTAAGTGAGACAGATGTGAATTGGGAAAATGATGGATCCAGACTTTCTTTTAAAACAAAGACTGAAGACTCAATTGATTAATCATCCCGATTTGAGAAAGATTAGACGTGTTCGTTCCTACAGAAACAGCATTTAAGAAACTCAGTTCGCGATTTTCTCTGGAGCTGATCTTGTGTGGTTTTTAGTTTGGTAGTGAAGAGGAGAGGCGTTTTTATTCTTTTTGTATTGACGGCTGATATATGGTGGCTTTCTTATCTTTAAATATCTTCAAAAACTTTTTTAAAACTGTGCGTGCATTACTTCACAATACCGGAGGATGTTTGAAGATGAAGTTGTACGGCAGCTGTGGATGTCTGTCTGCATCATTCTTCCTAGCTGATGCTCTGAGACCCATCAGCCAGCTAAAGCACTGTGGTACAAGTGTCTCTGTCTGTGTGTCTCGATGGCAGCTGAGAGGCTGTTATATGAGTGTGTTTCTGTCTGCTGTTCCCGGCAGCTGATACCCAGCACACAGAGGAAGTCTCTCAACACGTGTCTCTGTCTCGCTGCTGGACGCCAGACTCTTTTTAAGAGTCCACGTCTGACACAGGACCATTCACACGTGCCACTGTCAAGTTCAAGCGTGGGAGGAAATTAGCAGCTGAAACTGTTATACTTTTTATCTTTTCCGGAAGAGATTGACTAAATTAGGTTATCAGCTGCTCGGGCTTTTGCGGTTTTTATATCAGCAGTGCACCGGCTGCAATTAAACAGGGCATTAATATTAATGAATTTATTATTTTTTTGTTTAAATTTCGAAAACATGGGAATTGATGGAGAGCCTCCCCAACAACTTTCACTCTTTTGGAATTGCCTTCAGCTAAACGTTGGAACGTAGCTGTTAGGATTTGTTCCCATTCAAGAGCATTAGTGAGGTCAAGCAGTGATGCTGGGTGATGGGGGCTTTCAATGCATCCCAAATGTGCTCAGTGGGCTTTATGCAGGCCAGTCATGTTTTCTATGCCAAACTCAGTAAATCGTTTTTTAAATGGACCTTACTTTTTACACAGGGGTATTGTCATGGTGAAACAGAAAAGCCAAACCAAGTCAGAAGTGTATACTTCTCTAAAATGTCAAACTTTTATTTTAAGGGTGAATTCTTACTATTAGCTAGCATGCATGTGCAAGCTCTCTTGATCCTAACCCATACAAAGTTTGACTACTACCTTTCTAACTATTAACAAGCAGCAAATAAAGAGCTTATTGAGGCAAAAATTATAGTTAATAGTCAATACGTTGTATTCTGTGAGCAAACAAGTAAACAAGATCACATCATTTTGAAGAAAAACTCTAGGCTATAAGATCCAGTTCTTAAAAGTCTAGTAAACATTGTTCTGTATATGTTTTTATGGCCTTATTTCAGTAACTTTCAAAAGAAACGCTGCTTTCTCAAAAGCACAATCTTTGCAGTAGGTGGCCTTAACTACTATGTACTTACATTTCAATGTATCATTTGGTACAATGCACTTATTGTGTACATACATGCTTTTACATTGTACTTTTTACATTTTTAAAAATACCTATATGCAACTGAAAAAAGCACAAATGTCAGGGCATGTCAGAACCCCAGAGGGTTATTACTAAGAGTTGGTCCCCAAACTAAAGTGGTACATCTTTGCAATGGATTAACCAGACCTGTAATTTAGACAATAGAGTGTTTATATAAAGGAGTGTTTGCCAGTCATTTGGTAATAAAGTGATTGCATAAATGCACATAAAAGGTGAATAAAAAAAACTAGGCAACATTGTAGTATAGGGAACTAAATATCTATTAACGAGTTGCTTATTAGCACGCCTGTTATTAACACATTGGCTGTTTATTAGTGCTTTTAAGTACATGAGTAGATCCATAATTGTACCCAATATTTAAATGTAACAGCTATTTTACTATTAATAAGCAGCAAATTTATTGAGTCAAAAGTTGTAGTTATGTTTTGTTATTAAATAAAGTGTGACCAAAAACTCTTCACTCTAAGGACATCCAGTATTATCTGATTTAATTAAGTCCCAGGGACATACTGTCCCTAAAATATCACTAGGTTATAAAGCCAAGTAGACTAGTCAAAATGCACTCTCAACTTTGATTTGAATTGCTTCCTTAATCCACAGCTCGGAGAAACGAATGTGTGTGTGTGTTGTGACAGGGAGGCCGAAATAGCAACTACAGCTGAATAAGCATGCAACATACGCCGCACATGGTTTTGGTTTTCTTCATGTTGTGCTGCACCTTTTGAAAAGTTCTGAGGTTAATGTCTTGGTCGAACAGGGGAGATTATATTTTAAATAAACAGATCAGTAACTCTAACAGCTTTAAATGTCTGCCTTGGGGAGATATGTAAAATGTTTATTTTTCATTTTCATGTTGAGAAATGTTAAGAAATGGTCATGCTCGGGGGCCGTTTCTCTAATGGCAGGCACAAATACAAACTGCTCAGAGTTGAATGGTCTGAGGGTGTTTCGAATTTGAGGTATTTTTGCGGTACCTGTTTAAGCGTTTCGCGTTTTTGTCGCCTGTTCATTCTGAGGCTATTAGCATAGTTGAGCTTCAGCTCAATCTGAGACTTTGGCGTAAAACTGTTATATTGGTAAATTTAAAGAACGAAAAAAGACATTTTAGACCCTGTAAGGTATTCAGAGTAATTCAGATATGGGAAAAATATGCTGTTTTATAATGAGCTTTCAAACTCCATATGCCTCAGGCCAGGCGTGTCTTACAAAGATATTACTTTCAAAAGCCTATAAACTCTTTAAAAAATGTTTAAAACTCTGAAATACTTTCATTAAGCTCCGTCTTTACTCTGTAAAGTGAACATTTGCAATTGTTAACTTGGAAAGTTGGCTGATAAAACATACATGCCTGCTCGGCTGATTAGGAAGTGTTACTTTTCACTTTTTAATAAATGGAACATCGTTGTCAGTGAATAAAAAATATTTTCTACTTGAAATGGTTTAGTGAATTTTGAAGAACTATTAAGTGAAATCAGTGTCACTGAGGTTACCGACCCCACAGCTTCGTAGAAAAATGGCAAAAAAAATGATTTGTTATGATATAAACAAAATTAGTTCATATGTTACATCACAAATCATTTTTTTAGATCATTGGAAACGATTGTTTTGGGGTTTAGGGCTATTTTTAGAAACCTTACATCTACACAGAGTAAAAATCGAGCAAACAAATGAACTGCCCTTTCATTACTCATAGTAAGGCATGTGTTCGTGTGGAGGCCTCTGTTCATCTAACACAGAGAAACTAGACCCTAGTGGATATAAGGAGGGTCAAAGGTTGCCTGTAGCAGCTGTCACTGAGACGCGACTCCTGAACCACAGCTCCCACCTGCCTGTCCTCCTGTCATTAATAAAGCCCGATGTGACAACTGAGAACCATACAGTGATTGGTGTATGATATCTCTCAGTGACCGAGGGATGGAAATAACCACCTCCGTGACTCCCAGAGACAATGCACTTTTCTTACTCCAAGAGGCATACTACTTATCCGTAGAGGCTCACATAATCATATCCATTTTATTTTCAGTAGAGTCTATCTTGTATTACATTTACGCTGAAGACAGTTGTATTGCTCAAGGGCTGCTCTCTCATGTGTCAGGAGAGGTTTTAGGCATGTTTCACGAGTTTGACTTAGTTAATGGTGAGCAATGGCTGCTGCCCATATACACACATAATGATGATTGGCAGAACTGAATGATAATTTGGTTTTGAGGGAATTAGTCCTGTTCAGACATTATTAAGGTGAGATCGAGACGTTTGAAGCGCTTAGTGAGACATGTTCTTGAGACTTCCTTTCTTGTGAGTAGAGGTTTTAATCTTCAAGACTATTTTTTACTGCCTCAGCACTGAGTATGGTTTGATTTCTAATGTTTTAACATTAGTATTAACAATAGCAATGAGCAGTGAGAATACACTTTCTATTAATGGGATATTGATTACCTTTTAATGACAGCAGGACTCATACATCAGTTGTCTCTATCACTTGCTGTGTTATGTTTGCTTCTGTCATCAGCAATTAATGGAGTTCTCTCAAACAGCATCAAACAGCAGGAGTCTATTGTTTTTCTCTCTTCTTTCACAGTGGCTGTACTTTTTTCTACTCGTGTGTTTTCTGCATTGTGGTTGGGTGTCTGATCGGTTAGAATGATATCTTTGCCTTTTGTTCTGTCGTGGATCTTATTTGGAGCTGTACCATCTGTCAGAGCCCTTTGAGCTACTGGCTGACCTCTCATTTCTTTGTTGAGTTCTGTTGGATCAAATCATTACTAAAGGGCGACTCCACCTAATAATTAATATTCTCTCATTTACTCACCCTCATGCCGTTCCAGATGTATATGACTTTCTCTCTTCAGATAAGACTTCATTTCCAACTAGATCTCTTGAAAGTGTGGGTCACCTACCAACTCAGGGTAAAAGTGCGCCTCTACTCTAAGAATATACAATTCAATGCAGCTATCAGCTGAAATGAACACTAGTCGCAGTAAAACACCAACTTTTATTCCTTTTCAGTGAATTATTGATTAATAAAGAATTATTTAAACACGTATTTTGATGCTTGCATCACATGACCAGCTTTTTCTGGCACAGTAAACTTGCTCAGTAGCTCACCTGGTACAGCATTGCACTTGCATTTGGGTACATGTCCAATGAAACTGGAGTCATTAAAGAGCTCAAATACTTCCAGAAGACAGCTAAAATTATATGGTTGCTTCAGAAAATGATTTTTTATCTCATGCTTGCTTTTGTTAACACTGTCGGTTAGGTGTAGGGTTGACTTCTCTGAACTGTTTTTATTCCCCATGTGCTCTGTCTCTGCGTGACCCAGTTTCTGTTAACAATGTCTCGTCAGTGTATACGTGTGGTTCCAGCCTGCCTTGCCTGTTTGTATTATTAACCCTCTTGTGGATTATTAAAGACTTTTAATTTTGATCGATCACACAATGACAGAAGACTGGCGCTCAAAGAAAAAGTGATCGTCGTTTCGATCAGTTTTTTATTTTTCGTTTTGTCGTGGGAGAGCCGTTACTGTTTCCCGCGGATCCCGGATATGAGTGTGCCTGGGTCCTGCACCGGACCTGGAACTGGACCTGGACTATTTGGTTTCATTCCCCATTTGGCTGTGATGGCTATTTCTTTTTTTTTTGTTTAAAAAAAAAAAGAATCAAAAGCTTCCTATGACTCTGAGCCGCTCGTATTTCTCCAAGTAGACTGACATTTTAAGGACATTTTTCACGCTCAATGTGACATATCTGCATAGTTCATGGCAGTGATTATATAGTTGGGCAACTGTGGCATTTATGAGACTGGCAACGTACGAACTGGATGAGAGTTCAACCGCATTCTCCGCAATACACTGTCAAAACGGAGGCTGCTCTCACACAGCAGGAGAAAACGCTTGTCTGACTTGTTATAGAGTGCTAAATTTGGTTATATTCTCACATGCCACATGATGCTAATGTGGCTTTTTTTAATATGGGGTTCCAGTAATTCTCAGATAGGTGGATATGAGTCATCTGAAGGTATCAGATCCAGACACTGTCATCCCGAACTGCTCACAATATTGTTTCCAGACACAAATGCTGCACTCTGCACTCATTTTTGAAACCACTACCTAGTAATTAAGATTTGACAAATAAACTTGTGCTCAGTAAGAGACAAACTGGTTAGAGATTCTCTCACTAGGGGTTTTTATCGAGACACTAGTATTATACCTCTAATAACTGTAATTACACCACATGCAATATCCTTGAGCATTCTCTCATGTATAATACTGTGTTAGCATGACACGTAATTCCAGTCTGAGGATAAAACAGTGTGCTGGACACATTATGTGATTAATTGCAGATTTGTTTAATAATTAAATAGATTTCATCTATTTAATTATTCATGTCTTCTTTCTGTATCTGTGCTATTCAGAGTGATTCACTTATGAATCAACCTAACAAGCTAACCTAACAAGAATTTGCATTGAGTGAATGGTGGGAAAAAAATCGTATTTTTCATATACAATTCCGCTCTGAGGGTCGGAAATACAGTATTTACAGTATTTGATAGAAGTATCTTATGCTTCTAATATGCATTTATGTATTCTAAAATCTGTCTTTTTAAAAATGTATTTTAAAATGTAACGTGTGATCAAAGCTGTGTTTTTAGCATCATTATTCCAGTCGTCAGTGTCACACGATACTTCAGAAATCATTCTAATATGCTGATTTTCAGATTTTTCCAAGATCTAACTCAGTATGAAATAATGATATCATCATCACATGTCACAGCCGATTGGTTCTTTCCTGTATGGGTAGCCAATGAGCTCAGTGCTAATCATTGAACTATTCAGCTAATGATTACGGTAGCAGTTCGTAGGGCATCTTTCCCAGCTCCACCTGTATAGATCTTCTACAGGGTGATCATGTATGCTATCGTGGGTTTTGTCATGTTTGTTATATTTACAGCAGAAGTATTTCTTACATGCTCACAGCAGCATATTGTGGACACATTGGCACTAACAAGTCTCAGTACCAGTCCGTAATACTGTATACAGAAACCAATCATCTCTCTGCCTGATGTCTCCTGATCTGCTCCTATCTGTGTGGTACTGGTGTGATGATCAGCTGAAACAGATTTTCACAGTACAGTGTAAATGTATGGGATCATATGTGTGCGAGAGAGTGTGACACGTGCAAGCAAGTAATGTGATGAGACAAGACTAGCCGCACACTTGCAGTGTAGACAGCTTCATTGACTGTAGCAGAGCTTTTGCCACGTCTCTCTCAGTATAGATGTATATAAGTATTTCCCAGATGGATAGTTTATGCTTAAAGTGTGTATATATACATACACTCACACACACACACACACAACTGTGGCAGACAGTGCTGAAAGCTTCAGGTCACTGATAGAGAACTTGACTACATGCATTTGCACTGAGGCCTCCGAGTTCCACAACACACACACACACACACACACACACACACACACACACACACTTCAAAAGCAGGGTGTTGAGTGAACACATCTTATCAGTCGCTTCCTGCTCTCCTTCTAGAATCTGAGTTGCTCTACTATGGCTTCATGACTGTGTTTTCCAGACAGACAATGTTGTCTAGACCTGCTTCTCTCTCTCTCTCTCTCTCTCTCTCTCTCTCTCTGTCTCTCTCTCTCTCTGTCTCTCTCTCTCTGTCTCTCTCTCTCTGTCTCTCTCTCTCTCTCTCTCTCTCTCTCTCTCTCTCTCTCTCTCTCTCTCTCTCTCTCTCTCTCTCTCTCTCTCTCTCTCTCTCTCTCTCTCTCTCTCTCTCTCTCTCTCTCTCTCTCTCTCTCTCTCTCTCTCTCTCTCTCTCTCTCTCTCTCTCTCTCTCTCTCCCTTCTGTGTGTGTTTGTGTGGTTGTCCTGAATTGCTCTCATTCTCTGGTCCTTTTATGGCACTCATATGCATTGGAGGGGGAAAGTTACTTTTAAAAGTTTGCTTATATTATATTGCTTATGTTATTATAATTGCACTGCATCATCACGTCGGCAAACATAAAGAAGATGTCCCGGCAATTAAATGTAACAATTAGAGATACACTGTAAATAAATCTAAAAGAAATCCACAGTAAGTAGATTAAGTAATCTGAATACGTAACTCACATTACTTGCAATGCATTACCCCTAACACTGCTCATGCGTGTTTGTTTATATGTGTGTAGCTTCACTTATTCATGTTATATCTATGAAAGTAAAATAACCCTCCAAAAAATGTTGATTACAATAACGAATTTAAATGATTACCAAAGCTGTGAATCCTTGCATTAACACGGTACTCTTCAAAATAATGTCATGGCTATATGTAGATACCGGAAAATCATCAAAATTAAAAGCAGGGATCATTTGGCTTGGGCCGGTATGGACCAACCTACAAACCTCTCAGAACACTTTAGCGACCTCATAGAAACCACAGAGAACATCCTACCACAGTGGTGTGTTTTACATAGCAGCAAACACCACCTCTTTAGACAATGCGAGGCTCTAGTTTAATCTGCATGTGTATAATCCAATAGCCGTTTCTTTTTTTCCTCCTCTCTGATTGTGGTAATGTGTTCTGTGCTTCTATTGGGTTGGGACACGCACAGATGCATTAGGCTAATTTAACTGCCAGAACAGGAAATAATCCAATCTATCATTGCAGACACTGGCCGCTCAAACTCTGTCTAAGAGCCTCTCTGAGCCTTTGGCGCTTGTGCGTGCGTGTGTGCGCGTCCTGAGGGACTGGAGGAGAGAAGACTCGCGATCTGTCCATTCTTTTGTTTCCACATTGATCTTGTTCTTTGGTGAATGGTTAAACGCCCCTCCATCCTCCTTTACCCAGCATTCATCACTGTCATGGGTCTCTTTGATGCACAAAGGCAAATGTGTACCTTCATGTATCCCAGCATGCTCTCCTTATCGCTGCAAAGCTTGTAAACTATAGACTTGCAATGTTTTGTCTGTTTACCTGTTTCGATTCATTTGTATTTCTCTCTTTTATCTCTCTCTCTCTCTCTCTCTCTCTCTCTCTCTCTCTCTCAGTTGTTCTCTCTCTCCCCCTCTGAGCTTCAATAATGGAATAAATTGACCTATTTTGTCTTGATTATGTCTCTTAGCAACAGAGCTCCATCATTTATGTTTCAATCAGATGCAGAGACAGCTAGCAGCACTTCAGCAGCACTCCTGAATCATGTTAAGTCTTATTTTCACCTTTGTGAGTGATTGTGTGTGTGTGGTGACGGACTAATCTGAAAAAGTGTGTGTGTATGAATATGAACTTTATGAATATGAATTTGAAATTTGGCTGGTGGCAGGATAACTTTTTTTAGCCCTTATAGCACATGTATAACAGCTGCGTAAGATATTATCACTTTTTCCGTATGTAAATAACTAGTTTGCAGAAAATTGATAATTTCATCATTTCTGCGCCCTTGTTTTTTTTTGTTTGTTTGTTTTTGGACCTGAAGACGTCCAGGTCATACATCAACATAAAATTCAAATCCAAATTCAACATGTACAAAATCTTTAAGGAAATCTCATAAATCTTAATTTAATTTAAAATTAATGTAATATTAAACAATGTAATATATTATTTGAACTGAAATAATAATAATAATAATAAGAAGAAGAAGAAATAGCTAAAAATATATTTAAAACAATAATGTGATCATTTTTTTTACTATATAATGTTATTGTAGTAAAGGATCATTTTAAAGAAAGGGATCATTTCTGATATGTTAACCTTATTTCATAACAAAAATATATTAATGATTAACGACTATTTTAGTTGTATTATTAGCTGTGCCATTCAAATCAGCATTATAAAAATATTCAGGTGCCTTAAATGTTGTGCTTTTTTGTGCCATCATTTAAAGAATGAATGAATTAACGAACGGAACGAATAAGTTAAATGAATGCATGCGTGGATACATACGTGCTTGAGTAAAAGGAAATCAATCTTTGCGGGTTATTCCAACATCGTTGTTGTGTATCTCGGCAGGTAATCTGCTCAATTTATCAGCTTGCAGAAATAATGTGTAGTTGAGTCTGGCTCTCAGTGAAAGTGCTGTGTGAGGATTTTATCTTCAGTGGGCTCTGGAGGAGAGACAGGTCAGTATGGATCTTCTAGCTGAGCTAACACAAACATCTCTCCAGGGTTTCTCAGAGTCTGTCTTTGCACAGCGTGACGCGAGCTAAATGAATGCAGCTCGACAGGGTTATGAAGGGTGGAATAATATTGTTGCAGCATACGCTGACACCCGTCTCTTTGCTTTCTTTCGGCCAGAGTGCATTCTGGGTTTTCAGTTTAGCCTCCTTTGATATACTGTGCAAGTAACGGCCAAACATACCGGCGCGGTCGTTTTCAGCTGAAAATGTTTCGTTTTCGTTCGTCCTTCATAAAACTGACTTTCGCGTCTAGAATAAATCTCTAAACTATGTAACGTTATTATTGTGGAGTACAGCGCTGTTTAGAGTTTAAAGTGTTTGATGGCATAGTAACATTATCTGTGTGTAGAGCAGTGTGTGTGTGGCCTCACCTGGTATAGTCTGGTTTTGTTTGGCTAATGTGGGGTCAAACTACCCAGGAAACACTGGTCACAGCTGTGGTTCACACACACACACACACACACACACAGAGAGAGAGAGAGAGAGAGAGAGAGAGAGAGAGAGAGAGAGAGAACATACATTTGCTGAGAACAACACAAATACTACTCCTTCATATATTCACACACAAGCTTAGTCTACTATATGAAGATTACATATCCACAGTGATTTTTGTTGTGCTTTCTGAGGTATCATTTTAACGTGCTGCTTCAGTACTGGCATGCTGCTATGCAAATGAGCCGTTACCTTGGTAATGAGTGACAGCGAATGACAAGGTCGCGGTCTGAATATGAATGAGCAGAGTAGGCGGGGTTTGTTTGCATGTAATGGCACTAGTTTGCTCTCTTCACTGTTAAAATGGATTTAAAGGGGTCAAATTCTAATTCACTGGGCATTCAAAACAGAGTTTCTGGAAAACGGATCAAACTACTAGGTCAGTCGACTTCACGAGAACCGTGTTATCTGTGCTAGTATTAGGAAAAGATTATTTCAGTGCAGAAAACTGTGTTATGGACATGTGAAATTAGACAGATATTGACCATTTTTTTAAGGTGTCCTTGTTAGGTTGTAATTATATGTACAGAGTAATATTAATTAATTACATGTACTTCATGGTTAGGATAAGGGTTTGGCTTACGGTTACTTGCATGTAACAAGGACACTTTAAAATAAAGTCTTACCCAGATATTTAAAAAAAAAGAAATGTTTTTTTTTTTTTTACATTGAGCGAACAGAAATAAACAAAGAAAAAACCTTAATGGAATTTTGTGCAAAAATATTATAATGTATTAAAATGTTTTCTAGTTCCCACAACTTTTTACATGCGTGTTATGAATGATTGTAGAAAACACGATAGTCAAAAATACATGTTTTTTATTTGTGTTGGAACATTTGACCTGAATAAAATGTGCATCTTCATGAAGAGCATAGTGTATCTTCATGCATGAAAGGTATTTCATAGTTTTTATGTCAGATGACAACTAAACATGTTTTAAAATGTTTTTTGTTACTCTAGACAGTTACGTTGTTGCTTTGATACTCACAGAATAAATTCAGATTGCGTCCGTCAAACAATAGCTGTGCTATAAACCATTATATGGATAATCCCCTTCCCATGGTGCATTAACAGAAATAAAGTATTGTTTTCAGTCTTTTCATTGCGTTGTTTAGCAGAGGCCATTGTTTCATTGTCCCTGTCACTTTGGTGTTTAATACAGAGCCTGATCTAGTAAAAAGTCTGTTAGGTTACTGCTTTTCTGCTTGTGTTCATCAGCGGAAGCACGCTGCGGTGATGTATTCTGATATTTGTGGTGGGGAAAACCCGGAGACCTTGATTTCGATATTTCACGGTCACTGTATGCCATTTATCACTGCGTGTTTCCTGAAACCGATTTTAGGATGTGTTGTGCATTTCCCTTTCTGCTATTATTCATGGGCCTAATTAGTGGAGGGCTCTTTTGTTCTTCTGTGGGTTCATTGTGTTCAGCGTGAATGTAGAAACACAGATGCTTTGTGTTGAATGCGAGGCCGACGACTGTGTGAAGTTATAATGTCTTCCAAAGATTGTCTCAACAGAGCGCTTGAAAGCCCCGTTCCAAAACAGAAAAAAGGAAGCGCGCTTAATAATTCTACTGAATAGCGTCTTTTAAGCTTTAGCATAGGTTATAAACAGTTTCATTTATTACATAGACATCAAGTTTCCTTTAGGAGTTTGTATGACAGTTAGCGTTCTGCCTGTGTAGCCGGCTCACTAGCGTTTGGGACAGAGCCAGCGTCTGTTAGCGTAAGTGTGAGGGTTGAATTAAACGTTTCCTGGATGACTGCCGCTCGGAGACGTCTTTATATATGCGAGGGACACTATATCCTTCTCTGTCTCTCAGTGATGGAGAGATGATGACAGATGAGGTATTGATTTCGGTGTCTGGAACGAAGATGCTTTCTCCGCAGCTCGTTCGGAAAAAAAGCTACACTCAAGTAGTTCAGCGAGAGAAAAGGAGCGACTGTTAGAGAAAATAAATGAACGATCGTTTTGTGTCTCGAGTCAGCGTTATCTCTGCTAAATGCAGCCTGAGTTATAAAGTGCGCCTTGAGCTGATGTATATGAAGCCTTTGCCTGCAGAAAAAAAAAAAGTAATTGCGACTTTTTATCTGCAATTTTTTGTTCGAATTCCATGACATCAACTTATTATGAGAATTACATTTAGAAATAATTATTATTATTATCCTAATTATGAGAAACGGTCAGAATTGTGAGTTTAAATAATGCAGTTCTGAGAAAAAAAATTGTGAAAAGCATCTCTCAGTTGCAAGAAAGACAGGTAAAATGTATTATTCTATTTATTTATTTATTTTATTTTATTTTATTTTATTTTATTTTATTTTATTTTATTTTTAATTTAATTTAATTTAATTTAATTTAATATTTTATTTTATTTTTAATTTAGTGGTGGAAACTTCCATAGATGTACACAGTACATATTATTTTGAGAAATGACTGAATAAAATAATTTTTTATCTCTATTCCACAGATGAATTTCAAGAATTTGCGTCATCGTTACTAGCAAAATACAAATAATAAACATTTTTTTCATGATTAGCGTGTTTCATTCTAAACAGTGGGCGCAGAGCTTGTGATATTCCTCCAGGATTTATAACTGGGATAAAAACATAAACAGAAGACTGAAGTGAATGTCAAAGATTTTTTTGTCTGCCCCCAGACTCGTGGAGCAGAGAGCGAAAGAAAACAAACACTATACTGCCCAGTGAGAGAGAGACAGACAGAGACAGAGAGCGAGAAAGAGCGGGGAAATGTTAGACCAAATAAATGAGTTATCCATAATGCCTTCCTTGCTATGCGATGACAAGACTTTCGTGAGACACACTCAAACACACTGTTAAATCTCTAATAGGCTGACAAGTTCCTGACGCTGACAAGTGTGAAATTCGCTCTAGGAATAGTGTGCGTTGTGTAATTAAGACCATTAAGACTAACAGGATTTGGAAGGAAACGTGATTAACACAGTTTCCAGGGTTTTTCTGTATCATTGTTTCTAGGTACTTCATATATTAGTGACTAGATATAAAAACTGTTGCATGTATGAGGTGTGTGTATATGCATTGGTGGATAAGTGTATGTGTGTATATTACTGTATGTGATTTTAGAATAACGTACTTAATTGCAGACTGAATGTTGTAACTAAGATATCAAATTTCAATATGTTGACTTGACAAGGTTTAGTATGTTAGTTGAAACATCAACATATGTGTATTTGTTTGAACGTGACATAAAAGATTATTAAAACGATGGTTTAAATGAAAATATGATTTAAGACTCATAAACCCAGAATCAAGCCTAGTCCCGGACTAAAATGAGCTGTTTTAAGTGAAGGAAACTAGCACTGTGTATCTGAAAATATGTTAGTGCCTTTGTTTTCACACCAGTTATGTTTCTCTGTTATTATTATATTATAAACAATACTTAAACATCCAAATTGAACTTTTGGCTAATCTAATTCTGGCTTCTGGCTTAACCTTAGTCCTCTCTATGAAACCAGTCTTAAAACTTTTTAACGTTAGTACAAAGTGCACTTAATGCATATATAGAGGTAAAATGGTACTCTGTTGACTTAAGTGGCCTTTTATTTTTACTTCATAATACAATATTAGATTATCTGCAACTGGAGCATTTTTAAGTATACTTTTGAAGATTTGAAGTACATTTCCATTGCAACTGACTAACTCTTTTCACTTAAGGGACAGGACGCGCTGTTCTGTGTTTAAATTAATTTTAACGTAAGTTTATACCAATACCACAATGACAGACTGCTGTTAAAATAATACTCTTGATATTTTTTGTGCGCAAATTGAATCAGACAGTTAGTGAATATAACGCAGTCTACAGCAGACATTTATTGTTTTAAAAATTGAAGATTTCCCTAAAAGGAGGTTTTAGTTAAAGATCTGGTTAACCTCTTGGGACGTTTTCCCAGCGTTATTGCCCGAACCGCTGCTAGGTTAGAAACACACACACACACACACACACACACACACAGACGCACACACACACACGCGCGCTCATTTCTCATTAGATGACACAGTCAGACCTCACAAGAGGAAACAGGCCGGTGTGAAGAAATATTTCAGCGTTTAACACATTTAACACCAAATCAGCGACGTGCTAATTTTCCAGCAACACCTCTTCGCGTGCCGTTGACCCTTTTTCCCTCGTGGTTTTTCATTAAGCTGTCTTTGAGTGGACGCTGGCGTCCGTTTAACTCGATAACGACAGCTGAATCTGTGCTAGACGCAGTCTCTGTGTCCTCGCTTACCCCCATGGTCTCTCTCGAAGTGCCTTGATTAGCTGTTTTTAGGTGGAACGTCCTGGTTTTGAGGCTCTCTAAGGAAATCTGTCAGCTTCTAGGTTTCTGCTGCTCACGTGTGCTTCAGTCACTCTCGGCTTTCACAGCATTCCTCTGTTTGAGCGTCATTTATAATCTCGCTTCAGAAAAGATGACGGCTGGCGATATTACTCCCACGCTGACTCATATCTGTCGCTTTAAACAGACACAGCATATACGAGACCTTGAGAAGTGCCTTTTAGGGGGTTAATGGGCATTCTTTGTTTCTCTGCGTGTAGTACGAATGTGTTTTATGATTCTCAGCGGGTCAGATCACCTCACACTGCTTCAGTAAGTTCATTACTATTTAAATGAGTTTATTACTATGGAAAATGCAACTTGACCGACCTGAACTCACTCACAGGACCTGATATTTTTAATATGTCTCATTTATAATTTATTTAGAGGGCCAAGAACAGTGAGTGCTTATGGATATATTTTGCGCATGCTCTGCATGTAGGCCTTCACCATGGGCATTATATGATTGCTTATTGCATGGTATTGCTTGGACAAAAATGTCTTGGACAGATGTAGTTACATCTATAATTAATTTCCGTACTTCGGTTATTATTGGATTATGATTACACTGTTATGTACATTTTACTTATTTTTGGTAATTACATAGGCCACCTAATATAAAGTGAGACCGGAAGATGTATGAAGTTGAAGAACATTTTATGATTTAATATGATTTCACAGTCACGTTGAAGCAAATACGACAAAACAGTAACACTTTAAAAAAAAAGTAAAAAATGCAAAGTAAAAATTGTGCACTGTATTGATAAAATGGAATTTATTTTTAACAAGTATTTTAACTGCATTTAAAATTTTGCACATGATTACATTACATTTTATGGTTAATGGAAATTCCATAAAATTACTAGGTAATGTCCTGGCAGATTTTATTATTATTTTTTTTTTTTTTTTTGTTTCAGTGATCTATAATTTCACTGGAAACTGGTTATTTGTAGATACTAAAAAGCTTAAATATAATTTATTAACCATTTTACTATGCATTAGATTAAATACAGTTTACATAAATCTCTATACTATTCATAAATGTGAAACATACTTGTACTTGTAACAATTATTAAAATATTAAATTATTTAATATTATATATAAATGCTATTAAAATATTATATTATATTATATTATATTATATTATATTATATTATATTATATTATATTATATTATATTATATTAACAGTAATGGGATTGTTTTAGTTAAATAGTTTCTTTATGGTTATTGGACTGTTTTTTTTATGTTTTTTGAGATTGAAAGTTGTGGATTTGAATTAGGATCATATGTGTCTTAATCAATGCTGCTTTGTCTTTTTTTGTATAATTCAGTCAGCGAATGAGTTTCACATCTCTCTAGCTTCTTGTGAACAAGACTTCAGACATGCTACTCTGATTCAGAGAGTGTGCGTGTGTGTGTGTGTGTGTTGTCTCTCATGTTGTACTAGTGAGAAAGCTGTGTCTCATGACCCTGAGCTGTAGTAGTTTGATCCGCTGTACTGTAGTGTTTGCTGGTGAGGGTCGACCACGGTCTCATTGTGACCAGGCTGTAATTAACACAAGGCTGAAAGACAATGAGGGACAGCAGACAGAAAAAGACCTCCATTCTTCACAGATAATTACAAAGCAGACAACAAACAAGCAGAATGTTGGCTTTGAACGTTGTTTGTGATCTTACCCAACAGTACAATGAATGTGCAACTGATGGTCTTCAGAAAGACTCGGAGACAGACAGATGTTTCCCATGAGTCCGCAGGCAGACTTTTGCCCTTTGTCTGTTAATTTGCAATGTCACGAGGTCCCCAACAGGATTTCTAATTACAAGATATAAGTGGAAAGCACAGTAAATGATCGTGTCCATCTGCAACTCTAAAATTGTTTTCGGTTTATATAAGGGATCTTCTGCTGACTAGAGTGCACTTTTGATATAAGTATTCAAATATAAGATATACGGTATTTGAGTGTGTTAGGAGAATTAGGAGATGTGGTGGCAGACAGATGGACATCCAGGCCCTACCTTAAGAGAAAAAAATGTAAATATAGAGTCTGAATAAATCAGTTTGGTCACACTTAATGTAAGAACATGTATATACACAAGTACATTATACCTAAGCCACCTAATATAAAGCGGGATCCTATCATTGCTTGATGTCATGTCCATAATTTTGCTGTGTGTTCAAATGACAGCTAACGTCTAAACGCAATAAACTCCCAACACACGGTCATTGGAAAATGCGTTGCTAACTACATTTTTTGTAAAAACGTGCCTTTTCATAAAATTCTCTGCCGCTAAAATACAGACCAGTGAAATATCTTCCAACAATTGTATATCATGCATATTATGATTACAGTTATTGCTCAGTGCTTACATATTTGTATTGTCTTCAAACCATGATTTCTGAACTGATACATTTAAACATCTTTAGCACATATCTAGCTACATGTGTATGGCTTTTCTAATATAGTGAACTTGCTTGGTAGCACACCTGGTAATGTAATAAATCATGATAAAAGTGCTAAAATACTTGATTTGACGTGGTTGCTTTAGCAAATGTTTGCTTTTCCTGACAATATCAGTTTGGTTTATCACACTTTTAGTGCCACTCGCTGAATATTTTGTCAGAAACATGCAACAAGCAATGCAATATCATTTAGTCGCACTAGTTTTGTTTTTCTAAAGAACTCATGCCGATTCTTTTTTATGGTGGTGCCGTGGAAGCCAAATAGTTTAAATGTTAAATGCATGTCCAGGTCTTGTTCAGGGAATAAGCTAACGTTTCTCTTTCTCTGTTCTTCGTTGGCATCTCTCTTGAGAGCAGGTCACCCCGCGAGATGCGAAACATATCTCAAATCTCAGTATGAACACCTTGCGAGTGCTTTGGAGGATATCCTTAACAGATGTTTCTCAATAAATCCATCCCACAGCCATCCAGTAGCAGAGCTCTCTCCGAGACCCACCTGTGCGACACAGAACTGGCGGAGAACCGCGCAATCAATTGATAAAAAAAGCAGCGGCCCAGCGCGAGTTGGCACCAGGCTTTCGCGTTGATACGTATGCGTGATGCCTCGGTACATGTGAAACAGCCCAGGATTCCCTCTGATCGTTTTTAGAGCTCCGTGTCTGTGTTAAATAAAGCAACACCTGCTGTCTTGTTGCAGTCATTTAACTCCCACGTTTGTCTCCGGGGGATGGATAGGGCTGCTGGTGAGATCAAGCGAGTCTCTTCTGTTGTAGGAAAGCTGCGAAGAAGCGTTTAACCACCTGGCCACTCTCCGTAATTGCTATAACAGTTTCAGCGCTTCAGCTGGGACGAATCCAGGATGTTGCATTTGATGTTTTCATATGTTGTCTACAACCATTACAGAACTCAGATTCAGATGTAGTGAATGATGTTTACTTTCACTCTCTTGTAGGGTTTGATAGTCAGTTAAATGAATCATTCACTCAGAGAGAATTCTTTCATCACACACGTTTTGGGCCGAGTTTGATACACACACACACACTGTGGTTTTTGTAGTTTATGAGGACTCTCCATAGGAATAATGTTTTGTGTTGTATTTTTACTGTGCAGACTGTAGGTGTTATTGTCCTACACTAACCCTACACCCAAACCTACCCCTTACAGAAAACTTTAGATTTTCACAAAAACACCATTCAGTACTTTTTTTTTAAGCCTTTTGAATTATGAAGACATTGGCAGTGTTATAACAAATTTCTGACCCCATAAACCACAAAAAACAGCTTGCACACACACACACACACACGATATTTAAGCTTACACAGAAGGTTTATGTATTTGAATTACATATGACATTATTTTAATACACAGTTTTAACATAAACTAATGAAATCATATTTGTTGATCATGCATTAAAGAGATGCAGGTACAATTTTTGCACTCACACAATGATGGCATATTATTATTATTATTATTATTATTATTTGCATTTTCAATGCATTGCATTACATTTTGTTTACATATTGCAATCCACTTACATTCCATGCTTACATGTGTCCATGCTGCCATTTGTAAATATTGTAAAAATAAAGTTTGCTGTCTTATTTTTGTGAATTTAATAGTGTAGAGGCGCTTTGACAAGCAGCATTGAAGACATCAAAATAAAAACACATCTGAGTACATATTTTGCATTTAATAACAAGTGGCATCTGTGCTTCAGCACTCTTGAAAAGCACCAGCTGCTACATTTATATTCATAAGACGGTTTTATGTCACTGATGTCAAATGTAATTGGTTGCGAATTTGCATTTTGGAATAAAAGATTCCCAAAGCTGGATTTTTCAAACTAAAAGAAATAAAACCAAAATGGAACATCAAAGAACCATGACCAAGCAGAAGTAGAATTATAGAAAGGACAAAAATGTAAGAATGGAAACCCTGCTTAATGTTTCAGGTTTGATGCAGTATTTGCCTAATCAACAGCATTATCATTAGTGGTAATTAATAAGTGCTAACAATAGTATAAGCTTTATATTTCTGCCTTTAAACTCCTAAGAAAGCCTTGTCTCACACCTGAGGGACTAGTCAACGGGAGACTGTTTTGTATCAAATAATTTGCCCCTATTATAGGTTGAATGATCCAATTGGTCGAATTTCATTTTCACTTTATCATAAAAGCTATATGTAACAGAGAATTAATTAGCATTTTTATTCAGACCAACACAGGACCCCAAAAGTGATATGCAACCTGCTAACTTTAGAGGAACAATACCTTTATGCACTGTGCACTTTCAGCTTTAAAACTTTGCAGGATATATTCATTCACTTCGAGCTTTGTTACAAACTGCATAAAAGGTATCCATAATAGGGGCACTTTGATGTAGGATACTTATGCAGCTATAGTGATAGAAAGGTACCTTTCAAGCATTGGGGCTCTAACATTATGCAGGGCACGCACATGCTCTTGCATCGGTGGCCAGCTCTTTCTGTTCACCGCTATATGATCTCAGAGTCAGGCCACTCTCAGATCAGTGCCTGCTGTCTGGCAGCCGCTCGGCCAACAGATGGGCGGCAGACTGAGTTTCACAGAGAACACGTGTGTGCTGGAGGGAGAGTGTCACGACGGAGCCAGAGCCTGATCTCAGAGCAGGACTGTCACAACAGGGTTTGATTTTCAGTAATGGAGCAGAGGACTGTGATTATGCAAACCAGCGCCTGACAATGATGTCACACACAAACACACAGCTCAAAGCCATGTTGTTCAGTGCTGATTGATTTAGAGTAAACTTTATTTTATTCAAGCACAACAGCGAGTCTTTTTGCAGAATTTTGGATACAGTGTTACGTCATGTTCCATTACAAAATGGCTTAGTTATAATCGCCAAATATTCTAAGGGTGAATGGACCACTGACTGCATTGCTCGGGGGCGACTAAAAGTGTTGTGGATGCTGTGTGGGTACCGATGTTTTGAATGGTTTTGACCCGGGAAAATATTACTCATACATTCGGTCACAATTAAGGTCCAATTTTTGCTATTAACAAACCATTAGTTAGTAAAGTAGTCGTTAAGCATTGGGTGGGATTAGGGATGTGGAATATGTTCATGCAGAATATGTGTTTTATAAACACTATTAAACATAATAATGGGCATTAGCAACTAGTTATAGACAGAATTGGTCCCTATACTAGAACTTTACCATCATTTCTAACTACTTACACTTAGAATTATGGTAAAAGTTCGTCAATCATGTCTCATGCGTTTTCAATGAGAAGACCAAATACCAAATTAGCGAATCACCCCTATCAATCTAATGAGAAAAGTCAGTCATTTAAAAAGACTTATTATTTGCAATTAAATTAATATGTATTCCACGGTCTTTGAAATATGCTTTAAGTGCATTGCCGAATGTATTGGCAAGTATTTACTGTAAACTAAAGTATCCTTAATTATGTAACACTTTATTTTATGTTGTCCTTATTATACATTATATGGACTTACGGGTAGTTCATCAATAATAATCAGCATTTAAATGTATAAATGCAGTGTAAAATAAAATGTAACCCTTCATTTATTTGGACATTTTTATGTTATTTAAATGTATTGCAATGGTTTGCAAGTGTTTTCTGTTACGGGTGAAGGCTTGCATTCTGTGTTCCAGGTTGTGACCTACTATCTGTGTTTCCTCTACACTTCCCACTATTCATATTAGGCATATGAAGTCTGTGAAGTCAGTTCACTCCAACATCTCAAACTAAATTGGAAAGACATGTTACAGATGCTCATGAGCAAATTCTACAAGAGAACTATTGAATGACTAAGCATTTTCACTAATCTTCACATCCTAACATCAAAAGCGATTTCCTGGAAAGACTCAACTAATACCATAAATTATTCAGGCGCTGACCGTCTGGACTGGCATTTTCTGACACAGACTTTGACAATCCTCCCCGTCATCTTAATGGGGAAGACCGCTTCTGTATCCATGGAGATTTCCAATATGCCATGAATTGAGAGATGATTGACAGGTTGTGAACGCTCCTCTGCCCTGTTACCAGATGATTGACGGCAACGGAGAGGGGCGTAGTGGGTAAAATGGATTTTGCGAGGTGTGTGTGACATTTTTGATTTACACACACACACACTGGCTCGATTTAACCTTGCCCCATTTCCCACCTGAGATTTATCCTCTAGGGCAGTGAAGTTAAGTGTCAGTGTTGGTAAATACATGCTCTCTCTCCTTTAGAGAGTTTTGCATGTGTCCTCTCTCTCTGCATTTGGTCAAGGCCCATTAACTCCGAACGGCGAAGAGGCTTCAGTATGACTTTGCCTGAATAACAATAGCATTTCGGCTCATGCCTCAATGTCAGCTATATTTACAGAGCTGCCTTCAACCTCTCATGGGCGTCCGTTTTAAGCTTGTTTTAAGGTGTTTATAAATAGACAGTTCCAGCCGTAAAATGAACTATGACGTGACATAGCCGTTAAAAGCATGTAAAAGCCTACAGTTTAATGAATTCATCGTATTTGCTGATGGAATAGTTGGTTTATTGTTAGTTCACTGTGAACGGAGATGGTAAAAGGGTGTTGTTTTACACAACCAACTTGAACAAAAATTGCATTTGCGTGATCTCTCGTTGTTTCAGGAGTCTGTTTTGTGTCAGAGGTGTTGCGTTGTTGGCTGTTCAGTGTTACTGCCAAATGACAAATTACTTCCTTCTTTACTCATGGGGTTTTTCACCCACAGTCAGGACTGCTGCCATCACACATTTCATTTTGCCCATGGCCTGGTGTCCTGAGAAGGGTGGTGAATCTGATTAGTGTCCAATTAGTTTTCGTGAAGACAATGAAATTTTGCACATGTGTAATTCCAGTAGCCAGCTTTTCACGTTTCTCCAATGGGCATTGGCTCTTATTACCATGGCAACAATAGAACTGAAATTTGTGCTAGTGGCTGTGTGAGCTACTTGGCAGAAGTCCAGAACTCATTCCTTTAACCTCCGTGCCTTCCAGGGAAATCACCTGCATACGGCATGTGTATAAATAAACGACGGCTCAGCACTTCAGCAGGGAAATTATATTATGCTCTTTTAATCATTTTTTTCAGTATTAAATAAAATGTGTTGATAAATAGGTAACTATTCAGAATAGGGAACACGTATTCATTATTAATTTTCCCTCAATAAAAAGTGTTACTGATAAACAGTATATTTTTAATCAGTTCTACTCTAATCAGGGAGGATTCACAAAAAAAATTAAAAATCACTTGCATTGATTTAGTTCCCTGTTCCCTGTCCCATGTTTCTAATTTCTATGCTGCTAGCTCCTGGTTGGTGTATCTATATCTTTATGTTGTTACAGTTCTGAAAAAAAAGAAAAAAGATCGATGGCTTCAACAAAGGCATACATTGATTAATAGTAGGTCTCACGGTAGGTCTGTCTTGAAAGACTGCGGTGCAATCGTTAAAAATCAATTACTCTATGGAGAAAATGAATGTGATTTTAAATTCTGGAATCCGGCTGTTGTGTTTTGTCTTCTAAATGAATTATGCAAATCAGTTGATGAAGAAAAGAACAGCGAAATGAAGTGTTACCGAGAAAATAAACGTCTTCAAGTGCCGAGTTTTTGGAAGGTGAGATTGAGCAGATTCATTTGTAATACAACAGATTAGACAAGCTGGCGTAGTTTCCTGCCACTTTAAAGCATCACCAAACTCCTATAATCCATAGTTTCGTAACACAGCTATAAAAGAGCTAGATTAAGAGGAAGCGGTTTTATAACGATATTATTAACATGGAATGTGAACATATTCTCAAAGCTTTCGGATAGTGAAAATAATAAGAATAAATGTGCTGTCATGTATCTGAATTAACATCAGTCAGCGTTTCTTAATGAATATTTGTCATCTGAGATATAGATAGTAGTGCATTACTGGTAGAATGAATAGTTTATGTGTGTGTGTGTGTGTGTGTGTGAAAGTATGTTAAGCCTCAGAAAACGGGAAGCACTAATGAGTGGTGACAGTGACTCTGCGGATAACGAGCATTCCCCGCGAGGCTGATTCCCACTTGGGATATCGGGTTCCCGCAGGTAGCTCCGCGTCCGCTCCTCACCAGCAGGGAAAACGAACGAGGAGCGATCCAGCATTAGCATAGCATTCCATCTACTGTCGACAGTGCTGTTCGTGTAGCTACCGCATCCACATGGGAATCCCAATTTATTCAGAGCGCAGGACAGACTGAAGCTGCTCAAGACAGGCCAAAGAAAGCTCTGGATGTTCCCTGAAATTATTCCTGGAATGTTTGATTTTCTGTTGCGCAGTAGCTCTGTGTCTGGGTAGATTTCAGCACTGGATCTCACTAACGATGAAGATGACGGGGTTTGTTAGACATTTACCATGGTATTGTGTCACGCACTGAAAATAGCAAAATACATCAAAAAAAAACATCAGTACCATGGCGTATATCAAAGTAATACGATGTCTGGACCGCAAAGCAAGTCATTTCTGATTTATAGTTTGTCAGGATAGGACAATATTTGGCCAAAATGTAATTATATCTGAGAGCCTGAGAGTGTGAAACAAACAAAATGTTGAAAGTTGTCCACATTAGGTCCCTAGCATTGCATATTAATATTCATTTTAATATATATTCAGTAGGAAATATCTTTACGTTTGTGGCTGGTTCGTAAGGAGCTTGTAGCAGGCAATACATGAATGGATTTTTGCATGAAGCCATCACACCCATCTGAAGATCTGAAGGGAATATCACATGTCTTGTTTAGGGTTTTTGGTGCAACGGCTGCAGTGAACTAATTTATTTTTCCTGTGTTTCCTCTTGAGCGAGAAAGATTTCCTGAAACACAGGAGAATACAGATGTCTGGCTAGTTCATTGGCTGCACTGCTTAGTGTGTTTACACCTGGTAGTAACATCTATCCCAGGTGGTCCCATCACAAATGGTCATCAGAGACAGATTACAGTTAACACGCGTATCAAACACACATCTGTTAAGGGGGTCAAATGAATTCAAAGCATCATAATGTGGACGTGATCGTATAGTCGATAATCATATACTCCATAGCCGATCATTGACCAGATTCACATACACTCTTTATTTTAAAATCTGTGCATTTCTTGACTTCCACTCGCTGTTATTTTAGTCTTTTCTGCAGTTTGCAATGCGGTATGTAGTAGGTGCATGAATTAGATTTGCGTCTACTTTTATGATATGAAATCAATTTAACAGTTATGTTTCCACAACAGAACAATCATCTGATATGTGGAAATAGATCCGTACATTAGTTTGAAAGCAGTCTATTAAATCTGTCACTGTCTATCTCATCTGTAATAATCAAACGGCGATAATGTTGATTAATTAAGAAAACCCCATAACATTTATTGTCTGTAAACTTTCCATACCCGGCGCTCCCAGATACTGAAAGTGATTTTTCTTTGTCACTTGTAATTGTCTTTTCCTTTATTACATTATATTTGCTTGTATGATTAGCTTGAATTTAGGCCTACTTTGAATTCTTAATGATTATGTGTTCATTATGTAGTAATAAAATAATAATAGGACATATAACATAATTATTTAAAAAAGTAGCCTGCTTATATAATTTAATAATAATGCTCAAAATAGATGCATCAGGATATGAAATTGAATCGATTCTTTGACATGATAATCGTGATCGAGGAAACCAAATGCACACCTCTAATATTCGTTAACCGCTATTCGTTACATTTTCTAGGGTCTTTATGTTAATGTCAATATAATATACTGTAAGTAATTAGGAAATTAGGTGTGAGTGTGTACTCAAGCTCTACTAAAGTGGGTGAAAAAGCACTCTAAAGTTCTAAGGGACCAAAATCATTACATTCGGTTTGCCCTTAAGTATATTATTTCCATAATATTTTTGAAGGCACGCTAAATTGTATTTCTTTCTTCACAAGGATGACCAAACTGTCAAAATATTATTTGTTGCAGCCCTACTAACTCCTATCAAAATCGCATGCGCTGCTGATCAAACATTTTGTAATCAGCTTATTTTGTGTTGCGTTTGAGTTCACAAATTTGTAAAGAAATAAAGCAAATCAGGCTCAATACTTTATCCATAAATCTCCTTTTAAAATTACCTCAGCAATCCGTAACTGATGGCTAACTGTGTGTTGGATGGTTTTCATGAAGAAAGGAAACGCGGCTGTAGACGAAACATAAAGAGATCCAGCTGGAGATGTTGCGTTGAAAACAATCAGAGAATTGACTGATTATTAATGAAAAGCATATGGATTTCTCTCTAGTATGTATATAATAGCTTGCAGACTCGCGGGGATCCCTTTGTTTTGAAGTTCACGTACAATGTGTGGTTTTGTCATTTATGAATTGCCTCCTGTCGGACTAAACGGTGTCTCTCACGGCTTTTTCGCTACAAATCAAGATGAATTCACATCAAAGCCGGCGCGCCGCTATGCATCTTTTTCCTCATCAATTAATAATTATCTGCTGTTTAAGTGCTGGAGTGAGAGTGGTGTTTGTGTGTTTTGGCATAAAGAGACATAACTGTTTGTGTCATCATTCATTTGTGTGAATCAGTCCATGACAATGTTGAGTACTGTTTGGGAAAATTACGGGATCGCCTGAAGTGTGTCTTTGTCAGACATTGTTTGGATGTGTATTCAGGTACTATTATGTTGATCTGCATTATTATGCGCACAAACACACTTATTAATGCTGTTAGGTGATATTCAGGACTTCGTCTGGCTTTAATGTGCTTGTAATGATGGTGTGTGCATAAATTATTTAAATTAAATCATCCTATGAGATCTCATTAGTATTCCAATATGGTTACATTAATATTCATAGGTTTCCTTGTATATCCTGTACGTGTTTTATGCTTGGCTAGAGATTGATATGTGCGTTATGAACTTGTGCACAGCTTTTAAAGTTTAACTCGAGTACAATCCTACACCATTCCCTGAACAAGACTCCCGATCATCAGTATACAGTAGCTTTTACAGTTAAAATTATGATCGGGTCTTACAATGAAGTGGCAAATCTGCAAAGTAGATTTACAGATTTCTTACAGCTTTATTAAGACATTTTTTGCCTGTTGTGTCACTTATCATGACAGAAACTCATTAAAATTGTTCAAATTCAATCAAAAACAATGTGAACGTTATATAAGCACATATAGTCTCTTGGCTGGTTTAGTTGATTCTTGTGGGTGTGTATAATGTGTGTATTGCTGGTGTATTGGGTTTTTTGTGTTGCGTTTTTGGTGACATTAGTGTGGTTTGGTCGCTGCGGGTCATATTGGCGGTCCTGGTGGAACATCGATTCTCCTCTCAGCTTCTAATTAGCAGTGGGACATGCATCCTCCATCAATACTTCATAGATTTTTTTCTGTATTTTTGCATGTGACGGCGAGGGAATGTCACAAGGTTTTGGTTGGAAAACTGTCAGAGAGAAAAACAAGAACATGTAATGAGAGGGTGAAGGCTGAATAAGAGATGGTGTGATAACTCACATGCATATGGTGCGGCTCCAGGCATTTGGAGGATGTAAGTGCGTGTGTGCTTGTATTTACATCGATTGGTAGATTGTTAGCAGGAGTCAATTATGAGTTAAATGGGCCAAGCTCTTTTTTTTTTATTTTTGCCTGATTTATTTTGGATGTAATCATGCCTTTAATTAGTGGTATTTTCAAACTCAAGCATTATTATTGCTATGGTTGGAGTTTTCAACTAACCTCTAACCCTAAGTATTAAGCGACCTGATCTTATAAAAATATGTACCTCGGTGCACTTTTTTGTGCAACGCCATTTTTGCGGCTCATTAATGCACACCAAAATACAGGTTGAATAGTGTGAACCCTGGCACATTATTATGTATGTATTGCTGTGTTTTTATTATATTGAACATTCAAAAAATGTATGCAAATTATATGCAAATATGCAAAAATTGCGCTTTATTAAGTACAATTTTATACAACCTGATCTCATAAAAATATGTACCTCTGTGCACTTTTTGTCCAACAGCTTTTTTATGTGCTTTACTCCATGTTTCAAAGAGAAACATCCAGTGAATGTCTTAAAACACAGGTTCAATACGTGAACCCAGGCACATTTTTATTATGTTGATATAGATATCAGTGGACTGTTGCTAAAAGTTAATGCTCTATCATGTTGGAAATATGAACTACACCAAAACCCTAAATCTACCCGATAGTGTCAACAAATGAAAAATACATATAGAAATACATTTGTTGATGCAACCGTGCCAAGATATGTTTACTGTGTGCCATGAGACCAGATTTTATATGCAATTTCATCATCAGAGCTGTTGTCTTTGAAATATAATTAAAGTACACTGCCAAATCTTGTCAGCGGTGTTATTTGTAACACCTTTGCAATGATATTTTAATATAATGTTTAAATGCAACATTGAACAACACACATATGGTTGAAATAATAAAGTACTTTAGTATGCTAGTCAACAAATCTAAATTAGTTTACTTCTTTAATGATTTAAAATATACTTTAAAGTAAAATTATTTTGTGTGTGTGTTAAGAAACATGAAAGTATACTTTTTTTACACGTTTAATAATATATTTTTAACATTTGATGCACAAGAAAATTGGTAACACATAGTACAGGGACTAATTCTCACTGTTAACTAGCTGCTTATTAGCTTGCCAATATCATTAGCATACTCTGTATTTATTAGTACACTTATTCTGCATGACCTACATATTCCACATCTCTAATACTACCCAATAACTAAACTTGCTATTATAATAATTCTTAAAAATGATTAATTTCATTCATTATGTAATTTTTTTTTTTTTTTGATGCAAAGGCGGTAGGTAATGGTTTGTTAATGGCGAGAATTGGACTTTACAATAAAGCGTGACCAACACATTACGATTAGGTGCACTTCTCTTTCGTTTTATCAAGTGAAATGTTTGGGACTGTAGAAAGCCACCTTGTGGATGAAGGAATATTGTAACGTCACGTCCCTGTTTTCTATTTTTTTCCTCACGGGGATTTATGTCCTGGGACATCTTAATCCATAATCTCTTCCATTACAGACCATTAGAAAACATATGTGTCATTGACCTAATAGATGTGCACTGAGCCATGCGCATCAAGTACAGTACAGGGACCCTGTGTGTCCCTAACAGCTTGATTTACTGAGTCGATATGGAGATCCATTCAAATGGGATTTGTGTTTTCTTAAACGCAATCTCTGGATTCTGTGTTATGGATTGCCTGGACCTCCTTTTTGCTTTTCCTCCCTCATTAGCATAGTTACTATAAGCTACATGCTGAGATTGCTCTGAAGATATCAGTGTCTAAATGTGCGTGTTTGTTGTTGTTCTGCTATGTCTCGTAATAAATGTTTCAGCTGTACTAGAGCCATGCGGGAGAAAGCAGGCCAAAGCTTCTTTCAGCGGGATGGGCTTGACCTGGTTTCTTTGTAGATGCGTTGCTGGGGGTGACGGTGTCCTTGACAACAGGAGGCGGGGGTTTGGGCAGATTGCTGGGTTGCTCCTGTTTTATGTGAGCGTTTATTAGAAGGTTCTTGGCTCATTATCTCGTAGTAACAACTAAATTCTAGTGAGGAGTTGGTTTGTCAGTGCGCACACGAAATCTGCTTACCGCCTACCACTAGGAAATAATTTATAGATGCTTCTGGCGCACAACAAAACATGTCTTACCAGCAATGTGTGTGTAACTGTTATAAAAATACTAGTGCATTTCTGTCTACTTCTACTTTTTAATTGACATGTACTTGAAATATTTACAGTTTCGTCTCCAAATTCTTTTTTCGCGTCACTACTAAAACTATTCGAACTGTAGTTTATTTTGTGCTCATTTCATTGGTTGTGCTGCTTTCAATTCTGGAGACGACCCTGGAGAAAGACTCTTTCCTCCCGATGCGCATTCAATATGCTGAACACAGCAAACGCTTGATGCAACCTACTAACATTGATTCTGCACTCGCCAGCTGTCTCTGAACAATGCTGTGTGTTAAATAGATGAAAATTAGGCTTTATTCAAGACACAAAGCCAGATGACGTCCCGTTCACTTTTCATATGAGAAAATCTTAGACGTTCTTTGCAAGGACTGAGTTGGTGCACGCGGATAGCTTCTCTGAGCACAGTTTCAACTGATTTCATTACGCTGCCGGGTTATTTTTCAGTGTATCGAAGATTGAAGTGAAGGGAATGAAGAGGCTAGGAAGAATCACTCAAAGGACGAATGAACTGTTTTACTTGTCAAATATTTTTAGTATTTGTTGATTAGTAAAAGTGATGGCATGTGTTATGCATTTATGCACTGATTTGTTCATGGAATTATTTAGCGTAGGCAAAGACGTGATGCTCGATGGAGCGAAACTAGTGAAATATAGCGGTAGCGATCACAGGGATGCCTGATTTGGTTGTATGCTTAACCCAGATTTGCTGGAACAATTCATAAACTAAATCGCTTGAATGCAACTGGTTTAGGTAGAAGCATGGCGTGGTCTTGAAAACATACCTAAATAAATACTAAAATGCATTTTAAATTCCATGCAAGCGCTTGGGGAAAAATAATCAACTAAAATGAATCTGACGTTCCAATGGGAACCGATAACTTTAATGTAAGTTAAGCCTCACTGACAGCATTTGTCAATCAGCGCATAAAGGCTGAATACTGTTTAAAAAGTGTGACAAAGTTATATAAAAGTTGTATAATATTTCAACAGCAATGCTGTGATCATATTACAGTTTTTCACTTACACAGAGAAAAATCCAACCACAGGAATTAGGTTATTATACTTGAAAGGTATCCCCACCTCAGAAGGACAATTTAGGCAAATTTAAAGCCCACAAAGCTTACTAAATAATTTAGCACAAATATCAAATTTCTGCTTTTAAAATTGCGCAGGGCCAATAGACGTTCAATGTAAATATATATATATATATATATATATATATATATATATATATATATGTTAAAGTTATTTTTGTGATAATGTACATTTTACCACAAAAACACGTCAATAGAGCTTAAGTTATGTTGGGTCTATATGTGCTTTACGGAACAGAAAATAAATACAGTGTATGTGGCAAACTGTGGCTTCATTAACACTATTGAATGAGGCGAGAAACACAAAGAGCAAGTGAGAAGAAACGCACAAAAGAGTCTATTGATGTTCCTCAAAGCATTCATACTAATGAGGTGCTGTGAAAACAGGACCCGATTGATGAAATATCAATGTCTTGCTCGAGAAGTGCACTTCCCCTCTGCCCTTCATAAATTGTCCAGGAGCCCTGGAGGAGGACAGATAGTTTGAGCGCTAATGCAGGTGTTTGAGTGAGCTGAGCGCAGACAGGCGGGCCGCTCTTTCATCTGATGCCGTCTCTCATTTTAATGGGGCTGAGCTTTAGTCTTTCTGTAATCCAATCCCTCATTTCTGGCCCATTACAGCTCCTCATCTCTCAGTCCATCCCTCACTCTGTACCTCCTGTGTTTCGCCTGATCTTCTCATTTGGTCTTTCGTTCCACCTCTCAAACACCACTCACCCTGTTATTAGAGGTAGAGAGAGTGCAGATCTCTTTCCTAATGACTCCCACCTGATTTAACAAGCATTTTCAGCAGTTAGGAGCCGTGCACTAAAGCAGTGCAGAAAGCAGTAAGCAGCAAAGTAAATGTTTCTAACTGTAAGCGTCACGTACATTTTAAATAAAAAGGGTTCTTTTTTTGTGTAAAAAAACGGTTTTAATTTAAGCTTCTGGTCAGGTAACGAGCAAAGAAAAGACCAAAATTGGACTCTAGAGAATAAATAATTGCGGCTTTGCTGTTTTTAGTCAGTTTATTTGTGCTATTTAAAAAAATAATAAAATAAAATAAAATAAAATAAATATATATATAAAATATATATTTAAAAAAATATATAAAATATATATAAAAAAAAAAAAAATATATATATATATATATATATATATATATATATATATATATATATATATATATATATATATATATATATATATATTTTTTTTTTTTTGGAAATAAGAGGCTTTTCTTCTTACACATTTTGTGTCACTTTCGAATTGAAACATTAATTGCCATTTCTCAGAATAAACAGATGGTAACACTTTATTTTAGGTTCTCTTAACCAGTTGCTTATTATCATGCATATCACTAGAATATTCGCCATTTAGAGGTAGTAATAAAGCACATATTAATGCCTTATTCTACATCCCTAATCATACACCTAATAACAACTAACAGCACCTAACAACTATTAATAATATAGTATAATAAGCAGCAAATTAGGAATTTATTGAGAGAAAAGTCATAGTTAATATTGAACAAGTGTTCCTTATTATAAAGTTTTAGGTTGCGCATCGTGGACTATAGCGAATGTTATATTAGTAATCATTTCGGTTTTGAAACTGCCGTGATCGACACGTTTTTGGAGTTTTGTCAAATTTGAACGTGAATGAAGGTTTTTCCAGTGAGCCCGTTGCTACTCCGCATTAATTATAAACCCAACTGCTGCTTACTAGCTGTAGCAAGTAGATCTTTGGTTGTGCTTAATCATCCATGATAAGATATTTCTAATCATCTGCCTTAAATCTGACGCATAATCAGCCGGACAGCTGAAGCAGCTCTTACATGATCACATCCCTCTCTGAAGCTCTGTAAAGTAGTGGTTCATTAGAAGAGTCGCCAGCGTGTCTTTAATGTGGAGAATCAGCAGCATTGATCCGCTCCTGTGAAGCAGAGAGTCCTCAGGGAGGAGAGTAGTACTGAGGAGGCACCTCGCTTCAGATGGCTTCATCCTGAGTGTTTATGATAGCTCTTATCAGCTCTCTCTGAGGACTGCTGCTTTATGATTCTAAGATGAAAAAAAGCAGCCTGAAAGAGAGAGGGTTTGGGCATGATGAACGATAGACATGGACTGGAAGGAAGATGTGTATGATAGAGTTTACTGCAGACCCAGAAAGCTTTCATTACTCTGGGTTGTGTTTTCATAGAAGACCTAACGGAGGTCTCTGTTATCTTTATGATATCCTGATATCCTGAACCTCTCCCAAAACCCCCCAAAACCCAAAACCATTAAATGCTGTACATTTTAAATAGTGTGTGTATATATATTATAGATACAGTGTTTCACATCCAAGGCGTTACCGTGATGTAAACCATTGGCATTCACTGTAGTGCACTAATAGAAAGTTGATTTATATATGATTATAATGATTTTTATTTTTGAGCATTTTTCCAAAAAATATTTTTGTTATTGTATTTTCAGGCCATAATCATGTGAGAGGAAATCCTTATGACATAGCCATGTGATCTTTCATTGTATTTCCTGTAAAGGATTGGATTTCATTCTAAGAAATATTGAAATATTGCTCTACCCTTAATGGATTCGACTTACATTTTTAATATTAAGCGGAAAATGTGTTTGAAGATAGAAGTGTAGCTGAATTATACTTACAATAAAATTTGTCACAATCAAATGCACTTCAGAATAACCAGTGTTTGACATTAAAACTATACTTCCACAGAATTAAAGTACAAAATTAGTTGTTGCAATTTAGCAGACTTTGCGTGGCGTTTTTATCAAGAACATAAATGGATGCAACAATGGGAAATAAATGTATTTCAAATAGTATATTTATTGTAAAAAATGTAATGAGCGATGATAATAAAATTACTTTTTCTTCTCTTTTATTCTCAGGGTCTTTCAGAAGTGAAGGAATCAAAGCGTCTGATGTCCTTCCCGTGCTGAGAGAAAAAATTGCGTTTGTATCAGGTGAGATGTTTCTAATCATCTGCCGAGCTTCGTCACTGCTGAAGCAGCTCTTACTCGATCACGTCCCTCTCTCTATTCTGTCGTTATTCGCTCGCACGTTTTGAAAATGGCCGAGGCTTTCTCATTTGGCTCTGGCGATGGTTTTTAAAATGACTCTGATGTGACGAGACTCTCCTCACTTCCATGAAACATCTGTCTCTCAGGTTGAGCGCAGAGGGGCTTTCTCAGAACCTCACAGATTTTAACCTGAGGCTGTTTCAGACGTTAACAGCTGGTTGAATTTAGTGAGCTCGTTCGAGCTCGCTCTGCAGAAGTCAAAATATTGTATCTGAGGCGCAGTGATTTGTGTGCTAGTTAATCTTGTGAGATGTGAGATACTGCAGCTATCATACAATATCTGTCTGTCAGCTTAGCGATGCTAAACTGCCATAATGAGTTCTCTCTTTCCTACTTGTGGAAATTTAGGGAAAAACTAGGAATAAATATATAAATATATATGTAATGTGTCACTCAGAGACTTCTGGAAGTGTTCTTTTACTATGTTTAGCAATAAATATTACAGCGATTCATAGTTTGTACTTGCAAAATACTATTCTCTAACTTTAAGCCTTTTTGTTTTGTTTTTTCGCAGGGGGTCGTGATAAGAGAGGTGGCCCCATCCTCACCTTTCCTGCCAGGAGCAACCACGACCGAATAAAACAGGAGGACCTGAGAAGACTCGTGACGTACCTGTCCACTGTGCCCAGGTGAGCTTCATGTTAATGTGTCCAGAGCAGACTTTATGAGCATTACGAATGTAAATGTGTCTTTATCCTGTATAAACGGGTCTCTGCTCTGCCCTCCTGGGCTATTTTCAGAGCAGAGAGTCCAAGAATCATACAGCATAGTACAATATTAGTCTGCATTATGTATCTCACAGTGATCAAATATAGTGTAAAATATTCACAGCAAAGGAATTTGAATAAACTCTGCCTTACTGTGGTTTTGTTCTCTAAGCTCCTCCGTGAGAGAATTATTCAAGAACAAGCATTTACATTCCCACAGTGAGAAGTTGTTGTATAATCCATTATTATGCATTATACATATTATATCATTATTATACATATTACCATGTTCTGTAATAACAACAAGGCTGTTATTAAAAATAAGGACTTAATTAATAATAATTCTTAATTAACTTGCCCGGTTAAATTATGGTTAAATTATTTTTTGTTTAAAAAGTAGGACATTTTTGTTATTTGTCTCTTTATAATGTAAATAACAGTGACAACCTTCAATTCTTGCGAAGATGTGGATTTCGAAGGAATTGTATTTAGTCAGTTAGCTGGCTGAAAGCCAATGGAAATGATAAAGAATTCCGCAATTCATTGATCTGAAGGTGTATGACCCCTGAACAAGCTGAAAATAATGAGATCTTGTCTTCTGCAGCCTTACCGCTGTGCTCGACGCTGATTCTAGTGCATCACTCGAGTATATTCCCATTCCCGAATGTAAATATCCTGTTGGAGTATTTAGATAAACTGGATTGTTTGCGTTAAACCGCAGGTCTAATATTGTGCCGTGTTGCTTCCATTGTGTGAGTGTTTGGGGCCGGTGTTGACTTCACTGGGCCGCTGATCGATGCTGTCACTGCCCTCAGATGTCAGCATCAAAGCCTGTGAGCTAAGCAGCGAACAAAGATGTACTTAATGCGAGTTTAATTAGGAGAAAGAGAGAAAGCAACCGAAGGGAGGGGGAACCCCGTCTCTTTTCCACAAGCCATGATTCATCAGTGTTTTGATGTGTCGGTGCCCACAGGCATCTGAGCTTCCGTCCCCTTCAGCTGCTCTTTAACGCGAAACAGCTTTCAGCTTCAAGCAGATGAATTGAAAGGAGCGAAGCTGGTTCTCTGAGACGTATCAGTTACCCTGTTTCATGACGTGATGTGGTTAGGCGTCTCGAGCTTGTGTGTTTAGCACAGGAGGGTCTGCCTGATGTGTTTCCAAAGCATGGTTCCTCCACCCCTTCCAGCCGAACGATATCCTCGTTAGCAAGGAAGTCATCCGCGACGTCTGTTATAGATGTATAAATATCACAGCAGACACAGAACCCGGCCCAGTTCGATTTCCACTCGGGAACAGCTCTTGCATCATCGGTGTCGGATGGATCGGCGTAAAGCAGAGCAACCCGCTGGTTCGGTGAAGAGGGAAAATCAATGTTATTGAGTCAGCTCGCTAACCCCCGTCTGGCTATGTGATTCATGCCCTGTGCTTCCTGCGCTGGCATATGATATAGTGTTTGTGACAAGCTCTTTTGATTCGCCTTAAAATGAGTATTCTGTCATCGTTTGCTCACCGCCGCGTCGATCCAAACCGGCATGACCGACTGGAGCACAAAAAGAGGTGTTTTAGAGAGTGTAGGCACACTTTAAAGCTCCAAAATCATCATAAAAGTCTTCATAGACTTCCAAATAAAACAAAACTATATGAGTTTGGAAAAGCGGGTGGCTATTATTTAGTGGCTAAGCTGTATTCGAAATTAACGCCAGTGTGATTTATAAATAAAAACGTTGGCCAAACATGATCAAATACGGCCAAGTCGTGAAAATAAAATTTATACGCATTTCTCTCGAAAAGTTTGGTGAAGAAAAATAATCTCATGCCGAAGAAAAAATAAAGACGTTATAGTCGTGAATTAACAGTTTGTTCTCAAAACATTCATTTACAGTCACATTTTATTTATTAATTTCAGAGGTTAATTCATTTCAATGGTTAAATCGTGGCCACACTAATTTGTTCCTTCGTTCACTTATTTTAAGTGAATCGTGGTTATGTTGAATTAATTTGCTCCATCATTTATTTGGTGTAAACATGCCCGTGATTTACAAAGTTAATAAGTCCAACCATTAGGCCTTTTTAACAAATGCGAGGGAGCAAATTGATAAGCTTGAATTGATGTCCAATCCTGTTTCTGAAATGGCCAGGTTCCTGCAGTTTTTAACTCCGAACCATTTCCAAAAACTCCCGCCTGGAAGTTTCTAGTGCATCTGAGAGCCGTGGTTAGCTGCTTTTGTGTGCTTAAATGAGGTTTGGAGTTAAAATGCAGGCCAGTGGTCCAGGAACAGCTGCAGGACACTATATCTCTAGTTTTCCCTCTCTGAACATAAACTGTAAATATATGTAATTAGATATACTGTACCTGTCCCTAACCTTACCCCGTACTCAATAGCAGCAAGTGTTTTTCAACACACTGTGAACGCAATACGTACATTATACTTATTTTATGTAAGTCCGTAGTCCTTAAGACCACTTAATATAAAGCGTGAGTGAAAAGTAGAAGTCAGCGATGGCATTGGGTGAAAGTGAAGTTCTTTGTTTTTCTTGAGTTAGCGTCAAGGCTGTGTTAAGTGTTTATGTCCAGCTATTGAATTACTCAACACACAGTCGACAGCGTGGCTTTGGCAGTAGTTTATCCCATCGCTGGAGTAAAATGTTAGAATTTACGGCCGTTGTTTTTGACGTGATTCCCACTCCGAGCTCAGAATGGCAGGAAATGAAAGAGGCTTTTATGTGACATCATGTATTGTAGTTCCTAATCGCACAGCATTTTTGCTGACTTTCTGTCATCTTTATTTCCTCTTTGAGGCATACGGAAATCTGTGTGTTGTAAATTTTACCGTCACTGAAAAACTGGTGAGTTATTTTTATCTTCCAATCTCTGCACACTACTTGAAAAGCATGAGCCAGAAATAGAAGCCGTGCTGTTTCCGCTTAAGCTGATGAGAACAATCCTCCAAGAATGCTTTAAATGGTGTCTAAACAAATCACCCCGCTGTGTTCCAAGATGATCTTTAGTAGAGGAGATTCTGAGTGATAGCATTTATATGGAAATTCAAGAAGCAAAGTGGCTTAAATGCAGTAATGAAGCCAAATGTGCAGCACTTTATGGTCTGAAGGACACACTCCTGTACTCTCCTGTACACACTCTCTCTCTCTCTCTCCCTCTCTCTATCTCTATCTCTCTCTATCTCTCTCTCTCTCGCTTTATCGTTGTCCTTTTCTCTGGGTCAAGTGACTCATTTAATATGAGTCAGACAGGGATACTCATCAAGAGTGACCCACACTCTCAGCATTTTTCATAGGAAGTTTATAGAAGACAGAATTTAGCATTTGAAAAGATTTCAGGACCATTTAAAAGTTTTCAATTTCCAAAAAAGTCTTAAAAAGGCTTAAAACTATACATATCCGTGAGCAGGGGAGGACTTAACCATTAACTAAGATAAGCAGTCGCTTGGGGCCCCAGGGAATCTGATATTGGCAAAAAAGGTTCAGCAAACACTCAAGACACTTAAACATTACAAAATTGTTTATTGCCATTAACACTGCATAGTTTGACCCTGTTATGGTCACATAAGCTTTTTATTGCATTGTTAGGGTGCGTGTAAACATAGATAATGTAGCAAAAAAAATGTAAACAGTATATAAAGAGGAGATTCAGCATTTTTTCCGCTTTTCAGTGATTATAAAGTGCACACTCTGTGCCATTTCTTGTCTATAAGTCGTTCAGAATTTGTATAAAAGCCTTGTTTTTCATGGTAACATGCTGCAATTGTTCACTGAGTGACAGTAAATACATATCTTACAGAACTAAAGCATTAGAACGTATAGATAGGCTTGTTGAACTGAGCAGTGACAGAACCAAAACCCATGCAATCGTGTTGTAACTCCTGTAACTCATGAATAGTTTATCTGGTTAGTGTGGTAATCAGGGATCTGTTCTATCCTTTTGGGGTTATTTGGCATTCAATAGAGCGTCCCACAGAATCTCATGGCTTTTTTGTTGGATTTTTTGGTTTAATATAACAAGCTATGTTTTCAAATTGTCCAGCTGTTAAATACTACTGTTACCACTAGTACTTTTCTACTACTTACACGTAAACAATCAATAATACAGCATAAAACTCTACAGTGTGTTATGTATGTATATTTCGGCAAACTTAAATGTCTGTTATTTATTTAATAAAGTCGGAGTGACCCTTGCTGGCCTTATGTTGCATATTTCATCTTTCATTTTGAGATTACGCACTTCGTTATCTGAGAAAACGTAGTAAATGTAGTGTGTGCGGCTTATCTCTTTTTGTTTTGTTTTGAAACAAAAAGAGATAAGCAGATGTATGTGTGATTTATTTCACGTTCGAAACATTCTCTTGGGTTCGTTGCTGTCGGGGACTATATTTTTTAGTGGAAGGACTGCTTTTAACGAATTTTAGTACTATTACTGCACTTCAGTAATGTAGTTTTAGTATTTATTTTTTTTTATTGTCTCTACGATACAGCAGCCTTTCGTACCTTATTGCTTACACAACGTATAACTATTTACTTATAATTAATTGATGTGCTTATTTTATTAGTAGACTAATAATTACTTCATAACTGTTGCTTTTCGTTTATGCACATCTCTGCTTCTCTGTCTTTTTTCAGTGAGGATGTGTGTAAGAGGGGTTTCACTGTGATTATTGACATGCGTGGCTCTAAGTGGGACCTGATCAAGCCCTTACTGAAGACCCTGCAGGAAGTGTTTCCAGCTGAGATCTGCGTCGCTCTCATCATAAAACCAGACAACTTCTGGCAGAAACAGAAGACCAACTTTGGCAGTGCCAAGTTCACATTTGAGGTAAAAATGCAGTTATTGAGTAGCTTTCTAGTACTCTGATCCTCTTGTAGTGAGAGAGTTTGATGTGAAAACAACGTTATCATTTATTTATGGTTCACTTCAAACAACAGGAAGGCCGTCTTTACTTTTACCCTAAACTGACTTTGTGTTTCCACCTTCTTCCTGACAGACTAGCATGGTATCTGTGGAGGGGTTGACCAAACTCGTGGACCCGTCTCAGCTAACAGAGGACTTTGAGGGATCTCTGGAATATAATCACGAGGAATGGATCGAGCTCCGTGTCGCTCTTGAGGAGTTCCTGGCCAGCGCCGTTCACCTTCTCTCCCGTCTGGAGGATCTGCAGGAGATGCTGGCTAAGAAAGAGTTCCCGGTTGACGTGGAAGGCTCTCGGAGACTCATCGATGAGCACACTCAGCTCAAGAAGAAGGTGATGAAGGCCCCTGTGGAAGAGCTGGACCATGAGGGCCAGAGACTCTTGCAGTGCATCCGCTCTAGTGATGGCTTCTCAGGGAGGAACTGTATTTCTGGAAGCGCTGACTTCCAGAGTGTGGTTCCCAAGATCGCCAGTCTGCTGGATAAACTCCACAGCACCAGACAGCACCTGCACCAGATGTGGCACCTAAGAAAACTGAAACTGGATCAGTGTTTCCAGTTACGATTGTTTGAACAAGACGCAGAGAAGGTAAGTGGGCACTGGTTTAACCTGGACAAAATTATGACAAGCGCAAGCAAAACCCGTTCACATCAAGAACTGTAACTATAAAGATAATGATATTAGCGTCCAGCGGATGATATTGTCTGTAAGTACGCGTGTGTCTGCCGTCTTCTGATTGGACGTTAATGTTTGTTTTAATTCACCAGCTGGAAAAATCATTGTGAAATTGATTTCAATGATTTCTCTGTCCCTTTATTGTTATAGTTGTGATATGGATTGTTAGAACTAAATCTTTATCATTATTACATCATTACGTTATTATTGTTCAGTCAGTAGCATCCATCGCTTTTTATACGCATTTTGCAATATCTCATTAAAAAATGATAAGTGGAAACACCAAGATGAGCATAAATTTCATAAATGTGCATAAAAAAAACATACACGTACATATGAGTTGGATAAACTTTTTATCCGATAAGAAAAAATGGAAATCAACATGACTAGCGGTGTATCTCATTCACAGTTTCTACAGTATATGCCTGAGTAAAGTCTGTTGTCAAAGTATTTCTGTATAATTAATGGGTGAGTAATTTAAACAATAAATATGTTATGCTTTAGGGAGGAAATTTTTAATTATACCAAAAGGCCTTTTTCTCACCAAAAATAAAAATCAATCAGATGACAGAAGACATTTAGAAGAATTCATTCTGATCATGTCGATAATGAAGAGGCCTGAGAAATTAGCTTGATGTTGTAGGCTTTTTAGGGTTGAAAGCGTGACCTCACACTAACTCCACCCACTTCGTGATGGCAGTGAGTTTGATATCAGCGCTCACAGGGGCCGTCTGATCCTAAGTACATACAACTGCATTGTGTTGATGATTTCATTTTGCTCAGAGCGCAGATGTTTATTTTTAGCTCTCACGCACACGTTCCCGCTCGTCGCGGGTGAACATGATTGAAAATCATTTGTCTGTCAATGCGCCAGGCCTCCTTGTGTCAAAAGGCCAAGAGCGAGCAGTCATTCTGCTAATTAATGCTTCTGTCCAACTTCTCTTAGAACGAGCCCAGACCTATTCGATTAAACCGGCCATTTAATGTAATAGGAATGCAGGCAGTCAACTACATTATCAATTATGCTGTCTCTCAGCTCTTATCTTGATTATAAGCGCAATTAATTTGCAGCTCTAATTAAATATTTATTCAGGACAGTTATTCAGCATTGGAGGATACATAGTTTAGAACTCAAAAGGCCATGGAAACATGTGGACAGAATTTTAATAACTTATTTATTTGCATATTTGCTTATTATTCATTACGTTGCATCTCCATCTATTAATTAAAGCATCTTTATGAATGAACTAATGCGATGCATAAAACTTTGATGTGTAAAGTATCTACAGCTGCAACAGTATAATATTTGGAATAGATTTGTGCATTAATTGGCAATGAAATTTGATCGTCTTATTTATTGTAGAAGTCAGCTTTTAGAATTTACATAAACCCTAAAGAGATTACTTTTTCTCGCAACAGCCTATGTTACAGGTGGAAATGGCAAACTCTGAAACTGACAAAAAAGGTATCTGTGATTCGGATTGTCTCCTAGACGAATGTCCTCGACAGTATAATCCTTTAAAAGGTCCTACAGCTCATATCTTTGCTTTAGCGCGGCACACTATCGACGCGTGGATTAATCTAAATTAGACTGGCTGTCATGACAATACAGCAAACCACGCTGATTATACTAAATAATCCTTCATTTTTCCTGCTACAACACAGAACACCGTTAATCCAGCGATGCCTCCCTATACTAACGCTCTTATCCTAATGGATTCCTTATCGTCTGTTGAAATACAATGGTTAAGATATGTGCATTTGTCATTCTGTTATCTGTCCTTAACCTTACGTTTGTTAGTCTGTGTTTGATTTATTACGCGTGCTGTCAAGTTAATAAGAAACCAGCCATGGCGGTACGTAAGCTTCGCAGAGGAATGGTGCAGAATTATATGTAATGACCTTCTGTTCTCGTCTCTCTGTAGATGTTTGACTGGATCAGTCACAATAAGGAGTTGTTTCTTCAGAGCCACACAGAGATCGGCGTGAGCTACCAGCACGCCGTGGAGCTACAGACTCAACACAACCACTTTGCCATGAACTCCATGGTACGTTGTGACGGTGCTTGAGTGGCACTACTTCTTAACTTGAAGGAATAGCTGTCATAATTTCCCTCGAGTAGCTCCAAACCTGAATTTCTTTGTTCCGCTGCACACAAACAAAGAGTTTTTGAAGAACCAGGCTGTTTTGTGTCACTACTGACTTCCATATTTAAAAAAAGGTACTGTGGGAGCGGTGATGGCGATGATTTTTTTATTTTTGGGTGAACTATACTCATACATTTTGTGTGAGTTGGCGATTTCATATGCATTTAAACATTTATACCAAATCGCTAATACTCTGATTCATAAAATACACTACTTAAGCGTGTCTTTAGTAACATTTAAAGGGGTAGATCACATAAAAACTGAAATGATGTCATAATTTATTCACCCTTAAGACATTGGAGCAGAAATATTTTCTCATAATGTTTGTCCATGCATTAAAAAGACACATAACCAAAAATTCCAAGCATCAAAAAGTTCATAAAGACAAAAGAAGAATTATTTTTGTATTTGATAATATAAATTATTGTTATTTAGTTATAATATAAAAAGTGCAAAACATAAAAAGCTAAAACACACACAATGCACTTTTTTTTATTTTTTTATCATTTTGGTAATACATTTTGGGCCCTATTCTCGCTATTAACTAGTCACTTATTAGCGTGTCTGTTAGTAACATACTGGTTGTGTGGGCTTTCAATGGCTGAACAAAAGTGAAGAGAGAATATTAAAAATGATGAATGAAGGTCATACGGGTTTAAAACGAGTAAATGATAGCAGAAATTACATTTTTGGATTCAGCTTTCCCTTCAGGAGGGCGGCTGAGCTGGTTCACTGTTCAATGCTAACCAGTTTCCCACAATCACAGCAAAGGTCGTCTAGCGGCCTTCGCGTAGCTTATTCAGCCTGATTGATTCTCTGACGCTCACAGTATGTCGTTCAGAGAGCTGTATTCTGCTCAGCTAGCCAGGATTCCTCCTACCACTTTAATCAGCCTCCCAATCATCTGAGCTCAGACACAAACACACTCACGCTGCTCATTCATCCTCCTCTTCTTTATCCCAGCATGATTGTTGTTTTATGCCCCATTAAGCTATGATTCCAGTACGAGTCCGTTTGTGTTCACAGAGTCATTACTCTGATCTGGTTAAATACAGTGCTTGCTCTGCTGTTTAAATGGCTAGTTCAGGCTCTAAATTCTAATTGGATGAGCAGCGTTTGAAGCCATACACACACTGTGATTTAAAAGTTTAAGAAACCGTTTCATTTTTAAATGTTTTTATTTGATAAAAAAATACAGGGAAAACTGCAATACTGTGAAATATATTTCTGAGATGCAAAGCTGAATTTTCATCATTCAAATATTTTGCTAACACTTTAATGTGTCCTGTTACACTTTACATGCACTTATTATTATTATAATAAAACAATTAATTATTACATGGAAGTAACCCTAAACTTACATTATGCACTGTAACAAAAAGTGTAAATATCTAAATCAATTCTAAATTGTAATATATTTACAGAGTTATTTAAGAGTTCAGAGTGTCACAGATATTAATTTGCAATATTAAGCATTGCAACTGTTTCCAACGTTATAGTAAAAGTATAGCACAAGGATCATGTGACACTAATGCTGCTGAAAATTCAGCTTTGATCACAGCAATACATTTCATTTTAAAGTATATTCAAATACAAAACCGTTATTTTAAACTGAAATACTACTTTACTGACATGCACACTTTAACACAGAACCTCCAGTGATGCATTGCTTTATTTCAATACCCTGAATTCTGGATTGCTCATCTGTAATGTTTGTTTGTTTCTCCTGCCTTTGCACGTCACGATGCTGTCTGATCTCGTGTTTCCCAGAATGCATACGTGAACATAAACCGCATCATGTCGGTGGCGTCGCGGCTGTCAGAGGCAGGTCACTACGCGTCTCAGCAGATCAAACAGATCAGCACGCAGCTGGATCAGGAGTGGAAGAGCTTCGCCGCCGCTCTCGATGAACGCAGCACCATCCTCGCCATGTCTGCCGTCTTCCATCAGAAATCTGAACAGGTGCCAGTTTCTTATTTATCGTCCGTTGGCTCCTAGAACATGCTAATGCTGTTAAAAGCGATGGTTTCTAACGGCCTGTGTGTGCAGTTTCTGTCCGGTGTGGAAGCGTGGTGTAAGATGTGCAGCGAGGGCGGGCTGCCGTCAGAGATGCAGGATCTGGAGCTGGCCATTCATCACCATCAGACACTTTACGAACAAGTCACTCAAGCTTATACGGAGGTGAGAACTCATCTCTGTATGATGTCTAGAATTTGTATTTTTTTTTATATAATGTTGCAATAAATGATATTTCGGAATTCTTGGGAGAAATGTAATTCAAATTTATGCTATATTTGAAAATCATTTAGTTTGGAAAATAGTTTTCATTATTAAAACCTACAGTTAAACACAACTGTATTAAAGGGATCGTGCCACCAAAAATGAAGATTCTGTGAATAATTGAAAATGATTAATTCATTAAAATTACAGTGTATTTATTTTGTACCAACTAATATACTGAAACAAATACTTTAAAAAGCATGCACTGAAATGCAAATATATATATAACTAAAACTAAAAAAGACTAAGACTAAGACTAAAAAAGTTAAAGGGATACAGTGGTGCACCCAAAACATTTTATAGGTCATTCCAAAGACCTCTATTCACAAATTACGATATTTTTGATGAATTCCAAGAGGTCCCTGAACCTTCCATAGACAGCAAGTATATTACCATGGTCAAGGTCCAGAAATGTAACAAGGACATTGATAAAATATTCCATTTGACATCGGTGGTTCCATTTTAGAGAGTATCACGTAATAACATCTGCAATGCGCGTACACAGATACATTGTTTCACTCAGATCAAAGTGCAAACGATGTATACGACATATCCGCAAGGCGCAAGTGACACAGAACAGCATAATTTGTTCACGTTCAGTGGATACTCTCCACTACATTAGTTTTCTCACCAACCATTCAGGTGTCGGATGTTTTCAGCCATGATGGAAAGTCTCTGTTCTTATCTTACGTAACCAATCTACAGCTGTACTAATGTTGTTTGAGCTAGAAGAAATGAGTGAACCAGCCCTAATTAATCTGAAGACACAACAGGAAAACAATGGCATGATGTTATTGTACTACTTGAGTTCACAGACCTCCACCCCTCAAACTCAGACTGCAGTGTTTTTATGTGTAGTGCACGTGATTGAAGGTTCATCCTTGTGTTTCGTAATCCTCTACTGTTTACCCGTGACTCTGTTTAATGATCTGACATTAGAGAATGTGCTCTGTTGTAGATCTCATTTAAAATCATTCACTCACATTGTCATATTGAGCTCAGTACAAAACACAACATTAAGGGGATTTTCACTCAGTCAAATATGCACTGGATTTCTTCTGGTATCTCGGTTTCCAACAGACGACCACGAGCAACGCTGAGTGAGTTACTGGCTTATAAATAATGTTTAGGGTTAGTGTTGTTCAGGTCACAAGCACAAGCGGTTTTCTGGATTCTTCAAAGATGTAAAAGCTCGAAAGAAGAACATGCATCTGTAACATTGTGATTGTCTTGACTGTCACTTCTGCTCAAATGAACTGCTGGTGTCTTTCTCTCTTTGCAGGTGAGCCAGGATGGAAAGGCTTTGCTGGATGTTCTTCAGCGGCCGCTGAGTCCCGGTAACTCGGAGTCTTTAACTGCGACTGCTAACTACTCTAAAGCTGTGCACTGTATTCTGGATGTGGTCCATGAGGTCCTGCATCACCAGAGACGTCTGGAGAGCATCTGGCAGCATCGTAAAGTCCGTCTGCATCAGAGACTGCAGCTCTGTGTCTTTCAGCAGGACGTCCAACAGGTAGTCGAATGTTCACATATGTATAAACTCTCACTTGGAAATGGATACAGCTGTTTTGCATTGTTTTGGTTAAGGAATGCAAAACAAACACCAGGCCACGTGCTGTAAATATGATAAATGACTGTGATATATCAATATACCACAGTATAACCCAAGAAAATGTGAAAAAAACATGTAATTTTTCAGATATAAACTGTTTTTGTAACTCTTTTGTAACTTGTGTATTTGACAAGTTTAAAGGAACACTCCGCTTTTTTGTAAATAGGCTCATTCTCCAACTCCCACAGAGTTAATAAGTTGAGTTTTACCATTTTTGAATCCATTCAGCCGATCTCCGGGTCTGGCGATAGCACTTTTAGCATAGCTTAGCAGTGACAATTGAATCCAATTAGACCAGTAGCAGTAAAAATGACCAAAGAGGTTCAATATTTTTTTTATATAAAAGTCTTCTGTAGTTATATTGTGTACCTGCAGAAAATGAAAACTTGTAATTTTCCTGGCCGATATGATTAGGAACTATACTCTCATTCCAGCGTAATGATCAAGGAAGTTTACTGCGGTAACATGGCATGTAGTACCTAATCATATCGACCTAGAAAGTCACAACTTTTCTTTTTCCGCCAAGTTTAGCACACAGTATAACTACAAAAGAGTCATTATGGTCATTATGCTACTGGTCTAATTGGATTCAATGATCTATGCTAAGCTATGCTAAAAATCAACTTTTTAACTCTAGAGGAGTTTGAGAATGAGCCTATTTCCAAAAAAAGTGGAGTGTTCCACAGTAACACATATATAGTATAAATACTCAAGTAGACTGCATATGGTTTAAAACACTTGATTTCAGCATGATATACAAGGAAATCAACCAATCGAACCAAACAGATGTTTCTGTTTCTGAGGTGTTTGCAGTAAAAGCACAGCCTTCATTAAAAGGCAGCTCATTTACATTTAAAGAGACTTTAAAATGAGACACCAGACGCTTATATTGTGTACAAAAGGAGCATAATAGGTCTCCTTTAATAAAAAATAAAATAAAATACTTTTTTTCAGTGCACTATCTATCATTTTAAAGTGCAGAATGAGGACATTTGTCAACAGTTCGCTATAAATTTGGAGGTGTACAGTTTTATACGCAACATGTTTTTTTTGCTTCGAGTATTTTGAGTGTTGGGTATTTGCCCAGAGGAGCAGTTAATATCTCTCCATTAGCCTCTTTCAGCGGGTCTGTGGCGGCTCCGGGCCTGGAATCAGCTCAGGCTTTATCAGACCGGGGTCAGTGCTTCAGAACAGCCAGTGGACCCCGCCAAATCAAGATCTGAACCAGAAGCAAACATATAAAGAGCCAATGAGACCAAACCCAGCCCAAACGGGGGCCAGATTCAGGCCAAACGCAGGGCAGAGAGCAGCACAGATGATACCCTTCGTTACACTGACCATAAAACGGTCATTACTGCACTGCTGTATCAGTTTCAGTCATTCTGAGCGCTGTATTGGTTGCTTTTAGTCCTCTCTGTTCTCTTCTCTGAACCTTCTGACTCCAGAGCGATAAACTTTATGCACTTGAGGTGTACTTAAAATCTTAAAAGCATATGTGTACCAACAAAAGAGCACACTTTCATGAGCTCAATTTCACTTTAATAATATTTTGCTGTGCTTCAATAATCACGGAAAGTAAATAAATCTCAAATGTACTAAACTGCAACTTTATCTTTACTTATGTGCAATTACAAATAAATGTAATATCATTTTAAACATATTTCAACAGAAATGGCAATATGCATTAGTGAATTTAACTTTAAAAATCTTCAGGTAACTCACTCAGCTTGCCAATACATTCAGCATTGCACTTGAACCATGTATCACCAGAGATAATAATAGTCATTATGACATTATTCATAAAGATGTACTTAAATCATACTTAATTTGGTAAAAAAAAATGTAGCATTTAAAATTTGAATAACAGACGTCCAATTAAGTGTCTGAACGCAGGTGCACTTCAATGATGTAATTAACGTGCTTTATTTTTGCACACTAATTTTGTAACTAATATGCTATATATGATTCTTAAGATAAACTTAAGATCATCTAAATGTATTTAACTGCTATTTTGAGACACAATGAATACATACTATCTTTATTTTTAAAAATGTACTACCACTGTAAACCAAATACATTTTTGGTGGTACAGTATGTAACAAGTAAATTTTAGTTCATTGCTAGGCTTGCATGTGAGATGCAATGACTAAGTTTATTGGTGCGGGGAAGGTGCGTATCACAAAACAGAAACAGAAAATCGTGCCATTCAAACACCCTTTAATGAGATCAGGCGTGATCCGAGCAGTGCCTTGAGCGCGCTTCATTCAAACGTGTGCGCACAAAAACGATCTGTTACAGCACGTCAGATCAATAAACGAGCGAGAATGATAAACTTTCTTGAGGAAGCCGCACTGACCTGACCCTTCAGAGAATTGATTATAGCCGCCCCTGGAATCTGCCATTTAAATGAATCCAATGAATAACTCGATGACTTAATCATTAACACAGTTACCACCACCTACTGGCAGTTTTAGTTAAACATTTAGAATATCGTTTCACTGAAGAAATATTTTATTTCTAGTAATACTAATAAAATTAATTAAATCATTAATTAAAGGCGTAGTTCACCCACCCAAAAATTACTCACCCCCAAGGATCAAAAAAAATTTAATAAAACAAAATATTTTTTTGCTGAAGCTAGTTTTTGTAATTTTGATACTTTATACAACAACATTAAAATTTAAATGAAATATTTAGGTAACACTATAACGCTATAATGTTTTTGCCTGCACACATTCAGACGTAGTTGTAATGATGATATCAATTTTCATGTATTTCATGTGATGGACTGTGTTTCAGATCTGTTCACCCGCTGCTTTGTAGGTTGACCAAGAAAATAATGACATTTTTCCATTGCGTTCGATGAGCGTTTAAAGTCGATCTGTCCTGCTGATTGGTTAAAGCATCAGATTTTCTGATATGCGTCGATTGGTGATTGGCGGAGTTAGATTTCACCCTTCAAACACTGATCAGGTAAAAGACGCTAAACACTTTAAACACAAACATGCGGCTTTGATAAAACCGGATCATTGATTTGAATGAGATATCAACATACTGGATATTTTCTGAGAGGCAGATTGTTATTATTACCCATATTTGGTGATGTTAGTTTGCCTCGCCCTGAAATGTTTGCAATTCTTGAGTAATGGAGGCTGAGAGGTGGCCAAATGTCTTGAAGTGTGCAGTTAAATACAGGTAATGAGTAGCTCGAGTTATTTAGAGTACATGAACAGACCTCCCACGCTCGTACGCACACAAGTCCTGTTTGTGTACAAATGCTACTAGTTGCAATTAAAAAAATGAGATTTTCCTTTTAGAGTCAACACCCAACGGAGCATTTTATTTTCTGGTAAGAGGAATGCTCATTTCTGGACGTGCTGTTTCTTTAAAAACATTCTCGTGTTTGTTTGCATTCGACACACTGCTCCCTGGAGCTCTTCCTATGATCTGCGCTTCAGTCTCAGACGCCCATTTCGATAAGATCAGAGCAGTTCTTCTGCGTTTTCTCTGCCTCTTTCTGGGGTTAGCGGTGAATTGGTTGTGGTTAGCAGTGAGTCACAAGGTTATCAGCAGAACACACAAGTGCTCTTGATTCGGTTACCTGGGAAACCGTGATAACTGGAGTAAATGGGGGTTGTGAGTCACAGCGCGACAGACTGTGGGAGACTGGTGTGGTATCAGTCTGACATTATACATCTTACAGACTCTGTTTTGTACACATACTTTAATTTTTCTGGTAAAGGTCAAAGTGGTTTCTTGGCATTTATTTTAGACCAATGTGTTTCTTTGGGAAAATGTCATCATTTACAACATTCAATTTCAATTATTAGGGCAACCTTAAGTGCAAATTATGTGGTATTTATTATTGTTTATTCTTAACTAAATAGATCAGTTTAATTATTTAGTTAGTTAATTAGTTAGTTGTAAATGTCAGGTTGGTTTAACTATGCATTACGTTCAATAATCTTGCTGCTAATCTGAAATTGCTATTCATTTATTAAGAAAGAAATTATAGTTAATAGTAATTTTTTGTTTATTTGTTTGTTTTATAGTGGGAATTTATTTAAAATAAAGCGTGACCTTATTTTTGTTATTGTGATTGTAGTTTAAAAAATATCATAATTTACCAAAGATATTTAAACCAACTGATATGATTATGACGTGGAATGAAAAATTAAAAAGGTAATTGTGTCTTTTATCTCGTAATTCTAAGTTTATATCTTACAAATATGATTGTTTTATCACGATTCTGTGGAAAAAAATGTAAAGTCAGAATTTTAGTCAGAATTCAATTCTATGAATTTTTTGAAGAAAAGTCAGAATTCAGTCCGAATAGATAAACGGATGCAACTATTTTCTATGCTGTGTAAATAAGCACTTTTTTTTACAAAGCTTTTTCCTTATCACCATCTTGGACGTCCTTATTTGGCATTGCCTTCTAGAAATCGTAGCAGTTCTGAATGTTTTTGAAATACTACAGCCTGATCAGTTTATTATGTCTTTTCCTTGATTATTTCTTGTACTTGATTATTATCATAATTTGCTTCATGTAAACAGCCATTACAAACATAATCAATAGTTTAATAAAGAGTCGACCATCATTCAAGTCACAATGACTGATAGTCAAACACAAATGCCTGATTGTTATTGAATTATAAGTTGATTTATTTGACCAAACAGGTGTTTAGACTGATTGGTATAATGGGTGCCATCTGTGAACCGCAGACTGTTGCCTTGAGCAGCCGTATCCTGTGATGGACTCATCACGCAGAGCTATATTTATCTCATGAGCCTCTGTTAATGTGCAAGTGAATGAAGGAAGCTGTTTTTAGAACATGCACTGGACTCTTTAATCAGTGTAGCAGAAACAAGAACTCATTGACGCCATTGTGTACATGTTTGATTGTCATTGTATCACTGGCAAACACGCAAATCTAGTAGAAGAACTACAGATACCATGACTGATTTCAGTATTCAACTAGCCCATGAGAACCAACATCTTCCATATTACATATGAGATTAATTTAGTTGCTCTTTTAGTAAATATAAATAAGTACTTTGACAAGGTTCTTACAGTTCTTACACGTTTTAAGGGTAGTAAACCACGTTCTGAATTTGTTGGAGATGATTGATAGGAATGGCTAGAAGACTTGCCTAGAAAGCGTTGCAATAGTCTAGCCTAGATAGAATAAGAGCTTGAACAAAGAGTTATCAGAAAAGGACCTTATCTTCCTAATGTATAAGCATCCAGAAATAAATGTCTGCTAGACATGCTGAGATGTAAGCAGCTATTGTCAGACCATCACAATGAAATGAGAAGCAGAGCTGAGTGTCATTAGCCTAGCAGCGATGTGAAAAGCCATTGTTTTCCGAATGACAGAAGAGAAGTGGTACAAGAACTGAGCCTTGAGGCACCCCCGTAGATAGATATTGTGACTTAGATACCTCACCAAAGTTGAAATGCAAAATAATCGAAAATGACAACTCCATTATGTTGGAGGAATGTTATTGGTAAAACGCTGTCTTTATTGATGAGGATAAAGTGTCTTTGAATCGCTTCTGGACTGAAGACCCGTGCTGATTGATCAATCTCTCCTCGTATGCCCATGAGAGTATACGAGCAGTCACAGGCACTGAGCATTAGCCTGTGTGTGTGTGTGTGTCTATGTCACATTAATGAAATAAATGTGAAGCTTACCTGACTCTCTTTCAGCTCTGTTTTGTTTTTCCCATGCTCTGAATGGGTTGTGCTTGTTTGTGTGTTGCAGGTGATTGACTGGATAGAGAATCATGGAGAGGCTTTCCTCAGTAAACACACAGGTGTGGGCAAATCCCTGCATAGAGCCAGAGCCCTGCAGAAACGCCATGATGACTTTGAGGAGGTGGCACAGGTGAGACAACAGCTGCATCAGATCAGATTCATCCAAACCGGACATTCCACTGCCAGCCAGACCAATCCACATCAGTCTTATCTAAACCACTTATTTTTAGATTGAGTCATTCAGTTAGATTCATCCAAAAACAAGTAAGAAAAAATATAACGAATGCTTAGCAAAATGATTAACAATCACTCCGATTGACTGAATTAACTTTAGTCAATGATTTTAACCTATTTACAATCTGGGGATCGGCCAGTCTGAAACCTGCCAAAAACCCTAATTAAAGCGGAAAACACGAATTTAAAATAACGGAATACACTTGCACTTGATGTTATTGACATCTCTGTGTTATGAGCCATGCAAACCTTTGCAAAAACGTGGCTTCGCCAGTTTGCCATTAAAGCGGAAAACACGAATTTAAATGCGGAATACACTTGCACTTGATGTTATTGACATCTCTGTGTTATGAAAACAGAACATATGGGCTGATAAAACAGAACTCCGAATGACCGTTTGAGTCTGAGACGCAGAGCGCTGTTAACAAACGAAAACTCAGATTAACATGGAAGAGATGTGATTTATCGCTTATCAAGTTGTGCCTAGTTTATCACAGTCTATCGGTACACTTGGAATCAGCTGCTGACAAATGCAAGCCTGAGTCTTGTGTGTCCCATTAGCACACATCTGCTGTGAGTCCTGCCATGCAAATACACAGTTCTATCATGAGCAGTTCCCATACTGCGCAAATCTCAAACAGACCCCACTAGCCACAAGAAGACAATCCTCTGGATAATTACAGGAAGAGTCTTTAAGTGTCTGTCCCTTTAGTGACATTTTATCAAATGATGTTGTAAAGATGTCAGCGTATACGGTGGAAGCTCAGGGAACACAAGAGCTTCAGAAGACTGCCCACACTTCAGCTCCATCAAAAGAGCTTCACAGATGGTTTCCTTTACTGGACGGGCAATGAGTTCAGAAGATACTGTATACTTTGACTGTAAAGCAGGTTCAGATGACTACAGTTCATCTTATAACTTATAAATAGAAGTGCGAATGTTCACATTAAATATATTTTGTTGTTGTAGACTCATCTCTGGAGACGGTTGTGTGGAAATCTTGGTATCTTTTTGGGTTTGGAAGAGAGATGTGTCTTTTCAGGCTGTTGTTTCTACATAACACACCAGACAAAGGCCAAGTAAACATGATTGAATGCTGATTTTATTGGAGAACCGCCACATGCTTCTCTCATACTCTATCGTTGAACAAAGAAAGCAACTGGACTACTGGACTTGATTATCGTTGATTTTTCTTCTCGATGGCTAATATAGCTCTAAAAATAGCTGTACTTCAGTTAGTCATGGCTATTTTACACCTCTTATTGACCCTAAGAATTAAAAAAAGTTGTTATCATTAAGACTTCTGTTTGAAAAAAGTCTCTATTGTGATTGGATAACCTCTGCGTTCCAGTGTCATTGTACTCTTGAGTTCCCCAGGTCAAAATCCCATTAATTTTCTTCATAGTGAGACAGATTTTTTGCCTTTCAAGAGAGCCTTACCATAAACTCTGTTCATTTTTAGATTAGTCATTTTTATTAGACTTTAGTTACACATCAAATTTTAACTTTTAACTATTAACTATCATTTTTGCCTCCATAAACTGCAAATTTTCTTCTTAATAATAGGCTATAAGATTGCTGTTAAGCTCAGATATGGGGTAGGGTTAACAGGTCTAAAATAAGGCATAGTTTAACATGTGGACTTCAAGAGATCATGCTTTTGAGGACAACAAGCAAGCTAATATGATTAATTACTTTCACGTTATTACTTTACCACATGTGTGTGAATAATCTAATTAATAAGTTGAACCAATGGGGTTTGAAAGAGAAATATGTGACCATGTACGGGAAAGAGTTAAGACTAGTTAACTGGTACTACACTTATTCAATGCTGTCATATACAAGCTAGACACATTTGACTGAAATTCACACTGTTAGATCCTGCTGAACTAATATTTGTTAAACAAAGCGATGTTAAATCCACTGTATGGTATTAATCTGACAGTGCACCGAAGAGATGAAGATCACTGGACACTAAGCCCTGCCTCTTTCATCCACATTTCCTTGAGATGAGTAATCTGTAATAGCCTGGATGACAGATCGTGGGTCTCAGTGTCATGAGAAGGGCTCGAGACAATCCGACTCCGTCTAAATAAGGGATTTGTTTTGGCTCAGCCATTATTGGTAACCAGCGAGACATATGCAGCTTTTGTTATTCTGCTTATCAGACATATGATATATCCAAGAACAGACTGATGAAGATGAAGAGATGAGACAAAAACACCTCTAGACACTTTCAGGCCAAATGCTGATGGAGGGATGGATTTAGTGATGATATGTGTGTGCATGCAGCATATATAATAGATTTTTAGTGCTGTTAGCCCCAAACCAATCTCTAATGAATTTCAACACAGCAATATATCACCCGATGTGGCAAAAACAGCGAGCTAGTTCTCAGGCTTTTTACTGTAATAACATTAGACAAGATTATGGATTACTGTATGTACAGAAAGCTAAAGGAAAAAATAAAGATTTACTCCATTATTCAGCTTATCTAATCATAGCACTGTATGTACAATAACATTAACCAAAACATGCATTATTAAAAACTCTTAGTGTACATTAAAAAGAAGTTTATATTATTGTCTAATTCGACTTCAGATTATTTTAAACTTACTTTGAAACATTTTTCACTTAGAAATTGCTAGTACATTAAACAAAAAGGAACACACTGAATTTAACATTGCATTTTGATTTTTCCTATAACTTCATTTTTCTTAACATAACATGTACTCCAATAGTGTTTAACTTCAAAATAAATAAATAAATGAAACCACGACCATCATAGCCATCGTTTACAAGTCATTAATATAATGCATAACATATCTGTAATTAATTCAGATATGAATGCATATGAAAACATCAAAGTATGCTGGCAGCCTTTAAATGTAATGTTCGGTTCAGAAATGTATAGATAATGTACAGTCAGACTGTTTACAAGACAGTTGCACTGTTTGTATTTTGTGCCCTTTTTACAGTGTAATTATACATTAATGTACTGAGTATAATGAATTGTCTATGAATATGGTCCAATCTGTATTTTGTATAAGCACTAATCAAAATGCGTTCAAAGTGTGTATCAAATTAAATGTGCTGTGCTTTCACATGATTAATCCTGATGAATCACATGTACTGTGTGCATTTATTATGTACGTACTGTATAAATACACGTACGTACAGCACATTAATCATTTGACAGCACTGACTAATGTGAACTATTGTTGTCGGTATCTGAATGTTCTGAAACATTCACTGAACGAGCTTTCCCGCGTCTTCTCTCTCCCCCAATCAGAACACGTACACAAACGCAGATAAACTCCTGGAAGCGGCCGAGCAGCTGGCCCAGACGGGCGAGTGCGACCCTGAGGAGATCTATAAGGCCGCGCGACACCTGGAGGTCAGGATCCAGGACTTCGTCAGGAGAGTGGAGCAAAGGAAACTCCTCCTGGACATGTCCGTCTCCTTCCACACGCACACTAAAGAGGTAAGACCGACACACATGCCAGGTGGATTACAGAGGAATGCCGGGAGGTTTTGCTGAGCAGTGCCAGATGTGTGCGAAGAACGCGCTGTTTAGCTCTCCAAATGCCAATCAGGACCTTGCGCGAAACCTTAAATGCTTCTGCCATTACGTAATTCATGACATGTTTAAGGCACGTCGCTGCAGCGGTCAATAGCAGTGATTATTAGTGATTTATTATGCAGTAATGTGACATCACGCTACATCCATCACCTCATGCACCCTGCGTTTGAGAGTGTAAATATGTCGGAGGGTTAAGTGGCACGATCCATCTTTCTGGGGGCGGGGTTTGGTGCTGCGCTTGTCTCGTGTGAGCTATGGTTTTGTTGATGTATGGAGATTGTAGGAGTGTGGTTTTCTCACGACTGACTCTGATGACCTGATATCGCCCGCTCTTTCTTTCTCTGGAAACTTAAGGTCTTGTAAAACACATTCATTTTCAGGTGAATAACGACATGCTTATTGTACGCTTACTGTATTTGAAAAATTGGTTGCGGTGAAATGTTTTTAAAAGAAGCCTCTTATGCATACCAAGGCCTATATTTGATTAAAAAGTATATTTAAAACAGCATCATTTTGAAATATTACTATTTAAAATAACTGTTTTGTAGTGTAACTTATTTCTGTATTGGCAAAGCATCATTACTTCATTATTCAGTGTCACGTGATCCTTCAGAAATCAGTCTAATATGCTTATTTGATGCTTACGAAATATGTTCTTATTATCAACACAGTTGAGTACAGTTTTGCTGCTTAATATTTACTGGGTAAACTATAAAATATGGAAACGTTTTTTTCAAGAACAGCCTTTATATTAAATAATATATTTAAAAAAAAAAAAAAAAAAAAAAAAAAAAATATATATATATATATATATATATATATATATATATATATATATATATTATATTTTTATTTTTTTTTTTTAATTAATTTATATATTTTAGTTTTTTGTTTTGTTTTAAGTGAAAATTGATTTTAATTATGAAATATATAGAACGTAAAATATAAGAGCACGTTTTATCATTTCGTTGTGATATTTTTATTACCATGTAATAAATCTGTAGTTCTGTTCAGTGATACATATGTAAGACTTAGCCTTGCTCTTTAGCTGCTAACAGTGTGGATTTTTTGTTTGGTTAAATGTGTTACAGTAGTGTTTATACTCGACTCGTGTATTGAGCGTTAAAGCACTGCTTTATGCGATCTGAGGATCTCCTGCAGGCCAAACATGTACAATGTTTCAAACTGGCCTGGAGAGTTTCTGCACCGTCCTTCTGAAAAGGGTCACAGCGCGGACCCTCAGAAGTGCACAGGTTCAGCAGCACTCCAGAAACACTTCATCCAGCCGAGAAAGCCACACACACTCTTAAGATCGTTGCGAGGTGAAGGTAGGCTATGTAAAACTCTTAATCTCTTCTAACATTTTATTTTGATGGGTCCACAGCGTGCTACGTTAAAAACATGACAGAAATATAGCCTCTTACTATCATATAATGATGCTTTTGATTTAAAAATATTGCTAACATTATAAGGGTACCTCAGAGAACAATAAAATATATAAAAAGACACTTCATGACCCTATATATCACTATATATAGACATGCACACACACACTTATATAGTCCTACTAGCAATCTGAAGTGTATTTTTAATATTTTTAATTCCTAGTGACCAGATTAACCACAGATGCAGTTACTATGGAAACCCCAGGGATGGGGTTCACCGCTGTGCTTCATAACTGTATTAACCATGTCAGCTGTGTTTGAAACCAATGTAAAGAGAAATGAACTCTTGGAGTGGCATGCAGGCCGTGTTTATTTCTGTATGTCCTCGCTGTGCGGTTCGGTTTAACGTATCCGTCGTGTTCAGCTTGTCGTACGCATTGCTGCTCAGAGCTCTCTGGTGCGATTCGTATGAATAATATTCCTGCGCGCGTCTCAAGCCGCCGTTGGGGGGATCGTCCATCATGAAGATCCCATCCTCCTGCAAGAGCCGCTCTACGCCTGCAACACGTTAAAGCTAAACACGAGCAGCCTCCTCACGGTAGATTTGGAAAGGCCTTATTCATCATCACGGGCTCTCGTTCTGCATCTGGCGGAGCTGACGTTCCCACGCTCGTGGAAAACCTGGGAATGTAAGGGGAATGATTCGAAATTCTTAAAACGTCATGGGAATTCTGCAGCATTTTTTTAAACCCTCATCAAGCGATCGCAAGCGCCACGGCCAGTCATTGTTCAAAGGTGAAAACACCGTAAAGAGGCATCTGTGTTTATCAAACATGCTCGCGTGACCGATATTCTCTCAGTAACTCGATCCATCAGCGAGAACGGCTCCGTGAGTTGTTTCTCGTGAGTTAATTAATTGTGAGCGTTTTTATTCTTCCACATGGAGCAGTGAGAACGTGTTTACAGAGACTTCGAATGCAGCACAGAGGTGACGTACGTTTATTTGCAGAGGAACCACAATAGCGGGACCCGCCGCATCGGTTCTGTAGTTTTTGGCCGATTCTTGATTGAGAAGATGATGCACACAAATTGTCATGACAACGGCCAGCAAAGTTCTGGCAGTTCTTTCATCGCATCTAAGCTAAATCTGACAAATCATTAGTTTCGCTCATATCTAATGTGGCATGTGTTTTCCCAAAAAAAGTCTGGTTTTTGTTTTTATTCATGGTTGCCAACTGATATATTTACGATACACATTGGAGAAGTGAATATTTGTTCATTTAATTTGATAACCAGATAACATATTGGCTCATGAAACTGTGTATGTTATGATATTATTATTCGGAATTAAATGTAGGGATACTTCTTTTTTTTCCGCTCACCAAGTCTTGAGTATCTTACAGAATATATTTGGAAATATGAAATATTTGGAAAGCTGAATTTTAAGCATTATTACAGCAGTCTTCAGTGCTTTTATTTTAATTAAGTAATTCATTCATTCATTCGTTTTTTAAAATGTTTGTATTTTTTTTTCACCGATACACCATTCAAATATTTTCCCAATTTATAATCAAGAATAAATAAATTGAAAATAAATAAATAAATGAAAACCAACCAACAATGTTGTACAGAATTTATAAAAATCTAAATAATTTTTTTTGTTAAATTGTTCTTCTTTCCGTCACACGTTTTTCCTTTTTAAGGTAAAAGTGACTTGATTTAAATGCTTAAAAAGCTTTCAATCCAAACTATTTACTCTTTCCTGTATTATTAATAAGAATACCATTATTAATAATTGAGCAGCAATAATATCTGACAATAACAGAGAACCAGGTCATAAGATATTCGAATGATTTCTGAAAGATCAAACCTGCACTGACCTGGAAACACGACGCCACACGTTTGAGGGAATTTGGTTCCGATTTTTAATGAACTCTCTGAATCATTTCTATACTGTTTAATCTTTTAGACTGAAATGTTAAAAATGGAAGCGGCATGAGAAATGAGAGCGTATATTTCCGGCTTCTTTCTAATATTGGATTCAGGACAGATTATTGTTAGATGAGCGCTATAATCTGTGCAGACAGGTCACTCCATCAGTCTGAGAAACTTTTTTTAGGTCTTTGCAGGAGGAAGTGTGTTTCTGTGCTTGTATGTGGGTCAGTGTTTGGCTCAGTTGTAGGGAACAAATATGGATGGTTAAACCACTCAATATAATGCTATAAATGTGCTGAAGTATTTAGGAGGAACATCACGAGGAAATACTATCTCTGATGCTATCTTGTGTGTTTCAGTTGTGGACTTGGATGGAGGACCTGCAGAAAGAGCTTCTGGAAGAGGTTTGCTCCGATTCGGTGGATTCGGTTCAGGAGCTGATCAAACAGTTTCAGCAGCAGCAGACGGCCACGCTGGAGGCCACTCTCAATGTCATTAAAGAGGGAGAAGACCTTATGCAACAGCTCAGGTATCAACACACACGTAGCTTACGGATACTTCTCAACACCCCTAGCAAACTTGGAAAAGCTACACTCAAGAACCAAATGTATCTGAACATTTAAAAAGAATCTGTAAATTGCATTATATTTGAACTTGTTGGATGTACGTGAATATATTTAATAGCCGCGTTCATGCTTTTACATACGCTACATGAACAGTAAACGATGCATTATTACAATTACGCATTGAGCCAAACCTTAAAATGTAACGCTGTTCTGAAAATATAGCCATAACGCTAAAACATTACATTTGTTGGCATGATGCTAGGGTGAAGCCATCTGTTTAAAGTTACATCCAGGCCCACAGAAAATTCCAGCGATAAGAAGACAGATTGAAATAAATGTATGCAAAATGCCCCATGCATCAGCTGTAAGTGCATTAGCGCAAAAGGGTTTCCAGTTTAATTTTATAAACTAAAGAGCGAGTCTGTGCTATTTTGGGCTGTCACAGATACGATGTTTAGAACGCTTTTTGCCAGAACGCTTACTTTAGCGCAAGTGAATTGCGATGGTTCTGGTTTGCCCCAACCCACGCACTCTTCACACAGAGATTCAGCGATGAGCAGCAACAAGATGCCTCACACCAGCTCTATCGCTCACATCGAGGGCGTCCTACAGCAGCTAGAGGAGGCCCAGGGCCACATGGAGGAGCTCTTCCACGAGAGGAAAATCAAACTCGACATCTTCCTGCAGCTGCGCATCTTCGAGCAGTACACCATCGAGGTGAAGCGTGCTTAAATCATTTTCATTTTAAAAATCAACGAACTGTTCTTGATCTTGAACCAAAAGATAAACACCGAGATAAATAAAACATAATTTATCAGAGTGTTCGAAAATGTAATGCCGCAACACAATGAAGTTGAAACTATATTGATGATAAATGTAAAATACTATAAATTTAAAGCCAAAAAATATAAGTAATTTGAAGAGTAATGCAGTATATTATTGAAACAAGGGGCCACTTAATTGTACTTAAAGGATTTTTTTTAAATCTCTCGATCTGGCGATAGTTTTTTTTAGCTACAGCTTAGCAAAGATCATTGAATCTCATTAGACATTAGCATCACACTCAAAAATGACTTTCGATATTTTACCTATTTAGAACTTTTTTATGCTTACATTGTGTACTAACACCAACACAAAACGAAAAGTTGCGTTTCTCTAGGCTGATACAGCTAGGAAGTATGCTTTCATTCCGGCGTAATAATAAAGGAACTTTACACAGTACCCGAAAATAGTCCTCCAGCAATTTCAGGCACTGCGTGATATCATTGCGTTCCTTCCAAACTCTATGGTCATTTTAGGCGGATGCTAACGGTCTAATCAGATTGAATGATCTATGCTAAGCTAAAAGTGCTACCACCAGAAATCTCCATTCATGCCTATGTTTTTAAAGCACTTAAGTATACCTGTAGCAAGTACACTGTAATTGTAATGTAACGTAATAATTTGAAGGTGTTGTTTCCGGGTGACCTGCAGGTGACAGCGGAGTTAGACGCGTGGAATGAGGACCTGGTTCGTCAGGTAAACGAGTTTACAGCAGAAGAACCCAGTCTGGCTGAACAGAGACTCCAGCGGCACGCAGAGAGAAAACTGGCCATGAACAACATGACCTACGAGGTCATGCAGCAGGGTCAAGACCTGCACCAGTACATCATGGAGGTCCAAGCTTCAGGTGAGAGAGAGAGAGAGAGTCCTTGTGACACTGACAGTGACAGCCATTAACTCAGTAGCGCAAGCTGCACTCTTTTATTGGTACTCTCAGGTTCTCGCCCGCAGACCACAACCACAGTCTGTTCACTGACCATGCTCCCAATGTATTTTGCACACTCATTCACAAACATCTTCTTAAAAGGGATTTCTTAAGATAGATTCTAAGAAATTTCTAAGTGAAATTCTAAAAGAAATCCTATTGGATGCTTTATGTAACACTTTATTTTAAGCTCTAGTTCTCACTGTTAACTGCTATAGCTACTAATTGTGACTTTTACCGCGATAAACTCAACTCACTAATTTGCTTTGTTGTAAAGTTTAGGTATTGGGTAGGATTCCTTCATCTATGGTGAAATACGGTCCAGCAGAATAAGGAATTATAAGGTTAATTATAGGTATAATATCTGACTTTATTTCATGGTGAGGTTTTACTTACAATATACGCATGATTTACTTGCTATATAAGTCAGATCATCCAAACGTATATAAAATCACAAACTCGTCCAGTACTCATGAGTTGGGGTTTTATCTGATACAGATAGAGAGGAGAGAAAGCCGCACAAAGAAAGCGTTGCGTGGCAGTGCGTCATTGATATATGAAACACAGTGAGACGAACCAATAGGATTAGTCTCCTCTGTGCTGTGATCTCCGGTCCGCAGTCACATGGGCGGCACTAATGATGCTCACTACAGCGTTCATTTCGGTGTAAAACAGTGAGTTGAAGTGGAATTAGACCAAAAGCCAGCCCTTTTGTCAGCTGTTGTTGTCCTTAACACATATTTCTCTTCCTCTCTACTCTTATCTTTGCACCATCCCGGCGTTCAGCGCTGTGCTTCACGGATATTTTTAACACTGGAAACAGACTTCCTCTCCTCAAACTGCTGACCCAACTCTCACCCCCCTCTCTCTCACATATGGGTCTTGGCTGAGGACGCGCTCTTCTGTCCAGGCTTTGGACGCCGTCTGTTCCAGACATTACTGTGACAATCTCTCACACATGCCTAAGTGTCCGATGGGTGTGTCTAATCCTGCTGCTGGGACAACCATTACATTCATTCATTCATTCCTAATTACTTTAACTAAACTTCCCAACTCTAGTTCTAGTAAGAAGTATTATTAGAAATTTTAAATAGAAATATAATTGCAAATTGACTGATTTACTGATTGTAGTAGTAATTCTAATAAGAATTATCCAATTAATATTGTACCCTAATAAAATAAAAAAAAATAAAAATTATAAAAAAAAAAAAAATATATATATATATATATATATATATATATATATATATATATATATATATATATATATATATATATATATATATATATATATATATATATATATATATATATTAAAAATATATATATATATAATATTAAAAATATATATATATATAAAAATATATATATATATATATATATATATATATATATATATATATATATATATATATATATATATTTGCTTGATTGATTTAAATGACATTTATGCACATTTAACTCTACTTGAACACTACACATGAACTCTACTTAACATACACTTGCGTCAGTCGCAGCATTCTTTGGTCTAATATGTTTTTAGATTTATATGCAATTACTGAACTGTACATTTTGGCTTTTTGGTGATCCTCACATCACATTGAGTTTTATTTTGCTGACAGTAGATGTGAATGAGAGTGGATCTGAACTAGCATCAATACTGCCACCCGGTGGTGGTGAGCTGTAGACATGTTCTTTCAGGCGGTAATGGTCCTGCAGGAAGAAACAGAATCGTGTGTCTGTGTGTGATATGCAGGTATTGAGCTGACCGGTGAGAAGGAGGTGGATCTGGCCACTCAAGTTCAGGAGCTGTTGGAGTTTCTCAACGAGAAGCAGCACGAGCTGGACGTGAGCGCCGAACACACACAGAAACGCCTGGAGCAGTGTGTGCAGCTGCGCCACCTACAGGCGGAGGTTAAACAGGTAACACACTGGTTCTGAAAGGAAACACAGTCAGTAACATCTGCCTGTTCGTCTAACTGTCCATCTGCTTATCCATCTCAGGGCCAAAAGTGAAACGTTATCAATGAAAAACAGTTTGGCTGCTCAAATTTATATTTATTGTTCTGTTTTCTTCATATTCTTACTGCTGTCTTGGGATAAAGATCAGGCAGATGTTCAGAGTCACAGCTGAAATGATTCCCAAAAGATATATTCCATTTAGTATACTGTACATAATATATACTGTAGCAGTTTCCCAACCCTGATTGGTTGTGACTCCAAGACCTGACATGTGTGTCTTCAATAAGAGACATCCGAAATGTAGAAAACTGCTACAGTAATTATAAAATATATATATAAAAATTGTATTGTTTATTTTTTATATATATATATATATATATATATATATATATATATATATATATATATATATTTTTTTTTTTTTTAAGTTTTACATCTCATCTGAGTTATAGAGCCTACATTTATTGTATTATAAAAGTAAAAAAAAAAAAAAAAAAAAAAATATATATATATATATATATATATATATATATATATATATATATATATATATATACATATATAAAGTCCAAAAACAGCCTTTGTTCATATTTATTTGTAAATATTAATTTAAAGTTTATTTAAAAATTTAAAGTCTTTCATTTTTAATGAGTATAATCTGCCCCTTGCTTGTTAATAAATACATACATAATCAGTTTTACTGACCCCAGACTTTTGGACAGCGGTGTAGACGTGTTTTTCTTTTACCCTGCTCTTGATGTATCACAGTGCTGGTCTCTCGTGTGGCTCAACAGAGATATAATCAATAGAAAGATGTTCAGTGTGGCTCTCAGAGCTAATCTCAATCAGAGGGCCAAAGTGCTGTCGCCAGGGACGGCCTTAAAGTGTCCTCCACTACACGAGCTCTAATGGAGAGAAATGAGCAGAGAGAGTTATGTATTCTGCTCAGTCTCCTCGGGATATCACTGAGAGGGACAGATTCAGATTCATACTCAACACTTATTTCTGAGTGCACTTGAAGAAACGACGATCAGATAGTAGAAGATAAATGGTATTTCAATTCACTTTATGTAAATATTATTTGACATTATATTTATAGAATTATTAATGCCTGCTTATATTCACAGAATTTACGTTATATAAAAATGTATTAGGTTCATAAACGTAACATTTTTCTTAAACATATAGATGCATGTGTGTACATACATAATAACCAAAAAACGTCATCAAGACAAATTTGCAATTACAAATAATTAGTAAATATGATGAAACTCCTAATTAGGTGGCTCAAAAAGAAATGTTCAGCTCACTACCATTTAATGCAAATGTAACCTGCAATATATTTCTATTTAATTGCAATTAACTCTGCATGCAATTAAATGTACGGAAACAATTCATTTAATGGAATTCAAATGCAAGAATATGCTAAGTATATTATATAAAGTGTATTAATGCTATTTAACTATTACACAAAGATTTATTGAATCTGCATTGGATAAGGTTGTATTTCTATTGCGTTTCAGAGCTAAATTTGTATGCGTTGTACTGTGCGTTGTTTAGGTTCTGGGTTGGATTCGTAACGGTGAGTCTATGTTGGATGCCAGTATGGTCAACGCAAGCTCACTGTCAGAGGCCGAACAACTACAGAGAGAACATGAACAGTTCCAACTCGCGATTGAGGTAAACACACACACACACACACATTCTGAACATTCATCTGTGAGATATCTATAGTAACAGCACTTCAGTCCTGACCTTTACATATATGACTAAAGTCTATTCCCCCTTCTCTCTTGTTCTTTTTCAAAGGTCATATAAAGGAAAAAAGAAAGTAGTTTTATGTACTGTACTAATGTACAAATGTCAATCGCCAGTCTAAAAAAGAGCATCGATTGGGTCTAAAATGTTCCAAAAAATCTTAAAAAGTGCATAACATCACACCCCCTCTCTTGAGTTTTAGTCAAAACCTTATTTCCCCATGCTCTCGACACCGAGGGATGTATGGAAGCGATTACTCCGAGATATTCCGAACAGATCCAGCAGGAATTGTTCGTTCATAAAATTTCGCGCAGGGATCGTAACATTCTCCTGAAGGATTTACGAGCCACAGACAGCGTAGAGCCGCTCCGCTGTTTTTACTGCAATTCACGGCTTCTTCTTTTGAGAGTGCTGTGTAAACTTGGGGATATAAGGGCACGTTCTGGCAGACAGTATTCACTCGAAAAACGTTTTTTTTTCAAGCGAAGCAATGGAACGACTCCCGCTTTCTGCTATCGGTCCGTGTCTCTCAGTACAGTAGTCATGTCATTTATCACAAGACTTGGCAGTGGTCTCTATTTCCTGCTTTGGACGAGGTTCTACCTGCGCAGCTCTGCTAGTAAATGTCCATAGCTGACTATTAAAGTTAGATTTATATTTTCCCTCATCATCACAACGCCAGCAGACAAAACACAGGCCGGCGTATGACTGTAGAAAACCTAAAGCTGTCAGCGCTCAGGAGCAGAAGGACCGCTGGAAGACGCTCAAATTATGTTCCCTGATAGTTGTTTACTTTTAATTATATGTCATCTTTAATGCTTGTGATTTAAGAGTTTTCGAAAATTGTATTTAAAACGGCTATTGATTAAAAATGATTATATTTGCTGCCTTAAAATGGAAACACAATAATCAATAATCAAAAGATGAACATTTATTATTAAGCAAGAGCAAATGGACAAAATGTAAGGCAAGTATTGATATATTTGAGGGAATACGTCATAGTTTGCGATATTACATACATTTAAACTCGTTCGACGTGCATTTTAGAGAAAAACAAACACTGTTGAGATTGGAGAACGTATTTTAACATCAAATGAAATGACACACATATTATAAAGAATCAAATCCATTTATGTTACGCAAGGCAAAAGATGTTTTCATTGTGCAAAGCGACCACTGCTGACTGACGCCTTGCCTATATGTTGCATTCCATAAAATAATATACATTTAGAAATGAATCAAGTGTATGCAAACCTAATCGTAATGCTCCAAATCGGCAGAGCTGTTCTCTCCTGTACCTTGTGTCCTGACTGTAACTCAGCAGCTGAGACAAGCTCAACTCTGCGCTTAGGTAGAAAAAAAGACCCCAGCGTTTAAAAAAAATGACCCAGCAACTTACAACAGAAAAACTGCTCAGCACCTACACTCTAAAAACTGCTGGGTTAAATACAGCCCAGCAGTTGGGTAAGATATGGACAAACTAAGTGACTAGGTTGTTTTGACCGAGCAGTTGGGTTACTTCCTAGAAGGCCAAACATTTAACCCAGCTGTTAGTTGAAAATAACTCAATCATTTGGTTTGTACATATTTTACACAGTGCTGGGCTGAATGTAATCCAGCATTTTTAACCCAGTGCAGGCATAAAAAACTAAGGTTTAGGTTAAAAAAATGTAATAACCCAATGAAATGACCCAAAAAATGACTTCAAGGTTCTGAAATTGGTGAAAAAAATCTGTAAATGTAATGCATTGCAATATAAAAGGTACAATACAATTATTACCCAAACAAAAATAATTAATAATACTAATACTAATACTAATAAATAACTAAATTGATGACATACAAGTTTAAATACTTATAGTATGAAAGTGGTTTGGTTAGTGCCGTGGTTACTGTCTGTTGATTTTGCTCTGACCCCTGTGCTAAGGTATATGTAACTTGCTGTTCTCTCTCTCTTCTCTCCCTGTAGTCTTTGTTCCACGCCAACTCTCTTCAGAAGACTCATCAGAGCGCACTGCAGGTGCAGCAGAAGGCCGAGATCATGTTACAGGCCGGACACTTTGACCCGGAGGCCATACGCGGCTGTGCTGAGAAGGTGGCAGTACACTGGCAGCAGCTCATGCTGAAGATGGAAGACCGACTCAAGCTGGTCAACGCCTCCGTGGCCTTCTACAAGACATCAGAACAGGTGCTGAGAAACACACACACACATATCAACTGTGGCAACATCTCCTAGACTCTTCAAGAAACCTATCTGCAATGCTGGTCGCACCAAATGTTGATTTCATTTGTTTAATAGTAGTTTATGACGTTATTTTTGACGGCAGCCGAAAGCATGTTTGCAAAAGTGCTTAAAACTTTTAACTGCACTATAGCATTGCAGGGAGGTTTCTTGAAGTTCTTCTAGATTTAGTCTTTCTCAGTTTGTTCCCTTTGTTTATGCCATTCCAGACAGATTGGATGATGATGATGATCCATTACTTTTATGTATATAGTACTTTAATCATTCTTGAAATGCAATTATTCAATTATAGATGCACTGAAGTCTATTAAAGTGGATCCATAAAGTTGAACTTATCTCAATAAACAAACAATTTTAATTAATTTGTAAATAACATGCAATTAAGGGACATTTTTACTAAACAGAGGAAATTAGAGTAAGAGTGTTATTCCAAAAGATTGCATATTGCAAATATGCAAATTAGCATTTTTGCAAATAAAGAAGTAATGAAGCCACCATACAGTAAGCCAGAAGATTGCTAGCAAAACTGGCCCTAAGTGTCCAAAAAGTATTATTATTAAACAATTATATATTGATATTATTTAAATCCATAATATCTAACCAGTTAGTTCCCTGACCCTGCATCATGCTAAATGTCGTGTGAATTTTGACAGGTGTGCAGCGTGCTGGAGAGTCTAGAGCAGGAGTACCGCAGGGACGAGGACTGGTGTGGAGCTCACGATAAACTGGGGTCTTCGGCAGAGATGGATCACGTCCTGCCGCTCATCAGCAAACACCTGGAGCAGAAAGAGGCTTTTCTCAAGGTCAACCACTCTCTCCCTCTCTATCAGTGTCAGCACAAATTTATAGATTTCATAATACAGAGTTCTGACATGAAGTTCTAGATGGCACAGTCTCGTAAATCGATTTCAGTGTGACCTGACGACATCATTACCACATGACACAGCCGATTGGTTCTCTCCTGTAATGGTAGCCATTGATCTTGCTGCTCAGCGTTTACATATACGATTAATGTTTGCTGTAGCAGTAGCAGAGCGTTTCAGAAACCCTCCACCTTCCCCAGCTCCACCTGTATAGATCTGCTACGAGGTGATTTATGTATGCTTATAGGGGTTTATGTTACGTATGATATATGAGCAGCAGTATCTCTTCCATCACGTTTCATTTGCGTGCGATGTGCATGAATGTAGCACGAACAGATCTTGCATAGCAGACCTATTCTGCCAATACCAAACACATCAATATCGTCATGTACATTGCCACGCAAATCACTCACGAAGCTCCTGCATCTTACATAAGAGAAAAGGCAATGTGTATCTTTATGCAAAATAACATTGGATATAAGGATCTGTAAAGTCCGCTGTGTTCCTCAGGCATGTACTCTGGCTAGGAGAAACGCTGAGGTTTTTCTGAAATACATCCATCGGAATAATGTCAGCACTCAGGGATCATCCAGCAACACCCGCGGCCCTGAGCAACAGGTCAAAGGTCAGAGCCGATTACATCACAATCTGATAAACACGCGTCCATCCTTTGTACATTCTCTTTATTTTTTAGCTTGGAATTCTTCATTCTTGATTTATCCAGTCATTCATTTATTAATGTCAGTCGTTTGTCACGTGTGCCGTGTTGCGTTCGTACAGCCATCCTGAATGAGCTGCTGCAGAGAGAAAACAGAGTTCTGCATTTCTGGACCATGAAGAAGCGGCGTCTGGATCAGTGTCAGCAGTTTGTGGTGTTTGAACGCAGCGCCAAACAGGTGAAAACACTGTGTGTGTGTGTGTGTGTGTGTGTGTGTGTGTGTGTGTGTGCAGACTCTAGTAACTGCAATTTTTGTGTGTATTTATTTTGATTTGCATGAATGAGAACGTGAAGACACACAGAAGACATTCTCGAATTTTGCAATCATTTTTAACAATTGGTCTCATGTGTCAGACAGCGTAGTACAGTTGTATTTTTTTGGCATGTGCAACCGATGCTGTGTTTTTTTGTAAGATCATGACGCTCAAAGCGACACACTGCATCAAATGAAGCAGTTTAGTTTTTAAAAACATACCTTCTCTGTTTGTTTGTGCTTCGTGTAGTGATTTGTAAAAGGCTGACAAACAAATATTTATTACAGAATGTTCCTATGTATTATTATTTCCTATATAATATATAATTCCTTCTTAAGATATTTCAAGTAATTGTAAAAAAAAAAAAAAAAAAGAATAGTTTTTCTCTAAATTTAACAACTTTTTTCTCGTAAGAGAATGAGTTTATTCTCAACATTTTATTTTATTTTTGTACTTTTTTTTTTAGGTCATATGACTCATAATATATAGGGTGAGGGTTAGGTTATATATATATATATATATATATATATATATATATATATATATATATATATATATATATATATATATATATATATATATGTGTGTGTGTGTGTATATATATATATATATATATATCAGTATCAATTGGTCATTGAGTTAACATTAAGCTTTGACATATTTGTAATTAAGGTAAAATGTAATGTAGTTCCATTCCATTCAAATGATTTGTTCACGCATTGAGTTTATTATAATATTACAACATACTTCATTAGGTTTTTTCTTTGGAGGAATCCCAGACCTCACAGGACACTTGAGCTGTACGGACTGATCTGTGTGTGTTGATTGTGTGTGTGTGTGTGTGTGTCTGTCTGTGTGTCAGGCGTTAGAGTGGATCGAGGAGGCAGGAGAGGTGTATCTGGCCTCTCACACATCCCCTGGAGACTCGGTGGAGAAAACCCAGGAGCTGCTAAAAGAATACGAAGAATTCCGCGTCTCCGCCAAGGTACAGAGATATAGTATAAACGCTTCCCCTCGCTGCTTCCTCCTGCATTTGCTATTAGCCTCTAATGTGTGACATATACTGCCGCATGACCTCTTCAAACAAGTCGTTCTCTCGGAGGAACTTCTAAAAGATGCCGCTTGCACCTGCAATGATGCGATGTCGAGCATAAAAGATCAGACCATGCGCTCACAAACATTATGTTCGTGTGTGATGCAGCAAACTAAAGAGAAAGTGAAGATGTTGATCCAGCTGGCAGATAACTTTGTGGAGAAGGGTCACACACATGTCACAGAGCTGAAGAAGTGGGTGACGGCAGTGGACAAACGCTACAGAGATTTCTCTCTACGCATGGGCAAATACCGCTGCAGTCTGGAGAACGCTCTGGGCATCAGCTCTGAGGTACTGCACATAACCAGCAGTAATAATAATAATAACGATAATAATAATTATTATTATTAGTGGTAATAGTAGCAGTAGAAGTAGTATTACTATTATTAGTATTATTATTATTTCCATTTGTATTTATTTATTACATTTTTATTCGTTGTAGCCCCTAACCTGTACTGTTTCGCCAATAAATATCGTCATGAACTATATGCATACCTATATACTTACATTGTAGATCAGAACATTTAAAAACAGTTGAAAAAGCGTAAGGAATGAGGTTAAGTAAGACTCCTTGTTATATTTTAGCATCTCTGCCTGTGATAATTATAATTAATTTTATTTATACTAATATTTATAATTTTATAATTAAATGTGTTATATAAAAATTATTAAATGTAGATTTTTTTATTCTTTATTATTTTTTTGATTTTTTTATTATAATTATTGTGAAAAATTGTGTCCCCAATCGTTCGTATGGCTTTTGTTTCATTGGTCACAGTTTAAATGTTCATAGTGTGTGCATAAAGCGCACATAGCAGCAGTGTGTTCTGAAACGATCTGGATGTGCGTCTGTGTGTGTTTCAGGATAATAAGGATCTGGAGTTGGATATCATTCCAGCCAGTCTGACTGATCCAGAGGTCAAACTGCGCGACCCCAACCACGAGATCAACGAGGAAAAGAGGAAATCAGCCCGGAAGAAAGAGTAAGCGATCGTACAAAACATCCAGGCAGCAGCTCCTCACACACACACACACACACACACACACATTATAGCTTTAGACTCTTATAATCGTTCTCCTCTTTCTATTGATGCAGGTTTATTATAGCGGAGCTGTTACAGACGGAAAAGGCTTATGTCAGAGACTTGCATGAATGTTTAGAGGTAAGTGTTTGTTTTATTCATATTAATATGTATTTAAACATTTTTTCTGCTCTGCCTTTAAGTCTTCTGTATCTATATGTACATCAAAATCCATTGTTTTAAAAAGAAGTACACTGTGTAAGATGCTAAGGTCTTTTATTGTACCTCACTAATGTTAAATGAATACATAGAAATACATTTAGTTCATGCTAAGTATACTACATCTATTAGACTCAATATTTAGAAAAGTGCATTGTGCGCAAGCTATATTTATATTTTTTATAACAGTAATTCTTGAGTTATCTGTCAGTAAGTATTTAATTGATTGCTCATAGTTTCTTTATACTTAGTATGAAATAAATGTATTTGAAATATATAACTTTTTTACTTTAGGGTGCACGCTAAGACATTGTATCAATTCCTGTGTCTGCTCACTTCTTTTTGTGTGATTTAAATCTTAGACGTATTTGTGGGAGATGACCAATGGTGTGGAGGAAATCCCTCCAGGAATCGCCAACAAAGAGCACATCATCTTTGGAAACATCCAGGAGATTTACGACTTCCACAACAAGTGTGTTTTCCTCATTAAATCGATTATTAACGCCATTTTTAGCCCATGAGCCGCTGAGCGCTTTATCAGCATGCACACAGTTTTCTTGTTTTTCGCAGATGAAAGAGGTGACCAGTACGCCTTTCAATTAAAATGATGCATATGCAGATTGCGTATCCCGTGTGATGTGGAAATTCAGTCAATACGGCTCATTTTGTGTGTGTTGCAGTATATTCCTGAAAGAGCTGATCAATTACGAACAGTTACCTGAGGATGTGGGCCATTGCTTTGTTACATGGGTGAGTGTTTCCAAAATATTACATATGCTCGGGAAATGATGTTATTGTTTATGTTATGCACCTAAAAACTGTCTTTACTCTTAATGAATTAATTATTTAGTTAGTTAGTTGGTTAGTCAATTACTTAGTTTGTTTTCTAATGCTTTATTTTGCGTTTCGCGTTCGTGTTTCAGGCCGATAGGTTTAATATTTACGTGACATACTGCAAAAACAAACCAGATTCCAGTCAGCTCATCCTGGAGCACGCTGGAAGTTTTTTTGACGTAAGTACAAACGCTTTCCAAATCATCGATGTAGTTCTTTTTTTTTATATTCAGCAGTGTGAAGTAAATATAGAGGAAATGAAACTACAGAGCACTATGAAGTGGTCAGTGGATGGAGTCTCTGACCCAGCGATGATGCTCTTCATATATAATGACTATTTTTGTCTTCTCTGAACAGGAGATCCAGAAGAGACACGGTCTGGCTAACTCCATATCGTCATACCTCATCAAACCGGTTCAGAGAATCACTAAATACCAGCTGCTGCTCAAGGTACGGCTCGCCTCCCAGACGTTCAGCGCGTGCTTAGAGAGGTTCAGGCCGTGCAGTGTTCAGTACGGCGTGCGTGTGTGTGTTGGCTTACAGGAGCTGCTGTCCTGCTGTGAAGAAGGCAAAGGTGAAATCAAAGACGGCCTGGAGGTCATGCTGAGCGTCCCGAAGAGAGCCAACGACGCCATGCACGTCAGCATGTTGGAGGGTACAGCACGCTCACACACACACACACACGTTAGTCTTCAGGATACTGAGCACCTCTGAGGTGATGCTTTCTTGCGTCAGGTTTCGATGAGAATCTGGATGTTCAGGGTGAGCTCATCCTGCAGGACACCTTCCAGGTGTGGGACCCCAAGTCTCTGATCCGTAAGGGACGAGACCGCCACCTCTTCCTCTTCGAGATCTCGCTTGTCTTCAGCAAAGAAATCAAAGACTCAGCGGGACGATCCAAATACATCTACAAAAACAAACTACTGGTATTACGTAGTACACACACACACACACACACAAAAGTTGTAAGATGTTTTTTAACGTTACGTCTTTTTTAGCAGTTTAGGCACATTTTCCAAACGTCTCTTTTTCAAAATCTCAGCGCCGCGTTTAAAATATCACAAACGTCTCACTGTCTCGACTGCAAACATTTGCAAACGTCTTTGTCATAATATCAAAGTTTTTTCAACTGCTCATACTTTTAATTTGACCATAAATCTTAAACCACGCGCTAATGCTCGGCTTTTCACTTTATTTCATAAAACGCTTTTTGCGAAACACGACACATTCTCTGTGCAACACTCTAAAATCGAAAAGGAATTAATATTACGGCAAAGGTGTGTGCATATATTAATACATCTTTTAAAAATTATTTCTCAAATAATTAAATGAGAGGCTTTTCGAGGCCTGTTTTAGTTTGTTTGAGTGTCGGAAGGAAACCTGGTGATAGGGTCAGTTAGTGCACACGTGAACGCAGTTATATTTGAATTTTACATTTCCCATCCGTTTGAGCACATTGTGAAACTCCGTTAAGTGTTTCCACACACACCTGGAACCAGGTGCGCGGAGCAGATGGGTGTTTGTCAGCGTTCAGCGTGCCTGTGAGCGGATCCAGATGTGCCTTTGGTTTTCTTCTGGGCATCTGGAAGTGTCTCGCAAAACCCCAGTTTAAGACTCTGCTTAGAATTTTTACCGAGGAAATGCTTTCAGCTTTTCAGATTTCCACTTTCAGTTCAGTTCCCTCGTGGGTTATATCGCTCTTATATGCTCCGTATTCTTGAATATATTTTCCATGCGTACTGAATTCACGCGTGCTGTTTTGATTTTTTTGAGACTTCTGAATTGGGGGTGACAGAACATGTGGAAGGAGACCCGTGTAAATTTGCCCTGTGGGTGGGACGCACGCCCTCGTCCGACAACAAGACAGTCCTCAAGGTACATTATATTAATATTACTATTTTATTTACCGTGGCAGGCGTTCACAAACAAGTTCCAGTCGGTGAAATTGCTAATGTTGTGTCGTCCTGCTTTCCCGTTGGAATAAAACATGGATCCTGTGTGTTTAATGCGCATGACTGTGTCTGTGTCAGGCGTCCAGTATCGAGGTGAAGCAAGAATGGATCAAAAACATCCGAGAGGTCATCCAGGAGAGAATCATTCACCTGAAGGGGGCGCTGAAGGAACCGATCCACGTTCCCAAAACCCCAGCCAAACCTCGCAACAACAGCAAGAGGTCGGACACTCGCACTGTACTTACATACTCTACACACAGACGGCCCTAAAAACGAAACACTGACTTTATAATATCATCATAGTCTCAGTTCTTAAAGGTAAACCCTGCCGTTCGAAGATCCCGCTTCGTTTGATGTAATCGGATCATTTATGTGCCGTTTTGGAACAAAGCATCTGCTAAATGACTCAATGTAGAGCTGTAGAAAGAACGAGACCGAACGCTGCATTCATGAATATTCATAACCGTTTATGCACGACGATGTAGGAGGATTATGTTCATGTATAAACATTTGGCATCTTGTCTCTCCTCGTGCAAGCTTCATTTGCTTGTTAAAATGCGTGCAGATGGTAATAAGGATATGCAATGAAGCCAAAATTGTACATTTATTTATGCCTGTATTCTGATAAAACTGGATGTGGGCAGGGAGGGTTTGAAAAAAAAAAGGTTTGTCCAAAAAAAAAAGACATCTGTTTCCTTCATGGCACCTATGGCAAACAAGCCTCTTAAATATATATATATATATATATATATATATATATATATATATATATATATATATATTACTTATTATATATTTCTTTATTTATATATACATGTAAATTAGAAGATGATATATTGTATGATATATTTTGTGCAAAGCATACAATTTATAGAAAAAGCAGCCCTAAATATAACAAGCAGTGGGGTATAAGGTATGAATGAGATCTTAACAAATGATACAAATTAGTCTACAAAAATTGCCAACGCCAATAGTTATGAATACTACGAATAGTTATGACCAGTTATGAGATCGTGTCACTTTTGCATTGTCTAAAGTCACCTGGCTCTCCTGTTAACCAGCAAGAACAAGAACTGACTCTATCTAATGTATATAACTATCAGTTTGAACTTGTTATTCATTGAAAATATTCAGCTTTGGGCACAACCCTAATCAGAACTGTTTGTTTGCAGGGAGGCCGGTGAGGATGCTGACAGTCAGGGAGATGGCAGCAGTCAGCCGGACACCATCTCCATCGCATCCAGAACCTCTCAGAACACTGTGGACAGTGACAAGGTACAAACACACAGACCTGACCTCTGACCTCTGGAGCTGCTCCGTGTTCTAGTGGGCTGAGGTCATTTAGATGTCCTTGCAGTTTTCGTAGTGCATAGTACACTCAAAGCTGTCACTGGGGCGGTACCTTTTGTACCTATTAAGTTCAAATATAGTATTAATATGTACTTTCAAGGTACAGTGAAAAGGTACCGCCTCTGTGACAGCTTTTGTACCTTTATTTCTGAGAGTGTAGGCTATCCTACAGCGGAGTCGTAGCCCTGATGAATGGAGAAGTCTCCATATAGCGCATATTTACATGGAAGAACTAATTAAAAAGCAGTGGAGCTTTGTAAACAGTTTAGAGTAATCATGTCCATAAGAACGATATGATTGCCAGAACAAATTTACCGGGATTGTTCATACATGATCTCTTGATGTGTAAACTTGCTGGTAATTTACCAATAAGGCGGTGTGTGTGTGTGTGTGTGTGTGTGTGTGTGTGTGTGTGTGTGTGTGTGTGTGTGCGCATACGCTGTGAATTTGAATTGTTTAATCACTCTGTAAATGAAAACGATTCCAGGTCGTTGGCGCCCTCTGCAGGTATTTGTTTTACATTGTTTATGTTCATATCATGCTACATTATGTATTTTTAACAGTGTTGTTCAATAAGACCACGTCAGTTTTGATATTTTCAAAAAAAGAGTCAATTATTACCCCCATACTTCATTACCAAAATAATCATAGCAACAGCTCTAGATTGGTTAAAATATTTCAATATAAAACTGTATTTTTTTACTTTTTATAATTAAAAGACGGCTCTTTTGTCAATGGATACGTCTTATAATAATGTCTTAAATATTATTAGTGTTCTAGTGAACCAAGTATCTGTATTTAGTCTCATATCATGTTGTCACACCCCTAGTGTTGATAAACAGTGATATAACTCATAATTTTCCAAATGTGTGATATAGCTTTTATTCTTCAGGTCCACCATATATTAATGAAAAAAAAAAACAGTTTGAACAAGGACTTTTGCCATAATATCTTTCCAAAAGTTACTGCAGTCATTGCATGTTCTGCCTGTGCTGCACACTTCTCTCCCTCCCCGGCTCCGCCCCCGGGAAAAAAAGACTAGTTAACTACTGAACTGAATTTAACTACTGAACTGAAGTTCTGACCTGAACCGCATACTGTTTTTTTTTTTGCAGTACAAATACTTATATTATCAGCATACTAGCATGCAGATCTTTCCACTAAAAATCAGACCCATCTCCAGACCCCGCCCCCCAAAGGGTCAGGTAATCAGTGATTGACAGGTGTATGTCCCACAGGGTTTCCCTGCTTCAGTCATGGAGCAGGGGCTGTCATGCTCCGGCTCAGATGATGAGTACAGAGTAAACAGATGTTTCAGACAGTCATGTTCAGCCATGAAAAGTCTGTTTAAACTGTGTGCTGGACTCAGCCCTCACAGGAGCTATGAGACGCCCTATCAAATCAAAGTAAGACATACTGAGCACAGGTATAGCTTTTGGTGTTTAATGAGCTGAGCGTGTTTGTGTTGAGTGGTCAGTTCGTTTTGGAGATGAACGCATATCTGCGATTAGTTTGGGCTCAGAGGAGAACATGTCACCAACTCTGTTTTAGGAGTATTCCTCCTAAAGAGATGCTATAATACTCTGTTCTGACTTTGCCTATTCTCTGTATTGTTGTGTTGTTTTGTAAAAAAGGAAGCAGCCGAGCATGATTATGCCTTATTATTGTACGCCTGACTTTATAATGAGAGAGCGGAGTCTCTGAATGGAAATTGTTTTGAGATGGACAGTGATAGCTGACTACTTGGAAAAATCTTCCAGCAACCTTCTGGATTGTTAAAATGCAATTTTTTTTTTTTTTTTTTTTTTTTTTTTTATGTTTTGCTTTAGACCTTCGGTATGCTAAAACTTTTTCATATGCTTTATTTATAGGTTGTGCTGCTGTTTTTTGTTGTTGTTTTTTGTCTAAATTGATCATAACTTACTTCCTTTTTATAGAAATGCTATCTGAAGGGGAAAAGTTAGTCTAAATGATTGTTCAAAAAATTCAAACCTTAGATATTCATGGTCAAAATCAACCTAGAATGGGATATTTAAATAGTCCAAATAATCCCTATCTACAGTATACAGTAGTCAACATTTGATGTGTCTTAAAACAAAAAAAAAAAAACTTTATATACTTTTTTGATCCACCTCAAATGTTGACTACTGTATATTAACCACAATGTTAAATATGCACACAGGAATGAATATAAAATACTATTAAATGTGCATAAAAGATTCACACACTTACACACCCAGAGAAAATTGATAGTTTATGACTGTAAGATTTACTGTGGAAAAAAACATAAATAACTATAAGTTGACAAGTAATTATTAGGGTAAAGAAACATCCAGCTGGTCGTTATTGTCATTAAGTCAATTCAAATCCAATTGCCGTTCCTAGTGAAAATGGTAATAAAATATTGCAATAAATAAAAAATTCTAATGTTACAAAAAATTTACAATAATGATTGTAATACTTGCATTACATAAATATTTAAACATTTGATGCTATATTTTACAAAAAAAGTAAAAAATGTTAAATGCAGTGTTATTTAGCACAGTTATTTAGCAGCTTGAGGGGTGAAGAAGTTATAAATTAGGGGTGAATTTTATTTATTTTATTTACTTATTTATTATCTAATCTGGTGTCCCTTTTAAAGCAATTCAAATCTGCTAGACCCGGTGTGAAATATCTGCGATATAACATGTGCATCACGCAAGTTCAGCTAAAGGTGAATAATGACTGTTTCCAAACAGGTTTCCTCAAGTGCGGTGCTGAGCTGAAGTCAGCTCTCTCTCGTCTCAAGCTGATGGAAGCTAAAGACACTTTGTGTGTGTGTGTGTGTGTGTGTGTGGTGTCTTTCTGGAATAAGAGTTTCCTTCATTCACTCACAACAGCTCAGGGTCTGTTTATCACTGTACACTACGGAAATCACATTCATCATACTGCATAATGATGCTTTTATCTGTAGAGCTCAGTGCTGAACGCGTGTCACAAGACCATCATACGGTATTACATATTTCTTTCTGGATTCATCTTAAGATGAAACCGTATTTAGATTTTTCATTAAAATGTGCAGTTTTCCCCCTTCGGCTATGAAATAAGTTTAAAAGCAAATGCGAGTTATGACAGATGTTTTCTTTAGTAGATGGTCCATATGTCTTCGATTTAAATCACTCGCAACACCAAGAGTCACGCAGTAATTCTTACACTGCTATTAAAACCACGTGCAACCGGTTTCAAGGTACATGTCATATACATATACATGTCAGATTAGTTTGTACAGTATGTGCTAGACCTAAACTGGGTACAAAAAAGTAAACTAAACAGCTACACAGTTAAAAGTTTGCATTTAAGGCCAATATTATAAGCCCAAATGTAGTGCTTTTTATGGTTTAGTTTTGCATGTGTGTGTTTAAATGTATATGTGGCAGATTTCAATTATATTTTGACCACTGAACTAGGTTTGCATTTTAGAAATATGGCCACCACAACGTACAGGCAAACCAACAATACATATTCAGACTCATGAGACGCAACCAAAGGTGTTGACTAATGAGAAGAGCAGCCTTACTGAGCCTTTACCTTCTACTGAACTCAACCAACCAGAGACGGGGAGAGGGAGGGAGGAGAGAGAGAGAAAGAGAGAGAAAGAGAGAGAGAGAAAAAGACAGAGTCGTGGAAGGAGGACAGATAAGTCGTCATGCCAAAGTGGATGAGTTTTAAACTTTTCAAAGAGAGCAGTCGTGTAAGTGAGCTTCCTCCGATCGTTTCTTTTTCTTTCTTGACTCTATACGCTAAGTGTAGTATAATGGTTTTCGGTGTGTGTGTGTGTGTGAGGGAGAGGATATCAGGGCTTTATTGACAGAGCGTGTGAGCCGGTTGTGTGTGATCACGCTGGGTGAAGGTGCGGAGAGCGCTGTGCCGTAAAACTGAGAACTGTTTTGTTGTTGGGGTTTTTTTGTATAGATGTATCTTCATGTGTTCTAAGTTGTGTTAATTTAAAAAAGTAATATGAGAAATGAGTTTTATTGAATCATAACAGCTGTGTGTGTGTGTGTGTATGTGTGTGTCAGTCAGTGCTACATTCCAAAAGGACATTTAAATATTACGCTGAGGTTGATAGAGGAGAAGCTGTGGATTATTAACACAGACATAATCTCCCATACACACCCTCTTTTTTTACCATCATGTTTAAATGAAAGGAAAATTCTGTTCATTTAAATTGGTTCGTGTGTTTGCAGGCCCATATGAAATCACTGGGAGTTCTTATTCTGTAGTTCACAGAAGGAGATGTTTTGAAGAATGTTCCTGATGATCTTTACCAAAGAAGGACAAACCAGACAGATATAAATAAAAATAAAAGTGTGATTTGTAGTAACACACACACACACACACACACACATATGTTCTGGCTGTCATTGGGTCTGATATTTGTCAAGAAAATAATATAATGTTTAATTGTATCATTAGATTTTGTAAATGGAGATGAATCTAGATGTAAAGCAGTGATCAGAGAGCTCAGATAAGTGTACAATAATTAAATAAGTCAGTCATTTGCTCCTGTATGTGTGGCAGAAGTGTATGTTTAAGTGGCACGTCTAGCCACGTCTAGATCTTCATACTGCTCCGAGATCTCCACGATAAAGCCCTTCAATCTGCTGCGAGACCTTTCACATCGAGCCCTCGTGACGTTTATGTCCTTTCTGACGCTTGATATTCTCCTTCTGAGACCCCAGATCACCTAGCAACCCGCCTTTCCTCTCGATCGCTACGGCGACCTGATACTCTGCCAGGCAGATGGTGAGAGCGGACGAGGAAGCAGACTGAACACATCTGCTGAACACTGACCAAAACCCCTGCACGAAGCACTTTTAATGCACTTTTAATATTTAACAATGACGTTTCATTCAATGGTTTTTCTATAAAATCCTCAATTAAAAAGTTTGCACTTTTTGAAAATATTTTTTCTAATATTTTTGTTCTATTTTTATTTATGTTCTCATTTTTTATTTTATTCCCTAGTTTCTTTTATTTTATTATATAATATTTTTTATTTTATTATTTTTATTTTATTTCATTTTTTTTTCTCATTTTTATTTATTTATATATTTTTTTGGTTCTTATTTTTGTCTTATTTATTTGCTGCCGTTGTTCCTTTTAGCATCCATTGAGCTTGAATGTAAGTTAGAAATAGGTGAAACGTTTTCTTTTTTGCCTTTCAGTACGTGCCTGGTAGGATTTTAAAAAATGCTATGCATGAATCTGAAAGCGTGGTTGTGGACTAATCTGGTTCTGGAGGAATACGGGGTCTAATTAAGCGCTGACCAGTGGCCTGCTGTGCCTCTGAGAACAGTCTTCTGGGAACGCCGTTTAGTGCGGGTCTAAGCGTCTGTATCCGTGAGCGTATCCGAGCGTGTTTTGTTCGGCTGACCGTGTGTTGTTCAGTAATATCAGCAGGAGTTGAGTTAAACAGCATTCTCGTTCAGCGTGGTGCCAGCGTGACGTCATGTCCCAGTTTGTAATTTGTACATTTGGTCTTGTGAAAGCTTTTTGACCTGACCGGTTTATTGTGGACACAGGTGTCGTAAAAAAGTAATCACAGCTCTAGTTTATCACTTGAACATGACTGGAACTCTCACAAGTTTTGATAAACCGCTAACTGTGTTGTTTGATTAATTTCTTCAAGTGATGCTTTAAGCATTTTTATGTTATGTAAATGTGAATAAAAATTCCACAGCGGTTTTAAACTAAATACGGCTGCTTAGTAATGTTTTGTGTTTTATGATTGTCTTATAAGCTGTGATGTCCTAGATATTAATGTGTATAAGGAGCGGGAACGTCTCTGTTACGTGTGATATTACATAACCAGCACAATCTCACACTGGAGGGTGGCCTTATTACGCCAATTAATTATTTAACTCTAACCATTTGGTTCATAGTTCATTCAGTGAACTGAGGACTCCTAATGCATTTACTGAATGCGATGAATAAGAAGACGGACATAATAGTTTGGAGCATTAGCAGGCGTTGCATATCATGTAAATGAATGGATGTTGGTTGATCCATTAAGAAAAAAAGTGCTTGATTTAGATTTTGACTCAATGCTGAGCGTGCAGTTATAGTTAGCTAAAAATGAAAACAGTCAAATTTAATTTTGAAAGAAAATATATCTATAAATACAACTTATATTTTAGCAATTTGCCCATACCACAATACTGGATTTACTAAAATGCATTTTTGTTGTTGTTGTTTTAAATAAAAATGATTTATTTAAATAAGGATATTTATAAAAACACATCTTCATGGAAAATCTTCGCATGTTGGCAAATCTTAACTCGAAAATAATGAAATAATACAAATTAAAGTGAAACCACCTTTTGTGACAAATTTGACTGCCATAAACTAATGAAACTTAAATAAAACGCTTTTGTTTGACTTCTGACCGAAACTACAGCTGCGTAAATAATGCTTTTAGTGTTTAGTAAAATAATAATTTAAATATACAAATATAATTTTTTTTATAAAAAATACAGTGAGCTATTTTTACATGAAAGTAAAGTGGCAGCAAGTGACTTTTTGTGAGTTATTTATTCAATTGATCTGATCAGGCGGCTAATTCACTCAAGAATGAAACCAGCGGTTATGAATGGGTTATCGAATCAATGACTCAAATGATTCGTTCAGTGTGTTGCTCTGAGACGCGCGACTGTTCTGCTGTGATCTTTGTTTGGAGTCAGGTTCGCGAATAGTCAACGTTGAAAATATTGTGTAGAGCGCTTATAACACGAACCACTCGTTTCGGCTCATAAATGTATAAATAATCGATTAAACTCTATCGCGTTCCTTAACTAGGCGTCTTAACCGCTGCCTGTTTCGTCTTTGTGCAGTTATGTTTATACGCGATGTGTATAATATGCTTTCAGTAGATTTTCTGTTAGAGCTATTTTGAATTGACCTTGACCGAAACTGCTTCTTTAAGATATCGTTTGCATGAACAGGTTGCTGTATCTTTCTTTCATTTATTCGCATGCCATTGAGTTAGCTATCCATGTGGTGGGCTGTCATGATTTGGACAAATGCGGGACGCTAAATAATGAGATATTTCTGTCCGTATACAGCGTATTTGTTGTGGAGCTGTAGATCCCAGCAGGACGATCTTCACTGGTTTATTTTAAAATGAGCTTTGATGGCTTCTGCTGTTAAGGCGTGCGTCTCTGAAGGCTTCTTCGGTAGACGGAGGAAACGGGGACATATACAGGAAATGCAGATGATGGTGTGATGTTCGAAGCGGCTGCACGCTACGTGCCCCAGTGACCGCTTCCTTCTGAAGTGCGGGTCAAAATCAATTTTTAAATATAAAACGTTTAATATTGTGTCCGTTTACCTTGTTTGCAGAGGATATTTATACTAACTCCGCCCACAGATATGATAACAGATAACGCTGCAAAAGAAGATATTCTATTCTAGCTCTAATGCGTAGATGGCAGTCTCGCTTTTTGCCAAACCTTTTTCTCCCTTTATCAAATATCACATTGGAAAAGACATGTATTTTCAATAAAAATTAAGGAAATAATCAAAAAGTTTTTAAGCATCGGGTATAGTTGTCCCAACAAGGAAGTATCCCTTTAAAAATGTAAATTAAAGTTACAGCTTATAGATTTTTGTTTTGCATAATATTGCCATTTATAGATAAAAGAAAGAAATTTTCAATCGGTGCATCTCTAGATGTTATTGCATAATGTTTTATACTGAGGTGCAGATTGCAGAGATTTGCATCAAGAAAGTAAGAACGAAGGAAGGACGTTATCTCAAAACATTTAGTCAAACTACAGCCCAAAATTTCTAGTCATGCCTCTGACCTCGTTGAACCGTGTTAAACACCAATAATGATGAAACATGTGCCCAAAACAATAACGTACATGTGAGCCAGAATAGTCTTCTTGCTGTTAATATTTGAGAGCTTGAGAAGCCGTAAAACTGATAAGAGATGTTCACTCTGAGCAGAGTTCATGTATCCAGCAGCCCTAACACACACACAGTGTTTTTCTCTTCAATCACAGCTTAAATGCCACATCTGATCAGGAAACAGCTTCCTGTTTGTGAAGAGTCTCGACGGTAACAGAGGAAGACTTTATCCTTCATATCTCTCTTGTTCTCCATCTCCGTTTTTCCAATTTTCATTCGGCACGCTCTAACTTATTTGAGTGTACAGTAACACAGTGATACGGTGATTTTTATATGACATTGTATAATTTTTTTTTTCTTGACCACTTTGCTACATGTGACCCTGGAGCACAAAAGCAGTCATAAGTAGCAGGGGTATATTTGTAGCAATTACCAGCAATACACCGTATGGGTCAAAATGATGCCAACAATCATTAGGATACTAAGCAATGATATTTATGATGAGTCCCCCCAACACACACACTTTTTGGCTCATTTAATATTTAACAAAATCTCCTGCGTCTCCCTCTTCCCCGCTGCAGCTCTCCGGGGGGTGTGAGCTGACGGTGGTCCTGCAGGACTTCGCGGCCAGCGGCGCGTCTGAGCTCAGCGTCCAGACCGGGCAGACGGTGGAGCTGCTGGAGCGGCCCAGCGACCGGCCGGGATGGTGTCTGGTGCGGACCACGGACAAGAGTCCTCCTCAGGAGGGACTGGTGCCCAGCAGCGCTCTGTGCATCTCTCACTCACGCAGCAGTGTGGAGATGGACTGCTTTTTCCCAGCAGGCAAAGGTAAGAGCGACTGAAGGATTCTCACTTCTGCTTTTGTGTTTAATAGATAATAAACATATGATTTTCGAACATTTAGAGTGCACGGTAACAGGCGACACTTATTCAATAAACTCAACAAACTCCTAATTTGCTGCTTATTAGTAGTTCGTAAGACAGTTGTTAAGTTTAGGTATTGGTTAGGATTAGAGATGTCGAATAAGGCATTAATATGCGCTTATTAATTATTTAGTAATAATATTCTAGTAATATGATGAGCAATTAGTTAAGAGACGGTAAAATAAAGTGTTGTTGAGTATATACTACTATTCAAAATTTTGGGGTTGGTAAGATTTTTATAAAAAAGGAGTCACCAAGGCTGCTTTTATTGGAGTAAAAATGTAGTAAAATGTTACTGATGTGAAATATTATTATCATTTAAATGAACTGTTTTCTGGTATATGTAGATGGGTACATATACCAGAATACATAGATTAATATATTTTAAAATGTCATTTATTTTCTGCTGAATATCATCATTACGATATACACAGAGCATGCCATTCTTACCTCCCTGTTGTTGACGCTGCAACTTTTATCCCCTAGAGGGCATCATAACTCTCCACACTGTGTTATTAGCCAATCTGGTATCAGACAGGAACGCAAGCACTCTTGACATTAATCACAGCATTAGCATGAATGACCTGATGTCCCCATGCCCTCAGTGAACGCACGACGCTGAGCACACTTCCTGGTTATTTCTGGTCTCCGCACACAGTGCTGTGATCCGGTTAGCATCAGCATGATCTCCAGCTCCAAGGATCCAGCGCTGAAGGTTTCATTCTGGCCAGGACGGGTAGAAAGGAAATGATACAACTTTTATAATGTGGCATATTTCAGAGCGAGTCAGGATGAGGAAATAATATTAAAAGAGAACTCTGTGAATCATGCACGGTAATACTACAAGCACGAATTAAGGAAGTGAATGGTCTGTTTGCTGATTGGCTGCAGCCTCTTTCCCTTGTGTTCGTTAAAGGAATGATGCAAAGCGTTGCTTTATTACCTCGCTATTATTATTACTCACGCCAGAATGCCCTGAAAATGGGAAGTGGTGGAAGTTTTCTGTGGAGCGTGGAACATTCCGGTTGTTTACGTGTGTCGGGATTTTACAGTCATGATTTATTTGCCGTAACTCATTTGATTCCTTTGCTGAAGCGGAAATGTCTTCTGCAGCCTCAAGATGAAGCGTAATTCATGAATCGTTGGCCGGGGAATTCATTTGTTTTATTATGCGCAGCAACCTGGCTGACAAAAATATTAAAAACTTTCAAGTTACTTTCGAATGCCCTAAAATGTCCAGAATGCACTAATGTTAAGGAACGTTTTTATCATTTTGCAAATGTTATATGTTATTCTGACACAAGTAAAAAAGGTAGTTATGTTATGTGCTAATGTTCGAGGGTGTTCTCGATAACTTTTGAATGAGTATTCTGTTAACATTATTGGAAGAGCGTGTTCATAGGAGTTCTGAGAATGTTGCCTCTCAGCCGGGAAACCGTTCGGAAAGGCTTTGTGTTCGGCGCTTAAGATGTTCTCATTCGTTTAGCCTCCTGGGTTTGAGGTCAGGTGGTTTGATTGTTGCATGCAGAGTGTGCGTGCGTGTGTGTGTGTGAGAGAAGGCCGTTTAGCGCCTTTAGTATCGGGTCTATTTTAGTCTGCCTGGTTTGCATAACTCCTCCTGTGTCTGTGATGCCGGGACGTTGCGTGACATTACCATAAAGATTCCGAGAAAACTGACAACGCATCAGGTTCCTTCTGATATTAAACAAGGACTCTCAGCTTTTAAATTGTGTTATTTTTCAATTCAAACTATAAATAGCGTTTTGTGGGTCTATAATCGCCGTATTGCCTCGGCACATGGTGTCATAGTTGAATTACTTCAGAGTGTGGTATTTTTTTGCGGTAAAGGACCTGTCATAGTTGAGAGAGCTGTACACAAACAGATCCCGATCGGGGGCGAAGTTCACGAGATTTTGTTTCTACAGATTCACGTTTCTACAGATTATTTTATTATTTAACACCAAGCACTGAAATCCATGCATAGGTTGCCGGACATGGTTTTCCGGTACGCAAACGAGTACTTTAAAGGAATTCCTTGGATTATTGCCGTTGCTGTGGCAATCAGGAACAGCGCGTCGCGACCCTCCACCCATTTTTACATTTACTTATACTGAAAAAGTTTTAATTCGGTCTTTTTTTACCCCATTTTAACACGCATGGATTTCTACGGGCAGCTGTGGATGTAGGGCCAAATTGCGGATGGCGGCATAATTTACGCATTCTGATTGGTCAGATCACCTGTCCGTCAAGCTCTTTGCAAACGGTCAATTGTAAAAAAAAAAATCATGCAGGGAACTAGAAGGGGCTGTAATAAGATAACATTTAAAAAGTATTAAAGTAAATGTTTTAATTTCATATTATTACAGTGCACTTTGATACGCTCATGAATGTGTACTCTCTTTTTAGTCTTTTTTTCATCATTTATTTATGTTTCTATGTTTAGAAGAACGGTGCAAGTTCACATTGCACACTTCTCTTTTACAGGTTTTTAATAATGATACTACACCATTTCGTTATAGTTACAACAATAACTGGATTATGTCACACCTTTGACTGGCGTTTTGATGATTATTTATGTATGGATGTGTGTGGATGTCAGTTCTCCTCAAGTTTACGCAGGTATCCGCAGGTATAGACAGTCGCACTATCTATCAACATCATCCACATGTGGTTTACACGTCTTAATTGCATTTTGGTGCTATTGCACACGAGGATCGTTTATACTCTTACAGTTATCGGTTCTTTAAATCTCTGACCTGAATGTGTTATAGCTTAGAAACAGGCATGTCATGCCAGCGGCACAATACTGCATCACGCTTCAAGTTACAAGTCTCCAAATAACGCAGTTTAACCTGCTGGCGCATAAACATCGACAGCCAGTCATTCCGTATCAAGTCCATGTAATCTTCGCTCATTCTGACGTGAACTTTAGCCGCCGGCGAGTCTTTTCACTCTTTGTCCGGTTCGGAAGTTCAGCACAAGCTATCTGCATGGGAATGCGCGTTTCCTTTTTCAGCGGCGTCTCATTTAAAGTACTTTCAGAGAAGAAAGAGAGAAAAGAATCGGAGAGAGTACCGACCCCTGTGGTGCCCCATAAGCGTACTATAGCTGGACACATTGTCATGGGTTAATGTTATCACGTCCAGCAAACTGACTGCAGCCTTTGTTTGAAAGTGAAACATGAGAGTCCTGTAGCTCCTCCTATCTTTCGCCCTCTCTCTCTCTCTCTCTCTCTCTCTGCGAGTGTGTAAAGTCAGGCTGAATGAAAGTAATTACCCATTGGCGCGGGTGCAGTCCTCCAGGAACATCTCTCTCTCTGTGTTGAGACATGCGTCTTTGAACGGTCATGAGGAGTGATAAGGGTGTGAACTCCTGCTGGGGCTGGATCCTCACTAAATGCTGCTGCTGCTGCTGCTGCTGTCATGCGGGAGGTGGGTTTCACGGATGCTCTTCTAAACCTGATCATTGCAGAACTAATGTACATAGGGAAAGTTTGTTACACAGCAAAGGCTTTATACGTATACGGAGCTGGTTCACCTATGCGATCTGTTGAAATCGTGTTAAATGAGAACTTGTAGTGTACTAAAAAGGATTTTGGCAACACTTTATTTTAAGGTGCCCTTGTTGCATGTTATGTATCAATGACAGTAAATGATGTATAATTACATGCTAAGCAAAACCAATCCCAACCCTAACCATACAGTAAATACATGTAGTTAATTAATATTACTCGGCGCCTAAATTTAAAATTACGCTGTAACAAGAACATCCTAAACTAAAAGTAACTATGTTTTTAAAAACTGTATTTTTACTTTAAATCACTCTTGTGGCAGTTTAACACACTGAAGTAAAAATGTGAAACTAAATGTTTTATTGGTTACACTTCATCTTGACAGTCCACTCTAACTATAAGTAACTTTCTAACTACATGTCAGCTAACTAATTCTCCTTCATTTACAACTACATGTCTGGTACCTCTCAGAGTAGACTGTTAGGGAAGGTTTAGTGTTAGGAGAAGAAGTTAATACATATACATGCAAAGTAGTACGCTGTGGACCCATCAAAATAAAGTGTTAGAAGATATTAATACTCTAATGGCTGCTAGGTGCCGTGTAGTTGCAAAGTTAGTAGAATTTCAAAATCAAGTACATTTTAAATTATTGTTTTAATAATAATGTCATTTTTTTTTAAGAAGCATGTTGACTAAAATACTAAAACACGTATAAAGATATTAGTTGATTAACTTGAAGTACAAATAGATTTAAATGAAATTAAAGTGTATTTTAGCATACCCTAGATACTTGGCAGTATGCATTTGACGCCTCAAAAACATTTCAAAAACAAAGCGCGTAATTATGAAATTACATATATACTTTATACTGAGCAAGCTAAATGCAGGATGCTTAGAGAGAATAAAATGAACTTTTCTTGGCTTTAGATGAAATGTATAATGTTGCACCACAGAAAGCCGTGACGCAGCTAAACCGTGATGATGTCAGTGTGCAGTGCAATAATTACTTTTGTGTATTTGTTACTTAATCTGATACATAATTAGTTTTATCTGGCATGTCTTTCATATCTCTGGCTCATGGTTTCAAATGATATTGACCGTAGAGTCACAGTTGTTGACTCTGTCTTGTGTCATGGGTAGATGAGGATTGTTTGCACACGCGTGTGTGTGTTGATGTCCGGCTGAAGTACCTCTCTGCTCCTCTCTAATGTGGACTAAAGTGCTCTCTCTCGCTCGCTCTCTCTCTCTCGCTCTCCATACTGATTAACTCAGGAAGTTGTCCTGCAAAAAGAGACTGGGCTAAAAACACAACCTCTGTTGTGATGTCATCAAATAAATGCACAGTCTGTGGTTTTGGCTTCTGTGGCTTTTCAGCTTTAACCCAAAGAAAAGCTATTGAAACGCTCTTTTAATACATCTTTTAAAAGTAAGCATGTTGTCAGTTATTAAAGATAATGTGTTAATTATGAGATTCTGACGTTCCGATTTCTGCATAGAACTTTCTAAATAACTTCTAATCTTATTCAGACCATCAGTCCAAATCATTTTTGTGAATATCCAATTGGAATCTGATCATATTTAGCAAGCGTAAATAGTAAAGAAGTCGTGTGAAATCCAACGTATTTTGTCTGATTCGTACTTATTCATACGATTTTTGCTAAATTCACAATTTGTACGAATTTGTACGAATGACCTAGACCGAACCCCAGCCCAAAAAGACACCGAGTGGGGTCGTACGAATTTGAACCTCGCGAAATATGTGCAAATTGGTCTTAAGATAGATAGCGTTGTGAAATACATTTTTAACAAATCTACTTCAAAGTGCATTCGTTTTTTTTGCCAATGTTTTGTCACTTTCTCACAAAACATAAATGTTGTATTGTCAAGCAGAAAAAAACAATATATTGCTGCACGCTTGTGTTTTAAGACTGATTTAGAAATGGCAGCACAGAATGACCACGCATTCACACTTTCAGACGATCACGGTGCAAAAAAATCCCTCAGGTAGAGATCTACATGGACTTTTCAGTCCCATGGCGGTTAGATTCTGCCTTGCTTGACTTTTTTTAATGTTCAAATATTGCAATGAGTTGAATGGCTTTCTGAAGTCATTATTAGTTCAATAATGCAGGCATTTGGATAGCCTTTGTTGCTTGTTGTATTGTGGTTTTGTCTATTGGTTACTCAAATAACGCATTCATTTTGGTGTTAAGAGTGTTTGCATAGTAACGCATATATCTGGGTCTGAGGTCTTGAGGTTTTTGAGTGAAATATCCGGCTTGTCATCTAGTAATTATGGTAATTGTGACATGAATCAATGCAGTGCACTCATTACAGGTTTTGTCCTAGTAGTAAGCTAACATGCTTGAGTAAATCACTGATTAGTTTTACTAAGTCACATTTATTTTAAGCTCCAATTCTTATTCAAACCGTTAACTTTTTTTTGTCACAGTAAACTCCTAATATTCTGCTTATTAATAGCTAGTAAGGTAGGTGGTAGGTTGAGATACTCGGTTGAATAAGGGATGTAGAACATGGTCATGCAGAATAACCCATTAATATATGCTTTATAAGCAGGGTTGCCAGGTTTGCAAAAAACCCTCTCGATTTGTACTCAAAGAAAGCCCAATCATGTTCCCTGTTAAAAATTGCGTCGCAGGGTTGTTTTTTGTTGGATAAATATCACATTATCGGGGTCGCTTCAACCCAAAAACATTAAAAAAGTGCTTAAGTAGCCCAATTATGTTTGAAAACCACAGAATTGGCAAAACTGTTATAAGTTTTAATAAAGAGCTAATATGTCTTATTATAATAAGCAACTAGTTAATAGTAAGAACTGGTTCCCATAGAGTTAAATGACTTGTCATGGCCAGTAGGGTTAGGTGTCTTGGTGAAGGATCCCACCTTAATTTCTATTTTTTTTTGTCCTGGGACATGCAAATGATTATCATGTCAAATAGTCGATTAGACCGAGCTAGTGTTTGCTTTATGTAAATGAGTTTCAGCGGGCCGATGGCCAGATGACGACCTGCTAAAATGTTGCTCTTGAGAGTCAAAAGCACAATCTTCTCATAGTTGACGTTGACTTCAAATGTGGATAACTAGGGAGCTTTGCATGCTTTACAGTATTGTAAAACACGTGAAGAATGTGAAGAAATGCAAAAAATCAAGCAGGACTTGTCCCAGTCTACAACTTTAAGAGTTTAACACGAGGTGATGCTTAGTTTGTCACTTGTAGTACGTAAACTTTGTGAAAGTGTGCATCTTTATCTTTTTTAGTATCACTAGTGTACTGTACTATTATAGCTTGTGTTAATAATTTGAATTAGATTTTATTTTTGGTCCCGCTTAATATTACGTGGCCTTAAATACTACAGTGTGTACTTACATTAAAAAATAAAATAAGTACAGTATTTATTCTTTTCATATTGTATTGCAAAACACTTCTGCATTCACTTAAATTTTTAGTAATTAGTTGTTTTTTGTCGTTTGTATTATATTTTTTGTTAGTATAGTTTATTAATTATAGTTTTACTTGTTTTAGAACTTGCTAAATTAAGTAAAATGATAAATTTTGCAACAAGCTGGATATGTGTGATTCTCACTATAATCTAGTTGCTTATTATCTTGGAGACATCTTGCATATATATATATATATATATATATATATATATATATATATATATATATATATATATATATATATATATATATAATAATAATAATAATAATAATAATAATAATAATAATTATTATTATTATTATTATTATAAAACAATGAATTATGCATAATTAATTGCAAATACCCATAAGCCAGAACATAATCCCAACCCTAACCATATAGTAAGTACAAGTAGTTCATTAATTTACACTATAACAGGGATATCTTAAAATTAAGTGTAACTATTACTGTACTTTGAATACACTTTTGTTACACAATCATGCAAACTGATCTGTTAATGTGCTGCCAGGTCTGTCTGTCCAGGGCTTGAACATGACTCTTGCAATCTTTAAAGAGCAAATGAATTCAAATCCTCTTTTCATCAGAAGAGCTTTAGTGGTTCTTTAAAGACAGCTCTAAGCGAGAGATAACGTGGGAGCATGGGAACGACTCCCTTGTTTTTCTTCCTCTTGAGCGCTCGGGACATTTACAGTGAGTAATGCCTGTATCGTACAGTCAGCCGAAACGCTGAGCGAGACCAGAGGTGTTGTCAGCTTAAAGCATGTGAAACTCCTCACCTATGAATGGAATGCGGTTCGTCTCGACTGCCTGTGTGCTTCAGAACCGGCTCGGATCGTGTGAAGTATCTGGAACAATTTCTTTTGACGGGCGAGGAACGTCAGCGCAAAGACTCAACAGCAGATAAAAGAGGACACATCTGTCCGTCTGCTTCGGTGAAAACTAAACCTTTCGCACCTCTGTGTGTCAGGAAGTCAAACCACATTGTTTGACAGATGAAGGAATTTATGAATGGATGGTACATATTTCTCAGATATGAGGGCTTTAAATTTAAAGCGAAACCTAAAGCTGATTTTAAGTGTTCATTTTAACTCGAAACAGGTTAAAACATGTATTAGATCTTCTTCAACAGTGCAAACGTGTGGTACGTGGATGCTTTACATTTACATTTATGTGAGTAAAAATGACTTCAAAGATCCACTGTAGCCGATTTCGAGTTATTGCAAAATGTGACCGTTGTGTTTGGGATGATTTTTCTCTATCTGTTCCTTTCGGAGTAGTTGCCATGCTACTAAACTCCTCAAAAGAAGCCATGCGTGGTATTTTTACTGCACGGATCCACTGGGTAGAGTTTCAAAAGGCCATTGAAGTACCTGTGAGGAGCAGAGCAGAGCATGAAGGAAGTGATGTCACAATTGGTGATTTATAATCTATCTCTGTCTGTCTGTGTGTTTGTCTTTATGTGAATATATACACAATTTTGTATTTATTCTTTTAATACCGTAGTACTATAAAGTGAGTTTATTCTTGTTAGGTATCTTTATTTTTGTTTAATAAACATTTAAGAAAGCTTGGAATGGAAAACACCTTGCCACTGTCAAAGTGGATTTTTAATCAATTCCTTCACATGCAAAAAAATGAAATCAATAAAATATAATCTAAATTTGCATACAGTATTAGTAGTAACGAGGTCATTTATTTGCAGCATACCTGGTTGATCCATTCTTGTCTCTAAGTGAAACTGCATTTCTTATAAAATATCATGTTCCTGGTATTAGTTTTGGTGCTTTCACGGAATAGTTCACCTCAAAAAACGTAAACTATGTTATGATTTGTTCGTGTCATTCCAAACCTGTATAACTTCCTTTCTTATGTTTAATACGAAAGGGATATTTTGAAGTATCTTAAATCAAACCGTCATTGGCCCAAGTTTTATTTCCCGTACTACGGAAGTCAATGGGGACCAAGGATTGTTTGATTACCGATGCTCTTCAAAAAACCTTCTTATGCAGGTTTGGAATGACTTGAGGGTGAGGAAGTGATGACAGAATTTTCATTTTTGAAGTGAACTATTCCTTAAATGTGAGAAATAATTGTCAAAGTTAGCTGATATTTATAAGAGAAACTGATCTGTGTCAATGAGGAGTTCCTGTGAGCTGGTTTTGCTTTGTAGTAAAAGTAGTCATATGATCCAGATGCTGCTTTCTGTGGAAATGTGATGTGACCACTTAAAAGAACAAAGAACTCTCTCTGTCTGTCTCTGGGTTACTGAGGCAGCAGCAGCAGGAGAAGAGTGTATCTGTAAAGGGCAGTGCTTAATGACTGCTCTTATTAAAGCCTCTCTTTACTCCACGCATAATCACACACTCTCACAAGACTGCACGTTTGTCGTCAGTCGGTCTGTGTGTTACGCAGGTCCGCTCTTCAAAAAGCGCTCCAGCTCTTGACTGGACGCGCTCCATCGAACGGCAGACGGGCCGCTTCTCGTGAACGTCTCGAGCCCGGCGAGCATGTGCGAAGAGCAGCGGTCGTACCGTGATTTCTGCAGAATCAGTGTACTGTAGTAGAAATTCACTTGTGTTTTTATCTCAAGCTTTATGACCAGCTCTCACAAGGTCTCTTCCTCTAATGAGTCAGCCATTAAAGGCCATACTCAACACACACACAGATGCCATCGACACAATGGGCGCTTGGAGAACTCGTTCTTCTGCTGGTAATGATACTTGATCTTATCATGATTCGGGCTTGTACAGTATGTGCAAGAGAGAAAAATACATGGAATGCTTTCAGTGAGATATAATATGATTACAATTAGGAATGCACTAACAGAGAAAAATTAGCCTAATATCCGTACCGATTTCATACGAGCAGTTTTATATACTGTTTGCCGGTCTCCTGTTTGTTACCTATTCGGATGGATGCTGATAATTTATTATTTGGTCCATACCAGTGCATTTCTAGATTTATAACTAATTGATCACCAGTTTTTGGACGCACAGCAGAAAAGGCTTTGTTACTATAGCCTGCAATCATTTTAAATGATATAGCAGTTACACTGTGTGCTTTAATAGTGTTAATGTATGCTAGATCTTCTTCTGCACCACAAGAATCCTGACTTTGTTAGGTGTGAGGCTTGCATTTGTGGAACGCGATCAATAACTTCGAATGAATGCGTGTATAGTGTTATTTCTGAAGAGAATAGTTGTACTGCGATGCTCTGTTTTTCAGCTTCAATAGTTTTGTTATTCACAGTGAATTCTTACTCTGTTTTCAGTTAGCAGGAGCTGGTAATGCTGGACTGGTCAAACATTTGGTATTACTGACTGTCAGCTGTACCTGATTGAAATGCCCAGTTTAGGTTTAGCCCTCGAGTCCATCTATTGGTGATACTGCTGAAAAATTGTAATCGTTTGATTACATTGATATCCTTGATTTTAAACAGTTTAACCTTTCTGTTTATGTTCTCTGAGAATGCTGATGAGTTCTCCTGGGTGACAGGATCTAGTGTTGATGTATAAATTGAGAAGAAAAGGGGGCCAAGCACTGAACCCTGAGGAACCCTTATGGAAAGTTAATGTGACTTAAACACTCCTGCTCTCCAAAATAACCCCCGAATGAGTACAGAGAGAAGATTTCATGGGACCAAGGCTTGATACATAGGAGAAATTAGTAGTTCGGTTTTGAAACCTAGGAGACTGATCATCTTAAAGTGGGTCTTGCTAACTACAGAGCTTCTGGACTGAGTCTCGATTGAATGTCCTCTTTTGATGCCTGAAAGAAAGAAGAACTTTGATTTTGAATAAGACTGTATTTAAAGAAATAAATATTTTGGTTCGTTTGTCTTCCATTATGAATGTATTATTGTAAATGTATCATCTGCTTGTTTCTTCTTAACAAACTGAGGGGTGAGCCTGTGGAAAATGGCAGTCAACAACACGCCACAAATGCTGTTTCCCAAAAGCGTAAACACTGTGGCTTTTTGGTGCTTTCAAAACATTGTTCTGTTTGTTTGAGTATCCCAACCATTGTGTCAGCCAGAGGTGTGAGTTTGGGGTGGGACCGTCTGTTTTTCTGGCCATTGGGTGGACGGGTGGAGTATTTGAGAATCCTATTTTTCCCGACTAGTATTTGTACAAATCCAACTGGTAACGCCAGTGATGCAGAAATTACAAACGTTTAGTTATATTTTACCTGGAGTATACCTTAAAAGTTGTTTTAGGCCTGATCATCACCTTCGTAATGAACTTTACTTTCATTCACCCTTCTTCTCTGTTCATTGTGCTACAGAAAACTACGCGGTTAGTGGCCCAGAAGGGAAGACGGAGTCCGTGACCACACTGCAGCCGCAGGCGTCCCTGAACTCCCTGCAGAGCAGCTCCCCTGGACCCAAGCGCTCTGGAAATACACTGAAGAAGTGGTTGACCAGCCCCGTCCGGCGCCTCAGTCACGGCAGCAACATCAAGAAGATCCCTAGCAAACAGAAGCAGAAACGTGATGGACGAAAGAGCATTGATCTAGGGCCACCTGAACTACAGGACGACACCCTGGAGGAGGTACTCTACATTTTTTCGACTTGCTGGAAAGTCTTTATTTTTATTTTTTTTATATTGCATTGAGGATAAACATACAGCCATCTGACTAAATTATGATAATACCACAACCCTGAATTATCACCTTATTTTTACACCATTGTAATTGCAGGAAATTCAAACAATGCTATTATTACTATGGTATGTCCACCGAACCATGATGGTGTTTTACACCCTAATCCTACCCAATACCCCAAATTAACCACAAAAATAAGTGTTTATTTGTGGCAAAAGTCATAGTTAATGGTTGGTTAATAGAGAGAATTGGAGCTTAAAATAAAGTGTGACCAAATACTTACACAATTCCATAATAACTCCCCAAAGCAAGTTTTGTTATCAATATTTTACGTTAGTATAACAGCATGCGGTGACGGTAGACAGCAGATCATACGTCATAGTGTTTTATAAGCGCTCCTTCATTCTTCATCACCATTTTTGTGCGCAATCATGACCATACAGAGAAAAGTAGGCCTGTTGTTCTGTATGCTGTACTAAAGGGCTGCTATGGACTCGGCAGCAGCCGTTCAGATCGGAGGGTGATGATTAGCCTGACTTTTTAAAGCTGTGCGCCATATAATGTGCTGGTACAAAAGAGCCTCTGTATTTCTCAAGCAGGGTTTGTGAACCCCACCACAATGGCCCATATTAACCGTGTCTGCTGTCTTTCAGAGAAAATTCTCTAACAACAATTTTTGAGCATTTAAACTACATTTAAATTTTGTGCACTAAAGCCAAAATATAGCAACAAACCACTTGAGGCTGTGTTTTACTGTTACAGTGATTTTTTTTATTTTTATTTTAATTTTTTTTATCACAAGTAAAGGATTTTGTTAGTCAGGAGTACTGTATATCACATCACTATAATGTATTAATGGTCCTCAGTAATACGATTTCAGTAAATGTTTAATATACACGGCAATATAATTAGCAATGATTGTTATATAAACTAGATTTTGAGTTGCTTATGCTTGCAAAATTCTGCCACGGAACATTACGTACGCGAAAAATCCTCAAAATAGGCACGATGATGGTTATTATATACATGAGATTATATATTATATAATGTATTTAATTATATTTAATAATAAAATAATGATAATGCATAATAATAAAGTTGCAATTAGTACATTCAAAACGTTAACTTAATGTTGTAAAAAAGTAAGAAAAAAGTAGTCCTTAAATGTATAAAAAAATAATAATAATTCTAACGTTTATTCCAGACATTATGATTTAAAATATACTTTAATATGAACATTTGACTTGACACCATAACAAAGTGCTATTTTAGTAATTTTATTATTGAAAGCACACTTATAAAGTGGTGTTATTTCATTAAAAAAATACTTTTAAGTGCACCTTCAATACAATTCAACGCAAGTGCACTTCTTTTTCACAATAAGGGGGTTTTGGGACGCGTTGTATGATCGCTGATCGACTTCTTCTTGTGCTGGCAGAGAGTGCGTAAAGAAGAGGGAACGCTCTCCAAATCTTCATCAGGGATGCACAGCGGAGGAGAGGAAGAGCCTGAGGACGAGTCGCACACTCCCCTCCCTCCACCAATGGAGATCATCAAAGACCCGTCAGCTCAGGAAGAGAAGGTACACGCACAACGCAGAGGTCAGCAGGGTTATTAACGTGGAGAGAGATTTATTAAATGCATACTGTGTCACTCATCATATGTTCATAACTATCTCCACCTGCCTCCCCCATAGTCATAGCCCCCTCACACACACACACACACACACACACAGTGGCCTCACTAACACTGTTTTTCCTCCCTAATGTCAACGTCGCCAGTAACTGCCGGGGTGGAGGCTTCTCGTCTCACATTCAACGAACCACAAATCCACCCTATTGTTGCAACGAAGCTTAAATTATGTAGTTGTGAAACTTTTACTGCTGCACTCAACCCCGGCTCTTTCACACGCCGTGCCTTGTGATTGCAGTTGTAACGTGTTTACAACCCAATGCTGTCTGTCAGGACGAATCTCAGAAAGAACGTGGCCTTATTTCCCTCCAAAATTAAAAGTAAAAAAGCGTTGCATAAAGAAACTAAAAACTAGTTTTAAGACCATCATTATCCACCCAACCCAGAAAATCTTTTTTGTAATTTTCATTATCTTCATTGTTTATTATTATTATTATTATTATTATTATTATTAGACTCTCTGTACAGTAACTTGGTAAGAAATCCACACAGGATTTTTTTTATGCTTTTAAATACTTTATTTAGCAAGGATGAACTAAAAAGTGACAGTAAAGAAATGCACGGTTTCTATTTCAAATAAATAACGTTCCTTCTATTCTGTTCTAAATTTGTTTTAATCAAAGAATCATAAAAATGTGTCGCTGTTTCCACAATAAATACAAAGCAGCGAAACTTTTCGACAGCGATAATCAAAAATGTTTCTTAAACATCAAATCTGCGTGTTAAAATGATTTCTGGAGGATCACGTGACGGTAACGATCCTGGAAAAAACAGCTTTTCGTCACAGGAATAAATTACATTTAGAAAGCAGATGTTATTAATTGTACCAATATTTCACTATAATCCCTTTATGGGTTATTTTTGATCAAATGAATGCAGCTTTGAGAGACTTTTTATAGAGAAGTCTTATAGACCCCACAATTTTGAACAGTAGTGTGCACAACAAATCTGTTTTACCCATTCAATAAAATCATAATTTGTGGAGTAATTACCAATCGTCATAAAAAAACAATTGCAGTGTCACTTAAAAGTAGGACTGGACTTTCTTTTGATGTGGAGGTGAAATGTTTGGCCTGTTCTTGGCATGCCTTTGCTTCTCTTCTCCCCTGAGCTGTTCTGTTCTGATCTGCCTGTGTTCTTTCCTCCTCCTCCTCCTCCTCCTCCTCCTCATCCTCACCTGCTCTCATTAGTCGTCTGTCCTGCTGGCTTCACGGCAGAGCTCGGCTGACGTCCCCAGCGCCGCTGAGCTTGTCAGTGCTATAGAAAAACTGGTCAAAACTAAGATGGTAAGTGTGCCCCCGAACCCCAGCGGGGAGCTTTGATCGACTAACCTTTCCTCGTTTCCTTTCTGTTTTTTCTTGCTCTGAGACAATCCCGAACTCTTACACTACTCGGATCTCCTGCACTGGTCTCACGCTGTTTCTCAGGACACTCTAAAACACCTGTCCCGGGAAACAGCGTTCCCTCGATATTTAGTTTTTTTGGCTGGACATTTCATTTACCGGAGCAAAAATATTCTTCATAACAGACCTGTTCAGCGCAAACACACACACACACACACACACACACACACACACGCACACACACACACACACACACACACACACACACACGCACACGCACGCACGCACACACGCGCACACGCACACACACACACACACCACACACACACAGACACACAGTGTGTATCTTTTCTCTTCTATTTATATTTCATTTGACCTTTGACCTTTACCTGAGAATTTTTTTTACAGTGCTGTTATCAAGAAATTCTATTAAAAAAACCTGAAAAAATGCTGTTTATATAAAAACAAACTAAAGCATTTAAATGAATCGAATTGAATTGAATTGAGAATGGGCAATCACACTGGGATTTTATTGGAAAACATGCTAGGCTATGAGATTATGATTATAAGATAATAACATTTTTCCGCTTTAGTTCTATTGTGTATTTGACATTCAGTAAATATTCCATTGTTATCTATTCATCACTACTTTTCTTAAAAAAAACGAATTGCCACTTAAAGGCCATTAAAAGGATTGACAATTATTTGAACAGCTTTACACCGTTACAGTTTCGACTTAAATTAACTGCTCAGAAAATGTAACTTTTAAATAAAAAATAATAATAAACTCTTTACATTTATATATGAATGTTTATATGTACTGTTTGTGATCGCCATAATACCACAAAAGCCTCTGGCAGAATTGAATTTCCTCATTTGTGTTTAATCTGATGTTTGAATTAGGATTCAGCACCTCTGGGACCTATTTTAGAAGTATTCACAAAGACCAAAAAAAACGTAGTATCTTGAAATACCCATCTGTGGGTTTTTGGTGAGTCTAATATTAGTCTGTGTATCAGTTTGCATATGCACCCTAAATAGCATTCAGGAGCTATACGTGTACTAATCTTGATTGCTGTTCATGGCAGAAGTCATGCAAATGTTGACGGAGAGTATGACAGTGTTTCCTGACTCTGTTCCTGGAGGCTCACAGTTCTTCCCAATTAAACGCACCTGATTTAGCTCATCTGAAATGGAGGGTTAGATATATTTATATTTATTAAATACATACATTTTATTAAGACGGCCGACTCTGTTTACTTTAAGTCCGCAAGCAATGTTCATACTTAATTGCAGGCCTTTTGTGGTGAAGTAATAAAACCCTCCCAAACTTGCTGGATGTTATGGCTCACTCTTTTTGACTCTCTGAGCAGCTCTGATGATGTTTACTGCTGTTTAGGGCCGTGTCGCGTATTAACCATTCAGTTGCCATGTTTGTTAGACCTGGCACTTTCAAATGCAGAGTGTTTGTCTCTTCTCTGTCGCTCTAGACGCTGGAGCCGGGCTCGTACCCGGGATTCAGTTCGGTGAACCCAGCAGAGCAGAGCCCAGCGCCACCCAGAAACCCTGAACTGGAGCAGAAAGCCAAAGCGCTGCGTGGACGAATGTAAGACACACACTCTTCGCGCATGCGGCTTGGTCTGGGAGGAAGTCCTACAAACATTACAGTCTGATTTTAGGTCACGGTGAACGAATCACAGCTTGTTTGTTCGTGCTGCCAATGCATTGTGAGGCAAAGGGCTTTATTCATTTCTTATTTATAAAGTATATTTGTATAATTCAGCTCCCAGGTACATTAACCAAATATATAATTTTGTAATGCTAATCGTGCATACATTTCCCTGCATTGAATTTTTTCCAATGCTTATTTATTAATTTAGGTAAATATTTGTTTAGTTTGTTATTTTTAAATGCAGAAATCATATATATATATATATATATATATATATATATATATATATATATATATATATATATATATATATATATATATATATATATATATATATATGTGTGTATGTGTATGTGTGTGTGTGTGTATATTATATATATATATATATATATATATATATATATATATATATATATATATATATATATATATATATATATATATATATATATATATATATATATACTGTATATATATATATATTTTTTTTTTTTTTTTTTTTTTATACATGAATACGCATTACAAGCCATTTCAGAGTGAGTACATAAATATTGAGATGCTGTCAAAAGTATCAAAAAATATCACGATTTTTCTTTCCACTGTATTGCCCGCACTTAACTTTTATCCAGAGTTATTTTGGTAAGGCAAAAGAAAGAGAAAAAAAAAACCCCAATTGATTCTTGCGAAGCCACCAGATCTGGAATTAATTCCATGTTCATGAAACAGGCAGTGTTGAGAAAATCATCTCCCTGAATGATATGGCTCTCGTTAAAGATCCGAGATATTTATGGGAAAGCTAGGCAATATGGCCTTTTTATTCGAATTTTTCTTTCACTATCGCTAAACCAGACGCATATTTTACAGCCGAGTTATTTTGTGCCTGTGCAAAAAAGTCTTTAATAAAAAAAATATGTTTGTTCAATTCTAGGTTTGTTGTGAATGAATTAATCCAGACAGAAAAAGACTACGTGAAAGATTTGGGTATCGTGGTTGAGGTGAGAATAGCTGGCATCCTGACAATATAACATCATTCTGTGACAAGAGGCGTATGAATATAGCTTACTTATTTGCATTTGCATTACATCACTATTTGCTCAGGGTGAACGTGCTGTCATTCTGGTGTTCATTTATCATCATTTACAGCTACTGTAGACATTTATCAGCTTGGATGTATATTATAAGCGGCGACTCGTGTGCATCATTTTTTTTTTCATCTGAAGGGCTTTATGAAGAGAATAGAGGAGAAAGGAGTTCCCGATGACATGAAAGGAAAAGATAAGATCGTCTTTGGAAACATTCACCAAATCTACGACTGGCACAAAGAGTAAGTGCCTCAGTTTCTGTAAGCTCCTCTTTGCTGAAAAATGACTAATGTGAAACTGACTTGATCTTTATATTGCCGTCTGAAGTTTTTTTGTTGGCGAGCTGGAAAAATGTCTCGAAGATCATGAAAAACTGCCCGGGCTGTTCAGTAAGCACGTGAGTACGCGGCTGGTATCAGGTCGGATGTGTTGGCCGTGTAAAGGCCTTGCTCACGAAGTGTGTCCTGTTTCCGCAGGAGAGAAGACTGCACATGTATGTGGTTTACTGTCAGAACAAACCCAAATCTGAATTCATTGTTGCAGAATACGATTCGTACTTTGAGGTAAGATGCAATAGACCGATGCAGTGCCATCAACCTAAACCCAACAGGATGCTTCCCATTGGCTTTTTAGATGTTTCTCATGAGCTCTGTGACCAAAAAAGTTTAATGGGCAACTATCGTATCCTAAATACAATCAGCAAAATTAAAAGCTAATGCACTGTATACAAGCCAGTCACTGGCATTTACAGTAGCGACAAAACTTTATAAATAAATTTAGAGTTAATTTACAGTTTACAACAGCATAATTGTGAACGCAACAAGGCTATAAAAGTCAACTGGTGAGTGGAGTTCATTGTGATGACGTTTAAAGTCCCAACGACGTCTGTAGTGCTATTTAGCCACTTGTTTGGGACAACTCTAGGACAATGGAGTCAGGACAAACAAATCATCATTGCAAGTTTTAAAATGCGTTTGTTTTGGTTCAAAGGGGATTCAACAAGACGTCAACTCAAGACTGGGCATCAGTGATTTTCTCATTAAACCCATTCAGAGAATTACTAAATACCAACTCTTACTGAAGGTATGGTAGAAAAGACGTCGATGATGCTGTGATCGATAAGGAACTGTAATGTTTTGTTAACGTGAGCAATTTCTTATGTCATTAATTTGTTTGTTTTTTTATATACCTTAAGGACTTTCTGAAGTACAGCGCAAAGGCAGGGTTGGATTGTCAGGATATAGAGGTAAAAATTAAGCTGAAGTCTTAAATAATAAAAGAATGGACAGTCGTGAATATTGGGTGCTTGTGATAGAGGTTTCTGTTGGGTTTCTCTGTAACAGAAAGCAGTAGACCTGATGTCCCAGGTGCCCAAGCTGTGCAACGACATGATGAACCTGGGAAGACTGCAGGGATTCGAGGTAGGCTGAACACAGCAAGCGTACTTAAATCAGTCATTGTAACAGGTTTGATTAAGGCTGTTCTTCTGTCATCAGTTACTGAGCGATCTCTGTCTCTTCATTGTCAAAGTTTGTTACTCTTAAAAACCAAGGCGCTTAAAAGGTTAAAAGCAATGCCATAGAAAAAACATTTTTGGTTCCACTAACAACCATTCAGTCAAAGTTTCTTTAAAGAACCATCTCTTTCTTGCCTTTTTATAATCTGAAGAGCCTTCTTTGATCAATTGATCAATGATTAAATGTGAATAAAAACCTAAATCTGAATCTGAATCCATTAATTTAATCTGTTAAAGTAATAATGTCCCTTTAGAAGAGTTGGATGAAAATCTTCTGATCTCTTTATGAATTTTGTAATGCTTGAAAGTTTCGGTGGAATCAAGTTTCAATGGAGGGACGGAAATCTCTAAAGTTACATTAAAAAGGAAAAAAAAAACATACATAAATGAGGGTTTGGTGATGGCAGAATTCAGGGCAATTCTCTTTAAACCTATCATTTAATCGAGCATTATAACATGAATCATTTTAACATCATCATCATTGATGCTTCAGGGGAAGTTGACGAGTCAAGGAAAGCTCTTGCAGCAGGAGACGTTCTTCGTGACGGAGCAGGACTCTGGCGTTCTGTCCCGTAGTAAGGAGCGCAGGGTCTTCCTGTTTGAACAGATCGTCATCTTCAGTGAGCTCTTACGCAAAGGCTCGTCCACACCAGGATACCAGTTTAAAAAGAGCATCAAGGTAACCGCAACATATTCGGTTTTAATCTCAGAGTATATTTAATTCGTTTGTGAACAAGGTGGCAACACTGTGGAAGCCGGCTTCCGCCACTAAATAAAAAAAAGGTTATTGCAGCTTTTTATCTATCAGTTATGGCTTTTTTCTCAGAATCGCATGATATAAACTCTCAGTTGCAAGGTATAAAGTCAGAATTGCGACTTTATATCTCACAGTTTTGACTTTATAACAATTGCGAATTAAAAATGTGTGTGTGTGTGTATTTATATATACATAATAAATATACAATGTATGCACACATATCATGTGAACAAAGACTTTTATTTTGAATACTTAATCGCGAATAATCATTTGACAGCACTATTAAAAATATTCACACCTGTATAAATAAGACCGATCCAAACATTTAGACACTAGTTTATGAGTTCAGAGAGATCGCCCCCCTAGCGGCAAACCACTGAAATTCAGAAAAGCTGAAATGAGGTGCGATACCGTGTGTGTGCAGGTGAGCTTCCTCGGACTGGAAGAGCATGTTGAAAACGATCCCTGTAAGTTCGTGCTGTCGTGTCGTGGCTCAGCCGAACGTTTCACCCTGCAAGCTGCAAACACGGACGTTAAACAGGTCTGGGTTCAGCATATCACCGAGCTTCTAGACTTACAGAGCAACTTCTTGTCAGGTAAGATGTCACATCGATATGAATTGAATAAACTCTCCTTTTTGTTTTGAGCTACTGAAAGCATTGGTGCATCCGTCTACAGCTCTGCAGTCTCCCATCGAGTATCAGAAGGAGCGCAGTGGCTCTCAGTCTCTGACCCGAAACTCCTCCAGCGGTGGGCGAGTGGGTCAGTCCAACAGCAGGCCCAGCTCCACCGTGTCTCTCGGGGCAGAGAAACCCTCTCTGTCTGGACGGAGCTCCACTCCCATTAAGCTAACTACCTCCAACAGTGGCCCATGCCATGACTCGGACAGATACCACCGGGTGAGGACACAGCACCTCTGCTAACATTAAAGCGCCCCTGTTATGAGTAATAAAAGGTTCATATATCGGTAACGGGAGTCACCAATAACAAGCTGACATGCATGCAAGGTCAAAAAACACCTGTCATTGACTTATAATATTCATTTATTTTTTACCGTACTTGCTCGACGACTTCCAAGTATTTCGCTCAACGAATCATTTTTCCAAACCCCTCCTTTGCGTGAAGCAGTGCTCACACAGAAATGGCTTTCAAGCCAAGCAGCTTCCTGTTGATAAACCGTGAACATTTCTATCCAGACTATCCTGAATCTAACGCACGTTTTGCGTGGCTAATTTCTTTTTCCTCCGCAAAATTTCCACAAAATTCCCTTGCGTGCGATTTTGATTAATTTTGAAGAGCGACAGTAAATGTGACCACGCTTTTAATACTCTAATCTCCCCAAAATAGATATCCAAATAATACAATTAAGTTGGGAAAATGAAAAATATTGAAAAATTTAATTGTTAAATTGAGTGGCAGTGAACCAATCAGTATTACTAACGCAATTCTTCGCTGTTTAGAAATGAACATATAACAGGTTCGGTGTTAATACCTAGTTATTACATAGTAATTACTATAATATATAGCACGTACGTGAGGAACAGGACTGTAAAAGAAAACGCTTCCCTTATCCTACTTGTTAGAGTGATTACAATAACTAGGTACCAACCCTGAACCCCAAACCTAAAAGGTGCTAATATGTTCTTGACTGCTAAAGTTTAAAGTTCGGTTGACATAGTAAGTGTTTTTTTTTTTTTGTTTGTTTGTATGCTGTGTGTTTCTCGCAGCAGTTTGACGGTGTGGGCTGTAACGGTACATCTTCCTCCCTGATGGTGACTCAGGACTATAATGCACTGAAAGAGAACGAGATCTGTGTCACGCAGGGTGAGACGGTGCAGATACTGGCCACTAACCAGCAGAACATGTACCTGGTGTACCGCCCCGCTAACAGCCAGTCGCCGGCCGCCGAGGGCTGGGTGCCGGGACACATCCTGGGCCCTCTCACTAAACCCCTCATAGACACTACCGCAGACTCAAACATCAAGTAAGTGTCAGTCAGCACTAACCGGAGCTCTGATTGGATTGTTTAAGACTGCACGCCCGTTTTTGAACACACCCCCCACCCCCACCCCATTCTGTTGGAACTAACCCGGATGTTTTGGACCCTTTCGCGCAGGAAGTTTTGATTTTCTTCTTGAGCTTTTTTTGTTTTTTTGTTTTTTTCTTGGCTAAAAGTTAAAAACAAAGACAGATAAATGTTGAAAGGACTTTAGCGAAGCCACGTCGTTGTTGTTTTGTGTGAAGAATCTTACATCAGTGTGGAAACGGACACGTCTGGACACTTATTTCAGTTCCTAACACCCTGTTTTTGTTGTTTCTTTGTTTTGTTTTTTTGTTGGTATGGTTTTTGTTTGTGTGTGTGTGTGTGTGTGTGTGTGTGTGTGCGTGTGTGTGTGTGTGTGTGAAAAGAGAGAAAAAAAAAAAGTGAAAGAAAGGCCTTCTGAGGAATCTGGCCTGTTTCTCCCGATGGAGAACATATACTGTTGTCTATGGCAATTTTTTATAGGTTGTGTATTTGTTTTAATCGTATTTTTGTATAGATTTTTGTTTCTTCTTTTGTTTCTTCTACAGGATCACATGTTGGCCATTTACTGTAAATACTGTTGGTTTGTTTACTGTTTGTAGCACATTCCTGTAAAGAGCTTTTTGCACTATTTAAGTGAACCTTTATTAATGAAGTCAGGTTTGTGCAATAGAACTACAGTTGCAATGTTGTAGTGTAACTAATGATTTTAAATGTATTATATTAAATATGTAAAATAAAATTTTGACATGCGCATGACTTAACGCGACAAATACGTGGTTTTATTTTTGTTAATAATTAATCATCCCAAGTAAATGGTAATAGTACGTTTTAAGACATCCGTTTAGCTTGGAGTGTATAAGTGGTGCACCTTATTTTTTGATTTGCTTCTTTTGATTTGTTTCATTTTGTAAAGTAGTGTTTAGTATACTTATTTTGTGTTTGTACTAACCTCTCCGGTCCTTGACAGTAAAGGTTTGTGTGTGAAACAGCGTTTGCCGTGAATGATGGGAATGCCTGCTGTTCTCACACAAACCGTGTGTCCACCATGGTGTAAGGATATAGCTTTAAAGATTACATTTATGCACATAGACTAACGTCCTATGCATTTATTTGATCAAATATGTAATTAACTGTAATATTGCAAATAAAATAAATAATATTATATATATATATATATATATATATATATATATATTTTTTTTTTTTTTTTTTTTTTTTTTTTTGCAATATTACAGTACCCACACACTTTTTAAAATTATTTTATTTATTTATAAAATCACAGTTTAAATTAACAGTATTCTGTAACACTTTACTTAATGCATCATACACATTATAAATGTCTTTACTGTCATTTCTGATCAATTTAATGCACCATAGTTAAATGTATTACGATGGATTTATTAAACATCCATCTCACTGACCCCAAACTTTTGAAAGATAGCGTTTTAGATTTAATGCAATGTCTGATATATTCTAGAGTACTATATATAATACTATTTTATTTATAAGTAAACAAACCAAACAAAAAAACAGTGATACTTGTACTTTTCGAGCTCTCTGGAAATGGATGATAGATGCATTTCGCTAATGTTAAAAATGGGTTAACGCATTTGAATGTCTTGCTTTTTTCCTTTTGCGAACCCTCTTACGTTCCTCCTAAAATCATTTTTTTTCCCCTACAAGCACTTTAAGTTGCTTTTCCTCGCTGTTAGATTAGCATTTCCTCCAGCGTATGCGGGTCTGATGTGATGAAACTTGATGTTTTGACACGACAGGAAATCTCTCTCGTGGAACACGCTTCGCGCTCGCAAGCGCGCAGAGAAGGACAGTGCGTTCTTCAAAAGTGACATTAAAGTTGAGAATGGACTGCGTAAGCCAAAGGAAATTCTCAGCAGCAAAGTCACTGTGAAAGTGAGTAGGAGGATGAGGGTGTGTGTGTGTGTGTGTGTGTGTGTGTGGGCTGCGCATCCTCACCTGTGTGGAAATAAACACTGAACACATCTCTCACACTGCTTGAGTTTGTCCAATGACGGCATGAAACAATGCTATTTTACGTTGAAAAGTTGATTGTTTACCGCTAACAATTTAGGAGGAACACAACTCTTTGTTACACTTAAAATATTAAATATTTAAAAAATGTTGGGTAGGGTTCGTTTTTCTGGTTTGGTTTCTTTTTTACCCCAATATTTCAGTCTCAGTTTTTTAATAATACAAATAATTAGGTGAAATATATTTAATAAACTTTATTTTTATTGTTGTTGTTAGTAGCAGTAATTTTGAAAATCTAATGGTTGGGTAAGGGTTTATTTGTTTAGTTTTTTCTTCTATTTTTTCCCCACCAATATTTCAGCCTTAGTTTTTCAATCATCTCAATCATTTAATAAAATGCATTAAAAAACATTATTATTATTATTATTATTATTATTATTACTAAAAATCTAAAGGTTGGATAGGGTATATATATATTTTTTTACCCCAATATTATTTCACTTTTTCAATCTCAGTAATATAGTAAAAATGTATTTAATAGACTTCGCAATAATAATAATAATAAATGCCACAGTATAAAACTTTTTTCTTCATTTGTAATTAATGACACTAATAAGTAATTGCTTCCTTCGCCATCACTCGGTGTTTCTGTACTGTACGTGTGTAACATTTCTCTCTCTCGACCCAAACCCCAGGATGCCCGCAGCTCGGATGAGTCTGATTGTGAGGATGAACTAGACCCCAAAACTAGTATGGAGGTAGACATGCTGATCTCAACACATCAAAATTGCTCATAATAAACACCGTTAATATCTGGTATCATTTTAGTCATCTGTACAGTGATTGTTCTTAGAGTCAATGGGCCTTAAACCCAGAGTGAAACTTTCGCCGATATTCAGAATTAAATACTGAATGAAAATCTTATGCGACGTACTTGTGATGTTACTGCCCTCTATTGGCTCGTTCTGACACGACACACAGCACGAAGCTTCTTCCTTTTTGCGCGTTTCAAGTTTCAGTACTGTATATGACTCTCTAATAGTCTAGGGCGCTTGAAGTATGCACCTGTAACACGCATCTGTCTGTTTTGCAGTTACTGAACCCTAATTTCATCCAAGAGGGTGAGTTTATTCAAACGAACAGACGCCGTGACCGTGCTATTATATATCGCATGAGTCACCTGTAGCTTGTTTTAGAAATGAAATATACCCCGAGATAAGACGGTGATTGTGCTGTGTGTGGACGTCCAGTTTCTCCGGAGTTCCTGACGCCTCTGGCGGACGTGACGTGCGCTCTGGGGGAGACCGTGGTGCTGTGCTGTAAAGTCTGCGCTCGACCCAAGCCCACAATCACCCTGAAAGGACCCGACCAAAGCCTGCTGGTCAACAATAACAGATTCACTATCAATATCAGGTGCGATCAGTCCCAAAATCTGTCACCTCTACCTCAAAGGTAGTACTAGTGCTACCAACAATTAATCACACCCCCAAATTAATTTTATATATATATATATATATATATATATATATATATATATATATATATACATAAAATAATTTTTCTTAAATATATACATGCATATGCATTTATATATACATAATAAATATGCACAGTACACACACATTACGTAAACAAAAACTTATATTTTATATATATATATAAAATTACCTACTTAAGGATAATACTTAAAATCTAATAAACTTGGATTTAAATATATTTGCATATATGCTTTTATCATTTTTTTCCAGATTACCTAGTCATTTTATTGTTATTTCTGAAAGTACCTTCTAAAGTAACTCTCTCTGTGTGACTTTAGGGAATCAGGTGATATAGTGCTGAAGATCTGTAATCTGATGCCTCAGGATACTGGCATCTACACCTGCGTTGCTGCGAATGATCTCGGCACCGCCTCCTCATCCGCATCTATCAAAGTACAAGGTAAAAAGAAACCAAGAGGAATAAAGATGAAGAGCGTACAGCTCCGCTTTTCGCCATGTTTGAATGTCCTCACGTTCTCTGGAGCAGGTATCCCAGCAGCCCCTGCTCGGCCCGTGGCACAGGAAGCCAGCAGCGCGGCCGTGATTGTCCACTGGCTTCCTCCTGCCAGCTCAGGAAACTCTGCCATCTCCAGTTACACTGTGGAGTACAGACAGGAAGGTAAACAATTACACAGCTGTAAACTCCCAGCAGTCTCAGCACACATACAAACAGACAGACTGGGAGAAGTGAGAACTGCTGCTTGTTTTCTGTCGTGATTAGAGACACTTAAAGGGGTCATGCAATGGAAAACTACTTTTGAAATTAGATTTTGATGTACATCTTATTAGCCATTCACTGTCACACCACTTCAATCTTCAATGTGAATGATCCTCCAGGAATAAAATTGTACGTGTTAAAGTTTTGTACGTCTGTAACTTGTGCGTGTGTGTATCTGTGTGCAGACTCTCTGGTGTGGCAGCAGTCGGTGGTCTCCACCGCAGATGTGTGTGTGAAGATTGAGAATCTGATTCCTGGTGGCCATTATCAATTTAGAGTCAGCGCCAGTAACCCCTGGGGCATCAGCCCACCCAGTGAACCCTCCAACATGGTGACATTACCCAGCACAGGTCAGTACACCCAAATCAAACACAAGTAACCTGTCTGGATAGTTGTATCATAACTGAAAGGGATTATCTTGAAAGGCTCTTGAAAGTGTATTAGTTTGGAAAGTAGATGAAATTCTAGAATAGTCATATATACATACCATACAGACATAATGTGCATTCAATAACATGTAATAAAACACAAACTGTGACCAATAAGTCTTGAAAATAGCGCTATAAATGGGGGTTTAAAATACATTTCTTATACTCTCATTTTTAAAGCCTCAACATACGACGGCACTGGAATCCAGTGGAAAGACAACTTCGAATCCGTTTTCACCGAATTATGTGAAATTGGACGGTATAGATTGTATCTTTACTTTTATTAAAAAGTCCATCAACATTCATTCTGTCGGTAACAAACTCCGCTTACTCATGTTTTGGGTTAGGGGTCGTTTCTCAGTGGTAAGGAAGTGTCTCAGTAAAGCCAGTAAGAAGGAGGTTGCTGTGAAGTTTGTCAATAAGAAGATGCAGAAGAAAGAGCAGGTGGCCCATGAGGCCGATATCCTGCGTCACGTCCAGCATCCCCAGCTGGTGATGCTGATTGATACCTATGAGTCCCCCACGGCCTACATGCTGGTTCTTGAGCTGTGAGTAAATCCACTTAAAAAGCAAAGAAACTTCCACTGACAGCCCACTGCTCAATGATGGGGGATTTTAAACTGTTCTGTTGTATGAAACGGGATGAACATTCAATGTGCAATGATGTGATCATTTTCATACGTGTTCAGGGTTGAGGATGGCCGTCTGTTGGATTATCTGGTGGCTCACGATGAGCTGATGGAAGAGAAGGTGGCATTCTTCGTTAAAGACACTCTGGAAGCTCTGCAGCACCTACACACATGCAGAGTAGCTCACCTGGATCTCAAGGTAAAACGTCAGACCACCACATCAGCATGCAAAATAAAATAACAGCTTATTTAGTAAAAAAGATGTTTGACTTGCAGACACTTGTCCAGAACAACCCCCTCAAAAACCTTAGCAACTGCAATGCTCTAGCAGACAAAAATATGTATAGCAACAATGCAGCAGTATTCTAAAACCCTACTGTAAATAAAACCATAGGGCGACACCCCAGCATACCAAGATCCTAGCAACAAGATGCCAAGATACTGTATGTAACAGAGGCCAGCTGGTAAGAGCTTTGTATGAAGAGTAGAACTGAAGGGGTTACATTGGTGCCGTGACCCGGTGGGAGTCAGGTTTAGGTGGGTGAGAGTTATTGAGGCCAGAGCTCTGTAAATCTCACTCCCCTGATTTCAAGAGACACGGTAGGGACTGATGCTAGGTCTTAAGCATACTTGCTAGCCCACCTGCCAGAACCACCAGTTCTGGAAATTTAGAAAGCACTCAGAACACCTTAAGAACTATATAGCCTGCAACACCCTGGAAAACATGCATGTCACTTTCATTCAAGTTTTTTTTTTAAGCATGCACCCACTGCACTATTAAAAATAAAGGCTCTTTATTAGCAACTCTTTCTCATTCTTTAGCCTGAAAACCTGTTGGTGGACCTTCATGTGCCAGTTCCCTGCGTGAAGCTTTCAGATCTGGGTGATGCTGTACAGGTTTCGGGTCACCGCTACGTGCATCTCCTCCTGGGGAACCCCGAGTTTGCTGCTCCAGAGCTCATCCAGGGCACCCCGGTGTCCCTGTCCACAGACATGTGGAGTGTAGGGGTGCTGGCCTATGTCATGCTCAGTGGAGTCTCCCCGTTCCTGGATGAGAGTCTGGAGGAGACCTGCGTAAACATCTGCAGGCTGGACTTCTGCTTTCCCGAGGAGTACTTCAGTGACGTTAGCCAGGCAGCCAAAGACTTCATTGTGTCTACACTTCACCAGGACCCCAGGAAGAGGCCGAGCTCAGCCACATGTTTGCAGCACCCGTGGGTCAGCGCTCATAGTGGAGATTACTCCAAAACACCACTGGACACTGTCAGACTCGCAGCATTTATAGACCGACGCAAACAGCTACATGACGTCAGACCAGTGACAAACGTTAAAGGACTGGTCAGCAGCAGTATGGGACACACCTTATGAGACGAGATCCTGGGCTGGAGGAAATAGATTCTAGCATGTTACATGCTCTATGTCAACAGTAGTTGTCATTTACATTATATATCATATCATTAGGAATGTGCACTTACTGTACACAGTGTTTCCTGTAGCGTTTATTGGCCTGCTCCATTATGACTTGTGGAGTTAATAGATTGAGAAAATACAAGTACACTGGAATTGTGGGAATTGCAGAGCTAGGAGTAGTAACATCACTGAATGTCATATTAAGGCTTAGGGTAATGTTTTAGAGCTGTCAGAATGATACACAGACCAGTAGTTGGGTGTTGTTGTTTCTTCATTTGTACTGAGGAGTTTTGCAGGAAAAATTTAACCAAAACTGAGAACTGTCAACACGTAATGCCATTGCACACTGACTCCAAATTTTTCATCCAAAATGTCTGAACACTGAAACATAATTACCACCTCATGTTGTGTGAAAAACACATATGATAATTTTGGACACAGTGTGCAAGGACCTTTACTCGTGCTGTTAAAATTTCTGTTTAAAAGTTTTAGTCTTTTCAATTTAATGAAAATTAGCCGAAAAAGCTCTCAAATTTAATTTGTGTTCACACATATTCAAATGTAGCACTTCATGTTTGATATCTATGATACTGAACAGCTTTGGCTGTCTCACTTAGCATAGTCTCACATAGCCAGACTGACAGCTGAAGGTCTGGAATCCATGGTAGTGTTCACTGGACAAGGCCTTCCCTATGAGACCGTTTGACTGAAATATCAAACAACCAATCATGGTTTGTTTTGTTCATCAACATGTTTCAGCCATTTAGTTGATCCTGATAAGCATTCGTCATCACAGATGTAAACTCAACATGTTTATTCTTTTGGTTCAAGGCAACAGGAACTTTGTTAAGGAATGCTACAAACACGTCTCCTGAAACTCCTGTATAATTCAACCAATCGAAGTTCTAAACTATTGAAGTGTTTCCACTTTGGTGTGCCGGTGAGCGTGATTTCACCAAGTACAAGATGTTCCTGGATCAACATCCCAATCAACCAATCAGATATGAGGGATAATTGTTCAGGAAATAGGATGTCTTATGTTTAGGATTAGGTGCTTCTACACCCTTGTTAATCAGCTATCATTTCCAACAGATTTCAGGAATACATTTTTGGGTAGGATTAGGTTTAGGGGTAGGGACTGGGATAAATATATATTTTGGACAGTAATGTTGATCCAGGATCATGTCTTACTTGGACAAATCATGGCTGACACTACATTTGTCATGGCCAATTGCAACAAGCCAGTCTGAATATGCGTAAGTGCAAATGTAACTTTAGAGTTCCAATGGGAAGAGAACAGTCAGTTCCTCAATTTTATGCTACTTTTAGTTCATATCTGAAGCTCAGAGCACATCGGTACTCGTTTAATTTCAAATTTAAATATGGGTTTGGAGCGACACGAATGATGAATGATGACAGAATGTACTAGAATGTGGTTGACAACTGGATGTGAAAACAAATTTGGTGATCCAACATCTCGCAGCAGATCAATTTTTCACAGGTTCATTAAGATCATTTAAAGAATGTAGACTATTTGACAGGTAAGAATTATTGTACAAATACCTGCATGTAGAAATAACTGATCATCCACCATTTAACCTGTAATGTATTCAGTTTTCATAGTATGGGGTCATGAGCGACATCGTTGATGTCATTAGGCGTAATGAGGATTTGAATGTCTTAAAATAGTTTTTTTAGGGTCCGTTTTGCTCACCAAGGCTCCATATTTATATGACCAAAAATACAAAAAAACGTAAAATATTGTGATTTATTACAGTTAGAAATAATTACGTTTTAAAATGACATTTCTCCAGTCCCTAATGTCACACCATCTATCAGAAATAATCAGATATGCTGATTTGATGCTCAAGAATCATTTATTCATATCGGCAATGTTGAAAACGTTGCTTTTTTTCCCCCCCCAAAACTCTTTGATCTCTTTTAACTCTTCGCTGTCACTTCGATTAATTTAACGCATTCTCAATGAATGAAAATATGTATATAAAGAAAAGAAAACTTGACTCGAACAAACTTTTTAAGTCGTAATTTATCAATTAATAAAATACCCACACACAATATACCGCATCGGGACAATCGTTACATCTCATGTTTAACCTCATCAGCTCCCGCTGTATAACTTTTCTGCTCTGCATTAATAACCTCTGTAATATCTGGGCCTAGTTTCATTTCAGCACATCTAAAACAACCCCTAAAAAATAACCAGAATGTGATTCAATTTCCGTTTTAAGAGTAGCTGCCACCCAAATTAGATCCTTTGAAAAGCGTCTCAGGAGATCTCCGAAAGATAAAGCCAGGTCTGTTCTTCATGCATATACCCCCTTCAATAGGATTGTATAGAAGCCTGTGTGTAAAAATTTGCAAACAAAAACAAATATTGTTTTTCTTGATACATATGGGCTGTTTGTTTATTACTGAATGTTTAATAAACTGTGCTTTGTTTTTAGAAAAAAAAAAAAAAACTTTGTGGAGATTTCTTGATGTTGTTTATGTAGAGATGGTTTTATAAATATTAGTGAGCAGCCATATCTTAGTATGTTTTTAATAATTTAATTTAAAAGTCACTTCTTCTTTCCAGTCTACGTGGTATTTGCTATTTTCAAATAATGTAGTTCCTTTACATTCTGGCTATTATTATTTGATTACTTTCATTATTACATTATTATTATATTATTTCACGCATAACTGAAGCGCTGTGAGAATATATATAGTCTTCAGGCTACTCCTAATTGATAATGTTTTTAAATGATTCTTTTAAATACAGGTATAGCCTACAATAATAGTTATGTAGCCTAAATAAAAAAATTATTAACACTTCAGTCATTAATGAAATATAAGCTCTGGCTTTCAAAAACAACCAGTTCGACACGAAATACATTTCTCATTGTTTTCAATATGTTTGGGCCACAAGAGAAACATTTCGAAAATATATATAAAAGGGTTTTCTTGCGCATAGTAAGTTAGTGAGTAGTAAGCCTATGTGAGTAGAGCGGTCCAAGAGCGAGTACAGTGCCAATGGCCCGTAATATAACTGTATATTTAGCAAGAATTCGAGTGATAAACATGTATCTTGCGTGATGGAGAAGGATCACTTAAATCAGAGAGAATGTGGACAGAAATGGACATGAGAGGGAAAGCTGGTTCTCAAGGAATTGGTTTGTTTCTTCTAGATACTGAATAAAGTGAAAGCATGATTTCAACAAGTACTACAAAACTCATTCACAATCAAATAATGCATTCAAATGCAATCGTACAGTGCTACTTCATCTGTAGGTTGTCCGATTTCGAATGAGCAGAAATGCATCGATCCGTAAGTTAAATAACTGATGAAAACGTGCTGCTATTTTCATCACAAACTAAATAAGCAACAACTATGCCTTTTAATGCTGAATGGTGTTAGATCGGCATGCAGCGGGAAAAAAGTTTGCACAGTGTTCCAATAAAATGCTCCAGGTATTTTATTTATTTTACACCCCAAGCATTTTAATCCAAAAATGTCATCATGTAATTTAATATATTTCATCGTAATTTTCATCATATCTCTACACTTAAACGTAACCTTACTGATTTAATGATAGATGCATGCACCAAACACTGATTGTAAGCCTAAACCTCGCAAAAACTGCAAACTGGTTAATCCCAATTTTGTTCCAGGGTCAACAAAGATGTCGTCGAAGAGCGGTTCGTCATTGAATTTAAGTGATGTAATGATTCAAATCGGTCCAGTTTAAATAGTATCTGTGCTGGAAATTAAGTGGCAACAGTGGCAAGGGCATCAGTGACAGAATGGAGGAAAAAAGCCTTGGTAGAAACCCGACTCAATAGAAGGGGGGCGGTTCTCCTCTGACTAGATGAACCAGCTGGTTAATTCCATCAGCAGCAAAGTTAGACTGTATAGAGGACTCATCTTGGTCCCGTGGCCTTGACCTGTCTAAAAGAGGCTGTCATGCTTTGAAGCCAATTTTACTCGTTCAAAGATTTACGATTTACGATTTAAGATTTATTTGATTTATTTTACGATGCCCAGCGGACACATGCATTACAGTAAACCTCTGGCAGTTTGGATTTAGGGATGCAGCAATTAAATGGTTAATCCAAACCATCAAGGCACACACACACACAACATATAAAACGTTCAATAAGGTTTCAGTTATTACCATTAGCTATTAATTAGCATGAATGTATGTTAGCGTGAACAATATTTATACAGCATTTGTGAATCTTAGTTAATATTATGTACAATATTGATTTCTACGTTATTCTTTAAACTGCATAGTTAATTTACAGCAGTTACTCTACCATGAACTAACAAAATAGTGTTTTTTTACAAACAAAAACACAGTAAAAATGTTATTCATACTTGGTGTGTTAGTTGCAAAATATCTAATGTTAAAACTACTTTATAATATAATATGATAGTTTTCCTTTTCTGGAAGCCCCTGAGCATTATGACATGATTATGATACTAATCGAGTTATGATACTAACCATACTTGATCAGAATGACTTTGGATCGGATCATGCACTTTAAATATATAAGTCTATCACAATCTTTAAAAAAAAATCCTCATTGCAACACTGTTCAAGCTATCTAAATACCGTTGGCAATTTAAGTTCCTCAGTATTTTGCCAACGTGTAGACAAAGCTTGGCGAGTATTCCTTGGAATTCCAAGTTTGGTGACGGTAGACGAAATTAACTCCCCACTTTTGACAAAAGACGCCTATTTATGAGCCCATATTTCCAGTGTGCAACTATGATTAATACGGATATTTCAGGAAATTTTAAGCATGTTATCTGCCTCAAAACAAATGTTGGTTGCTTATGCAACGTCCTAATGATCACGGATTCCAACGACTTTCAACAGTTTTTCAGCATGTTAAGTCCCCCAAAAGTAGCTGGGTAGTAAATGATAATAATAAAAAATAATAATCCTTAAAAAAAACAAGAGGGCCCGAGCCACTGACATACTGATTTTCTGACATACAGAGAAATTTAATTCAGGAAAATAGACAGTGGGAAGTTAAATTAGAAATATAGGCCTAATTTATTATATCTGTACAGTACATAAACAATTAAAAGGTTTACTGCACTTTACTAAAGTAACATGTTACTTTAAAATATGGTTTAGTTAACAGACGAAGTCATATAATATAAAACATTCTTAAAAAATCTACAGAGAGAAGATAAAGAAAGAATATTAAACATGGCACATGTTATAGCTTTTATTATAGCTTTCTCGTTAACGGACAACTTCGGTTCTTGTTTGAAGATGTTAAAATGTGGTTTTATATTTACATTTACGGACATAAAACCTCCCAATGCATTAAATTTAATTTTTGATCCGCAAACCTCTGCCTCTTTTAACTCCGTCTCACACCACTCTCGCGAGACTCTCAAGAGAGCCGTAGCAACAAGGTCTCGCGAGAAGCGCCGCGATCACAGCAACAAGACAACCAAAATAAAGTGAGCACAACAAACCCGTAGCGCATGATGGCGGCGTCGCTGCTGCGCCGGGACAAGAAATCCACCGCCGCCCATCTGAAGGCAGACCTGAAGCGGAGCGACAACAGCTCGGGGCTGCGGCAGCTTCAGGAGCTGCTGGATAGCGTGCTGAACGCGGAGCGGGGCTCGGACCCGGAGGCGCTGGAGTGGTGTAAATGGCTGCTTGCTGGAGGCGATGGCTTCGACGACTTCTGCCGGACCGTCCGGTCCTACGATAACGCCACCCTCTGCGGACTGGTGTGGACTGCCAACTTCGTGGCGTACCGCTGCCGGACTTGCGGCATCTCGCCGTGCATGTCGTTATGCGCGGAGTGCTTCAATAACGGCGATCACACGGGCCACGATTTTAACATGTTCCGGAGTCAGGCCGGCGGGGCCTGTGACTGCGGGGACGGGAACGTGATGCGAGAGAGCGGGTCAGTAGACACTCACAGACTGACAGGGGCCGTGTCTCAAACCCTCGACAGTGAGCCGAGCACCTGGACAGCGTTTAGGCGCATCACGAGCCAGCCGCAGATTCGGGGCGTCGTAGCGCAGGCGATTAGGCGCAGCGTTCCTGGAGGTCTTATGTGAAACGCTTCGAGTTTCCTATCTAGACATTTAATATTGTTATTGAACACAAGCATTTTGCGAATGTGGCTCTGGACCGCAAAACTAGTCATGAGGGTAAAAAATAAAAGGTTTTAAAAATAAACAAGCTTTCCACTGATGTATGGTTTGTTAGGATAGAACAGTATTTGGCAGATATACAACCACCTGAGGGTGCAAACAAATTAAAATATTGAGAAATCTGCATTTTAAAGTGGCACAAATTGAGTTCGTAGCAATGCCTATTACAAAGCAAAACGTACATTTTTGTTTATTTACATATAAAAGAAAAATCTGTAATTTTTCCCCATGAAATGTATTGTTGGCTGTTGCTACAAATATACCCGTGCTACCTGTTTTGTGGTCCAGTGTCACAAATAATCAGCAGAACTTTAAGGGTCATAGTCTCCGGCCTGATATGATGACTATGTAGACGGCATGGTGTTTTAATGGTGTGACAGTGTAGGTGAATTCAGTTATAAACTTGTAAGATCTGTCCATTGTGTTTTCCAATGTGTTCCAAATCCACATTATTTTTGCCATTTTTGTTCAGCTGCATGTTGTGCATCAAGTATTTTATTTTTTTTTAAATGCCATAGCACCAAACCCAGCAATACGTAATATTTGTGAATTATAACATAGAGACATCCATAGCTAGAAGCTTTTGTGGGTAATATTTTAAAGTTGCTATTACTGTAATTATGATGATGATGATTTATTTTGAAAACACAACAGTCTGGCCTATGATTGTTAACTAAAACTTAACTGAAATAAAAGTAAACAAGATGACTGTTTAGTCAGAGTTGAAGTACTAAAATAATAAAAATGGCCAATAAAATGACTAAAAGTGTAATAATGTAAAACCAAAACAGACAAATGTCAAATCTAATTTACAATATTAACAAAAATATAATGGTGATAAAATAACGCTGATCATAAGATCTGCAGCAGAATTATAACTATAGTCACAACACCTAGCATGCTGACTACCCGTGCATGTATGGTATATATTAAGTCAATTCTGAATATATTATTGGGTTGTAATAATATCAAACCATGTATGCTGTCTACCTAGTCATCACCAGCAGCAGCAGCTCAATTTTTGTTTCCCTTAACCGTGGCTTGTTGATACCACGTTATAGTTTCGTTCTTGTTCAGCATCATCATTAGACATCGCTTTTGGAAACCTTTTATAAGCATGTCCCGCCTGGTATTTGTTTGCATAATATTCTCAAAACTCACCAAGTAAGGACAGCATTGCTGGATATGGGTGTTTCTGAGTCTGCCGTATCTCTGTGCATCTCGTTCTCAAGCTGGTGGCCTGACTACTAAGGGCATCGTATCACTGACGCATCATGTGTGTCCAGCCCCTTGTGCTGATTGGGATATCAAATCATGTATCCATCCTGAATTTTTGGGCATTGTCACAAACCTGTGCTGCTGCCTACCTAGATAAATCAACAGGAAAAAAAGGAAGGCACTGGCCTGTTCTAAATCTGCAACGTATTATAGGTGCGTTTTAGTTCAGCATTATTTTGAGCAGGTTTGAATCTCAAACTAGAAGCAAGGATTCTCAGCGTTTTGGGCAGAACGCCCTCAGACCTAATAGGCTTTGGTTTATTCAAAAGACGTGTTCCAGATCAACGAATAATTAGGTGTCAAAATTGTGGCCAGAATCACCAGCATTTTATATGCTAAAAATGGCGTAGAAATCATTTTTCACCCAGACGTTGCCAGGAAATCTCACGAATAATTGCGCTGATTATCGTTTTGAACATTTTGAAGTGGAACGATTTTAAAAAAGACCCGTAACCGCGAACGATAATCTTTTTAATTATAATTCAAAAAAAGCTAAATGTCGATTTTTATTCTGAATCAACACCGTTCGAATGTTAAGAGTGGCAACTGGCTTGGTTTTGGCACAGCTGTGCGTTGATTGATATATGTATTAACGTGTGTGTGTGTGTGTGTGTGTGTGTGTGTGTGGTGGGGGTGATAGTGTAGAGTGGGCTGTGGCACCTGATCACTGCCTTACAGAGAGTGACACAGTCTGGGTTATTTTTAACCCATCCACAGGGTCAGTGACGGGTCTCTTCCCTTCCTCCTCTCACACCACACGCTGCACAGGGCCTTCTCTTAAGCGTTTATGTCGCGAAACAGACAGATAGACAGATGTGTGGAGTTACACAAACGGGGGCCAGATATGACTACTGTCAGCTGGAGCTCAAACGATCGGCTGTATTTGATCAGTGAAGGGTTTAATTGTCGCAGTGTTTAGCCTCCTTGTCTTTAGTGGAACACCCACATCTCAAAATCCAATCAACAATCGATATGTTGACGCCCTGCATTATTTTTTTTCCTTTTCGTTAAGCCTTTGAGTTCCGATATATTTCGCGAAAGAAGAAACCATCTGCTTTTATTGTGAATTGAATAGCCAGTGTTTTTGTGAGAGAAATACACTACCCATAATTCTGAACTGAGATTGACCAAACAGAGAAGTCTCTGTTACCATGGGAAAAAAAACCGCGAGAAACAAACTCCGCAGCAGCCGCTGACTAACATGAAGCATCGTGATTGGTGTAATCGAAATTTTCTCTCTTACAGGCCACTTAAATATTTCAATGTATAGGAACTTTGCGTTAAAGAGTATTGTTTTTATGCTTTGAATTTAGAACAGATTTGTAGATGCTGTATTTTATATTGTGTCTTTTGCATTGCTTCATGGGATAAACGGAGCATTCCCAATTAAAAAAAAAAAAGTAAAAATAATGAAGCGCAAGCTTTGACCCTGCTCATTTTTGAACTCTTGGTGATAAAAATGAATGGGATAAAAATGCTGTCGTATAATGATATTTCTGGGCACTGATTTACCACAAAAATGTTATTCCTATATATCCTTTATGTTGGTGGATAAACCCGCATGTATAGCTGCATATTCTGTAGTGCATCGACCCGTTGGCCTTTATGAAAACGGACTGTGTTTAATGCAGGCAAGACTGGGGTTTTTTCCAGCGTATGAATTTGTGTTAGAGTGAAAATAGGATTTTTGTACACTATACAGCAAATTCAGCTCCGCTTGCGTGTTCAATCCTAATTCAAGTGCTCTTGTGCGACAGGTTTTGCAGTAGGCATCGGTTAAAAACAGGAGAGAATGTGCCATCCGTCCCTCGGGATCTGCTGCTCATGTCTGAGATGGTGCTGCCGCGGTTTATCATCACTATCATTCAGTACCTGAGAGACGGCTACACTGAGCCAGGTGGGCATCTAATACGTGACAATGCTTTATCCAGTTGTTTTGGGATGTTAATGGTTGGGTTGTTAATGGTTTGTTAAAACAAAAACCTCGCAATTAATCGTTTGACAGAACTCATTTTTAATTTTTAATTTTGGAAAAATGCAATGAATGAGATCATCAGCAATGTGAAAAAAAATTTCTCTGTGCTTTTGAGCGATACGTGTATGGCGTGCACTGTCTGAGGCAGCTAATCGTGCCCGATGGGGGTAACATATGCCGCTTTTTTGTCTCACACACGCATCTTATCATGGGCTGGCAGAGTCGGCTGCTGACAGAGATCTGCAGAAGGTTCTGCAGCAGTTGGAGCCGCACATATCCTTCTTAGAAGAGCTCACCAAGATGGGCGGGGCCATGCGTACCGTTCTCACCAAGATCTTAACCAATCAGCAGACATTTAAAGAACTGAGCATGGGTGAGTATGTGCTGAAAAAGTAACGTTGTTCAAATAGTGTCTTGTTTTTGTTTTTCCAGTCATTTGAGATTCCTTTCCCTTTTGTTTATTGGGGTTGCGTTTATCACATTTTTATTTATTCATTTGACCAATTCCACCCTCTCGCCTTTACAATTGAAAATTCAGTTTTTGTTGGCGTGCTGTTAAAAATCTGCTGTATATATGCCAATGACTTTTCTGATTGGCTGTCTTTTAATTTGAAACAAATACAGATATTTACTGCACAGAAATGTGGAATTGAAATTATGGATCTTGTTAAACTTAGGCTCTTTTGGGAGACGTTCACATCACAGTGTTTGGCAACTTTCTGGCAATTATCTAAATGTGGCCTTGGAGCACAAAACCAGTCCTAAGTTCTATATTTGTGGCAATAACAATACATTGCATCAGTCAAAATGATATATTTTTTTTATGCCAGTAAGTAAAGATCATGTTGTATGAATATATTTTGTACGGAAATATATCAAAACCTAATTTTTGATTAGTAATAATGTGCATGACTAAGAACTTAATTTGGACAAGTTTAAAGGCGGTATTTTTTTTCTATATTTTTTTGTTTTTGTACAAGCTCAGAATCCAGATTTTCAAATAGTTGTATCTCGGCCAAATATTGCTCTACTAGACCATACCTAGTAGATGGAAAACTTATTCATTCACTTTTAATAAAAAGCTGAACAATGATTTGAAAAAATTGCCCCTGCTTTGAGGTCAAGGGTGACAAATGTTTAAAATGACACAGTGTTATGTTATTATAATAACATACAGTCTTAATGTTCTTTATTGGCATCCTGGATTCTGTGATGAACCTTTCCAAAATCCAAATTTTTAACAAAACTTTCCATACAAAACTTTATTTAAGGTGGAACAGGTTGCTTGAGTGTATTAAAATGCTCTCTGCAGAAAAGAATTGGTTGTTTTACTCTTCACTGAGAGGTGGTTTAAAAATGGTTCTTCTGTGGCGTTGCTGCAAAAATCCCCTTGTAGAGTATTTCCTAGATCCTACTTCTCCATTTCTAAACTGTTCTTATTGACTTTTATACATTGATTTATTTTGTTTTTTAGCATAATCAGTTTATATTGTTCCACACCCACAGGTCAAGAGGAGAACGTTTATGCAAAGAGGAACTATGAGAAGTATTTGTCAGCATTGAAGAGTTCGGGTCTGGTGTCGGTGGAGGAGAAAGGAGCAGGAGCCGGGGCAGCAGACGCTTCAGCCGGGGCAGGAGCTCTCAGTTTGCTGGGTAACGCTGAGCTTTATTACTGCTGCGTCAACAGGGAGAGACTCTGGTAATGATATTTTTCTTCATGCTTGTTATTATTTTAGGAGCTACTGCCGCTGCCAGTCTGGAGGACTCTAGCAAAGAGGTAGGCACACAGACTTCTGGGATAGATAAAATGTGACCCAGCAACCAGTCAAAACACAAACGGCAGGGTGTGTCTTCCCTTTGTCATTGTTGAGAACGTAGCCTTCTTTTTTTGGCCGCTGAGCCGATTTGTCAAAGGGAATTGTTTTAGCCGTGCTCATTGTTGAGAAGAGTGGGTCAAATCAAAGCGGTCCACGTCTTTGTTTGACAGGAGGATCAGGATGGGCTGCAGGGCGTGGGCCAGAGGAAGAGAGTCAAGCTCAGTAGCAGTACCAAAGGTAGATCCCGTTACATCGCGTCATTCTTACATTTCGTGAGCGGTTATTCCTCAAATAATGCAGTAACAAAATATCTCCTTTTCCTGTTTTGTTAGATCCATCCATAATGGACACCCTGAAACACAAATGTTTTTTAGAAGAGTTATTGTTTTGGACTATCAAGTATGAATTTCCACAGAAGATGGTCACTTTTTTGCTCAACATGTTGCCAGATCAGGATTACAAGGTATTTTATGCTGTCAAAGTCTTATGTATATGCAGCAGTCATAAGTAGTATGGGTGCATTGAAAAAATCGAAACTTAAGACTTTTGCGGTCCATTATGGCAAATGATCTTTTAATTTGCTAGTAGATCGCGAGTTGTTATTCTTTCTGCTACTTTGGGAGTGTTAGTATCGGACCTTGTACATATGGGTTGTGTTGCACCAGATGTTCATGAGTTCTTACACTGTGCTTTATCTTGTCGCTGCATGTGTTAAGAATGATAGCAGCTAGTGGATGGTAAGCTCGCCATAAAGTAATGTTTAGTTGCATAATATGAAGTTTACTTTCAGTGTTCATGATGGTAAAAAAAAACATAACAGAAAAATTCTACGTAAATGTGGTTCTCTAAAACGGATGTTTTGCATGTGATGGGAACACAAGGGAAAAGCATTAAAATATTTTGTCGTGATCATTATTTATCCAAGTCTTCAAACATTTAACGGTGTGTAAATTGAAATGATTGTCCCTTTACACCACTATTGATGCTCATGCAACCGGTCCATGATTTATAAATAATGTTTTTAGATATATAAATAAATAAAATTTAACCAGAATCTGTAACGGGGACTTCCTTCTCGTGCTCCACAGATCACGTTCACTAAAACATTTGTACAACACTATGCCTTCATCATGAAGACCCTCATGAAGAGTCACGAGTCGGACACCATGTCCAACCGCATCGTTCACATCAGCGTGCAGCTCTTCAGTAACGAGGAGCTGGCGAGACACGTCACAGAGGAGTGCCAGTTACTGGACATCATGGTCACTGTGCTCCTCTACATGATGGAGAGCTGCCTTATCAAGAGCGAACTGCAAGGTAACAGACCAAACAACGGCGTAGGCTGTGTTCCAAATGGCTTTCTACCGTGCTGCAGTGTGTAAACCTTGCACCGTTTGCAAAGTTATTGGGTGAGTGCTTTCTGAATGTCCCGAAATGTCTTCGATCTGTCACAGATGAGGAGAACAATCGTCACGTGGTGGTGAACTGTGGTGAAGCTCTACTGAAGAATAACACCTACTGGCCTTTAGTTAGTGATTTTATTAATATCCTCTCGCACCAAAGTGTGGCCAAGCGCTTCCTAGAGGATCATTCTCTGCTGCTGCTATGGATGAGTTTCGTCTCCTTCTTCCAAGGTCAGTAACTGAGGGGAAACTCGGAAGTTTCTGCAACGCTTGTTTGCTTGAGTCCTATGGATAGCAAAATGGAAATTTTGTGTTTAATTAAACAATGAATTATGAGAGGCTGTGTTTTGTTGTGAAATAGTTCCCAGCTGTCATTATTGTGACCGCACTTAGAATATGGCTCGGCCTTCAATGTCTTTTATGCCAGTGAAAAGCACTCAGGGCTATTAGTTTGAGAAAGGTCATTAAAGCTTGTTAATTAAAATGAAAGCACTGTAGGTTATCTTACAGTTGAAACTAGGTCTCGGTGAGTCAGTGATCGACTCTGATGTTATGGATTTCCTCTCTGTGTCTTCTGCCGTGTTAGGGATGAATCTGAATAAGCGAGAGCTGAATGAGCATGTGGAGTTCGAGTCTCAGACTTATTATGCAGCGTTTGCAGCTGAGCTGGAGGCCTGTGCTCAGCCCATGTGGGGTCTCCTGACACACTGCAAAGTCAAAGTGAGGCTACAGTCATGTCTACATTTTTTTTTTTTTTTTTAAATGCTCTCATTTAGATGCTACGCACACACAGTTCTATTTCAGCATTTAGTACTGTATTGTTTCAAGTTTGTGGAATTCAAAATTGCATTTTGTGTGAACATCTCTTGTTTATTGTCAGGAAACCCAAGAGTACACTAAGACGGTGGTGCGGTACTGTCTGGAAACGCTTCAGATGTGGTTTGATGCCATTGGGTTTGTAGATGAGGTACAGTCTTTTTACATTTCTGCTTTTAGATTGTCTTGATAAACGTGGAATCGGTAAGTAACCCCTCTCTCTCTTTCTCTCCGTCACAGCCTGCCCTCAACCAGCTGACCTTTCATTTACCTCTCCATAGATACTATGCCATGTTCCTCAGCAAGGTGAGCTTGACTCAGCTTTACACGCTCAGAACCTGCAGCAGTGGTGGTCCTGAATCGATCCGTGTTTTAGAACAAATCGGTTGAGTGAATAATTCAACGCCTCACTCATAAAGACAGTCACTTGTTAAACTGTGCAGGAGTCATTAAAAAAAAATCAGTGGCGGTTAATCAATGATGTATTGATCTTTTACTCTCAGGGAAGAGCTGCTTAAGAGTCGGATTTTAAATAGGGTCCAGAAGTTCGTCCTGTTTGATGCCTTTTTTTGATGATTGTAAACTGTTTTGCAGGGAGTGAAGTGTCAAGGTCTAGATTTAGACAGTTTGCTTCCTGATCAGGAGATGCTTATGAAGATCATGGTTCACCCTCTTCAAATACAGGTAATACATAATGAAGGTGAGATTAAGAATAAAACTGTGTAAAAATGAGCATCTGATTGTGTGTAATTAATCAGTAGCTTGCTTGTCAGCGTTCATTCACCCTCGCGTCAAGATCAGACATATTCTTATGGTTGTCAGTTTACCAGTGCTGTCCATATTACAAATATCTCAAAATGTACTAAATGTCTTTATGGAACTTGATCTTTACTTAATATCCGAATGATTTCTGCCACAAAAAAGAAGAACTCTGCAGAAAATGTGAAACGCGAAAAGGTATTTTTAGATGAAGAAAGAAAATCCAATGAATTATAACTCCCCAGAGATATGAGTTCTATTTATGCTGTAACAGAGTTCTTTTGATTTGGATCTAGGTGCTAAAATGTTCCAGCCATACGCGAGGCTTGTGTTGTGTAATGCTCCAGCCGTTTGGCATAAATCTTCACTGATGCCTCATGTTTCGCTTCTGGCATGTGACTTGATGTCATGTGACAGTGTTATGGAGCTAATGCCACAGTGTATGAGAAGTAGACAGGACCCGTGTGCTGATCCGTGTGTGTTTCTGCAGGCTAGTCTGTCTGAGATCCATAGTAACATGTGGGTGAGAAATGGGCTGCAGATTAAAGGTCAGGCCATGACGTATGTCCAGTCTCACTTCTGTAACTCCATGATTGACCCAGACATCTACCTCCTGCAGGTAAGCTGTTGACACTCACTCGCTCACCCAACACTACTGCGCTGAAATAGTTGTTCATCCGGGGAAATCCAGAAACCTTGGTCACATCCAGAAACCTTGGTTTTATAGAACAATTTCAAAGATCTGTGTGTCACTTACAGCACCAAAACTGAGGTCTTTTTTCATTTTTTTTAGACCGTATTTCTTTATATTTCCATTTTCATGGCTTAAGAAAAAAGTTGGAATATTTCTTACATTAATCTTTCTTGCTTTCATTTTCATAATTAAATCATTCATTAAAGGTTAAGGCAGTCGTTATGGTTTTTCTAAACATTACTGGCTAATTGAAGTGATTGATGTTTCCTGAATGATGTTTAAAGGAATAATTCACCCAGAAAAACGAAAAACACTTGGTAACACTTTTTTATTTTATAATGCATTATAAGGGTATTCTTAAGGCATTATACTGACTGCATAATGCATTATAAAAAAACTTTACAATGTGTTATATCATCTCATGAATAATTAGAAAAACAGTTATAATACATGTACCTATTTGTGATTATAACCTTTGAGTATGATTATTTATAACACACAATGAACACCAAAAAAAATCTACTTAATGTCAAGATGTGATATAGTTCATTATAATTTTAGACCTGCACAGTACCTTACAACATCTTGTGATTGGTTAGGTGCTGAGTGTTATTTGAGTGTTTCCTGTGAGGCTAATATTGAGACTAATGTGAGCTAAATATTACTTTCAATTGAAAAAAATGCATTGTTTATTATATAAACCTAAGTGTATTAGTAGAAAGCTAAGTATCCTATACTCTGTATGTCTGTTGAGAAAGAGTTTAAATGCATAAGTAAAATGGCAAGATATGAGACTTATGATGCATTATAACTAAAAATAATCCATTGTAACTTAAGTGGATGGATGGTGTTCATCGTGTTACAAAAGATCATACTGTTACCACAAATAAGTAAATATTATACCACAACTTAAAACTGTCCTTATAAATGTTCATGAGTTGATACAACATGTAACTACTAAAATGTGGGTGAACTATTCCTTTAACGGCTGCCACTTTAAACCGTATTTAGATTTCGGTCTGTTTTTGTTCTTCAGGTGTGTGCATCTAGACTGGATCCAGATTACTTCATTTCGTCCGTGTTTGAGAGGTGCGAGAACGTTTCTCTCTCGGTTTGCGTGTTCTCACTGGTGGATGGCTCCTGAAAGCTCTGTGTTTGCCTCAGGTTCAAGGTGGTGGATTTGCTGACGATGGCGTCTCAGCATCAGAACGCAGTGCTGGACTCGGAGCAGGAGAGACCCATGCTGGAGGGAGCGCTGACCTTCCTGGTCATTCTGTGCAGTCTCAGGATACACCTAGGTGCGCGTCTTCAGACATGACATCACGGAATAAAATATCACTTCTGATCAGTGAATCATAGTTGCATTCACACACAGTGTGGTTATAAAGAAGAGAGATTAAACTCAATGGGACTCACACCTGCGTTCTGAAAGCGCGTTCTTACTGAATTAAAAGAAACGGAGATGGAGGTATTGACTCGCGTCTTTCTCTCTTTGTGTGTCATTGCAGGAATGTCTGACGATGAGATTTTGAGAGCGGAGATGGTGTCGCAGTTGTGTATGAATGATCGTACCCACAGTTCCCTGCTAGATCTTGTATCCTTTCACCAGAAAAAAAACACTGTTCGATAAGTATTCCCTGCTTTGTGCTTTTGCAAGCGTTAGTACATCTTGTCAAGTTGTGCACGGGTTTTGTATCATGAGATTCAAATGATCTTTTTGTTTTCTTTGAAAAAAGTGAAATTCTTTAACCCATTCCAAAAAGAGGCACTTTAATTCTACAATTTCGATATAACTGTTCGTGTATGTGGGTCAAAGACGGCCACGTCAAAAGAAATATATTATTATGAATTTTATGTCCATAGAAAGCACATTAAATGTAATTAGTGTCTACTTTTACGTTTTTTGAGAATAAAATGTATACATTTGGTTGAAATAATGTTACGTTTTCGTTCAGTGTAACAATATTCTGTTTTTTTATCTATATCAATATTTATGTATAAATGTAAATAAAATGCTGACTTCTACATGTTAAAATGTATTAAAATAAAAATATGGGAACATTAAATTTTATTGGTTTGAAACTAGTTCAAAAAATCTTCCATATAATTAATAAATAAATGCTTTAAATATGCCCGGCAGAATTGTTACACTGAATGACATTTTAGTAGATTTCTTCTGTAAATTGGGGAAAAGATCAGGAAAAACTAAATTGTAATTAAATTAAACAAAACATTTTGGGAACAATTTAAAGCAGTTTTACACTTACTGTTTTTTTTTTTTGCTTAAACCCTGCTTAAGATCCGAAATATGTGCTGTTGTTGATTTTCACATGTGAAAGTGGCGTTTTATAAATTAAAACAAAAAGTGTTTTCTAAATGGCGGGGGACGGTGGATGACCACATCCACGCGGGCCTTACTTAAACTGTTTAATATTAATCGCATTGCAGAGAATAATCTCTGTTTGAGCTTAAATCAAATATTTTGATCACGTCGGTTGTAGTCTGATGCTCGTCCTTGACTGTAGCTGTAGATCCCAGAGAACCCGAACCCTAAGAGCGGTGTGGTGCCGGGCAGCTGTAGTTTTGAGGAGATGCTGTCTGCTGTAGCTGATTTTAAAGCCCCGGTGTTTGAGCCTGGAGGGTCCATGCAGCAGGGCATGTACACGCCTAAAGGTGACCCCACACAAACCTCCGAGTACCTGCGGATGGCAGCGAGACTTCTCTGCTTTAGGGCCGAAGCCTCTGCTCCTCTAGCAGTGGTTGCCTTTGCTTTTGTTAATTGTTTCAGAACCTGACCAAACAGATTTCTGTACTTCTTAAAATTCAGTTCTAATTATGTATTTAAGATAAAAAAAATTCTGCAAAGTATGCATTCATTTGATCAAAATTAATAAAATGATTACAATTTCAATTAACATTTTATTACAGTATTATATATTTTAAAATGTAATTTATTCCTGCGATGTCAAAAATATAGCAGTTTTTTTTTTTCCCCAATATCACACATTTTATGTATTTTACAGGCTGCTCACGGACTAATGACAGGATATTTCATGGTTGATCTGTTCATTCAAAAATGTGATGAAGAATTATAGTGTTAGAGTTTATACTTGTTCTGCTCATCTTTTTAAAACTTTTTTTAAAGTGTGCTTATGGCTGTAATGGTCATTAAGTTCATTGCTCAGCTCTTGCCACATGGTGGCACACTGAGGCTGTTTCAAAACTGTTTGTGTGTGTGTGTGTGTGTGTGTGTGTGTTTTCCAGCGGAAGTCTGGGAGAAAGAGTTTGACCCCATAATGGTGATCCTGCGCACGGTGTACCGCAGAGACGTGCAGTCGGCCATGGATCGATACGCAGCATTGTGAGTCTCTGAACTCCTCCAGACCTCCTCATTTTAACGTTCGCTTTATCATTTAAACGCCATGCGCCGTCAGTTTCAATTCTTTTTTTCACAAATCGAGATTCTTAAGGTGTAGTTTATGAATGCATGCAAATGGTGTGGTTTATACAACATGTATGCGAATTTATTTATTAATTTTTTCCCTGCGAGTAGGTAAATGGACTATCGTTGGCAGTTGCAAAGGCAGAAATGAGAGCCTTTGACTAGTTTAATATAGTAATGCTGGTTAAAAAACCAAAAAGCATCGAGTCTGAGGTGGAAGCTCTCATTGATCATCCTGAAACCAAACCGAGAAAAAGAAAAAACTCCCCCGTGGAGCCGCAAATTGCTCGATTTTGTGTGCTGTTGACCTTGTGTTTGAGGGTCGCTCTGTGATAGAGGGAATTATCTTCAGGGTCACTACTTTTCTTGTTTTGAGGAAGGCGTTCGTGGAGGAACTTACACCTGAAATGGGTTTTCCCGATTAGTCATGTCACGGAGAATCAATACATCACACCTCCAATGCGGATTCCCTTTCCAACCACAGCCTTTTTTCTTCTTTTTTTTGATGGATAAAATAAGAAAAAAGGTACCGGTACTGCTAAAAATGTATAAGGTATCCAACCCTAATACTAACTACTCATTTGTACTCTTGTATAAACCCCTGGTGACCAATAGCATGCATGGCCTTAAAGAAATAGAAGTTATTTTTTCGGTCATCTTGACATTAAAAGCGTATTCTGGTCTCTGTAAATTCAGCGGCCTGGTTAAATGATAGTTCTGCAATAGCTGCAAGATCAACGTGAAATCCGTAAAGTGTCGGAAAGAGAGACGTCATGTACTATAAGTGGTTTTCAGCGGGACGTGCTGTATGTGACATTGGCCGTGTCGGTTTGTGAATATGTTTCGGTTGTGCTCGTGTCCGGCCGCTGGATGATGGATTACCTGTCAAGAGGACTAAATATTGTATATCCCTTGTTCATTTCAATGCTAATGGGGTCTGTGGTGTCTTTTAAAGCAGGGCAGCTGTGTTCAAGTCTGATCAGTTTTTCTCAAGCATACGTTTTTGTTTGCGGTTGTTGTGTGTTTGCATTTTATCAGATGCATTCGTGGCTTCTGTGGCTGTACCTCCGTTATATCAGATGTGCATTGTAACGTGATTTAAACTCCAGTTTGGTTTCAAAACCCAAATTCCCAGTGTTTGTAATTTACTGGCCACCCTTTTCCATATGTGACCCCAAAACAGGTTTTAAGTCACTGGGGGTGTATGTGTAAAAAAAAAATACATTGTATAGGTAAAAATGATTGGTTTTATGCCAAAAATCATAGGATGTTATGTAAAGATCAGGTTGAATGCACCATGAATACATTTTGTAATTTATATATGTGTGTGTGTGTGTGTGTGTGTGTATATATATATATATATATATATATATTATAAAAAAATTAATGAAATAAACATTTTTTTGGACAACTTGAAAGGCTGTTTTCACAATACTTTCTCTTTTTTTTTTTTTTTTTTTCAACCTCAGATTCCAGATTTTCAAATAGTTGCATCTCAGATTTTGAAACATTGGCACTTATGGCTGGTTTTGTGGTCCAGAGTCACAAATAATGGAATGTGAATGCAGATTTGGCTTTTTTTATATTAGTATGGTAACTATGCTAAAGCCATTTGGGTTGTTTATTAATCATCTAATAAGCACTTTTTGTCTTTTGTAGTTTGAAACAGTCTGGCGTTCATACGGGGAACCCCTGGCCGCCCTATAAGGAGAGGACCCCTCTGCACCCCTGCTATAAAGGACTGGTGCGCCTTCTGCACTGCAAAACCCTACATATTGTCATCTTTACATTGCTTTACAAGGTGAGATTTATCATAGAATAAAACATGCTTTTTATTTAGCATTTCAGTTGTAGATGTCTGGTCATCTAGTAGAAGTCAATGTCTTTTCACCTCTGTTAACTGTTTTTATGTTTGCGTTTCAGATCTGGATGGATCATCAGAACATGTCTGAACATGTGTTGTGTATGGTGCTATACCTGATAGAACTTGGACTTGATAATCAGATCCAGGATGACAAAGTGGAAGAAGTAATTTATTATTAATTAAATTTTTTAAATTTAAATATTTAGCTGCTGCTAAATAGTTTTGACAATTTTTGATGTACAGATTGCAGCTCATTATGATATTATTTTATAGCAGTGTTGATATGCAGTATAGTCAGCTGGGACCGCATTAGCCGGGTAATCAACCAATAGTTTTTAAGATAGATACTGGATGAAAACAGACAGGGCTTAGACTAAGCCAGGATTAGGCCATAGGTCAGTTAGGACAGTCATTTTTATGAACATGTCTTTTTCTTTTTTAAAGCTTAAGCTTTAGCTAAATCGGGGGCAATAGTTCTACATTATTTAAAAACAGTAAAAAAAAAAAAACAAACATGAATAAATATGCTTTATTTGCTTCTACACCTGACACCTGATGATTCAAAACAACAAAAATATAAAGATTAGCATTTTTGCTCTTCCAGCAGACAATTATCGGTGCCGATTAATCGGTCGATCTCTATTACAAACAGTTGCCTACAATCAAGTACAGCAGAATAATTTTTTATAGAAAAAAATGACTGAAAATTACCCAATTTATCCAGCTTCAAAGTCTGTGTAGAGTCGATATTAAATGTGTGTTCTGAGTTTGTCACGCCGCTGAAAAATGCGAATGCTAAAATTTGAACGCAAAAAAATGATTAGCAAATAAACTAAGGTATCAAAATCTTGATTGAACAGATGGACCGCTGATGCTAATGCGCTCCAGTTATTAAGTGCGTGTTAGACCTGAAGCAGCACTGCTCAGAACGATCGATGTCTGACATCAAAGTACCGCGAGAGCGATTCGAAGCATAATGAGCATCTGCTCTCTATAGCTCTTACTGTACTGATGTCTGCTTCAAGTCTAACGCAGCTTTTATAGTTTGCTGGAGGGCTAGTGCTCGCCGGCTCCAACGAGCTTTGATTTTGACCTGCCCAAAATATCCAGATCACGAAAAATAGTGAAAAACCGATTAACGGTGTCACTCCACCATTAAGTTATTATATAGTTCCCAATCTTTGTAACGTGTTTAAGCAAAGCATTTCTAAAACGTATAATGCGTTTACGAAGAATTCTTAGCATTGACTTTATACTGACTTGGTTGCAGTTTCCGTGGAAACGAAGCATCGTCGCAACACGCTCAAATCAAACCAACACACCGTAATTACTCCATTGGCGCTTAACTTATTAAATCTGTGCTGGTCCAGAACCGAACAGCTTCTGACTTGATCATTTGTGGCAGCTGAAAGCACAAGCTTAAGATAAGGACTCCAGGCTGTTGTTGTTGTTTTGTCTGTCTTGCTGATATGTCTGTCTTTTCTCCTCGCTCTGTCGTAGGAGCCCTCTATCGAGGAACACTGCCATGACAGCTGGTTCCCGGGCACCAGTCTGCTGTCTAACCTCCATCACGTCATCAACTTTGTGCGGGTTCGAGTGCCAGAGACGGCACCTGAGGTGGAGAGGAAGAGGGAGAGGGAGAGAGAGCGAGAAACTCCACCCAGCACCAGCTCTGAGAGCAGCACCTTCGGACAGGTGAGCCAGACACCCTCTGGTCTGAAGGGTCACCCATCTCTGCGTGCTTTTGAGTTTAGTATTTGACTTCACTCTCATTTTACAGAGCTCCAGAAGACTGACGGGAAATTGGAGAGAGGTAGAAGGATTTAGGAAAGATTTTAAAGTGGTGTGAAATGATTTCTGAAGTTCAGTTTTGGATAAGCAATGGTTTAAATTAGGAAGACTGCACTCGTTTTGTTTGGTAGACATGATTTTCAAATATATTTATAGACCAGTCGCTCCTTTCTTGTCATTTATTATTTCCAATAATTCTGCTGACACAAGTTAGTGGGTCTGTGACAAATAAGCTTGTCTGAGGTTATGAAAACGTTGATGTGCAAAGATTTTAGAAATGCAGTGTAAGTTGTGTTTGCAATAAACTTTGGATAATTAAAAATATCAAGTGATGTAAACAATAATTTTAATGCACGACTGTGAACATCTGATGGATGATGTTTTAAAACTTTTATAAACTCATCTTTCAATTGATTACCCAGAAAAAAAATTCATTTGATTACCCTTTTTTTTTTAGTAATGTATAATACAGTTGTCAGGATCAAATGCTTGAAATTAATTTTTTTGAAACATGACTGCTTCGCTGCTTTAAAAAAAAAGTTTTGCCAAGTAACTAGGAACACTACTTTTCAAAAGTTTGGGATAAGTACTGCATTTATTTGATCCAAAGTACAGGGGGAAAAAAGCTAAATAATATTACAATTTATGAATAACATTTCTATTTTAATATGCATTAAGATCCAATTTATTAATGTGGTAGCAAAGCAGAATTCTCATTTGTCTTGTGTAGATTTGATCTGACAATTAAACATTGCGTTCGTCATTTAAAAAGATTTCTTCGGTTCTTTTGAAGATCCAGATCCAGACACACAAAATAAATATAATGCCATTTGACCCAATTAAAAATAAATGCACAGGAAATAGAGCACTGGTCGTAATGTGCCTTGAGGTACCTTTAGTTTTCTTTGTGTGTGAATTATTATTATTATTATTATTATTATTATTTCTGCGTTGTTTTCTCCTGCCTGGTTTGTTTGACGTGTTCACAGAATGTTCTAGCTTGAGATGAGAGGAAGTTCTCTTTAACTGCATGCGTTTTAAGTGATGTATAGTGAAATAATGAGTCTTGAGCTCAGTGGTCAGCGGTTAAATATTCATCCACTTCAGTGAGACCAGCATGCAAATTGAACACACTATGGACGCCTGACACGGTCCATAAGGGTTAGTACACACAGGAATTGTCCTTTAACGTCGATTCCAGGATATGTTCTGCCGAACGTCAATCAGAAATGAATACAATTAAAGCAGGTCTGTTTTTATGACCGGTGTCAGGTCTACCTTTGAGCTTCACCTTTGTGTATTTCACTTTCTGTGATCGTTTATCCTGTCTTTCTGTTTCCCTCGTTGGGCAGCAAATGTCACGTGTCTAATATATTTTCCTAAATTGTTCCTCTGGGGCTGGTTGATGGTTCAGAAAGCCAAATCCAAATTTCAGGTCATGAATTTGCCTTATGGGACTTCAGCAAACACTCAGCTTTATTGTTAAAATACCGTTCAAGAGTTATACAGTATAAATGATGATAAAACATGCTAATGCACCCTAGCTATCCACAATCTGTCTGTATTATATATTTTATAAAAGCGCTAGTCCCTTTAATGCCCCTATTATGGGTAATGTAAAGTAATATTGGTTTTGGAAGTCCCTAACAACAGGCTGACATGCATGCAAGATCAAAAACACTTTTTTGTCTTCTAATATGCATTTATTTTTACCTTTATTTGCTCAATGACTCCCAAATATTGAGCATTTTTCCAAACCCCTTCTTTGCGATTGGTCTCATTTTCCACTCGTCATGCCCGTAAGGCCTGAGATAAAGCAGTGTTTGTGAGCACGGTGCTGTTTGTATAGCTTTATCGCTCCAAAAGCAGCACCTAGTGGTGAAGATTGAATTTTAACAATAGCATGTAAAGTTCTTGCTGTGAGTGACCATGGCCAAACTAATTTCTTCTACGCAAGCATGGGTGTTATACGTCTAGTTTCATTCTGCCTAGTCATTTTCTGTCTGTGGTTTTCTCCTCAGAACCTGCGCGAGGCTCAGGTGTTCAGTCTTGTGGCGGAGCGCAGAAGAAAGTTCCAGGAGATCATAAACCGCAGTAACCACGAGGCCAGTCAGGCAGTGCGGCCCAAGTCCTCGTCCTCTCGCTGGCTGCCGCCCGGCTCGCCTCCGCAGCTGGTGACCGAGATCCTGGAGATCCGCGAGAGCATGCTGTCTCTGCTGGTCAAGCTGCACCAGAAACTGTCCGCCAAGCAGAACTCTCTGTCTCTGAGCTCGTTGGCCGAGGTGGATCCGGCTCATCACTCGCACGGAGATGGGTTAACGGCCATCGAACGGATCCTGGCCAAAGCTGCCGCCCGTAGTCGGCACAGCAAGAGGTGCCTACAGGAAATCTGTGGGAAAGTCTGTCCTCCCATACCGCCCAAGAAGAACAGTCCCGGAGATAAGAAGAGCATGGACAAGGAAGAGAGGTGTGTGTGCTCCCCGTTTAATTTCCACCCAAAATTGAACCTTTACTCAAAATAATTACGCATGCTTTTTATCCACCAGCTATAGCATGCACCTCTTTGAGGTTACCATAGAGCAGTATTAGACGACACCGCTCATTTGTTTGTCCCTGACATTGTCAGCTGGAAACTCTTGAAGCGTGTCATTACTGTCTGTATTAGTTTATGCCCCTCTATAAAGTGTCTGTTCCTCCCTTCCAAATCACAAAGAAGACAGATTGACAATGACGCAATGCTCTCATTTAAGGCCCCGATATACTTCAAACTAACTTTTTTCGCTCTTCATTTGAGGACAAAAAGAAGTTCGAAAAAGCTCGAGCAACAGTATACGTTTTTTCTGAACATTCAGACACCCCCGTGCTGTTGGAGGTGGGGTGTAGATTCATGTAAAATAAAAAGAAGCACAGCAGTATGGTGTAATATTTGCTTGCTGCCTTTCCTTTCATTCTTTTCATGGCTTTGGAAAACTTTCATCTGATGCTTCAGACCAATGGTCCCCCAAAAGTTGGCTTTGATGAGCCGATCTGAAATGCCTAAACGATCTTGGCGTAATTTTGGTTCCTTGATTTAGTTTGAAGTCTATTCGGGGCCTTTAATCAAGGTTTTTAACCAGGTTTTAATCTATGCTGTCAAACAATATGAGCATAAGTGCACTTTTTTTCTGAGGTAAAGAATTATACAAGCTTTTCTTCAATGACCAAAGGTTTTCTGTAGGGGTGACAGGTGTATTTATTTTGGGTCCATCAAACATGGTTTTGTGGTCCAAGGTCACAAAAGAGATTTGAGTCTGATTTGATTTTAGTTTGCTTACAATGTAGAATACACTTAAGTAGATATTATTTTGCAAATTTACATTTTAGACATCAATATTGGCACAAACTTGCATCAGGACATCCTTTTTTTTCACTGTTTATAGAAGTGTTTGACCACCAGCTTTATAAAATGTATTTGATCATTTATTAGGGCTGTCGTATTATTTAAGTTTTCAGTCTAATTAATTGCACGATGTGTTGACATTAAATCCAATTAACTGTTGATAAATCACAGCAATTTGGGATGGAAAAACCCTAGAAAGTTGCATGCTAAATTAGTTTTGAATAGCCGTAATGAGAAGTATCTTTAGAAAGAAATGTTTCGCTTCAGCATGTAATTTTTATGCCCATAACAGTTTTCAGAAGCTGCATCTGAAGTTGCATTTTTAAAAAAAAAGACAAAAAAAAAGGTGGCACGAATGCTTTTAAATTGCATAAATAATGCTATGAGATTGATGGATTGGGTTTGTTTGTGAACCCTTTCCATCACATTTGCAATCGTGAAATAACAAGAAATGAAAATTACTATTTACCATCCAGAATTTCGTTTGGTCCATCCCTTACTAATAAGCCTTTTCACTGGACTTAATGATTGACTCAGAGCGAATATATGCATGTTTTTTTGTTTTTTTTAATCCTATGATCAAATACAGTCATTGAATGTAGTCAGATTATCATCGCACATCAACATTTCAAAACCATTTGGTTATAACCCGTCATTCATAGCCTTTGAAAATGGACATTTCGTAATTAACAGTTCATAATGACGCGAATCATTTGTGTTTTGACATGTGCAGGCGTCAAAGGGCCAGGGAGAGACAGCAGAAGCTGCTGGCGGAGTTTGCCTCCAGGCAGAAGAGCTTCATGGAGACTGCCATGGATGTTGGTGAGCTTGAACGCGAGCTGGAGCTGTTTGCCGACCTTTATTAAACGCGTCTGATGAGCGTCTCCAGCGGTTAATTAGCAGATGATCAGTTTCATGTTTATTTTGATTTTCCTTCTGACGCGTGTCTGAACCGAAGACACGGCATACATTTTTAATCGGTGCGTTTTTAACTCCGTTTCCACCTTATCTTGGAGTCTGTCTGCGGCCGTTGTTCTGTATGTATCTGGGATGTGCAAAACCCAACTCGTACGTGGGGGGGCATTTAAATGAGATTTCTTTTTGCATTGAAGGAATATAATTGACTGCATTATGCATATTGACTAGTGATGCATTATGATACTGGTTTGATGTTTCAATATAAGGAATATTGTTGCTTCATGTATGAGCAGTTGTCGAAAAGCACATCTCTATTTAGTTTAGTGTAGTGTTATTAACTATTTACAGTCCATTGCTACAGTTTTGCACATAGCCATCAAGGACTTCTAAGTTTACCACGTCCTCTAAAATGAGGCTGTGGGCTGTAATCTTATTCTGTGAAGGAAGGTGACTCCCATTTTGCCCTTCACACTCCCTCAGGTCTTTTTAACACAGCCTTGTGTGTGTGTGTGTGTGTGTGTGTGTGTGTGTGATTCTCAGGGGCCATACTGTTGTGCTTGAGGGCACTTCTGCTGTGTTCCGGTCCCCGAGTCAAAAGAGAATACAGTGGTGCTGTGTTTAAGACATGAGTGATGAAGGTTTAATATAAGTCTTGCTATAATGTCTAGGTGCAGCCAACATCATATGAAAAATGTACTGCATATGGGATGTTTTACAAAAATCTCTTTCTAGATAGTAGCTACTAATGTGGTCCTTGGATTATGACCTGAGGAACTAGGAACGATAATACTGGTATCATTGGGTTTTTTTAGCTTTTAAATACTTTCACTTTCAAATTAGCTGCGAATTAAATAACTAAACACCTAGGAAATAGAAATAAACAAGAAACATAAGTTTATTGGCAAAATAAGTATCTTGCACGACATAAACCTTCATGTCAAATAAAACAAATAAAAAGTTTAGGTAAAGTAAGAAACGGCAAACAATGTGGAACCAATGAAATAAGAGACAAATTTAAGTCACCTTAGATAAATTGCAATACATAGTTTCGGACAATGACGTGATCACATATAGTCCAAATCATTAAAAACAAACATTGTTACTCTTCAGCTGATCGGTAACATTTTCATGCATTTTTAAAATAAAATAATAAAAGCATGATGATGATGATGATGATGATAACAGTTCTACTAATACATTTATTAAAAAAACTTATACATAGTGTTCCAATTGGGGTCTGTAATATTTTCTAACGTTTTTAAAGAAAATATAATATTATTTAATTGTAATTGATTTTTTTTTTTTTTTTTATTAAAAACTAGACAAAGCACAATTTGCCTATTTAAGTTATGCAAATGTGAAAACATTTAAAAATATATATATATATTGGGAACATGCAAAAAACCATTTTCTTTTCGGTGCATCCCCACAATGAACCATGTTATTTACGCTTATCGCAGTTAATTGGATGACAGGAGCATTGGAAGTAATGCTTTTTTTGAAGTTTTGTTCAGACATCAAAAACATAACTTCACTTCCCACTGAGTATTTTCGCGTCACGCGTCCTTTTGAATAAGGGCGATATCTGATCTGTTTATAAAAACAAGATTTGTCTTGTTTACCAGAAGTCAACAGCAAATGCTAAAGCGACGTTGAGATCTGGCTGAAATATGAGCTTCAGACGCCCCGTGGCTGATGCCCTCGCTGACATTGAGCGGTGTCTGTATTATAGATGTGCACGCGTGCCCGCGATTGTCAGAATAAAACATTCTCTTGATCTCTGATGTACAGGCTCCATTTGTTTTCCAGATTTGAATCAAAGGTCACTTTGGACATGAATATTAGCGCCGGAATTCTAATGAGATAAATTGGGCCGGCGTTTCGAGCATCTGTGCATGTGGTAATGAATCTGAAAACGGCGAAAGGTGCTTACAGAGGGGTATGAGATTTACTGAGCTTGACTTTGAAGCTTAATTCAAACAAAAGCTACAAAATATTGTGTTTTTATGAATCCAGCTTCTGAGGGGGAGCACACAAGCATTCAACGATATTTATTTTATTTATAATTCTATATTTGTTACTGAAACTAATAATTTGACGTGTATTCAGCTGCACTTTTGCTGAAATGAATCTCTCTTTTTTTTATTTTTGAGTTGGTTTAATAATGCATAGGATAATAACTCAACGTCCCAGATCACACATTACTTTTTAATGCTATGAAAATGTCTCCTGTGTTAATTAAGCTATATTTGCTGCTTAATGGCTGCCTTAATTACTTTATTTGTTGGTAATCTAGCGGATCGCTTCATTATGCTTGTTCATTGTGTAAGATGTTGACTAGAAGACATCAGGTTTGCGGTTCAAACCCGCGTGATGAACACTTCTGGATAAAAACTGGTAGAAAATAATGGTTGGAATCAACAAAACGTAGTTTGACCATCATGATGTTTGAGAGTTTGATCTGTTTTACTTTGTATAAATGCCATTGTCTGTATATGAGGACTAGTTGTTACTGCTTTTGGTATTGTATATAGTGTTTTTTTTGAGTTGGGACAGGTGTGTTAGAGGGCAGGTCGCCTCAGGCAAACACTCTGACATTAACTTTTCATTTCCCCGAGCACTTCTCTATCTCTGTCTGAGCACCTAAAGCTATAAATCAATCCCGGTGACACACGGTGACATTTACAAAGCCTCTATTTGCTCTGAAATTGAACATGTTCTTTAACATTTAGGAGTGATTTAGAAAAGGTAATTAATCCACGTGAATATGTCATTCGGGAATAGCGCGTATCAACTGTGTTTGTGATTGGATATGCTACTTTTAAAGCCATGGAAAATACCGCTGTGCTTTTTTTAAATTATAAGTAACTATATAGGTGTGATATAACAAAGTATTTTTTGGAAGTATCTTTACACCACTTGAGTTTGTGTATTTCTATCATTGTTTTTATCTATATACAAGTAGATGTTGTATAGCCATATGATGTAAACTTAAAGTTTTAGGCACATGAACGGTTTTGGGGTACTTTAGATACTGACCTTCACAGATAGCAGAATATTCTGCTCATTTCACGCATGCCGTAGAAAAACAGGGTTCACACTACATTAGCTCTGTTGTTACTGCTTTCCATGCATGACCGCCTGAAACCTCCATTAGCTGTTTGTTAATTTAACCAGGAGAGGGCAAAAAAGGAATTCAGATCCACATTAAATAACTAATTAAGTTTTGCCAATCTGCTGCCCTCATAATTCATGTTTATTTATTGGATTTTTACACCCGTGTTCTCGTAGTCTCATGCTTGGCTTCTCTCTCTGCTTTGTTTTTGTGGAAAACTCCAAACCCTTACATAAAAATGGTATTGCATGGTAATGAATGACAACCATATTTGCGTATAAAGGTGCTCTATCTGTAGAATTTCATGGTGCTTTTTTTTTGCTTTGGTGCTTTAAACTGTGCTGGACTCTCTGAAGATCAGATGAGCAATCAGTATCTACACAACCGCAACCGAATGTTATTGATTACCTACGGAAAGCATCCCAGATAGTCTCATGTCTCAGATCCAAATTGATATTTATCTTTGCCTTTAATATCCAGCGAGCCGTCTTGATGTCTACTGATTTGTTTTTCAACACTTTTTATTATTGAATGATTTGTGTATTTGTGGGCAGCTCTGAGAAGCTCTTGTGATCTTCCAGTCTAAGGTTTGCTCTATATACAGTAATTCTTGTTTGTCATCTGACTGTTTGATTTTGTGTTTAATAGAGTCACCTGAAACGGATGCAGTGATGGACATGGGCTCGGCAGAACCTCTAGACTCAGAGGTTCTGTATGATTGTGTGATCTGTGGTCAGAGCGGCCCATCTACTGAAGACAGACCCACAGGATTGGTGGTACTGCTGCAGGCTTCATCAGGTATCGCACATCTTTTTAGTAAATATAAACAAACCTATGTCTATTTCAGCAGTGGACAATAGCGTCTTGTAGTGTCTTAAGTTCCAAACGTAAGAGAACAACTGAATCCCTTCACAAAGGGTCCTTATGGTAGTCTGTTGCGATGGTCACCTTATAGAAGTGATTTCCATTTGAGATCATGTGATCGTCAGTGATCTTTGCAATGCATTTTAAAGCAAAGTTGAGGTCGATTTCTTAAAATATTTGAAATACATAAACATTTTGTCAGCGATATAACTAGAATTTTAGATTGTAGTGTTTAAGCAAGTTTAATTTGAGAGAGTTTAATATTAAATAAGGCCCATTTAGACAATATTTTAATAAAACGATGATGAAAAGAACAAATATTTGATAAAGCACTGTGCTTCTGTACGACAGCCTTCTATAGTGTAATTTAGGGTAGACTTTCAGTGAGGTTTTAAGCCACGGCATGTCATAGATCTTGCACTTAGTATCTGTAAGTAGCATATATATCTCTAAGTATTCAAAGTAAGCATTAATTTAGTATGTTCTCTTTATTCCTAAATGAGAAGATCCCGTTTTGTGTTTAAGTAAACATGTCCAAACTTTATATTCTTTAATGCACTGTATAGACGATGCAGCAATGCACAATGCCTTGTATAGCCTTACTTGGGACTTTAGTCTGCGTGTCTATGATTGGAAATTGTTGTATTGCATTATTTGGCCTGGTGGGACCATTTGCAGATTGAACATGAGAGGTCCAAGGATTGAGCCCTGAGGGACTCTGAATGTTATAGAGGTCCAGTCAGGTTCATGGTTGCCTGTGTTGCCAAACTAGCTATTGCTTTCTAAATGTTTTCCAAGCAGACACCGCATTTAAAGTCATGATGCATAGGTCACTAGAGAGAAGTCTGCTATTTGTATCAGGAGGTCTAGTTGGACATTTGAAAGAAACAATTTGAACAAGTTCCTCCAAAACAATGAAAGTTGTGATTTGATTTTCTTGTCCCAAACCAAAACTGCGTATTGTGCGTATTTTAATCCATTCATTATTGCTATTTCAAGTCACAAGCGATATGACAGATGTAGCATTACAGCTGTCCATCTGCAGGTGGCAGGTTGTATTGGTCCAGATCACTGGATCTCTTTAACTCTACATTAACCCACCCGTGACTTTAAATCCACCTCCTTTGCACTACTTGTTTGAACAGCAGTGCTTCATTTATCAAGCTTTGTGAACTCTTAGCAGGTAGACACACAGGTAGTCTTCTACCACCACAGTCCTGTGATTTAAAATTAATGGATATTATGGATATTCACCGGTCTATGATTTGTCCGATTTGTGGCTTTAGTATTCTTAAAATGCCTTAAGCTCAAGATGGTAATTTTGCTGTGTTCGTAGCAATCTTTTCTGACCCTACAGAGCTGGGAAATCAGTTCTTGGAGATTCGATGGACTAACAGGCTGCTGATTTGGTCCTTTTTTTAAATTTTCATTGCTGAGTGTTCAGTATGGTGGGGTTTGGAGGCAGCGTGACGTGCGTTAGTTTTGACTTTGACGTGCTACTTCATTATAGTATGCAAATGGCGAATGTCACAAATGTGATGATGGCAGCTAATTAGCATATGCTTGCCATTTCTGAAGAGCGTGTATGTGTGTGTTTTTCAGTGTTGGGCCACCGCTGTCGTAGTGATACACCAAAGCGATTGCCTACTACGGATGAGGAACACATCTACCCCGAGGACACGTGTGGAGCGACCCATGATGTCAGGCTGTCCCTTATGCAACGTTACTTTAAAGATGTACGTACTACATAGAAACACTTACTCTAAAACCATTTTTTTTGTTGAGTCTTATCAATACAATATTATAATATTGGATTCAGCTGTGCCATCAAAATTGTGCACTTTAGAGCAGCTTAGAACATTCTTATTGTGCATTAAGAGTTTAATTCAATCAAGATACAGCCTAATGTTAACCGTTATTGGCTCATGAGTGACGTTGGTTCTTTTTTTCGTTTTCGTTTGCTTAATTTCCCAGAGTTCATGTCTGCAGTCTGTGTCTATTGGCTGGGACGGGGGTGTGTATGTGCAGACGTGTGGCCACACCTTGCATATAGACTGTCACAAGTCCTACATGGAGTCCTTACGGGTGAGAATCCCTCAGCTCTTTACACTGGAGACTATACTGTGAAGAGCTTTAGCTTAACAAGTGACTATTAGTTGAGACTCTGCTAGGGGTTCATTCACCACTGTTTCTTCTCAACTAAAGCTTTCAGGCAAGCGTTGTGCTTATGCTAATAAGGGCAGTCTGACATCATCATCTGCTTAATAATCTGTAACACGAGCAGACGATGATGTTCAGAGCTAGAGAGGGGGGTTAAGCAGAGCTGTCCTTTTTAGCTGTAGAGTTATTAGCACTTAAGTCTCAGCCTCAGGTGTCAAATCCAAGGCTGTGATGCTTGTTACACGCAAAAAGAGCTTCCTTTTACAATTGCAATCTCCAATCTGATTGGTTAAAATTATGCGATTTGCTAAGCAGTCCGCCTTCCGAGTAAAAATGGAAATGATATCCGTTTTACGTTTGCCAAGTTCCCATCCACTTGCATTTGTGCAGATATAGTAAGAATATTATCAAAGAGAAAAATGCGTGAAAAAAGCTTGCATTCATTGTATTGAAAAAACTACAAAAATTATTGGTGTTTTTTTTGTCATCACTTACCCACATGACGTTCCAAACTCGTAAAAACGTTGTCTTCGGAACACAATTTAAGATATTTTGGAGGAAAAGCGGCTTGTCACTGTCCTTTTGACTACCAAATAGTCCAGAAAAGTATGAAAAACATCTTTTTAAATTTTTATTTATATATTAAAAACATCCTCAGAATCCTCAGTGGTTTAATCTGGATTATGAAGTGACAGGAATACTTTTTGTAAAAATAACAACTTTATTCAACATTTTTCTCCTTTATGTCTCTTCCCATCACTGTAGCTCCTTTTTGGAGAATATTCATTACACAGAAAACATTGCGGCTGACAGAAAAGCATACGTAGCCAGCAGATCCAAAATAGCACTCACGATAATGAGCGTTCCCAAGCCTCCCATTTTTGATCTAAAATATCTTACATTCTGTTTATTTTCATATCGGAGTGGAATTAAGTTAAAAATAAAAGGTTGGCGCAAAAACACAACCAAACTGAAACATGCTTACAGTGATTACAGAATAAGTTAAGATGTGGACCGGACTTTATACTAATAGTTAAAAGTCTTTGTGAGATTAAAACGTCAAACCATTGACCGTTTTTGAGAAGGAGTTATCTGTTAAACCTCACTCAACCGCCTGTAAATGAACTACGTCGTATTTGTTTGTTTTCAGAACGATCAGGTTCTTCAGGGGTTTTCTGTGGATAAAGGCGAGTTCACCTGTCCGCTGTGTCGTCAGTTCGCCAATAGTGTTCTGCCCTGTCGTCCTGGCCGTGGGATGGAGACGGGCGCCTGGCATACGCCCAGTAACAAGAGCATGTCCACGCTGGTGAAGGAAGTGGAGGACCTTCAGGAGCAGCTGGGCATTTTCCCAGTAAGAGCCAGCCTAAAGCAGAGAGAGCCCATACTGGTATTTATTAGAGCGCTCTCCCCTTCCCCTCCCCTCTGTTTCTGTTCTGTGCATCTCATCCCGTCATACTGATTCAGAGTAAGAACTCACCTCCATGTGATCCTTCATGCCATGCCAAGCGTTGCTGTGGTTTAACATCTCATAACACACAATCTCAAACTAGTGTCATAGACTTGCATGTCAGGCTTTTAAACTCAGCTTTGAAAAACAGAAGCCTTCAGCAAGTTTATTTTTTTTTCCTCTCAGGCGGAGTCAAATTTGAGTAAAGAGATGGAATCTGTTATAAAGGACATTAAAAACACCACGCAGAAAAAATACATGGATTATGGGAAGAACCCAGGGTCGCCTGACAACGACTTCCTTTTCATGTACTCCGTGGCCAGGTAAGAGCCATGAAATGCATTGCTTGAATGCATGCCATTAGAAGGAAGCTTAATCTATTTTGGAAGCAGTCCTCACAATACAATTCTCTCTCTCTCTTTCTTTCTCTCTCTCTCTCTCTCTCTCTCTGTCTCTCTCTCTTTCTCTCTCTGTCTCTCTCTGTCTCTGTCTCTCTCTCTCTGTCTCTGTCTCTCTCTCTCTCTCTCTCTCTCTCTCTCTCTCTCTCTCTCTCTCTCTCTCTCTCTCTCTCTCTCTCTCTCTCTCTCTCTCTCTCTCTCTCTCTCTCTCTCTCTCTCTCTCTCTCTCTCTCTCTCTCTCTCTCTCTCTCTCTCTCTCTCTCTCTCTCTCTCTGTCTCTCTCTCTCTCTCTCTCTGTCTCTGATGGTGTCTTTTAGTCTGTTAACTTCATTTTGACAGTTCAGTGATTCCAGGCTCTGCTCCAGCATCTTTGGTTCTGTCCTGTCTTTAGCAGGATGATGATGATGATGATGATTCTCAGGCCATTAGCCCCTCTGTACCTCTGTTTCCTTCAGTCTGTCTGTGTCTGCGAGCAGCTGTCTCGCTCTGTCACTTATCAGTGGCAGGCAGGTGGAAGCACGCACCAGTGCATTATCTTTGTGAAATTACCTGTTTCATTCCTTTTCTCCTTCCTACGCTTTTCTCTTCCAGGAGGCTTTTAAGATTTTAAGCGTCTGTAGGACATAACATGTAAGCTGTTCATTTGAAGCACTTGAATTTAGTGCAGAGAGATTGCAGTCTCTGGATTTTCTGATTTCAGCACATCTCCGATTCATCTGTCGACAGACGTCGCGTCAGATAATAAAACACAGTTATTACACTTACTGTGTGCTTAATGTTACATAATGCATTAACTAACATTACCTATGAGCAATGCTTTTGGGCGTTGTATGATATTGCATATCTACATACTTTTAGAAGGCATTAATGTAGGTTTTCTCTCTCTCTCAGGACGAATCTGGAGTTGGAGTTGGTTCACCGTGGGGGGAATCTTTGCAGTGGAGGGGCCAGTGCTGCTGCCAAACGCTCCTGCCTCAGTGAGTACCTCTTTCCTCTTTTGTTTTGTTCTTATCAGTGACAAAATTGATAATTATTGATATTTTTAGTATACCGTCTTCAATTCAGTGTTCAAAGACGCAATGAGTTCAATGCCGGTAACTGGCCGTAGCACTGAACGTTAAACACCAGCCCAAATGAAATTTCACTTTCGAGGAGCTGAACGTCAGTTGTCTCCGTGGCAAGAGAATTACTGTCCATGATTCAAGTGTGAGGCGATTGTTCAGGAATGCCATTCTTCTGGGAGGATGCATTATGGATGATGCTGATGATGGACGCCGGGAGAATGCCGAGACTGATGTTGGTGCATTTCTGCAGTCCAGACCAGTCAATCAGCACGCGCGCACACACACACACACACACACACACTGCCTCTGTATAAATGAGTGTGTGTGTGCGCAGTCTTTGAGCTCTTGTGTAAAAATCCAGACGCTCAAGCGCAGCTGAAGAGATTTCACACTCCAGCAATGCAGCCATTTTCTGAGCTACATTAAACACACATCCACAGAGAGGGCCAGATTTACTCAGTCTCAGTACATTAGAGATCAGATCGGCAAGGGAACAAGAAAATAGAAAGCACGGACAAAGAAAGAGAAAGTGCATGCCAGTTGCACCAGAGTGGTTGCTAGGATGTTGTTGTTTGGTTTATTTAGTTTTGCTGGTTTTTGTTATTGTTTGGTATGATTTAGGCGTTTTTCAAAATGATGATGCAGTATAACGCATAATGCAGTATACTGATTTGTCAGTACATATCCTATAGTTAGAGTAATTCTGGGTTGTATTAAGGACAATTAAGTAAATTTTTTTGTTGTATGTTTGAGGCTGATTGGTTTTGGCCAGTCAAACACCTGACATCTTATCCTTCAGAAATCATTCGAAGATGCCGATTCGCTGCTCAAGAAACATTTCTGGTTATAATCAGTTTTGAAAACAGTAGTGTTATTTTGTTTTGTTTTTTCAGGATTGTTTGATAAATGAAACGGTTAAAATCAATAACATAATATTTTTAAAATCAACATTATACAACTCTTCACTGTGACTAATGATTAATTGAATGCAGCCTTGATCTTTGAATACATCCCCTTCAACATTAAGGTACAAGGAAACGGCTACAGGCACCTTTTGGCTTCTGTCTAAACGTTCTTCTCGCATGCTATCGCACTGCTCTTTCTTTGAAAGATTTAGTTGAAGATTTCACACGTCGTCTTTAGTTTTTTTTTTTTTTTTTTTTTTTAAATGCTTTGAATGAAGGTCTGTAGTTATCTGTAGGTGGTGCTATTGCTCTGACCATGAGTCAGATCCAGCGTCTGGTATGTGTGTGGCTGGTGTGTTGCTTCTGGTAGTAATGCACATCCACAGAGCCTGTGGACACAAATCTGTGAGCAACGTCACATCTTACAATGAAATTAAATGTAAAATGGAATTAGATGGATGGATAAATGTCATGTGACTTAGAGCAAAATATTATTTGTCTCTCTCTCTGTGTGTGTGTGTGTATATATGACTATATTTATGACTTTCATGAAAATGTTAAGCAGCACAGCTGCACTAAAATGGACAATAGAACTTTCTTGAGCAACAAATCAGCATATTGTAATGACTTCTGTGGGATCATGAGACACGGACGATTGGAGTAAATATATATATTTTTTTTAAATCAAATAAACAAAACTTAACTGCACAGACTTTAAACCGTGGTATATTTGGAGTGAACATCTATACTGGTCTGTTACTCTTCCTCTGTTGTAATCTGTCTGCTGAGGTGTTCGGTGGGTTTGTGAGCCGCAGATAGGGGGCAGCAGTGATCTACAGCAAACGTTAAAGTCATTGATCAGTGTGTAAAAGAACGGGTTTTCGTGAGGTCTGATATCTGTCATATCCTCCTACACGCCTGGAGGCTCTAGGCAAACTCCATTCGTCATGTTACGCGCGCTAACACTGGTGTGTGTGTTGTCTGTGTGTTTCAGATCAGCTGTTTCATGTGCTGGCCATGCACATGCGTCTCTACAGCATAGATTCAGCATACAACCCGTGGACCAGACTGACACAGAGCACACACAGCAGAGACACTGAGTGAGTACACACACGCACGCCATCACTTTTGCTCAACCGAGATATGTACAATGATCAGTTGCTGAACTACGTAAGAATGCATTGCTCATTATCCCCAACAGAGATCTAGCAATCAGAGACGTTATTGTAATTATAGAGTTTTTTTGGGGCAAAAGGACTTGATAAATAATAATAATAGAAATAATAAAATAAGCACAGCATTAGTTTTAGCATTGATAATTGGACATGTTTCTTGAGCAGCAAATCATAATTTTAGAATGATTTCTGAAGGATCGTGTGATACTACGATGTGGTAACGGAGCTAAAAATTCAGCTTTGATCACAATATAAGTGTATGAAAATCATTAATACAATTACAATACTGCGTGAGTATGTATTATATTATAATTTAAGGTAATATTTTATTATTCGGATGCTACTGTTCAAACATTTAGCTACGTTGATTCTATTTGGCAATAATTAAAAAAAATCAGTAGTATGTGTTTTTGGCATTTTATTTAAAGAAACAAAAAACAGAAGGGAGATGATCCTGCTTTGACTTGCTTTTTCTGCTGTATATCTCTTTGAGAGGGAGAGAGACTTGCGCAAATGGGTTTCCATAGATACCAATAACTGCCGCATCTGGCAAATTATGGTGTGCAGCACTACATCTCATGAGTGCGGCGCTTTACTTGGAGGTTACCGCTCGCCACGTCTCCTGTTTAAAAGGCACTTAACACTCCCGGGCTGCTTAAATGGCCTCATTTCTCCTGCGTTGGGGCAATAAGACGGGGGTTTTCACCTGTGCGTCTCTCAGGACTGTTAGACCGGCTGGACTCGGACTCGGAGGGGGAGGCAGCTGTGCCTATAAATACCTTGTTAGAGGCTTTTGAAGGAAAACTCTGTCACCGGAGCCCTCAGGCACTTCAGCCGAGCTATTAATACAGCCGTTTGAATAAAACTTCTGCCTGCCTGTAATCACTTATCACGCACAAGACAATGTGCGTTTTATTATCTGAGAGGTAGAATTTAGACAGTAAAGTCGTTCTTTATGCGCTCGGATGTCATTGTATTATGCTGGATGCGGTATTTTGAAGTGTCAGCTGCATTTAAATACTGCTCGATGCCTTTTAGTCAGCTGGGTTTGTAGTGGTTCTGGGCGGATGGATAAAATCTCCACAGATGAATCAAATGAACTGTAAATATAATGCATTAAATTGGCAAATCAGAAAACGTACTTTTGAAATCTTGAGAAGGTGTGCTTGTTGGGTCTGTGTGATTTGATTGTGTCTCTAAACGCATTGGTCGATGAGTTCTGCTCTCAACAAAACAAATCTCATCAAAACTCTATTGAAAGAACTTGAAACCTTGGACTATTTATTTCATTTAATGGTTACGTAGGAACTTGTCTGTAGGACACGTTTATCTTGCATCCAAGTAGTAAGTTCTATGTTTCTGCAGCACCGAGTGTTGTATCGTTATATGATTGTGTGTGTGTGTTTTGTTCAGGTACTGTGATGATGAGCGTCCTGAGGTGCCCATGCTCTTCAGAGACGTCCCGTCCCTCCTCATCATCTTCATCCTTACCATGCCTCAGCCTTTACGCAAAGGTAACACGCACACAAAACAGTACATACATCACAAATACTGTTCATGTTCATATAAGATCAAAGTAGAAGTTGCATCTAGAAACAATCAATCATTCCCCTTAAATTGTGTGTATGGTTCATGTAAGGATTTTTCTTCCGTCATGTTTTATTTCAAAGTACAACCTTTCAAAGCAGCCAAAAGTGTCAGCTTGAGCTTAATAGACTATTGATTAAAACAATTTGAAGTTTACAAGTAATTTCTTAATTGCTAAAAACAAGTATGCATTCTTTGCAAACGGCGTAATCTACCTCAGACCACTCAAAAACTAATCAACAAAGCGTTTTGTGATAAAGATTTTTGGTAAAAAAGGACTTGCATCATGAATGGGGGAAAAAAGTCTACACTTGAGGAAGACAATGGCAAGGAATAAAAAGTTCCTTTTGGCAATTATAAGATTTTGACATTTTTATTGCTATTAGATTTTTTTTCTCCCCGTCCTGCAAAGTGCTTCTGTGCATTTTTATTTGAAACTGCGCTCAAACAGTCCTGAGAGCTTTTAGAAAGAAATGAGAGAAATTACCATGATTGACTAGACGTGCCATTTACAGCGCACAAAAAAACTCTTCCTCTTCACCCTCACGTGCGGGTTTAGTCTTGAGATGGTCCGTGACTGTCATTTGGTTGATCGCTGGTCATTGATTGGCACTCAAATAAGAATCAAGTGTTTTGTCGTTGTGAGCATGAGATCGATTCAAGTCCATCAGTCTGAAGCCTCAAGACAATAAAGCTTGTATTAGAGCAGAAATGGACTGTGCATGTGTTAGAGAATGGCTTAGTGCTGTCACAAAGACACTGATGTGTGTGTGAGGTGTCATTGTCTCTGTTGAGCAACGTTAATGGAGTGCCATTGTCTGTCTGTCTGTGTGTGTGTGTGTGTGTCTTTCTCATCACACGACCAGGCCTAACACCTGCTACATGCACACAAGGGCTAATTACCCTCTCCAAAAATCAGATGTCCTTTTTCTGTACACAGTCGCGTAATTGATTTTTGTGTCCGAACAAAAGACCTGTGATTCTCTTGAAAGCTCTGGGGTCTATAGAAAGCGTCTCTCTGTGCATCTCGTTATCGGTGCTTTTATTCAAGGATATAACCAACATTTTTGCATTTTAAGAAGCTGCTGTGTGCATCCATGCATCTAATTCCATTTTTTTTAAATATCGGATATGGCTTACGGGATATATCAGTATCTGTCAAGCATTGATGTTCTGTCTGCTTTGTGTTAGTTAAACTTTTATGAAGAAGTTGCTTTGCCACGGGCTGAGATTACGCGGGACTTCGTATCAAACGAAGTACAGTTCTTACTTATAAATTAGTTCGTGCTGTAGGTTAAAAACGTTAAGTTCATAAAGTTACGCACACAGCTTCCAAACATTGGTATAAATAAATAATGGCATTCCTGCTGCTTGAACTGTAGAGGCGACGCAACAGCGAGGTCATGGGTTCAGTTCCCAGGCATGAAAGAGACTGAAAGCTGGGAGTGATGAAAGTGATGAAATGTTTATCTAGAATGTGAAACAGTCAGAATGTAATATGAGTGAAATAAATTGTTCTTTTTAATTTTATTATAATCGGTATATAAAAAACATGCATGGATGTCATGCCTTCGAAACTTGTTTTAATTTCGTTTGGCCCTCTTAACTCTCGTGCACTCTATTCTAATTCTATTTTATCCTTTTAGACGACTTGAACGTCTAACACTTGCACCATTCTATTCTAAATTTATTTTCTGTTAGTGCACTTGACCCTGTAACTCTAGTCTACTCCATTCTAATTCCGTTTTATCTATTTGTTGACTTGGCCCTCTAACTCTAGCACACTCTATTTTAATTCTATGTTATCTGTTAGTTGACTTGACCGTCTAACACTTGCACTATCTATTCATCTATCTATTCATTTTCTAACTGCTTGTTTTCTTTTAGCTCTCTCTCTTCTTTTGATTCTCCTTGTTTTCTTTATACATATGTGTATATAAGTGTGTGTGTGTGTGTGTGTAAATTAACTGAGACTTGTGAGAGCACTAGCATATTAATGCTCTTTTGTTGATTTCGATTGCTTCTGTTATCATCTAGTTAGTTCTTTGGATAACATCATCTGCTAAATGACTAAACGTAAACATAGCCTACCGTATCTGGTGTAAACCGTGCTATCCATGTGTGTGTTTGTACAGAGCACTTTACGTGTGTGGTCAAGGTGTTGTACAGTCTGCAGTACACACAGGCTCTGGCCGCTCTGTCCATCAGATTCAGTCGTGAGGAGAGACTCGCCTGGAGCAACACTGGAGCTGCCAAGAAGGTGCCTCCAATCTCAGACATACAGTCATAGCAAACATGTGTGTTATAGTTTCTTGATCTTCTGCTTTGTGGAAAAGCCATTTAAATTGGTTCCCAGTTGGCGCCCTAATGTAGATTGACTTGATGTTTGGTCAATGGTGTTTATATTTGTGTTGTTCATTATTCAAAGGCTCAGCGTGGCTCTGATTTCAAAGCCGAAACCATCCATTTTCTAATGATTAAATTGCACGTTAAGAGCCTTGAGGATAAGCTAATTGTCCTAAGAGAGAATGTGTTATTGGCCCTCCGTGCTGTTTGTCTGAGGGGGTGATGGTAATAATCTTCAGTTAACCCAGAGTGAGGAAATCCTTCAGATAAATCTCACTCAGAGGTTTTTATTAGCATAGAAGAGATCATTAGCAGTGCTTCTGCACTTCGTTAAATGACTATTTTGGGGCTTTGTGGGAAATAAATGTAGTAATGTGAAGAGTTTCATGTCTTCAGTCAGAGTCCCACGTCATCCTTCTCTCTTTTTTTATTACTTATGCAATTGACATGGAATGCGTTTCAAAATTTAGCACGTTGCCTTCTAGAAAGCAGTGTGTCGGCATTATAGATGCAGTCAGATGCTTAAAATTTGTTTAAATTAAAATTGAATGTTGAATTTCATCTGTGATGGCCACTGTGATGATCACTAGGATTTGAAACACAGCTGACGTAATTCAGTCCATCTGGTGCAATAAATGATGAGAGCGATTCAAAACATTGTTTTCTTTCATTCATGCTGTTTCCCGCACAGAACACGCCAAACTCTGACAAATCATGGGAGTCGCTCCTGGGTCATGTGATCTCTGAGCTGACGAAGGCCAAAGATGTGTATGACACCAACTCTGAGGAAACATTCGCAGTGAGTCACATGAACCACTCACCACAGCAGAATATAACATCATTATATACTAGTCTTTTTCTCGTTTTTGCAGTTATAATTCATTTTAATATTTTGTTTTAAATCAATTAATATTTATATATTATTATTATTATTATTATTATTATTATTAATAATAATAATAATAATATTTATAATAAAATTTTATATATTCTTGTAATGGTGAATTTTTAGCAGCCGTTATTATTATAAATATTTTTAGGATTATTTCATAGAAACTTTTTAATAAGATGATTTATTCTAACCATGATTTTGTAACTGTTTAAAAGTACAGTTACTTGATCAAAATCTTTCTAAATAAAAGTATTAATTTCTTTAAAAATAACTTTGAATTTCATAATGGTTTTTATTTAACATACCGATTTAAGCTTTTAGTCCGCTTTTAAACATTCTACTAACTATAAGTAACTGTAACTACGTTCTAGTCAACTAATTTTCAGCTACATGTATGGTAACTCTAAGAGTAGACTGTTAGGGTAGTTTTAGAGTTAGTAGAAGTTGTCATACTCTCAAAGTTTCTGATAGTCGGTGTGTTGTATGTTGTGGACCAATCAAAATAAAGATATTAAGCAGACAGTCGTCTAATACTCTAATGACTGCTAGTTGACACGTAGTTGCAAAGTTACTTACTGATAGTAGAATGTCTAAAGTGGACTATCGTCTATCGTTACCAAAATATCAAAAGTTTCATGACAGGCAGCCAAAGAAGAGTCATAGTTTATTCTAGAGGATCATGGAGCTCGCTGTTGTTTGAGCCCGAAGCTTGTTCTGATCTCTGAGGAAGCTCTGATGTGCCCGGGCCTGCTGTCACAGGGCAGTTTGTCAGGGCTTTATCAACAGGGTTATTAACGATGCCTTCCCTCTGCAGTTGAGCTCCAGCGTGTGGTCTCCTCAGTCCATCAAGTTTAGCCTACAGCAGTTCTGTCTGCCCTTCCTGAGACTGTCCTGTTTACTGCAGCACCATCTGTATGGAGACAGCTTACCCGGCTGCCTGGTACACACACACACACACACACACACACACACACACACACATTTAATCTGCTGTCTGAAATGAAGACGTCCCACAGACCTATTTGACAGACTGTGGTCTGTGGCAGGTGGATGAGGAGTTTTCTCTGCTGGCCGGGGGTCTGGGATTGGCCGGTTCCGTTCAGTCCAGTGCAGCGTGTCTGGAGTGGAACATCAATGCTTTCGATCTGATCAGTCAGTGGTGCTCAGAAGTCATCGCTCTGTCCGATACCCCTACCCAGCAGTCTGCGGTCAGTACTTCTGTCTCCCGTCATGTTTTATTTGGAGTCTTGCTAATTTATCGTGACTTTAATCAATGGTTTTCTTGAATCTGGTTAACCGCTGTGACCCTAACCAAGCATGACCTCTGTGAGTAAGCTTCATATTTGATATTTAGTATACAACTAGAACTTGTCGAGCGGGGGTTTGAACCAATACGATTTCATGGGTCAGAACAACTCGGTTTATGACACTATCTTGAATTTACAGGAATCGAACGGTTAGAGAAAAGATGACTTTGTCGGTGGAAGGTAATTAGCGCTTTCCTTGTCTCTCTTCAGTCTCTGTTAGTTCAGGATCCGCAGTGGGCCGCCCCTCGCCTCCTGCACCTCCCAGACAATTACAACACCATCTTCCAGTACTACCACAGGAAGTCCTGCACCAGCTGCGGCAAGACGCCCAAAGACCCCGCGCTGTGCCTGGTGTGCGGCGCTTTCGTCTGTCTGAAGGGTCACTGCTGTAAACAGCAGGGCGTCTGTGAGTGTGTGCTGGTGAGTGAGAGCTCAGATCCGCACGCTTCATCATCATCATCATCATCATCATCGAACTGATTGTAATTTTATATGTATATATTTTTTAAATCCAAAGCACTCTCAGCACTGTGGAGCAGCTACTGGTATCTTCCTCCTGATAAACGCCTCGGTCATCATTATCATCCGAGGCCATCGCTTCTGTCTGTGGGGGTCTGTGTATCTGGACGCTCATGGAGAGGAGGACAGAGACCTGCGGTAATCTTCTTCTCACAGCTCTGCTGGACAGATACTGCATCTAGATTTAATTGTCAGAAATGTACTTTTCCATTAAAGGGATCTATTTGTGCTGTGGGATTGACTGAGGGGCAGTTATTTACTGTGTTTAATTCATTTAAGTACTATAGACCGTTACCAGATTATATCAATATATAGATCAAAATATATTACAAAGTCTCTGCTGTGTGGAAATTATAAGCTGATTGTTTTTAAATTAAATGTATTATTTAGTTAATTATTTTGGTTAGTTTTTAACAAAGACAATGAAGTTCCTTAATGGCAGTACATCGAAGCTTTGAAAATCACTATAATACACAATGAAAAAAAAACATTGGGTTGATATATATATATATATATATATATATATATATATATATATATATATATATATATATATATATATATATATATATATATATATATATATATATATATATATATATATATATATATATATATATATATATATATATATATATATATATATATATATATATACATATATATATATATATATATATATATATATATATATATATATAAGTAAAATTAAGTTTAATACTGCATCTTTAAGATTTAATATTTGTAGATGGTCTAAAGCAAAAGAGTTGATCTTTTACAGAACATAATTTTAAAACGTATAACATTACACATTAATTAATAGACTAGTAAATATTTAGATTTTTATAGAATATATAGAATTTTTTTTTTTTTGATAGATTCACTGATTTTAAAAATTCAGGCAAAACTTTGCTTCAAGAGCGAGCGTCTAATTTAGTCATTATCTGCGTTTGTATTTGTGCTGCATACATTTTACATTGATAACCTTGTGATTAAAATTTTTCATTGCTGCAAAAAAGAAAGACATCTAATGCCGTTTGAACCGGTCTAAACGTAATTGCTGCAAAACCAGCACTTTTTTTCTGTTCGAAACGTAATTCAAGTTCAGTTTAATCTTGCATTTTGTTCATTTTTGAGGGATTTTCTCACCCTTGCTCAGTAGTCATTATTTGCGAAATTGAGTTCATTTCCCTGTTCGTTGGTTTTATGAACAGTTTCCATTTCCTGCTGTGACCCCTTGTTTTTGTCCTGTTCCGTAGTCGAGGAAAGCCTCTGTATTTATGCGAGGAGAGATACCGGGTTCTGGAGCAGCAGTGGGTCTCGCACACCTTCGACCACATCAACAAGCGCTGGGGTCCCCATTACAACGGACTTTAACAGAGAGGACGGGTCACGCGATGTCAATGCCAGCCTCTGTGACATCCTCCGATTTCTGTTGTGTAATATAAAGAACATCTGCATTGAGTTGGCCACAGCCTTGGTTCATGTGAAGTTTAGTGTACAATCAAGCCTATTGACTAACAGCGTGAGTGTGTGTGTGTGTGTGTGTGTGAGCGTGTTTTAAAGTGATTTTTTTTTTGTCGTGTGTGGATTTGTAGGGGAGATTTTTGTTTTGACCCAGCGAAGCTCACAGTGAAAGCACACTGAGTGATTCTGTGTCTGTTGGATGCACAGAGTGGAATAATGCTCCCGTTCTGTGACGTTCGGAAAAAACTGACGTTTTTTTGAGAAAGACTCTTTAAAAAAAAAAAAAAAAAAAAAAAAAAAGAAAGAAAAAAAAAATTGACCAATGTTAAACAAATCATGTACAGATATCAGAATGAATATCAAAACGTTGAATGCTAAAGGTACCAAGACTCTCAACATACCCCCCCCCCAATGAGCGCGTCATGCTATTTGAGTTGAAACACATCTCACACTGACGGTGGCTTCAAAAAGGTGAAACATCAAGCGATTCGAGCTAAAACGACTCCAGGTGTGGTTGCAGTCATCCTCAGGAATTTTCTTTTTCTAATTTTTTTGCTCTTTTTTTGTTTTGTAGTTTCAGATAAAAGATTTTAATATTTAATAAGTGCTGCTATTCATTGTTTGAAAAAAAGTAAATTATACCTTTGTAAAAAAATATTTTTACAATTTGCATCCTTTTTTTTTTTTTTTTTTTTTTTTTTTTTTTTTTTCTTAGTGAAGGTTTTGTTTTTGATGGTGGTTGGCTGCTCTGAGTTTATTATAAAAATACAAAAAAAAATCCCCCACGACCTTTTTTTTAATGGCTAGAGACAGAACTAGTATAAAGAATAATTTACAGAATGATCTACCTTTGCATCCTTTTCAGTCGAACATCATTTGTCCCAAATTCTTCATGTAAACAATCTTGATGTTTTTATTTCTCCTTTTTTCTGTGTGTGTGTGTGTGTGTGTGTGTGTGAGAGTCTATGTGTTTCTTGTTTGTAACGAGCGGGCAGATGCGTTTAATTCGTCAGGAGAATAATGCAATACAATTAAGGTTCTGTAAATCTGCTTAGTTTATTTTTGTTCAGTGGAAAATACAACTTTTTGCTTTTTTTGGGGGGGCTAAGGATGAAAAACTGATCGGGGAATATTCCTGATTCCCCAAACTATAACCAGAAAAGCCCACCAAGTCAGTTGTCCCTCAGAGTTTTGATTGTCTTTATGATATTGTAATGGTGTCAGATGGTCTATAGGGGGCAGTGTTTGCCATTACACTGAGCTCTGGTTCAAAGAGCCGTTTGATGGCTGTGCCGTTGGTCTTCTATCTAGAGGCTCGGTGCATATTTGCCAAAACCTCCTGAAGTTAAGAAAATTTGTTATAATTGTCGTTGAGTTTTGCAGCAACCGGCTTCCATGGCCTCAGGATTTCGCAGATAGTGACGTTCTCGTTCAAAGACATTATTTATGTGTTGTCGTGACGATATTTTAACGCGCACACCACTCAGGATGTTGTGTTCCTGATCTGAAGTGTTCCTGAGGAAAGGGTTGTCACTTTGTTCTACCGCTTCGAAATCGGCAACGTCGTGTGTAGATCCTTTATGCAAAAGTATCAGACCAAATATATATATATTAAAAAAAAAAAAAAAAAAAAAAGATCCGTTTTAATGTTATCAAAAGAGATAATCTGGTACTTGATGATACAAAAAAGAAATTTTAGTGAAGGCTAGTTTTCCAGTCTGATACATGTGGTGTTCCTCAAAGCTCTGTCCTCGGACCATCTTTGATTGTGTAATCTGTAACTGTAGACAGGGCGTTATGTATGCACTAGTTAATCATTTGAAAACGCATTGAACTGGATCACATCAAATTGAATATTGCAGCCCAGTCCGGTAATAGACCTTTATGGCACGGCACGCGTTCGCTTTATTTTATGCAGCTCCTGTATTAGCAAAAGCGATAGTACTTTCTCATTTAATCCTCGCCCCCTTAAAACGTAAGATCAAGCTTCACGTTGACGTAAAATAGCCCCGGCATTGAGAGTTCTTGGGGAGGAAAAAAAAAAAAGTCCCATCCTTTTTGTTTTAATTGTATATAAAAATGAATACACGCGTTTAAATGTTTGCAGGTGATGTTTTGCGTGTCTCAAACAAAAAAATGACGTCGGTGGAGCCCTTGCAATAATAACAATCAGTGCAATTAATGACACGCGTGATGTCCAGCTGTATTGAGGGCATTTTGCTTACTAAAAACAGACACACACACACACACACACACACACACACATTCAGACACTCACACCGGAAAGAGCATGTTTGGTTTGTATTGATGGGTTTGATCGGTAGGTGCTGCAGTCAGGCCATGCTGAAGGGAGGATGTTTTCAGTGCACTTGAAGTTTGCTTTCTTTTCTCATTTTGTCTTGATTTCTTGCATGCTGCTGTTTTTTTCTTCTTCTTCTTCTTCTTCTTTTTAAGAGAGCTCTTACTCTCCTTCCCAACTTTGTATAGACAGACAGTTGTGCTAAGTGTGACGGGTGGATAATGCTGGTGTGAATGCTTGTCAGGCAGGCAGTAATACAGTACATTACTGTAGGTGCTGATTCAGACTTTATGATGTCATCTCTGAAAGGGTGACTTTTAATGACATTTAATGCAAAATGTAACATATGTGAATAAAATATACAGATGCTCTGATATGCCTTTGTGTCTTTTGTTGTGCATTTTTTTTCCCCTTAAACTTTTCAACCAGAAATGTTATATTTTGTGTATATTAAAATTTTTATAAATAAAATATTGCATAAATATAAATATATATATATATATATATATATATATATATATATATATATATATATATATATATATATATATATATTTTTTTTATTATTATTATTTTTTTTTATTTTTTTATACCAGCTGGTGAGAGCAAATATTGTTTTATAAGATATTTATTTGGTAACACTTTAGGAAGTTGCTTAATAACTTAAGATATGTGTTAGAATAGATAATGTGTTAAAGGGTTATTATTCATTTACCCCAATGGAAAGGAGACCCACTAGTTTAAAAACTCTCAACATGCAGGAGGACTGCATGAACAAACTATAAATGTTCGATTTTTTATATATATATATATATATATATATATTCTGATCACAGCAACACACCAACATCTCACAATTTTCTGGCCATAACCATATTTCATTACACGGTTATATCAATACGAACTTTTCAATTTGAAATTCTGAGTACCTTTATCTACATATACTTACGTATAGCAAAAAAAAATTGTGATTCGGTCAAAACATTAACACTAGCTTCCCAAGAACAGTTCGATACTGAAGACACATTTTCACACTCAGCGATGCAGAAGCCAGTGCGGACCGAACTTCATCGCGTGCATTTTGCCTGAAAGCAACGAATCACGTTTTACAAAATTCACAATCACTTTTGTCCTTCATGCTCTACAACCCTGAAAAACGCTATTCACTTTCAGCATGCTAAGATGCTGCTTTCAAAAGCACATTCACGTCAGAACGGTGGCAAACTGTCAATTTCTGCAGGAATTATATTCAAATATAGAACCTTTTAGCTGAATATGTATTATGAAATTGTGTAGTAATTATCCCAAACACAACTAAAATCAATTTCAGCCGATAGCTGATTCGGTTGTTTCACTTTTGTTCTTTCTGTCTGTCTTTCTTTCTTCCTTTTTCACTACCTTTTGATAAATGGATGGCTTTGGAATGATTTATTTTGGAAGCATGGATCAGGGAAGCATGGTGAAAGAACACAGTACTGAACATCCATCCATATATTCCATCACACACATCCCTATTCACATTTACTCACGGCCTTACAGGCGATCGTGTTCTTTTATTATCTTAATTACAGTTTACTGGTAGCATTGTTCAATACTGAAACCACCTTCTGAAAACTGTTCACGCAGTCTGCGTTACCAACATCGATCTTAACCAAATGATTCATCTCACCTTCAAAACTCCCTCAAAGACCAACAAAACACTTCATGTCGGCCTCAAAATAAGCTTGTTTCGACTATTCTCATTCGGATGCATACATTTAGTTCATAACGCAACTTTTGCATTTGAGGTTTGATTTGATTAATTATTGGTTAAGAATAACATCTTATGGTCAAATGTGGTCATCACATGCAGATTGGAAATGTTAACAGCCGGTTTTTGGCTGAGCTTCGGTAACTGACCGCATCGTATTAATGAGAATCTAGTCTTTTCTCACGAGGGTTCACCGCGGGCTGCTAGAGGCTCGCTTTATCTAGGCCGGGGGGAGAGAGGACATAATGACCCTTACTGTACCAATTAATTACAGCAGATAATATGAACTCTTCCAAAGTTGACAGAACGTGCCGGTCTGTTTTCTGATTTACGTCTACAGATAGGTTAAAACCGATCGGGCTGAGCATTAGATTCGGCGTATGCTAAACGAGCGCGCCACTCGTCTGCTTAATGGCTCGATCTGCGGCCCAGAAACCAAACCCCCGTAAACATGTTTGTGCACTGAACGGAAAGCGGGCTGGAGAGACAATAGCTGCCTGGACGACACGCTGACCAATACACCGCCTGCATTGCGCATTACATCACAGAGTATGAGCTCAGCAAGCACTGTTTGTTCGGATGCTTGCGGTTTCTGTTTATGCAGGTTTTATAGGGGGGGAAAAAAATGTGTTTGCAATGGATGCAGTGAGTATTTTGGTGCCGCGTGCATTCCAGCGTATACAGTAGGTATCACGATCTTCTGAAATAGATTTTGCTTCGGTAGAAGTTTTGCTTTACTTTTAAACTCCCAAATGATTGCTTTTTAACACAATATTAGCTCGTCTTCCGGCTGTTTGCGAGCGTCACATTGCACCTGCGCTCGTGCTGGGATTGGTTGTGTGCGCGCGCCGCTTCCTCTCTGAAGCGCTCGCACAGGAACTTATCAAATTCTAGTGAATTATTAACTTCGGGACAGCTAGGAAGCTTAGAAAATCACTTCGGATATGTCGGAAACCGGCCATGGCGGGTAGGTCTTCTCTAAAGGATTGTTTTAACTGGTTAGCAAAAAACACTAGAATGAAAAAAAAGCCATTAGTGCAGTCCAAGGCCGCGAAGATAGACACGATAACAGGTGATGTAGAGCGATCCCGTGCACTGGTTATCTGATAATCCACCGGACGGCATCTACAGCTAGTGTACTCTTACAATTAGACCGAACCAATAACCAATAAAAGCTGAAATGTAAAGGATTTTTGGATAATAATTCAATATTCTTACAGGACATGCCAATGGAAGAACCGATGGGGTCCAAAGCAGGTAAGAAACATCACGAGAAAAAAATATTTGCATTGATTTCATGTGACCTGTGAGAACGTAAAGGGAAAAGAAAGTGATATTACTAATAAACAATTAAAAGTTGACATCATATATGTGTGTGTACTATATTTATTATTTATATAGAAAATACACACACATAAAGCATATGCTTAGAAAAGATGTATATGTTTGTGTTTATATACATAAAACTTGTATATATTTATATATATCAAATGTATATTACATATAAATATATGCATTATATAAATGTGACATATTTTCTTAAATATATACATGCATGTGTATTTGTATACACAGTATATAAACACAGTACCACACGCATATATATATATATATATACTGATGTGTGTGTGTATATATATATATATATACACACACTTTGCTTCTCCTATATTAGCTCAGCCTACCAAAATTTAGTTTCATTTCATATGAAGAGGTAAACAGAAATGACTCTTGACTGGCGTGATGCATATAATTTGATCTGTGTGTCAACTACTACATTGATACTGAATGTTTTTTGCAGTGTGTCCAATTAAAGCTCATGATAAGTGTGTGTGTAGTTTCTCAGGGCGCTAACTAACCCTGAGATGTGTATGTGTGTGTGTGTGTGTGTGTGTGTTTTACCCTGTGCCCAGAGGGCTGGATAACTCTGAGGAAATACAGAGGACAGAGTTTTATCATCTCCATGGCAGGATATGGTGAGAGAGAGAGACTGTGATGTTTCTTCTCTGTGGTGATGTTTAATATGCATCACACACCGCTGAAGAACATGCATCTCTACGCTGCAGACTGATAGCAGAAGCACGCATGTCAGCGGTTGCTTTCAATTCACTGCTTTGAAACGACGTCTAATCTCATCTAAAAAGCATAATTTTTCATCAGGCTAAAGTTGACCTCTAATTAAAGTACCCTGCTAAATCTTAATTATCAAAGAATCCTAAAATAACAGTTTCCACAAAATAATCGGTTTGTTTGTAATAACAGGTTTCTTGAGAATCAAATCAGCATATTAGAATGATTTCTGAAAGATTGTGTAACACTGAAGTCTGAGTGATAATGCTGAAAATCGCAGGAATGAATTATTTATGTGTGACCCCGGCCACCAAACATTTACTGTTTTATACATTAAAATCATCCTTCATAAGGTAAACGCTAAAAAAAAAAAATAAGGCCATGTCAAAGATCGAAATAATAGTTAAATCAATGATTGAAATCAAGACGAAAAATGAAAGCACAAAAGTAAAGTAGCCAGTGTTTACGTGAAGTAAGATGTTAGCTTAGCAGGCAGCTTGATTAGCATTGCAGCTGGTCGCAGCCTTGTTGTTCTGTATTTCAGATTCACAGTTTCAGCTTGAGAGCCACTAAAGTTGGTCTCAGTGAGTGCGGATAGATCAGCGGTCGTACGGAAAGTTAGAGGTTGTGCGTTTGCTGGCGGACTAGCTCCGTCCGAGTGAACAGGACTCTGCACCTTTGCCCTGAATGAAGTCAATGCGTGAGAGGGGAGCTTAGAAAAGGAGATTATGTTGTAAGAGCTTCTTTCTCTGCCTGTGCTGCCAACTCTCATTTCACTTACTCGCTCACATGACCAGTTCTGCCGCAAACCGCCTCTGTCTGTCCAATCCTCGGCTTTGTGTTGTTGTTGTGTAGCAGTGGTAATGTAAACCCATCAGCCTCCGCGTGTGGTGTCTGCTTTCCTCTGCCACGCGTTTCTCACACACTGAGAGAGCGCGTCGGGCCGTTGTCATGCGGTTGCTAAGGTGGTCTCAGTGGTGGCGGTTTTAGTGTACTAGTTATGCGGTTGCTAGGGTACCTTAGGTGGATCCTGTGGTATACAAGTAGAGTAACTTCTGGCTATTTTAAAAATATTAGGAAGTTAAACTTGTAAAGCCTGACATATTTATTTTATTTATTTGTTAATGAGCAATTTCCGCATAAAACTGATCGTGTAGACGGAACCATAAAAGCCAGTCCGATCACATGGCAATCCGCACATATTTTACGAGGTGGCTAATTCGTATGAATCTGTACGACTGGCCCTAAACATACCCATCACTTTTGTTTTAGGCAAATCATACGAGGTCACACGAATTCGTATGAATTAGCCACCTTGTAAAATCTGCACGAAGTCTTGTAAAAGCCGTTCGCACCAAGCATAACGATAACGATAAAGATATAGCTCTAAAAACTTAGTCAGCAGCGATAACAGCAAAGGCACAGAGAAACGATTTAATTGGAATAATTTTCATAACAGCTTATGAGGAATACAAACACTGACAGCCAATCAGAATCCACAGATGATATCTTTCGCCGGTGTGGACGCTAATACCGTTATCTTTATCATGCTTGGTGTGAACGGGCCTTTAGACACTGAGAGCTGATATTTGGAGCGATGGTAGTACTCGTTTTCACCTGACTGGAACTAAACCAGTGCAGAAAGATTCTCTGGAGAGTGAATATAAAAAATGATCAAAATAATTGCAGTCGACAATTATTATCGTCTCAAAGGGATGGCGAAGGGACGCCAAAACGTTCAAAGCAACTTCCAAAAATTGTAGTAAAATGCCTATAACTCCTGAACAGAATAAGATATCTTTTCCAAATATGGCACACATGTAAGTCAAACCATTTTGAAACGAATGAGAATATGTGAAAAAAAAAAACATACTTTTGAGAACTAGTTCTAGGTTTTTTGTTCAGTCTAAGAACAAGAGCAGAGCTGTTATTATTCCAGTGTTGATGAAATTAATGATAATGTATCTAATGTATCTCTAATAATATGTCTTAGATGATATTTAAAGTTAGTTTTACTTTGATTTTACCTCAGCTCAGTGGTAACAAAATTCTATGAACTAAACATTCTTCAAGAGCCTGATGATCATATCTGATACTCGGACCTCCTATGTTTTAGAAAAATCAATAATAAAAAACACACATGCGAGTGAATAATACAAAAAAAAACCCTTGAGCTTGACAGAAAATGATAAACTATCAGACAGCAGGAAGCAAATTACAACAGGTGTACGGCAGATATTATACAGTAGGCTTTATACTTTCAGGCTGCGTATTGTTAATACGGAACATGATCTGTGTGTATTTGGACAGATGTTAGACTGACAAGAGTCTGTTGTTTTCACTCAGGTCCTGCTTCGCCGCTCTCCCGTTCTCATGAGAATATGAGCCATAGCAACGCAGTCTCTCTTCATTACCACCCTAGGCTGACTCACGAAGAGCAAAGATCTTTCCGTTTGTACATTTAAACACATTTACGCAATTGCGTTTTCTTTGAACACAAGGAATTAAACGGGAGCTTTATATTGAAACATGTATTGGTTATCTATTCCGTCTCGTAGTTTATGGCATTCAGCTCATATAATAATCAACCCTCCTTCTATATTCAAATATTATTACTGTGTGAACGGTCTCCAGAAGTCAAGGCCTGTTGCCTGCGAGCGCGTAATCTGCGAATGTGAGCGTTTCTGCATATCAAAATATTATGGGAGTTGTTCGAGTCACATGACCAGCGCTATTCAGAAACAGTTCCCTCCTCCTTACCTGTTAGCGTTTGTATGACTGACTGCATGTCTTCCATACGCAGCTCTTTTATGACTAGTTCCATCTGTCTAATGAATATTTAAAACAAGATCATATTACACATTACAACTTTATGAATAATTCAGAGAGGCTGATTAGAATGATTTAGGCTTGTAGCATTGACAAACCCTCACATACATACAGCAACTTGTTAGGAAGGTCTATCAAACCGAGGTATGTTCTTTGTTGTTTTTACGCATTCGCATTATTATTATTCATAATTACGCACACAGCTCTCGTTAAACCTTTTTCCTGCGCTTTTGAATCTGAAGAGAAACCTGTTGGAATGGCTTGTTTTATTATATTGATATCGCTGATCTCTTGTACTATATTTGAACGCGGTATCTCGGCTATGGTTATGGTCATGGAACAAAGTTTTGCATGCATGTGCACCTGTTAAGGAAGAAGTGGCGAATAATATCATTATCAACAAAGATCTGCTGATGCATTTAATTTTTTTTTATTGCGTTTATTTTGTGTTATTAACTATGCGACGTAAGGTTAAATGAGTTAAATGAGTTAAATGAGTTAAATGAGTTGCGGCTGTCTGTCCGCGCAGGAGAGGTGAGGAGCTGTCAGAGACGGTGAAAGTTAATCTGGAGAAGAGCAGATCAGATGGCAATTCAACTCCTACGCTGACGGATGCTTCAGTGACTCTAAACACATTTGGGCAGCATTATTAAACCACGCTGAAGGTCAAACCTTAAACTATATGATCTCGAACTTTCGGTGAATCATTAAATGCGGGGTGTGTTTTCTGCTGCGTTGTAATACAACAGTGTTGGACAAAATTCTGTATTTAAGAACGCCTTTCTCTCGATTCACGAGTAAATGGAACATTCAGCGGGGTGCTGAACTGGATACTGTATTGAAGTCAGTTCTGCTAAAATTGAGGTTATTGGAAAATAATCGACTTTCCACTAAAATATTAAACTACACTACCAGTCAGTTCAGAATAATTAATGTTTTTGAGAAGTCTCATATGCTCTCGTGATTTTATTTGATCAAAAATACAGTAAAAACAGTAATTATGAAGCATTATTAAAATTGAAATGGCCTGTTTTCTCTTCAATTGCTCCTTTAGAAATCGTTCTAATATGTTAAGCATGTTCAAACAAAATCTGTTGATGATAAAAACCAATGAAAATAGTTGCTAATAAATGAGCACTAAATCAGCATATTAGAATAATTTCTGAAAGAACTTGAGACACCGAAGACCGGAGTAATGATGCTGAACACTATCACAGAAATGAAATGCATTTTAAAAAATATTCAAAATATATATTTTTTAAAAAGAAACCTTTTAAACTGCAATATTATTCCAAATTTTCGACAAGCAGTGTATAAATTAAATAATTTATATTATTTTGATTATCAGATTAATTATGATCATTTTGATTATCATTAATTATTTGGCAGTCTCAATTCAAATTCAATTTCAAAAGTAAATTGAATTGTGATTAAAAATATATTTTAATCCAATATTAAATAGCACAAATAAAACATAGTATTTCTGTTATTATAAGACTGTAGTCCGTTCTGTTGTCCTTGTGTGGCAACATCCTTCCTAAGAATGATATTAGTCAAAATTCAGCTGTGCTATCTACCTTTCCAGAAAATAGATGAGAGGTTTGAAATATCCATCTCACGCAGTCGCTCTAATCGCTCACGCTATTCATACTTCTGTGTGTGCGAGGCTCAGAGAATACGGGCAGGACACCATTTACCTTTTCCACTTCAACATGACCCCCCAAAAAAAATGCTTCCTTCCCTCAAGAATCTAAATGAGGGGCAAAATTCATCACAGGTCTTAGACTTTGTAGAGCCATTATCATTTATGAAAAAAAATGTGTCACAATTTAACTTACTAATGACCACAATGTTGCTTTTGGCACACTGAAAAAAAAAAAAATCAAAAAGATTGCAAACCCCTGTTATCTATAGCATCTATTACTATATACTATTTTCTTTCTGGTTTATCGTAACGTTTTATTGCTTGCTTGTAGTTTGCTTTAAGTCCATATTTTGTCACTAGATCCATTCCACTGTTTTGCACTAAAGCTGGGAATCGGAGCACATTCTGTGCCTCGTTTATCATCACCCCGCAGTGAGGACAGACTTCGGTCTCCTAGTATTGAGGTCCCTGTCTGTGGTATCTTCTCTCCATACCTCTGTAGATTACGTTCAGGAATGTGATCAGGAGGGAAGGTTTTGGACATCTCGACTTTAAATGATAAATGAGAGAGTAGTCCTGAGGTACACGACAGAGTTAATCTCTGTTAAATCCAATCACGGTGAGCTGATTGTGACTTCTTAGAGCGCAGTGACGGGAAAGTGCTATCTGAATCCATCAACTAATGCTCCCGCGTGCCGGAGAGACACAGGCAGCTCTCTTGCTTAAAAATATTCATAAACCCCTTTTTCTAAGCTTTTACAAATATGTTTTTTTTTGGCCGGAGCACTGCGATGACATTTTGTGCGTTTGGAAGTATTAGTGGGTTCTTGAGCGTTTTCCGTCAAAGGGAATGAGTCAAAGAGGGGTCTTGTTCTCTGTGTAAGTACTCACACTGTTGTGACATTCTTGATTTGTTTGTGGATGAATGTGTACCTGTCCAGATCCTACCTGTCAGATCACTACCACCGCGCTTGCGTAACTTTGCATAGCGCGCAAAATGTTTTAAACAAAAATAATGGCAAGAACGGTGTACCACAAGGCTCGATCTTGGGTGCTTTCTTGTTTTATACGCTTCCCCCTACGTGGTACGCCGCTTTCTTATGCAACATCCAGACCATAGCAAAGTGAAGGACTGATAAGAAATTGAAAAATCTGATATCTATTGCAACATGTCAGTATTTCAGCATGGCTTTGTCTGACCCTTCACTGTACTGAAGAAAGAATAGCTTTCTTATGTTATGATACCTGATATTTTGTAAAGGACAAGCCAAAATCATAGTCACAGTTTTTTTTAAGAGTGTGATTCGATGCGGTCCATTAGCTTGTTTGACATAAGGATACAGATTTTAATTAGATTTGCAGGCGTGGACTTCATGTAGGAAATACAGTGGATAAAAAATGGATAACAATTATGTAGTGACCACAAACACTATCTTATATTTCTACAGATATATCTAATTTGAAGCATTTAGAGGGATGAGTTTCGACGATGAAAACCGCCCTATAAAATAAATATTCACTGTGTCAGGGACTGTCAAGCTAGAAAAATGACGAAAGAGCACCATAAAAGTTTCATATCAAGAATCTTCCAACTCTTCTGAAGCTATATAGTAGCTTTATAGCAGCTTCGTCTTTCCTCTGATGTTTCTAAAGAGCAGTTTTTACATTATTATTATTATAAAATTGAAGCACATTGGGTACGGTGTATACGGTGTATGAATTGTATTACACCATTAGAAACATAGTTCATCTCAAATACGTCTTTTAACGATGTACAAATACGCGAAGAAATGGAAATAAGTTTATGATTTCAAATACTTGTTATGTTCAGGAGGTCTTTCTATGGACTGTATCCCTACAAGTCAAGCATGATCGGTCTGGAGTCACTGACAGATCCGTCTTCTGATTGGGACATTGTGGAAACAATTGGGAAAGGAACCTATGGCAAGGTCTACAAGGTCATCAATAAGAAAGATGGAAGTCAAGCAGCCGTGAAAGTTTTGGATCCCATTAATGTGAGTCATTGATGGGCCTTCTGAGATTTTCTTCATTTGTACAGCAGCTGTGTCCTCATCCCGATGTGAACACATGGAAAACTCTGATTCCATGATTTTACCCTGTTTTCTTTTTCTCCTCTCTGTGAGAACCTTAATCGTTGTAAGGCAGACCCAATAGATTCAAAAGGGGGCATTACAACGCAATAATGAATTGAAACGTGCTGAAACTGTAACCGCTGTATCTGTTCTCTAGTCAAGTTCATTTAGGATCTTAGACTCTTAACAGTGTTTCCAATTATTTAAAAGCCAAAAAAAGAAAAAAACATCTTAAAAGACATTTCTTCCCCTCTTGTCCTCTGGCCTGTCTCAGAATCCCAGTCACACTAACAGAGTAAGTAGATATTCTTCCTAAATTTCCCCACAGATATTAAGATCTATTGATAAGAGCTATTGATTTTTGAAAAACTTGTCAAGATGTTTTATTTTTACGCCTCATGCTGATATTCCCCGTGTAGTGTAATGTCATTAGTGCTGCTTGATCCCCCATAACCCCCTGCTGCACAGTGCATGCATGGCTGCCTTCGTTTTACCCAGTCATACAAGCACATGCATGAAAGCTTTTTGCATCCTTTTCATTGTTATATTACATTCTGACATGTTGTTTTTGTACTGTATATGATAGCATTTGTTTAATAAGCAGTAGTTTTCATGTACTTCGAGCTTCAGTTAAGGACGGTCCATGTAGTTAGTCATAATCTCATAAGAACACCATGCCATTACACGCAACAAATGTAAATGAAGGCGCCGTTTTGTGTACTAACATACATGATTAATGCAGTTGTGCTAATGGTTATGTCAGGATGTGGATGAGGAGATTGAAGCCGAGTACAACATCCTGCGCTCGCTGTCCAATCATCCCAATGTGGTGAAGTTCTTTGGCATGTTCTACCAAGCAGACGAGCTCTCTGGAGGGCAGCTATGGCTTGTTTTGGAGGTACATTTCTTTATAAATGCTTGGTTTTGCATTTTATTTGCATTTTCAAATGTAATTTAAGTATAACAGGTAAACCCAGTTTAAAGCTGCAGTCTGTAACTTTTTTATGTTCAGCATTTACTAAATGCATATAATAATAGAAAACACAATGAATCCAGTTTACAAACCGTGATTTTGGCTTGTCCTGAATCACTACGGTGCACCTGTAACAAATGTTTATGCTCGGACTATTTAGAGTAGATAACGTCGCGGAGTAGCCCAGCCCCTGCGTGATTCATCACAGACGTAAACAGAGAGAAGTAGTTCCGGCTACAATGTTCTTCCGCAAAGCGCACGCGCTTCTGTTTATTAACCGCCGGAGCAGGATTACAGATCCGATTTAAAATGAATATAATAAATATTCGGGCATACATTTAAGATTTATGTATTCATTTACATGTTTGATGTCCATATAATTCCACTCATCAAATGGAGAAAAAGTCAGTCATGAATTAATGCGTAATATTATGATATACTGACGATAGTAACGCTGAATGGAAATGCTGTGTGATGTGTTTTGTTATTTTATGACTCATAAAAAATGCTTAGCCCTTCCTAATGTAGCTTCTGTTGTTTGGTTTCCCTCTTCTCTGTAACTGCATCTATCGTTCTTTTCTCTCTCCCTGTCCTCATTACTTTCCCTCTCTATCTGGCGTTTCTCTCTGTTAGTTGTGTAATGGGGGTTCAGTAACGGACCTGATAAAGGGTTTGCTGATGAGGGGAAAACGTCTTGAGGAGCCCGTCATCTCCTACATCCTGTATGGAGCACTTCTGGTGAGATACAGCACACACACACACACACACACACACACACACACACACACACACACACACACACACACACACACACACACACACACACACGCACACAGACAGACTAAAGTAATCTGCTCACCCCAGCACAGGGAACGCTGCCTCAGCGCTCCGACTGTCCCAGAGTAGTTATTTTGGGCCGTGATAGTGAGGAAAGAGAGGGTGTCCAGCTGTAGACCTTCAGTGCTCACTTACTGACTCTTGCTTGATTTTCAGGGTCTCCAGCATCTTCACAACAACAGAATAATCCACCGTGATGTGAAGGGCAACAACATCCTCCTCACCACAGACGGTGGAGTCAAACTGGTGGACTTCGGTAATGGTTACAGCTGCTTCATTCCAGTGACAATGTTTGTCAAGCTCCAAAACAGACAACGTACTAATTTGAAGTGAGATAAAATAACCATGAAGTTGCAATTTAGTAGCCTACATTTAAAATATATTAACTTTAGACGTAATATTTAATAACAAATGTAAAATTAACCCACAGCAAAGGCTTAATTATTTCACTTTTAAAAGGGCTTTTACAAGTTGACAAAAATATTGAAAAAAATAAGCAAGCTTAGCCTAATTGACAAAAAATAATGCAAACATTACATAATGAGTTACTTTACACAAAAGTAACTGCAGTAAATAATACAATTAGTGACTTTTTTATTTAAAAAATACAAATATTATAAATATTATAATATTGTCATACAAAATTAACTTTGCCCAAAACTGGAAAGTGTACTCTTTTTATGTGGCTTTTTTAAATTTAATGTTATATGACTATCTGCAAGTTCTATTTTTTTTCTATTATTTTTAAAGTACACTACAGGTGCATATTCAGTACTTTCAGGCAGGCTTCTTTTTCAAAATAACTAACCAATAACTTGTATAAGAAGAGTGTAAAACACTGCCTCCGTTTACTAGCAATTAATTTGTTGACCATACATGAGATTTACATGATATAATATTTTATGCAGATGCACATCATATATTATTATTGAATGCATAATAAAACGAGCAGTATGCTAATGCTATACCGGGTTTCATGAGTTATCAGCTAATTAAATGCCACTAAATTGAGGTGGAGCCACTCAGGCGTCTGTGTGCTTTATCAAACACACCCGGGTGTGAGTGAGGTTAAACGGTGTGTGTGTGTGTGTGTGTGTGTGTGTGTGTGGGGCGACTGATTCTGCCTGAGGCGTGTTTGTCCCGTGTGCATGACAGAAAGAAGTGGATCCTGCTGTGAAGCAAAATGCTGATGAATGTTGCTCTCTGCCCTAATGTCACCTCACATCATTTGCCTCCTGCTAAATGTCTGAATCCACAGAGCTGTTATTTGGCCCCGCTTCAGAAAACAGAAATATCACAGAAAAAATAAGCTTGTTATATGATTTTGACGCGCGCGGTGTCGGATGTCTTGCAGGCGTCTCAGCTCAGCTGACGAGTGCCCGTCTACGCCGAAACACATCAGTGGGAACACCGTTCTGGATGGCTCCTGAGGTCCGTCCTGTCATATAAAAAACGACCAATTTCTCTCTTTCCATCTCTTTCTACCTCTTTATTTGATACAGTACAAAACGTTTTACACATAATCGGGTAGCTCACACAAAAACGAAAGTTCTGTACAAATCATTTACCATCATGTCACTGAAAAACTGCTCTGTTCTGTATATACAATGTTTTGTATATACAGTATATACAAAATTAACCACATGCATACAGTATACTCACATAAAAAGATACTATAAAGTAAATCCCAGCTGCTTAAAAATGTATATTATTCCAAAATGTGAACCAAATTATCACTAATTCATCAAGTGTAACTCTTAAGATATTATAAAGATTAACATTATGATTTTCTGTAAGGCTGCTTTGAAGCTATATCTATTGTGACGGCACTATAATGTTAAACACATTTTCCAGTAAGCCTATGTTGATTATTTTATTTCTAATGGGCACTTTTGTTCAAGCTCAAGTTGTTCAGGTTTTTGATGTACTGTACTCGCTGAAACAATCTGTTCCTTTAACCTGTGAGTAGATTCACTGTGTCTTTGTGAAAAATGTGTTTCGTAATGCTTAGTGTGCTTTTGTGTATTAGTTAGCTGTCTAATGGAGTGTGTGTGTGTGTGTGTGTGTGTGTGTGTGTGTGGGTGGGTCGTGTGAAGGTTAATAGCTGAGCGCCGCTGTGTGAGAGTGAAATAAAGCGAAGTGATGGGGCCAGTGGGGGAGGCCCCTCAGGGCCAATTAAAATATAGTCTGAATTAAATGCTTTGCAATATGCGGTTGGTCACAGTGTTTCTGAGACTGATTTAATGCTGCAGAAAAACATGATCGTTATGAATATTACAGTACAGTAAATATTGGTAACCTGGAGCTGAAACAAAACTAGTTTAATTTGGAGAATTATTCAGCAAAATTTGCATGGAAATACTGCATAAATTAGCTTATTTAATTATTTTAATTGAAACCATATAATAAAACTGATATACATTTTTCTAATATGTAAAATTACTTTAGCTAGAACTGGAGTCCATGCAGTTTAAATAACCTGAAGTTAACAGTTTATTTTTTTAACAACAAATCCTTTGGAGATATAGACTATAGAGTCAGTGGGTGTATAGGTGTGTAACTCTGTAGTATCTCTGTAGCATACTGTAGTATCTTGACAGATCTCTGAACAGCCGTCATCTTGTTTTATTTTTGTTTGTTTGTTGTTGTCAGTGTAGATGATGGTGTGTGTGTGTGTGTGTGTGCAGGTCATAGCGTGTGAGCAGCAGTATGACTACTCGTACGACGCCCGCTGTGACGTGTGGTCTCTGGGCATCACTGCCATAGAGCTGGCGGACGGAGACCCGCCTCTGGCCGAGATGCACCCGGTCAAAGCGCTCTTCAAAATACCGAGGTGAGACAGCAGGGGGAGCTAAGCTCACGCAGCGCTCGCTGGAGTCTGCTCGGGGAGCCAGGGCGAGGAAATAGAGGGAGGAACAGACAGGAATGGAGATAGACAGGAAAGATTGAGGGAAATTGGAAAACAAGAATGAGAATTGCCCAAAAGAGAGAAGGACAGGATAGGAAATATCTCATAATCCTCGTTCACCATGACGTCACTCGCCGACAGCAGATTGGAAAATCAAGCAGCCAATGAAAACACTTGAATCAGAGAGCGACCTCAAATCTATCTATCTATCTATATAAGGGTTCATTTTTAGCTGAATGAATGAACTTTCCATTGACGTTTTGTCTGGCTAGGGCAATATTTGCACAACTATTTGAATATCGAGAAAATCTCCTTTAGATTTGTCCAAATGAAGTCCTTAGCAATGCGTATTACTAACCAAACAAACGGTTTGATATATTTACAGTGGGAAATTTACATTTTCATGAAACATGATCTTTAATTAATATCCTAATGACTGTGTGCCATCATTTTGACCCATGCAAGGTATTGTTTGCTATTGCTACAAATAGACCAGTGCTGCTTATGACTGGTTTTGTGCTCCAAATGTAGCGTGCTTTGTGTGGTATAATTATGTAGAATGAATGTAATCCGAATGTGCTGCCTCGTCGAGTTGTCATGTGACCTACCACTTCATTTGAGTTGCTTCACTGCCATTGACAATTCCTTTCTGAGGTCATGGGATGGTATAGTGTTGATTGAACGTGCATTTCGGAATAGTAGGTCATCTGGACTACTGTATTAATGATCCTGAACATACAACTCATATTCTTTCTCATATTGTTTCTTGACTACTGTAGGGAGGTATATGCGATTTTGGATTTTAGTTTTCATTTGCGGTACTATTTATACACACGTTGATACGGCTCAACTGGCACATTGGTGCTCTACTCAGTTTAATATTCCACTGGGCTCTTTGTCATGCCTGCTGATTTCCCAGTTCACCCTCATTTGGCTCAACAGTTTTATCCTCACAGAATCGGGGGATCTCACGTGTGTCAATATTCTGTTTAATGATAAACTGTAAGAGCTTTGACGACAATCTGACCTTTTGCCATCTTTATGATCGCACTGTTATCACCCAGAATGCATTGCAGTTAGGTCCTTTGATTGCAATTTGCATTTGTGATTAGCCACCCTCCCTTCCACCATTGTCATTTAGATGAGGCTGACACTCATGTTATCTGCCCCGCTCCAGGCCTGCTGGGGATGGGCCGCTCACAGTCGGGACGCTTACAGCGCAGATGTTTGCTCACTCTTAGAAAGAGGCTGTGCAGCTCAGTGACACAGAATACTAGCTTACTGCCTAGTGCACAATACGTATTAGTCGTTATTGCTGAATAATGAGAGAAAATGCTACTGACATAATTATAGTTAAAAGATGAGATAACAGAAACATTACAGTTTTTTTCTCTCTCGTGGGCTTCAGTGCATGGTGGCCAGCGGGTTGAAGAGCAAACCGCAGCTTCAAAGGGCTCTGCATGATCCTAGTTGAGGAATAAGGGTGTCGTGTGCGATTTGGGAATACAGTGTAGTTCTGGACTAAAAGTAAATGAATCACACTTGCTAAAGACAGATTTAGACTGCAATAATAAAATATGTTAACGCAAATCTAATCCCATTTTATTAACTTTATTAACTCTTTGCTGCTGACCTTTGATGATCTAGTTCAACCATACTAAAAAGCAAAAACGTTAGATAACTGACCAATTGTGCTTAATTGATTTTAATTGCTGAAGAGTATTGAACCTTCTTTATTTTTCCTTCAGCCTGAGGTTTATTCATTATACTTCTTGGTGTGAAAGGGCTTTTACATTTGCTATAAATAGAATATATTAAGTCTTATATTCAAGCCCTGCTCATGTTTAAAACTTGATGCAAAAGTAACTTAATGCATTACTTTTTTTAATTGAAAGCAACTTAATCAGTTACTTTTTTAAGGAGTAACACAATATTGTAATACATTACTTTTAAAAGTAACTTTCCTCAAAACGGATGAAGACATATGTGTTATTCAAAATACGGCATCTTTTGAACTTTTACTTTACTTAAAGGGATAGTAATGTTTATCTAATTGCCTTTTTAAAGTGACTTTTTATTTTATTATAAAATGTTTACTTTTTGGGTGAACAATCCCTTTAACTAAACACTTTTGAGCGTTATTGCCTCTAGTGTTCATTATAGCAGGAAACTCGGGTAAATTTTGATTGCAGAATACTTTGCAGAGTATACATTTCTTCACAGTGATGCCATAGAAGAACCATTTTTGGTTTCAGAAAGAACCATTCAGTCAAAGGTTCTTTAAAGAACCATCTCTTTAATCCACCATGAAGAACCTTTTATGAAACAGATGGTTCTTTATGGAACCATTTAAACAAAAAAGGGTTCTTCTATGGCATCGTGAAGCACCTTTATTTGTAAGAGTGCAGAAGCACGTATTTTCAGTGAGTCTGGGTAGCATAAAGGTGCTTTAATGCCGCTTGATGTTTCGATTATGAATGCTGGATATGAGAAATGATAATGTTAGAATGCTGTGCGCTTCCCTTTGCCAGCCCATTTGTCTTGTAGTTTATGCCTGAGTGCAATAATCATGTATAGTATCTACACAGCCATGATGGGCTCCCTCTGCTTTTTCACCCACCTGTCTCTCCCCCTCTATCTCTTGCTTCTACCTTCCTTTTCTTTCTTTTCAAATGAAATTAGATATTTGGGCTGGGGCGCATAAATCAGAAGCGTGGGACCTTTAGTACGGCAGCGGGCGAATAAATCAGTGTTGGTGTGTTCACTGGGGCATGAAATGATTCTGTTAACATGTCATCTGTCCGGGCCGGCGTTCCCACCATCAGCCCGCTTTCTGACGGAGAGATTACGAGGGGCGTGGAGCGATCGCAGCCTGTCAGCGCCAAATGTTTGACTCCTGATGAAGGACAGGAGCTGTTCATAGGCAAGGCTGTACAATTCCCAAACTGAATGCCATTATTGGAGCTCCACCTAACACACTTTTCTTACTGAGACATACAGTGCAAGGAATCCTGGGTTTTTAATTAAGGCTAAATCATTTATATTTACTGGGAATATTTAAAGCCTGAGCTAGCTGTGGTGTATTTAATCCACTGCACATAACCATCTGTTGGTCAGCACAGTGGGGTTTGCATGCACTTGAACGTGAGTGAAAACTACACGGGGAAGTTCTTCATCTTCACACAAATCAAATGATTGAATTTTGCCCACAAATTTCCCTGTGATTGCAGAGCGATTTCCCTTATGAAGAGTAGCTATTTATGGAAATAATATACTTATATAATATATAATATTTACTCAAAAGGCATACTCCACCCCAAATTGATTTTTTTTAAATTGATCACTCATCTCCACGTCGTTCCAAATCTTCAAAAGATTTGTTCATCTTCAGAACACAATTTAAAGATATTATGGATGAAAACTGGGAGACTTGTGACTGTCCCTTTAACAAAGAATGAACACTGCCAAGGTCCAGAAAAGTATGAAAGACATGATCAGAATCTGCCATCAGTTGTCTCCTCTGTGTTGCTCTGCGTCACTACAGCACCCTTTTAGAGAGTATCCACTGCACTCCCTTTTTTTTAAATCGAGGCATAAACATGGCGCTGCAGTGACACAGTGAGACACAGAGAAGACCAATTATTAAATAAAGTTGTTTATTTTTCTTTGTGTACAAAAAGTATTCTCGCCGTTTCATATGTTCTGGTTGAACCACTGATGGCAGATGGATTATTCTGACAACGCCTTTCATTCTTTTCTGGACTTTAAAAGTAAAACATGTATTTAAAATTTCTGTTATGAACTTTTAAGTAATGCATCAGTCAGCTGCTATGGAGATAGACGTTAATGGATAGCATTCACCCTATATTTCAAATCTATTTCGTTCCTATCAGGCCTATTAACTGGCTTAACCATTGCTAAACACACAAAACAACCTGGACTTGGACAACATGGAAATTCATGTTAGTCACATTTGGTCTATTTTTACCACTTTGGCAAATCAATGGCTGTGCACCACGTATACTGTAAAATAAATACAGTACCATCACTCTTCCATATTTTTTTTTGTTTCTGTGTTTAGCTGTTGGGAGTTCTTTGCCTTTATTTCCACTTGTCTACAAATAATTTTATCGATATGGCCAGCCACTGGGAGGTTGAGGAATTGTGGAGTCTTTTGTATGTGGCAGATTAGTATTGATGAAATGTCTGCCATGTCATTTATCATCTGGAGACCGTGTAGCTACAGCGCTTGTGTTAGAGTCATATTTGTGTGTCCGTCTGAGGCTGTGCTTTTTACCTACTGCAGTGACTGCTCTTACTGAACGGAATACAGTGGCATGAGACGACTGTAAATCAACATTTAGAGTACATGCAAAAATAGCATGAGGTTTTAGGTCAGGGATGTAAAACTTATTTTAGGTTGAGGGCTGGATCAGAGAAAATGTCAGCTTGTGCGGGCTGAATTGTCTTTTGTTAAACCCTAACACTTTTGAAACCCTTTGCTCACAATTACAATGATATTAACCGTAGCCTACAATCTACGATATAAGTTACAAATATTGTTTTATCTATTTATTTTTGATATTGTTAATTACTTTATTTTGCATAGTGTGTTTTTGAGACAGCGTCGTGGTTTACTGTAAGGCTTTCTGTAACGCCTTGCCAGCAGAGGTAGCCCTCGTCCGAGTACTAGCTGGGCTCAAACTCTTCTGCCCTCATTTCCTTTTTTGAGGCCTTTATAACCAAACGCCCTCCTAAGGAACAAGGCAAAGTTTTGCCAGTATTACTTTATCTCTGTTCCTGTGTATGATATTTGCCTGTTAATCTTTTTCACAACCTTTGGATTTGCCCCTTTGTATTGTTTGCTCGATTGGACTGATGTTCTGATCCACTGTCATGGATAAATAAATAGCACTAAATCCGCCGTTAGGTGGCAGTAAATGTCCTTCTAAATGAGTGATCCATTGACTCATTCATGAAAAATATTGATTCAAAACAGCTGATTCGTTAGAAACAAAGCTAGTGGTTGCTGTTATGAATGGCACTAAACAAAACATTCAAACATAACAAAATACACAAATTCAGTAACCTTCAGTGACAAAATAAACAAAATACGGAGACGCACAATTGGTGTTTGACTTTGCTCATTTTTTTAAGCCGAAACTAGGGCTATATTGTAACTATTCTGATAACCTAAACCTCATAATTTTGTTAGTTTTTTGCAAAGTTACAGTATGTCAGCTAATATGTAATTAAAACAACAGTTAGGATATTAGTACACGATTATCTCGCACACTCCTCGCTCATTTACTTACTTCATGTAATATATTGCACACATTTGAGTTGTGATTAAACATACCTGTCTGCTTTGAGATCACAGAACCTTTCTTTTAATTTCTCCTAAACAGACCCTCCGTCGTCGGGCCCTTAGACAATACACCATTTTTTTGTTCTGAAAATAGGCTTATATTTGATTGAAACCTGACCTACTGTAGATGTATACTTGACAGGTTTTATGAGATATACTTTTACATTCATGTATATAAATCAGTCTATCTCTCCCTCCCTCTGTCTGTGTCTAGCTCATCATCTACGGCGTAACAAACTGATGCTGTGAGTAACACGGCTGAAAGCGTGACAGTTTGCCAGTCAGAGTTTAATGGCTCTGCGGCTAGATTAGAATAAACCAAGCGTGTTTACATCCTGTTTGCCTGTGCTCACGAACAGCCAATGAGGGTGAATACCACGGCAGAATTTACCCAGCACAATAGCAGCGCCATCAGCGACGTTGCCTTCACTTTGTTATGTATAAGCAGCTCTCTACAGCACTGCAACATCAAGGCGAGCGCGTGGCTGCAGGCACGCATTATATTTTGCATTGAAGGAGTCGGTTATTTTCCTTTGATGTGTTCTTCAGAGAGGACGGCCTGTCTGAATATCTATCAAAGCACCCAGTGACTTAGAGCAGCACAGAATGACAGATTACCGTGGAAAAAAGAAAACTGTGTTTAACAGGGGTTGGTTTATATGCCTGACGCTTTGTTCTTGGTGATAGTTTCTGATGAAAGACGGACAAGATGTGTTTTTAAGTAGTATGTACGTCCTTCGACCTGCTCTGCTCTTTACATCTCTTTATATCTGTTTGGGACTTCAATCAAGCCAAAGCAGATTAAGAGTCACTGAAGAAAGAAAATGGGGAGATCTTGAAGCAGAAGTAGAGGGAATATAAATAAAAAGATGAGAGCTCCATGTTTGTATTTGCCTAACAACAGCCCATCACGCAATAAGACGCTGCAGGCAGGGATGAATTGTGAATATAGTCATATTACTGTTTCTCTTCTGCTACTCATCACAGAGCTTTAACTGGCACACGAGCATAGAGCACATCTATTCTGTTGTCATTAAGTAAATTCTTATAACATTGTACTACCGTATTTTAGACTCAAAAAACACGTCATTACAGCTGTGTTGGGGAAAGTTGCTTTTAAAAGTGTATGTGTATTATAAAATAGCCCTTTCGTGAAAAGCAAGGCATAGCTTGTTTTTGGCAACTGTAAAGGTCCTTTTACACCAAAAGGGAAAACAAATTCGCATGCATTGAAAAAGTTACTGTTATTTTCTTGTAAATTTAAAATTATTGATTTAAATGTGAGTACATAGTAGTTAAGGCCACCTACTATAAAGTGGGACCTAATTTTGTTTTGATGAGCTTTTTTTAGGGTTCTAATATGTCTTTAATAACTTCCCCATGATCTTCGGAGCCTTTTTGTGACTTTAAATAACAAATATATAACAAATTATTTAATGCAGACCTTTGGAGATCTACATTCGTATGGAAAGTACCGAAGCTACCTTGTAAAAAAGGAGTACACTTCAGCATATTACTGAAATAATGCTCTAACATAACATACTTCATATAATGCTTTCAGAAAATTAACATCTTAAATGCAAATAAATAAAATGTATCATACTTTATATTCATATTGAATGCAAACTGGGCTTTCAGGTGACCCTATAGGACTATAATTGTTAAAGATTTAATGTACTTTATTTTTTTAATGTTATCTGAATGCAAGTGTTGTTTTTAAAACGTATCTTTAAGATATAAGTTCACATTCAGTACAATTAAGTGCACTTTCGTTTCACATATAGTTATATATATAGTTTTTAGAGTACAAATGTCTCCAGTGAACATCCTGAGGCTGCAATGCAATGTATATTGTTCAGGAAGACATTTTCCAACATGTTGCTTTTAAAAACGATGTTTTCTTTGATGGCCTGAAACTGTCCCGGTTTTAGGCCATCGCGGCATCACAGCCACCGAGAGCTGCTTGGGTGTTAATAAACGAGGCTGTAGAAGTGTGTGTGCTAATATATGAGCGTGTGAAAGTGTGTGTGTGTGAGTTAATAGATGGCTCTGTCTAAGTGTAGCTGACAGAGGGATTATTCGCTCTCATAACTCGGCAGCTCTGCGGACAGATGTTGCCTGCCAGACACTCTGCAGGGCGGCTCGTTTGTCATCCAGCAGCGGGCCGACACGTCCCTGGCAGTCCCACAGTCTGCGCCTTAAAGACTTAAACACTTACAACTCCACCTCACTGAGATATACAGCAGCTCTTCTGAGATACGAGCTGCTCCACTGAAGAGCTCAAGACTTGCTTAAGTTTTTACTGCCTCACTGCAGTGCTGAGGGCTCGTGGGGTTTGACGTACTTCAGTCATTACTGTCACTCAAACAGTTGGGTAATTTTCATAAATATATATTGTACAGTGCCTTTTAAAAGTTTGGGAATGTATGTTTTTTGTAAAATATCAGGAACCCTTTTCATCGACTGCGGTCATTTTCCTTGGTCTACCTGTTTGACTTAGTGCTCCAGTGGCTGCTTTCAGGACATTGGTTGAAACAGATGGCCAGTGTATGTGCAATAGCTCTGATTTCCTTCTCTCAGCTTCACAATTGCTAATTTTTCACCCATAGACAGCTCTCTGCTGAAATCTGAGGCAAATCTGAAACTGAGCATATATATATATATTCAGTGCAAATTTTTGTTTGAATAATTATTGTGAAAGGACACACCTGGACTACAAAATGCACCCATGTTACAATACTTTTGCTCACATGAAAAATTCTCACAGATCCAGATGTAAATACCTGGAAATTAACAATCTCATGTCTGATACTCATCTCTTGATGTCAAGCCCAGATATTTTTAGTTTACTGCAAAAATAAAGGAGTTGACCTTACTGTCACAAATTGTTATATATATATATATATATATATATATATATATATATATATATATATATATATATATATACAGTATACTTGACAAAGAAATAAAACTAAGATTAAAAGCTAATAGAAATATAAAAAGTTTACTTTTTTATATATATATGTTTATATATTACAACAATTTTATATATTAGTATATACTGAATACTATATACTGTCCTCTGAAGCACCAGTTGTGTAAAAAACAAGAATCAATATGAGAAACCAGAGCAATATGATATCCATGTAATAGCGTCTATTATGTTGTTTCAACTTGAAATAACTTGTTACCCTTCTACATAAATTTTTTTTTTATTTGAGTCAACTTAAAATTTTTAGTTACTTAATGTTAATTTAAGTGACAACTAAAACATATTAGATGACTAAACAAAAAAATGTGCTGTATTTATAATGTTTTAATGTAAGAACATATTGGGAGATTTTTATGAAGGCAGTATAAAAAGAAGGTAGAGAATGTATTGATTTTAGAGTAAGACTGCAGTATTTGATTTCTAGAAATAGCTGCACAGGTCTGTACCTGAATGAGGCGTTTGTGTTTTTCGCTTTTCTTTGTGTAAGGAGATGAATGCGAACAGACATTTGTTCTGAACAAACACAGTTGTCCCTTTAACTTTGTAATTTCTTTACCCTCCCTGAATGCGGCCAATGAAATGTCATTCACATGTGTTGTGTCTTTGTGTTTTATCTGCAGGAACCCGTCTCCTACCCTCCGCCAGCCGGAGCACTGGTGCAGGAGCTTCTGTCACTTCATCGCTCAGTGAGTACATGAACACGTGAAGATGCTGAGCGTTTTCAGTAGACAGGAAATGTGTTCAGAAACTTGCAGGTAGAATTTCTTAGTGGCTCCGAGAAATATTAGTAATTTTCCATTCCTAAGTGTGGGGTCAGTGCGTTTTTGTTGTTGTTTTAAGTATAAGTTGTTGGGTTTTTTTCTCTCCTTCTTAAAGCAATTTATGGGAAACCAAAATGCACCTTTTTCTTTTTAAAACTTGTTGGTACAATATTGCATCTTCATCAATAGGTATAAATCTCTCCTTTAAGGTACCACACCAGTGACAAGCCCATTTGTGCCTTAACTGTGGCAAATATGTCCCTTCAAGAACTAGTAAAAGCCATGTTCCTGTTGAATGACATGCACATTTCTTCTTTTCACTGAAGATGTGTGTCCACTGAGACATTCCCCAAATGACGTGGTTCTTCTAAATGAAAACTCTGTATTAGAAAAGACAGAAATAAAGTCATTTCATTTATATTCCCACTGACTAGTTACCACTGTACCCTGAATATATAGTTGTGCTCATAAGTTTACACACCCATAGCAGAATATACAAAATGCTAATAATTTTTACAAAATAAAGGGATCAGAAAAATTGAATGTTATTGTTTATATACAGTTTTCCAGCATCATCTTCTGTGTATTTGAACCCTTTCCAACATTGACTGTATGATTTTGAGGTCAATCTTTTCACACTAGGGACAGTTGGGGGACTCATGCATTACTATTTCATAAGAAAAACATCTTGATCTTCCAATTCAAAAATAATTATAATCTGGCAGATTTTTGTTCCTCCACTGACAGTCCTGACAACTGCCACTTTAATGCTTTAAAATTCATAAAGCGTTAGTACAACTATTCCATAGAGCAGTTTCGTCCAACTTTTCTGAAGTTTACTCGCTTTAGATGAACAAACTGAACTTTTCTTATTCTCATATAAACATTGTACAAACAGACGCTCAATTATACTTGCTTGACACATGAGAACAGACTTCACTGGTTTTTGTGGAAGCTCAAACCAAATGTGTAACAAAAATAATCTGATGTGCATACTTTAAATGTGAACAAAATCATAAATTCTGTTTATTATTTAAAATGATTGAGTCTCCTCAGAAAACTTGGACTAAACTGTTTGATTCATATGGATTCGTTTTACAATCTTTTTATCAACATTTTGTAGCATCAAAGTTGTAGGTGTGTGAACTGTCAATGGAAGAACATAAATCAAATTTTTTTAAGTTACATTGATCAAACTCATAATTACAAGATTTAACAAAAAAAAGCTGTGAATCATCTTCATGATCTTAAAGTTAAAGACACATTTGCTGAGTTTCAGAGCTCTCTAATAAAATGAATGTATATGACAGAGATAGGGCAGAATCAGGTGATCACATTCTTTTAAAAACAGAGATTTACTTAGTGTTTCACTAGCAACTACATTTGGATTGTATTGCAAAAAAACAAAAGCAAAATTTTTAATCTCCCACCGGTCACTATTGTGTTCACTCTGTGAACACACTCAACTAAAATAAATATGCAATATGAATATATTAATACTATAGGTGTATAAAGTCTTTGTCTCATCTTTATGTTAACATACTTGACTAGCTCTTAGTTTTGGAGCTTCGATGCAGTTATCATCTTCTCAAGGTGCAAGCAGTAAATAAACAGCTCCAGTCATGTGACAATTTGCACTAATCATGTGAAACTTCACATGTTTAATTGAGACCTAAAACATCAGTCAGCAAGGCTATTAGAGTTTTATGAATGAAAAACTTTATGGTCACGTTGTTCAACAGGTGCAATCCACCACCACAGCGCTTCAGAGTAAGCATTCATTTACAGTAACTCAACAGTATTGTTTCACATACTTCAAGCTTACTACACACAAGCGCTGTTGCTTTCTAATGTATTTGGAGAAGGCTAAATGCAACCGGCTATTTACGCTCTGTTGTGAACAGGTGGCTGTAACATTTTCAGTTACTTACGATCACGACAGTCGCGTCCATTTAATACCAAATCCATTTACAAAAGCTATACAAATTAATACAGATGGATAAAACCATTGACCACATAGCTCCATTAACTAATTTAACGCATTTATTTTACATTGAGTTGCTGAAACGTTTACGACTTGTGAACTTATTATAAACCTAAACTCACCTTTAAACATTGACGTCTTCAATATTAACACCCTCCACCTTCAAAGATGATAAAAGGGCAAATGTAGTCTGATTCCCGATCTCTTTTCTGTTTGAAAATCCTGTAACAGCAGGAGCGATTTCGACCTGTCAGTCTTGTTGCTATATCTAACAGCTAAAACAGCAACCAATCGTGAAACAGTCATTTTGTACCTTCGAAGTGAGAACACTTATGTACCTTCATTACAGTTGTACCTTGAAAGGTTCCAAACAGTATTATCAGAGATCATTACTGTACCATAAATGCAGCCTTGGTGAACATTAGAAAAAAATAAAATACTAAACAAAGCAAACACAACAAGTGCTATGACCGTTTCTCAATAGACAAAATACTGCTAGCCAAGGACACAGAGATGGGCAGAAATCACACATGACAGGACCAGGATTAACAAATGGGATGTAAATTAATAACAGGACAAACGAGGGGGAAGAGCCAATGCGGGATGAGGAAAAGACGCAATTTAAAACAAGATCTTGACCAAAAGCAGAGGAAACTTACACACGAGTGACAGCTTCTTTGCCTTAGTACTTGTGTATCTTTCCCTAAAAATGAATGTCTCTGGTCTGACACAATGGCATTCAGATGTTTTAATTATGGCTTAAGTGTCCAGATCCTTTCTGTGTTTTTGTACCGCCATCCTGTCAGTTGCTTCAGCTGTAAAGTCACTTGATGAGACCAATCCTGTCTGTTTCTATATGAGCCAAACGCGCAGTGAGAAGTTTCTACAAACACGTCTCAGATGTACGGTTTAATTCCTGTCAGACAGACTGTAAATAAAAGAGGTTCTCTGTGTGTGTGTGCCTGTACATACAAAAGCAATGAAAAGCTCAGATTATTATTTCATTATTGAGAATGAAAACATCAGAGAGAGGGATGTTGTGTGCGCAGCAGGAGGGCTGTGAATGCTAATTGACTCATTTATTTGTGTTAGTTGTTCATTTGTCAGTGTGGCAGGTCCGCTGGCCGCTCGTGATGAATTAAAAGCACAGACGCAGTCATATTCATTAAGCGTGTTTGTGTGTGTTTGTGTGCGCTGGTGGGATTTTATCCTGAGTGCTCTTTAAGTGCTCCTGAGTGTACAGGCTGCCACACACATGGCTGCTCGGCGCTGTGGGTAAAATTCAAGGTTGGCTGTAGCACCGTTGTGCCTCGAGTAAGACACTTAACCACAGGTTACTCCAGCAGACTCTGTGTACTGTAGTATGAATTTGGAAGCATTTTTTGTAAATATTTAAATTGAATTCGTTTCTAGAATAGAATGCTTATGAAGCTACACTCCAACTTGAGATACCTTCTGTCACCGAACTGTTTGTTGCAGCTGTCTTTTACTTCATTCTGTCATTCTGTCCAAAGTATTCAATAGCAAGGTGATAGTGAATAGTGTTACCAAAGTACAATAAATCAAGTCTAACCTTTCTGAAGCTGCTTCGACGCAATTCTCACCAAATGAAACACAGTTAAATTGCAGAATCAATTATGGAAACTCTAAAGCGGTTCTAAAAGAATACAGTGTTTTGTTTTTGTGTAGTAAAGAAAACCGAATTCGGCTTCACTTCATTAAACCCCAAGCGAAAGGTTGCCAGTAATGGAAAAAAGCAAGCTAAATATAAAGCTAAATACATTTGTCTAGATTTAGATTAGACCAATCTAACTTTTTGCCAAAATTCGACTTTGGCGTGCATGTAATATGCAGTTTTGTTTTGTGTGCATATGATACTAAATATGTTGGCGTACATATAATACACGGTTTTTGTGTACATTTGACACACATCTACCCCACAACACTACCTATCGCATAGCATATACATGCCAAAGTGAATTTTTGATACCATTTAGTTTTTATTTGGCATATTATTCATATGCACTTTTATGAGATCAGGTTGTTCTTTAAAGATCACCTTAACCAGGCCAAAAAACCACTTAAGAACCGTTACAGCTGCTATATAGGTTCCTCTTTAATTACGAGGCAAAGAACCACTTAGCAGTGCTATATAGCACCTCAACTATCACAAAGAACAGCTGTAGAACCCGTTTTGTGTATGTTTGTGTGTGCTCATATTACGAGTATTTACTGAGCTGAGGATGCTTTGCTGTCCACAGCCTATACGCTCCAGTGTCACTATTCAGAAAATCTGCATTCATCTGCATAAATCCTGTCTAATTATAATGTGATCATTAATTAAATAAAGCTGGAGAAAAAACACATATACTCGCAGGAAAAAATTGCAACGCATTACTCATCGTTTGGCACAATAAATCTGCTTCAGCCTATGAGAGCATTTATAAACATCACACTAAAAAATTGTGTTTTGAGAGCCATTAGATCAGAAATAATTCTGCTGAGTAAATCCTGTCAGTGTGCGTGTGTGTGTGGTGTACAGGGACACAATGTTATCACGAGGGCCCGGCTGCTTGTTCTCTGCCTGTGTGTGTACTATAACAGCACGCTGTTGTTGCTGTGTTATGAATGCGTGTGTAATTGTGTCGCTGAATGGCCTGTGCTCTGCTATCAGAGCCGCCTGCTGCTCAGAGCCTCAGCCATGCCGAGAGCTGATGACAGACCCCTGGGCTTAATCTACTGCACTTAATGGGGTCTAGACTCTAGAGGGTCTGGTCTCAGCACAGACGCAGTTTCAGTAGAGAGTAAAGCAGGCCACTGAGATTTAGATAGGCACTGTGCTTAGTGCTTTACTTTCCGGAAAACTGGAAAAGAGATCCAAACTGGACAGATGAAGAGGAATGAGGAAAGTCAGGACATTTTGCCAAATTCAGTCCAGCTACCCTTGTCAAAAAGAAATGGAAATGATATATTTTGTTTGGAGTCACTTTAAATGCGTTATTGTTTACATTTTTATTAAATGCAGTTTTCTAAACCTTAAAGTGTTTTTTAAAGTATTCATTTAAAGAATATTTGTAATTACACATTTGCAATGAAAATATTGTAGTTTAGTAGTCATTTAAAATATATGAACTTTAAATATAACATTAAATAAGTATTTGTGCAGAAGGACGTTATAATTAATCATGATTAATTAAACATCATGTAATTATACATTTAAGTGCAGAGTTTTGTTAACTACATATACTTACTATACGATTAGGTTTAGGATTTGTCTTATTGTTACTTGCATGTAATTATTCGTAATTTATTGTTATTATAATAGTAAGTGGACAACTTATAATAAAGCGTTATCAAAAGTGTAGGAGAAATAGTCATTCAATTAAATGCATTTGTAAGATTTGACGTACACTGAAAGTGCCAATCGTTACATATGATATGCAGATCGTGAAGAGTTATGCAAAAGACATAATCGACAGGTAACCACGGCCTCTGAGCCGGAGGACACTTGCATGCATGTAGTCCAGAACAACAGAGACAAGCCTGTAGACACATGATAAGACTGTTTACACTGGATACTATGGTGATGAGAGAGAAAGAGCGAGAGACAGAGAGAGAGAGAGATGTTCAGGTCAGACCTCACAGAGTTTCTTGGTCATCGTGTCAGAGGCTGGAATCATATGACGATGTACAGGTGACGTGCATAACCTCGACGAAGGCCTTTAAACGATTATGCATGACTTTTCTGCGTGTTTTCAACCAAATACTAATTTTTCATGTTAATTTCCTTGTCATTATGTGGAAAATTGCTACTTTGTGTGTCTGATTTTGCATGCTTCTCTGCTTTCAGTTTTTTCTGCTCTTATATGTGCCCCCTTCGTCCCTTCTCGTATCTGCAGGTGTTTGATAAAGGATTTTGAGACTCGTCCATCAGTGACTCATCTGCTGGAGCATCCGTTCATTAAACAGGCTCATGGGAAAGACACATCGCTCCGACAGCAGCTGTCAGTCCTCGTCCGCGAGCAGCAAGATGTGGGCAGCAGGACCAAGACCAGGTACAAACAATACAAACCACCGAAAGATGCTTACGAGGCCAAAAAAAACCACTGGGTTAAATACTGCCCAGCGCTGGCTAAAATATGGACAACCTATTTGCTGAATTAGTCCATATTTTATTTTAGTGTAATAGTGCTCAGCTGAAACTGGCGGGTCACTATTAGCTAACCAATAACAATATTTGTATATATCCCGAAGAACTACTAAGAGCTGCTGTACACAGATTCATAATTAATGTGATTTATGCATAACGTATAATTAATTCTACAGAGAAGACCGCTAATCGAATAGAATATTAGCAAATCTTCTTTCCTAAAGGACATACTGTTTACTTAGTATTCTAAAGCGAAAAACGTCATTGTAAGCTTCTGAGATAGATGTGCAGTTTTGGATGGTAATGATCATCTAAAACTGGATGGTGGTGTTACCGTCCTTCTGAAGGAATTAGTATTCTAAATTAAAGATCACAGTAACCCACTGGTACTGATTTAGGTGTGACTAAACCTTACAAAAACCTCAGCTATCATTATGTTCGCTGTAGAATACTGATCCAAAAATTGGTAATTGCTTTAAAAGGATTTACTATCACCTAAATAATTACTAGCCAGTACTTTAAGCCCTCAAAAGCTTTTAATGATGTCAGATTTAATACATTAATGAATACACAGAAATGAATCGTGTCATGTGCTTAAAAAGGGCTGACCATTAAACATCACCTATTGAGATTATAAATGTACTATTTGTTGTACTAAGTGTTATTTTTTATGTATATAATAGCCTGCCAATCGTAGGTTGTCATTTTGAAGTGCTTTCTGATTCGTCTCAGGGTCAGATCAAATATCTGGCAGCCTTGACCATGACAGCGGTCATCGTGAGACGCTTGGCTCGCGTTTATCACCGTCCTCTATAGATGCAGAGCTGTCGCAGTGGATTTATCACGTCTAAATGCGAAACAGTGAGACTTGCTGTTGTGACAGTCTAGAAATATACGAATCGCAGCATGTGGGTTATGAGCTTTTTATATTACTGTGTCATCTATCACTCGAGGGTTTCCTCTTTCCAGCAGATGGCAGTGTTATCTGTGGAGGAATGAAGCTCCCCAGGTTATTCTGAGAAGCTGGCGTTCAGGAGCATTAGATTCAGTCGGAAGGCATCACATACAAGTCAAACGGATGTCTCTGATGCTGTTATAGATGCTACATGTAATGAAAGAAAGCGTTTCCACTGGATTCTCCTTGAAAATCTTCATTTAGACCCTTAAAAATCTCTTTGAGGAGGGGACGGGCCTTTTGCCGCAGGCCTTGTGAATTTAAATGACCACCTACCTGTATTATTCTCTCTATAAAATTGATTCAAATTGACCAAATTTGTCTGAAGGTTGCTGAATTGCAAATATAAATGTATAAAACATTTTTGTTTACTGTATTCTAAAGCTTGACAAACACTGGCCTTTTACACATAAAACAACACGATTCATTTAAAAACTAAATACATATATACATATACAGTATATATTAAGAAAAAAATATTTACATGTCAGTATTTATATTATAAATAAATATATTTAATGTATAAACAACATTCTAAAATATATACATGCATTTGGATTCACGCATAATAAATGCACACACACATAGTAACACCTGTAAACAAAAACTTTTATTTTGAAAGCAATTAATCATAATTAAAGTGTCATTTATTGCTGTGATCTAAGCACTTTCGGCATCCTTCAGTATCACATGATCAGAAATCAGTTTGATAGGTCGAAATGCTGAATAAGAAGAATTTCTGATTATTACCAATGTTAAAAACGTTGCCTTTTATGACATAATTTCATCATAAACAAAAGCTATATTAGCTTAATATGAAATTAAATATATGGCAATAATAATGTAAATGGTAAATAAACCGCTTTTTCGCTTAAATGCTATATTTGGGGTTGTGTTATGTTTATGTTGCTTGAGTGATTTATTTTGTGCACTTAGACACATCTTAACCCCGTCACCACCATCTCTCTGATTCAGGGTTAAATGAGGATTCACAGTCTCTGATAAACTCATGTGTTTCCACTTGACTGAGACGCACCGATCGGGGCAGGATGTTAACTGCTCTTGTTCTTGGATGTCTGTGAAGACAATTTGAACTGAGAAAGTGGGGGCCGGTACACTCTGTAATTGTGAATAAACAGTCGGAGGGTTGCCAGATTGTAGCCACTTATTCCCCAGGCCACATATAATCTGCTAGCCTGATAGTGACAGTGTGAGAACCGTAATGAGATTATGGGCTTGGCTGTGCTCTCTCTGTTTAGTCACTGATGGCAAATATCAGTGAAGTGATTACAGAGTGAGGGAACACAGAAACACAGCCACACACACACACACACACATAAAGCGCAGTGTATCGTGTCTGTACGCTGTCATGTCCCCGGGGCCCGATGGCTTTTAAGAGCTGTGAATAGAGCAGCTGCTTCCTCATGATCTAAAGGTCAAAAATACAATAGAGGGTCAAACCCTGATGAAGTGCTTTGACTACACGCTATAATAGCCTTTAAACCCCAGAGGATAGACCTGCATCACACCCTGATGCTGCAGACAGGAAAGGCAAGCTGGGTCTTTAGATTTTGGGTTACTCTTTATGTTAAGGTGTTCTTGTTGCAGTGTATTAAATCACTGGGTAATATTAATTACTTACATGTTCTCACTATACAGTTAGGGTTAGGATTAGGGTTCAGTTTAGGGTTACTGGCATCCAATTATGCATCATTTGTTGTTATTATTTTCGTTGTAAGTATGTGTAACAAGGAAACTTTAAAATAAAGAGTTGCCAGATTTAGTTTTTTGGTGTTTACTCAGGCAAGCATCACTGTCACTTAAAAGTTAAGGTTAAAGATATTAAAAAACCTTTACTAAATATTTAGCATGCATGTAATTGACTAGTCCTATATTTTTTGTGACACCGGACCACAAAACCAGTCACGAGTTTTTGTGCTCCAAGATCATTTGTGCTACAGATATCAATGGCACTTCAGATCAATAAATTACATGTTTATGATTGAATTGATTTTTTAGTATTTCATGTTTATTGAAGCTGTAAAATTGCTGTATTGTCTTTTACAGGCACGAGCGGATCAATACTCGCAAAACCTTGATCATTGAGAGCTGTCCTGACGATGATCTGGTGAACCTGGAGACCTTAGATGAGGTATTTAGACCTTATCGAGGTATTATTTCACGTTGACTTGGAAATGTAATGGAACTGAATCGCAAACTATTGCTAAACTCTCTGCTCAAATTATTGCAATTCAGTAAACCTTGTATGATCAAACAACAAAGAAACATTTCCATCTCCAGCATTTCTATTTTCTAGGAAACAATCATTACACATCTTCAGAGGCGATATCAGGAGCTGCACATCTACACGTACGTGGGTGATATCCTCATAGCGCTGAACCCTTTCCAGAACCTCAACATCTACTCTCCACAGGTGAGAGGAGCAACATCCGGCTGTGCACTAAAGCGTGATTTTTGACCGTCTATGTTTAAACCATCTCATGTGTAATTCCCACGTGGTGTTGTGGGGAGCTTTCTGAATCAAAGCTTCCTTGTAGAGAGAGAACTAAGATGTAGTTTGTTGTCTGAAAGTGCCTCTGTTCTCAGTTCTCCAAGCTCTATCATGGGATGAATCGCTCCACTAACCCCCCGCACATCTTTGCCACGGCTGATGCAGCCTATCAGAGCATGGTCACCCTCTCCAAAGACCAGGTACTGCTTTCTGTGTGTCTGCACTCTCATCCCTGAAACAGTACAGAATATCGATACAGTATATAGGGTTCAGAGACATAGTAGGCTGACAGCGGTCTCTCTTTCTCTCTCTCTAAATGGTGTTCACATCCATTTATTTACATTTAAATTTAATAATTTAGCAGACGCTTTTATTCAAAGGGACTTACAAATGAGTACAATGAAAGCAATCAAAATCAACAAAAGAGTAATATATGCAAGTGCTAAGACAAGTCTGTTAGCTTAACGCAGTACACACGGCGTGTTTTTTTTTAATTATATGATAAATTAAAAGAAAACGGATAGAATAGAAAAAGAATAGAGCATGTTAGAGGCTCATTTTGCTTTTTGTTAATTGTATATGAAATAAAAAGAATACAAAAATAATAAAAAGAATAGAGAATTTGAATTTGAGAGAGAGAGAAAAAAAGTTCAAATAAATGTAGTTAACATTATATATTAATGGAAAACTCTTGGGAGAAAAATAGCATTATTAAGTGGTTTTTAATAATAATAATGAGAAAAGTATGACGCTGCATATCGCTATGAAGGATGTAGTCATGTGATCATGTAATGGCTGCATTTTAAAATTTACAGACCCCAAACTTGAATTATAATGCATCATGTTTTGATTATGTTTTTTTTTATTTTATTTTTATGAAGTAGATGTCTACCAAATTTTCAGATTTCTATCAGATTTCACATTATATTGTTTTGTGTAATAATACTCTGTGCACTGTAAATTCCGTAAAAATGTACAGGAACAAAACAGCATCTGTGGTTGCCGGAATTTGGCTAGAAAAAGGTTTTTACAATTTTAAGTTAAATTTACAGGTAAATACCGTAATTTCATTAACTGACATAATGTTAATTCACCAACCTATTAAACCACCTGAGTTTACACCAACCTATCAAAGTACAGAAATCTGTTTTGTACCTTTTGAAATACCCTGATAACCACCAAACCCAGGTGGTCATGAGAAAGTCACGTGATGAACCAAAGCCTAACACAAGCAGCTTTTAAATATGAACATACAGAGAAGGTGCTCAGTGTCATTCACACAAACACTAAACACTATCACGGTGAGACTGAAATATGCAATAAATATTAATTTAGCAACATTGGGTGATACAACATACAACCCTACTAAACATAACTCATAAGAAAACTAAGAAACTAAGAAAACTACTAAACTAAGAAGAAGCATCTATGTGGAACGAGTGTTTCTATATCGTTGTTGTTTTTGTCTATGTAGTGTATAATCATTAGTGGAGAAAGCGGAGCGGGTAAAACTGAGAGCGCCCACCTCATCGTCCAGCACCTCACATTTCTGGGCAAGGTTGAGAACTCACCTCATTTATACTTCAGCTAACACACTTCATGCATACCATGTGTGCTATAAGAAACACTCTTTAAACGTCATCTGTTGTTTCTGTGTCAAGGCTAATAATCGCACACTTCGTGAGAAGATTCTTCAGGTGAATCCCCTGGTGGAGGCGTTTGGTAACGCATGCACGGCCATTAACGATAACTCCAGCCGCTTTGGGAAGTATCTGGAGATGAAGTTCACACCTACAGGGGCCGTGATGGGCGCTAAGATCTCTGAGTATCTTCTGGAGAAATCAAGAGTCATCAAACAGGCTACGTGAGAAACCACTGGGCTAAGATCTGCGGCCATTTCTAACACTGATTCACAGCTCCCATTCACAGCTGTTATATTTTATTTTTTCAGGGGCGAGAAAAACTTCCACATATTTTACTACATCTATGCTGGTCTTTACCACCAAGACAACCTCAAGAGATACAGGCTGCCCAACAAAACCGCCCCCAGGTTTGTGAGTTTATTTGGCCTCTTATAAAGATCCAGATCAGCGTCACTGACGGAGATCAGACATTGACGCTACTGTTCTGTTCTTTCAGATACATTGACTGTGTTAATGGTAAAGTGATGCAGGACATCATCTCTAGCAAACTCTACAAGGAGCAGTTTGATGCCATTCAGGACTGTTTCCGTATAATAGGATTCACCGAAGAGGTACAGCTGGAAATCTAGTTTATATTTCTTAATCCTATATCGTTATTAAAGGGGTAGTTCAGCCCCAGTGATGTATATTTTTTATATGCAGGAAGTGAATTCTGTGTACAGAATTCTATCAGCCATTTTAAACACAGGAAATATTGAGTTTACATCCACCAGCTCCCAACATCAGAGCGACAAGAGTGAGGTGCCCGACTCTGAGGCCTTAGATAATGGTAAGAGCCGTAAAAGATGATTAAATACAAATAATATAAAATATATCATAACACAGTAAACAATCTGATTTAACTGGCTAACCCTTAACTACATACAGTATTACATATACAGCTTACATATACTGCTGTATAATCACTCAGTCATGTTTAATTATTTATTAGTTAGTTTTAACGGAAGTTAGTTGGGTAGTTCATTGCCTACAGGTCACTATATTGTCTGATTTCATGTTAAAATAAATGCACTAAAATGTATTTTAAATATATATTTGTGTACTTACTTAAAGTATGCTGACCCAGGTGAAAAGCACTTCCATAATGTACTTAAACTGCTCTATTTCTGCACACTAATTTGGTACTTAATACACTAAAAGTGATTCTTAGACAAGATACAAAAAAGATACAAAAGCTGTCACTGGGGCGGTACATTTTCAAAAGGTACACTTTTGTACCTATTAGGTTGAAATGGGTTCACTTTAAGTACTAATACGTACTTTTAAGGTACCAAAATGACTCCTTTAGGTACAAACGTGTACCTTTAGAAAAGGTACTGCCCCAGCGACAGCTTTTGTACCTTTATTTCTGAAAGTGTTGATTGGGCTAAAGTGGAACTATTGCAAGTATACTTGAGCTAGACTTCAAATATCTTGCATTTAAAGATATTATTCAAAGTTCATAAAATCCTCTTTAACAGTGAAATTTAAAAAAAATAAAATAAAACATTTAGGCTTAATATTAAGAAATGTGCATTGTGCAAAAGTGAGGCTCCAAATAAAGTTTAATTATAATTTTCAGTAGTAAATATGTTAATACATTTGAACTATACCTAGTATGAAGTAAATGTATTTTAAATATACAGTAGTCAACATTTGAAGTGGATCAAAAAAGTTAATCAATGACAATTTTAATGAAAGAAAAAGATCCATTTCAAATGTTGACTACTGTAGTAATTTTTTTTAACTTTTTTAATTTTTAAGGTAGTTAAACCAGTAATGTAATATTTTGAAATACTCTATTTCAAATATTAGATTAAATATACTGATTAATTTGGTTATTCAAATGCTACTTCACACAACATTGACAATCGCCACGTTGCAGCACATCACTTCTCATACATTCAACAGTCAGATGAAGCCAAATTATGTTCAAGCACTGATCGATGACAGCAGACATCAATGGTGGTAATACATTGATTGGCCAAAGCGTGTCTGTTGCCGTTGGTCAGTGTTGATATGTTCAAGATGGATTCATTATTGATGCTTTTATGTTTAGTATTTTAAACCTTTCAGAGATGTTACATTTCATGAATGTTTGTGAGTTTCCATCAGCAGAACCCACATTCTTCTAATGAAATAAGTTAGAAGTACCTTTTGAAAGGCAAAAGATGAGAGGCATAGGTCCATAGGTTCCCGATGTTCTTCTGTCTGTATCTGCTGTGTTCAGCGGCCGCTCTGCTCAGCATCGGCTCTGAGGAGCTTCAGGAAGCTTTGACCTCCCACTGCGTGGTAACTCGAGGAGAAACCATCATTCGCACCAACACCGTGGACAAGGCCACTGACGTGAGAGACGCCATGTCTAAAGCCCTGTATGGACGCCTCTTCAGCTGGATAGTAAACCGCATCAATGCACTGCTGCAGCCTGACACTAACATCTGGTATGAGAAAATATTACCGTTCCTTAACAGGGATGCATCCTTCAGTTTAAGGTTAAAATACAACCGATACTACCATTTCAGACAAATTTGAACTTAAACCTCACAATCGTCTTAAACAAATAGTTTACTGAAAAATTTAAACTCTGCCGTAAGCCACTGAAAAAAACAAACAAACGTTTAATATGCATTTGTAGTGTAGCCTGTGTTGAATCTTAAATGTCATAAAAGGGATAGTTAACCCAAAAACTATTTTGTCATTATTTACTCACCCTTTAAGGCGTTCCAAAAAAAAGATATTTTGAAGAATATTGGGTTACACTTTATTTTAAGGTATCAGTATTACAGTGTAATTATATAGTTAAGTATTAATTATACAGTTGAGTAATATTAATGTACTATAAGGTTAGAGTTAGGATTATTGTTACTTGCATTCATAACTAATTGTTATTAAAATACAAAGTATATGTAGCATATGTAACAAGGACACCTTAAAATAAAGTGTTAACTAATATTGTTAACCAAACAGTTGCTGGTAGATGTTGACTTCTGTAGTATTTTATGTTTGGTTATCAACATTCTTCAAAATTTCTTCTTTCATCTCTCATTTGGGAACTATCAGATGGCCTTTTATTTATTATTAAAGCATAGATACTGTTAGAATTTCAATTACACTGAAGTGAACATTCAATACAATTAAGCACACTTTATTTTTCACATATATTTGCTGTTTTCCTAGCCTGATTTTTCAGCCTGTGTCCCGTAGAGCTCATCTTTGTTAATTGACTTTTAGCTCAAGCTAATTTAACGATAACTTCAAGGTAAATTCTGAGCTTTCATCCCGATCTCGCTCCTTGAATCTTTCCGTTACGGATGCGTTTACATGCGCTAGCATCATCTCCAGCGATGACCTCCAGTCTAACCACCACAAAGCTCAGAATATTAATATCCACAGCAAAAGAAGAAAAGAGCTACAAAAAAGAGGGGTTTTTATAAATTTTTGATACAGAGTTACATTGAAAAAAATAATATGCAGATGATTAAAAAGACTTCAGAGAGAGTGGAAAAGCCGTTCATTGATCCGAGCGAATCCTGTCAGACATCAGCCACGGGCTTGTCAGAGAAACTCACATCTTCCACCTCCATACACACCATCCAAATTCTGCCATTTCCACTCCAATCAGCAACGCGTTCAGCGTTATTGCCACTAATAACCTGTTAGCAGGAGCAGAAGGTGACCCCTGGTCGCTGTCTGAGGAGTTTGGAGGAGATCGCGACTGACTGAATGTTCAGAGACGAGCGTCCGAGCTCTTCCTAAGCTGAAATGACACTCTCACGCAGACCTGTGTTTTTAAAGCTCTTTGTTTTTGTGTTTTCTTGGTTGACAGGTCGTAAAATATTTAGTTGTTTGGGTCATTAGAGTGCTTATGGCCTAAATGTGTTGTGACGGTCGGATAATGTTTGGCTCTTCGTGTCTTTGAAGTGCGGCTGAGAGTGGGATGAACGTGGGGATTTTGGACATCTTTGGTTTCGAAAACTTCAAGAAGAACTCATTTGAGCAGCTGTGCATCAACATCGCTAATGAACAGATCCAGTTCTACTTCAATCAACACATCTTTGCCCTGGAACAGGTGAGACTTTCTTTCTGCACTTTCTCTGAGTTTATCTTAAACCCGCCACCATCTTTGAATGCATCTGCATCGGTTTAAAAAGCAAAGAAAGAAGCGGTATTTAATAAATAACTTAGGTGTGCTTAAAGCTGTATATAGTAAGCGAGTACACCATGAATCAATTATCCAGGGTGCCAAAAGTTATGGGCTGCAGCTCTAAAGAAAGTACACATTTAAATGGTTGTTTCTATGCTTTAAGTTTTTGCTTTTAAATGCATTTTAAATTATTGTTTTAATAATTAGTAAAATTCATATTGTCCATGCAAATCAATGTGTCTAGTGTTCACTTCATTTGCCAAAAAGAAATTGTACACTGGCACATTCAGACTGGTGTTTCTGAAATCTTTGATATGTAGGATTTGTCAAAATGGCATGACGGCATTCCTTCATAATTACTACACTGTGAAAAGGAGAGCTTATTAGCTAAGATGCTTTACAATAATATAATGTCATATTTTCTGACTAACTATATAGTTAACTTGAATATTAAATATCAAAAATATTTGATAGTTTAAAATGTATATTAAATGCAATTAGCTGAATTTAGTTGTTTCTGATTCACTTACATAGGATGTAAATGTACCCCTATTATGGGTAATGGCATTTTTCCAAACCCATCATTTGCGTGACGCTAATCTGCAGTGATTGGTCTCATTTTAATTTCTTCATGCCTGTAATGCCTGACGTAATGTCCAAAAGCAGCACCTAGTGGTGAAGAATGAATTAGCATTTTCAGTCAGACCAACGTGAAAAGATTAACAAGTGGGCGGACAATATGCTAACGTTTCATGTTGACATCAACATCAAACAGCTGTGAAATCGTTTTAAAAACAACTTCCTTCAATTATTAACTCTTTCTTTGAATAAAGACATCTTTAACATGTATATGGTGCACTTTCAGATTTAAAACCAGGAGGTTTTCACTGCTTGAACGCTCCTTTGTAAAAAATCCATAATAGGAGCACTTTAAGTACATCTTTATATGTAGCATCATCTTGTATTTTATTAAGAAGTGTGTCTGTGTGTGTTTGTTGAGATCGAGTATCAGAGTGAAGCTGTAGATGCCAGTCTGGTGGAGTATGAGGACAACAGGCCCATTCTGGACATGTTTCTACAGAAGCCCATGGGTTTATTGTCTCTGCTGGACGAGGAGAGCCGCTTCCCACAGGCCACCGACCAAACGCTCGTCGGTAATACTCATTTAAATGGTATCCAGCATGCATTTGTTTTAAAAAAGAATGCTAATAGCAAATCAAAATGAACAGAACAGTGGCATTGTAATCATTTTGATAAGATGAGAGGCCAGTTTGATAAGATTGCTCACTCACCCTCTGTATTTGTCTGTAGATAAGTTCCAGGATAACCTAAGAAACAAGTACTTCTGGACACCCAAGCGTGTGGAGCTTTGCTTCGGCATCCAGCATTATGCTGGCAAGGTAAAGAGAAAACTAGTTCATGAAATCTCATCTACCATTTTATTTGAAGGACCTACAGTTTCATATGAATAGAAATTCTGTGTTCTGTGTTTATTTGATCGAAATACATATATTAATGCTATTGTCAGATATGATTTCACAATATTGCAGTAATTCCTTACAACATGAATCATTGTTATGTCAGAATATGAATATTTCCTGCAGTTTCTCAAGTAAAAGTGTGCAATAATAACACATTAAAGAAGACATATTATGCCCTTTTAAAATATGTAATATAAGTCTCTGGTGTCCCCAGAATGTGTCTTTGAGGTTTCAGCTCAAAATGCCTCTCAGATCATTCATTATTTTGAATAGAAGCAGAAACAGGCTGATTTTCATGTCTGTCTTTTTAAATGCAAATGAGCTACTGCTCCCCACCCCCTTTTTCAGAATAGATCTGCGCCATTACAGCTCATACCTGCTAAAAACATCTGTTTTGATTCTGATGATCATGGTTATTGCGCTGAAATCATGCATTTCTAACCATATTAGTTTGAACTTGTGTTATGTTAAGTTCTCATTGACACACCGCTTCACATTGAAAACACAAAAACAACCAATTAATTATGTCTGTGAAGGTAGGCTACATATAAATAAATGAAAATAAATTGCATGTTTATATTAAAGAAAAAGGCTGATTTTAGCACTTAAAACGTGGAAATGTCGATTTTTTTATGTCACCTGTAATGTCTTGCATTTCTCTTTCAGGTGTTGTATAATGTCACTGGTTTTCTGGAGAAGAACCGGGACACCCTTCCTGCAGATATTGTGGTGGTTTTGAGGACGTCAGAGAACAAACTCCTGCAGCAGCTGTTCTCCAGCCCGCTCACTAAAACAGGTACCAGAATCATTCAGCATTATCATGTCACAGCCAATCAGAACTGACCGTCAAGGTCAACCGTGTCCCAGATATCTCTTGAGAAATACTGAGGCGCCACAGAGCTACTAGGAGGCTGGAAGCTTCAGATTAACTGAAACGCAGTGAGGGTAAACCTGTCCCAATCATTTGAGATGTTTCACACCACATTTTCACCATCAAGAGGTCACTGGGTCAAGTCAGGGCCAATGGGTGAGAGCTACGTTAAAATTCATGACAGAGGACTGTAAAATGTTAAGAGCTGTTGGTGTAAATGTTTGTTGTTAAATGGTAAAGCAGTCATTTGAAAGTGATGTTCACACTTTACCCCAGACACCTGTAGTAGTAAAAGCGCTTCTCTTTGTCAATGTGTCATTTTGCTTTGGAAAAAAAGGCCAATCTCAGATGCACAGAGCTGCTGAGTGAATATTTCCACAAATGTAGGGCACGAAATACAAATAAAAATGTTCTTATGTATGTATAAAATTCTAGTATGAAATTCAAATACGTGAAAACATTACGAATGGATAATTGGTTTTCACGTAACAGGGTTTTTTAATGTAATGCTTTAATTTGCAAAGAAATTTGTAGAATATTTAGAAAAATGTAAAATAATAATAACAATAACAATAACAATAACACAGATAATACTAACAAAATCACAGTTTACACAAAAATATGCAACTATCTCTTATAGCAATAAATCAGCATGTTAGAATGATTAAAGTAGAAACATATACAGTATATATTTTTTAATTGTGATGATATTTCATAATATACTGTTTTACTATATTTTAGAACACAGCCTTGATTTGAATGCAGCCCTGATAAGAAACAAAAATAAAAAAAATTCTATGTAGTACTTGAATGTGCACTGTCAAAACAGAAATGCTGTAAACACAGAGCATTGTGGGAAATATATCAGTTCTCTCTTTAAATGGATTGTGATTTACTTATGAAAGCATTTCCAGTATGGTGTTTGTGTGAGTTTCGAGTTGAAAACGTGTTCTGACGTGTGCTCGCTGATATTACAGTGTGATTGTGTAGATGTTCAGACTCAACAAACGAGCTGAATTCAGACACTGCGGCCACAGTCTTTGTCTCTCTCTCTCTCTCTCTCTCTCTCACTCGCTCTCTTTCTCTGTTTCTCTCTCTTTCTTTATAAATACAAATCTCTCCCCCCATTATCTCTGGAGTGGCTGATCTCCAGGCAGAAGAATAGTGGAATAGAAAGGAAGGATAGAGCTGTGGATGGATGTGTTTTCATTTCCTCTAAGCTGTCCGCTAGGCTCCCGCCGCTTCTCTGCTATCTATTGGAGTTTGGGATATTCCAGCGATAAGGTTCTCAAATACCCAGAGGAAGAAAAGCAGCTATTTAGCCCAGTAAACTGCTTTTCCTCTGCTATCGTTCTGCCAGCCAGGTGCTTAGTCAAGCCAAGAGTTGCTAGACGGTCACTCGACTTAGGAAGGTGTGAATAGGAGCACGCTGGGTAATTATAAGATGTGTATTTTCATGCGTCTCTTTAGTTAAGCCGTTATGTGGCTGGCCGCTGCCTTCGGCTACCTGTTAATGAGTGTGTTTAATCAGAGCCCAATGAAAAAGATTTGAAGAACCGTCTTTTCCAGTGAATGAGCTGAGCTTGTGTTAAAGAGCAGGACACTTTGCTAAATGGAATAGGGAAATTTTATTGGTCAGTTTTGAGGTATCTGTGTGTGTGTGTGTGTGTGTGTGAATAGAGAGAGCTTGCTTCCATTTAGTTCCAAATCATAAGATTTTTTAAATGGTATTCAAAAGGAGATGATGGGTTATTATTTCAGTGGAATTCGAAAGTAGATATTCTAAACAAAAGTTAACAAATAAATATCATAACAAGCTATTAAAAATATTGTCATTGCTTCCTTAAATATGTACATATCACAGTGATTTTTTTTAAGCATACAGTACCAGTTTTATTTGAGTGGAATTAGTATTATTATTAGTATTAGCATTAGTATTAACATTATTATTAGTAATATTGTTATTTAATATCACTGCAGTGTCTTGTTTTTATTTTTTGTTTTTTTTTGAGAAAACCTAGCATAGAAATACAAGACATTTTAAAGGCTCGGTTGCTACACATTTTTACATATTTAAAAATAAATTAAAAAAATATTTTTTTTTCTTTTCTTTGCATTTTCTTAGGCTCCTATGTTTATTATGTTCTGTTATTTAACTTTAATGGCAATACAAATAACCTATTCATTGCCATTAACGTGAAATTAATGAACCTACACACAGGAGCCCGATTAAAAACGCTATATATATGTATATAATAATATCCCTCCTCCTTTTTTCAAAGGACAATAAGTAAGTGGACAGTTGACTTAAAAGCAGGTGTGGGCCATTATTTCTATGTAAATTAAGCAGGTATGGTCTGGAGTTGACTCAAGTGCGTCATTTGCATTTGGAAGCTGTGAACCACATCATGTGGACAAAGGATGTCTCCATACCAGTGAAACAGATGATTGTTAGACTTCAAAAACAAAACAAATCCATCACAGAGAGAGAGCGGGAACATTAGGAGCTGCCAAATTAACAGAAAAACACATGCTCTGGACGTCCACAGAGGAAAAGTGTGGTGATGATAGGAGGATCCTCTCCACAGTGAAGAAAAACCCTGACGAGAAGAAGACTCTCCAGGAGCCAGACATGTCTAAAATCAAGAGAAGACTTCACCAGACAAGCATCATCTGTGAAACATGGAGCAGTCTGATGAATGAGCCTGGCTTCCAGTGGCTGGGTTACTGTGTTTAGTGATTATGAGACAGAAGACAGAAGACAACCGGATGAATTCTGGAGTGGACAGGGATATACTCTCTGTCCAGAGCCAGTTGATTGGGCGGCTCTTCATAGTACAAATGGACAATAACCGAAAACTTATAGCAAAAGCAACCCACTAGTTGTTATAGTTAAAAAAGTGGAATATTCTTCAAGTCAATACCCTGATCTAATCCAGCTTGATCTCGTGATCATATGTAGGTACGAAAACATTTACGAGCATTAAATGTACATTTTTGTAAGTTTTCGCTGATGCTAAAACATAGTTTAGACGTATTTCAAAGCATTTTAAAACGTACAAAACTAAATATTAAATATTTGCATGTCTTTTATATAACTAATGTATCCGTATCAGTGCATTTGAATCGTTTTGTCAATACGCAATTTATTTTTTAGAGCCTTTAACCTACCTATAGCTATCCAGGAAAATAACCATTTTCAGTATCCTGTCGTAAAACCTGTCGTTTGAAGCGGCAACATTTGAATTTGTAACGAGTGTCATTCAGGCGCGGGCTTCTACTTCTTCTTTTAGGATTTAATGGCGACTAAATCAACTAAACAGGTGCATTCCCGCCACCTTCCAGGCTGTAGAGGAGTGTGAAGCACTTTCTGAATAGGAAGCAGGCGCGGGCTTTACCGTTCACGGTTTCTAGTCTCGCTGCTCGGAATAGGGGTGAAGATCTCAGAGTAAATGCTTGGATTTGAGTGTTCCTCTCAATCCTATGGATCTCGAAGATTTGGAGTACAGCGCACAAATTAAATTGTTTCATTGTGTTATCAGTCACAGCATGTCAGAGAAAATGCCTTTTGTGGCCCATGGCACGTAAATTAGACATTGGCAAGTAAAGATTAAACTATTGCAGAAATGTAATTTTTAAGGGTTTAAAATTATGCCTTTTTAACATTTAAAAGGCCTATTTTTGCAGCAAAAATCACACGGAACAGAATGAAATGTTATCATTTAATATTAAGTAAACTATTTAACAGTTGCAAACAAGGTCGTTAATATAACTGCTCAAAACAACAAAAATAAGAAACTTAATATTCATAGGAATCCATTTTTAGGTGTAGTGAATATACATTTTGTGCGTTTAAATGCTGAAAATATGTCAATTTTTTAAGTTTTGGTGCCTGTTACAAAGTAAATGTACGTTTTATAGAGCAACATTTTACATAAAATGTATATGAATCATGAGATCACATTGAGCTGCCCTTCACTTGCTGAAGACTAAAGGCAGAAAGAGCCACAAACAAGAATCAGCTGCAGTACAGGCCTGGCAAATCATCACAAAGAAGAAACACAGTCTGCTGATATGCCTGTAAGGATTATCAACAAATTATTGAAAAACGAAAACGAGGGACTGTAACCAAAAAATGGTTGTATTCATAAGAATCTGATGCTATACTTTTGCTCAACTCTTTGAATAAAAACCTAAAGTGATTCATCTTGATTGTTTTAATTATATTCTGCTGGCATACAGAGCCAAAACTATTAAAATTGCATCAGTGTCCATATATATTTTAAATTCAAAATTATAAGCAATTAAAATAAAATTTTATTCCACTTCACATTAACATTTTTCGTCACAGAAAATCACTAAATTATTCTTCGTGAGCATAAGAGTCAAAAATTACAAATCTCACCAAAGCAAAGAAAAACCTTGCGTGAAATGTACACTCCCTTTTAATATAAATATTGTCGAAAAATTCATTTACATGATTCACAGTCAACTGATTGAATGAATAATGAATCTGAAAGAACTTTTATTAAACGAAAGAACTCTGTGCAAAAACAAATAGCTCTTGATATGAAAAGGGTCTTTGATGTATCTAATACGCTACAAAGAATCACTGAGCCTTTATTTTAAAGTGTGTAGCCATAATCCTCATGACTTCAATCACCTGATCGTTTTAATCTGCCGGGCAAAATACCTGGTGGCTTGCATTTGCATATATTTTCATTGTTCTCTGTTTTTTTGCTGTTATCTTTATGAATTCTGGCAGAGCCTGATATAATCTGTTTGTCCTTGGTGACTTTGTGAAGCTGCTTTTCCTCTTCACAGTTCAGACCAGTAGGGGTCAGGCTTGATGATTCGATCACGTCTCAATCGCTGAGCTTCTTTGTAGGATTCTGTTCTGAAGTCGCCGATGTGTGTAGCACATGCACATGCTGTACATTATAGCTTTATCATAAGTCCTGTGCCGAAAAATGATGTCTATTTAAGTGCTGTGGAGGTTTATTTAGAAATAAGGTGAAAATTAGCACACAGTAATGGTCAGTTTATATTGCTAGGCTGTTTTGTTGTACTCCAAGGTCAGAGTTTTATACCGTACATTGTGCAATTGTAAACTGTAGATTCATTTTTAAATATATTCATGGTTAATTGATGCTTTGTTATTCGTTAACCACACCAAATTAGGTTTATATGAATGTATAAGTGGTCACTATCTTTTTTTTCCCCACTCTTTTAAATCATATTTTGACACAACTAATTCATTTTAAATACTCCTGCAGTGAAATATACATTTTTCTTCACAGTCTTTCAATTAATATGAGCTCATAAAGACACGTGCATAATCATCATGAAGAATTAGCAAAAAGCCTTGAGGAAAAAAGCACGCTTAACTGTACTTAATGTGCACTTGCGCGTATTTCAATCTTAAGAGTGTTTAAGAAAGGTTTTAAATGCTTGCAGATAATATAATATTAATGAAGTTAATGGCCTCTTAAGTGTACACTTTCATGACAATGTTTCGTAAAAAACTTTTATTAAAAAGTATCAAATCGTGTGCCGTTAGTACTTTTAAGTAAATTTTTAAATCATCATTTTATTATTCTATTCTTGTGCTTTAAAATGAAGTCAACTTACATAATTAATGTGTTGCTTAACATATTCTTTCTTTCTTTTTCTGTAACCTAACATACATTATCTTAATTTTAATTGAGTTATGTGATATTATATTTAAAGTACATTTATTTGAAATCTACTAAATTACATATATTTAAATACATGACATACCGGTTTTAATGCGCATGTAAACCGTAGTTCAGTTCAATGAATGCTTAGCGGATAGGCAGTGCATTTTAACCATATTACATTGACAAGAAGTAATTGTAAAATTATACATACAGAAAATAAGTGATTGCATTGAGTATAATTTCAAAGTATAATACATTTTCATTTAATTAAAAATAGCATGCACTTAAATGCCTTTCAGTTTATTTCCATAGTTATCTCCTACTATTTAAAGCATGATAAAGTGCTTATTTTTCACACAGTGAAATGGTTTTAGACTGAGCATAGCACTGGTAAAGTCCTCCAAACAGCTTTTATTGATCAGACAAGTGCAGTGTGCAGTCCGCTTTAATAACTCCTTGTTCGTCTCTGCAAGTAGCCCCACATAAACTGTTTGTCTGAAGCTTTTGTCTGGTTGTCTAAAGTATATTTTCATGCACTTTCGTCTGGTGCTGAAACTAACAGCTGTGATTTCTGTACAAAAAAATGAGAGAAAAGCTTTGTTTAGTTTTTGATTGGTTGTCTGTTTTTTACTTGCCGTAAACTGTTCTAGCACTATATAGTTTTTTGGCTTTACACTTTATGTATTTGGCATAGCGATTCGACTAGAAACATTCAATTGTAGTAATGAAGACACTTTTAAAAGACATCCACACACACTTTTACAAATAACAAATTACTCAGATGTTTGGGACAATTACGGTTTCAGGAAAATCTGTATTTAAGAGACCGAGGGGCATGAACTGCCCGATGTTGTTATAGGAAACATCGCAGTAAAATTAGGATTTAGCATTGTATAAAGTTGCAGAGAGGTTAGATGTCTCTTCAAACCTTTGAAACGGCAGAATAAACACCGGCGCCCATTAGAAGGCCATCCTCTGGTTTGGGTCTGGGGTCGGCCTGCAGTCCATGTGGTGCTGTTTTGTCAGAGGAAATGGATTATATTTGCATGAACAAATTCCCCTAAAGCCAGAGCTCTTGTGTGGATTTGGGGGTTGGAGGTGTTTGGTTTGGCCCTGTACTGGAAAACTCCATGGGGCTTTTACTGCAGGCCTGTGGCCACACTGCATGTATGTGCTCCTCTGTGCGGCCTTTCAGAGGATTTGCATCGAACATCTGTGCTCTGGAACAGAACCGTATGCTGTTCTGGTTACTGTCAGATAGAGATGGTCGCTCTCGAGGTCTCTGGAGAGGAACTGATAGTGTTTTTGCTGTATAGGAAATTGCAGAGCGCAGAACTGATTGTTGAGCAGTATGATATGGACCGAGTCAGACCGGCTATTGACATTTACACGTCAAAACCTAGTGAGGTCTCAGTGTGATCAGATTTGGGCAGTTTACGTTGTATTAGATTCGTTCCAGTGAGACGTACAGAACATTCAGTTTAAACCGTGATAAACATAAAAGGGTTGTTCAACTATTAAAGAGATAGTTTACCCAAAATAAAAATGACACACAATCATAATGTCTTACACTCATAATGTCGTTATAAAGCTGTATGACTTTATTTCTTCCACTAGGAATAACTCAAAGAAATGTTTAACAGAATTTCATATTTTCTCAGTGTTTCGAAGTCCCAGAGTTGGGCTGCCTAAACGCTCTTTCCGTGGGATTTGATTTTTTTCCTGGGTGAAGTGACAACATGCAGTAAAATGATTTTTAGCTCCCAGAATGCAACTTTCATCAGGGGAACCCTGCTAAAAAAAAAAGAAGTGTATTTTACCCCACCGAAATGCTATTTTTAACGGGAATCCCCCCTGAAAAGTGATTAGGCTAGTTTTGAGTAGCACTTGGGTGGCAACCCTGTATTTTCTGTTATTTTTCCTTCTAAAGACTCTTATTTTGATATTCTTGTTCCTGTGGACTCATGTTTTCCTATCTTGTTTATGTTACTCAGTGTGGTTACCTGTTTCTTATTATTTATGGCACAGTGTTTTATTTCAGACTATTTATGCGTTAATCCAGATATTTGACAAACATCTCTGCTTCTTGACCTTAGACTAATGATATTCAGTCAACTAAAAACAATTCATATTGCAAAAATATGACTAAAACTAAATGGCATTTTAGTCAAAAGTCTATGACTGAAACTCAGTCAAAATTTCTGTCAAAATTAACACTGGTTCCACGTAATTAGTTAATTTGAACCAATAGTCCTGTAATCCTGCATTTGCTAGTATTTCCTCTCCTACTACAAGTACGTGTCATGCACTACCAAAGAGGCCAAAGAAATTGGTAGAAATAGAGATCTGAGAGACTTTGACAAGGCTCAGGTGGCTGCGGGATTGAACCTGGACCTCGGAGCAGTGGAAGAATGAATAATGTGGCCCATTTTCTTTCACACCTTCTTCCGTTATTTCTTTTACATCACGTGGATGGCCATGCGCGAGTATGCAATGTTAAGTGTTCTGCTGGGATATTTTGATAGCTTTTTTACACCTAAATGAAGAAGAAAAGAGCATATCGTGGTTTTTATTTTCAGTGTTGTATTGACTGCATTCAGCGAGATCCTACTGTAGATCAGTCATCCTATTCAGCGTTGTGCTCTCACGAGTATTACGAGCTTTCAAATAGGAGAACCACTTTTTAACTTCAGCTTGACCTCAGGGCAGCGCTGTGTTAGGTCGACAAAATCCCTCGCTGCTTCTCCGACTGTGATATTGGTTCTTAGTCACACTAAACCGGCCCAGCAGACCATCTCCTGATTAAAGCGACACGCATACAAGAAGCCATAGCCCTTCACAGTGGACAGAACTAACGTGACTCTCAAACGGACGGCTCAAAGCGCCTCTGGTCAAGCGTTGAACGGAGAGGGGAGATGAGGGCAGGGTATCTCGGACTGGAACAATCACATTTGCCAGCTTTCCGAGGTGAGTTTTGAGAATATTTATTTAAAAGAGCGGAGAGCGTCTGAATAAGAGATGAAGTATGAGGAAAAGCCAGGAGATACGAAGGCGCTTTCCTCAGCAGAAGTCAGCTCGTGTAGACTGCTGTCTGACAACTTTGATTGTCCCCTGTGCCGACAGCTCGTTCCTGGGCTTCACACGCATTCGCTAGGATGAAAGGTGTCATACTGATGCAGGGATTGCTTTATAATCCAGGGCACATTGACTATTCTGGTCAATAGAAAGGCAACACAAGTGGCAGCTTGGGCCGCTGTTCTCTGCGAGAATCTTGCTGGGCTTAATTTTCAAAGTGAATGCACAGGGCTTTCTTTCTCTTTTTTTTTCCCCCCGTCTCCCGTTCGGCAGCTTGTGTCAGAAGCACATGTGAGGAGAGATGCTGGGTGTCATCCTTTTTCACAGGCCTGTGACTTAACAGACAGATTGACCTGATGGGAAGAGCGCGCACGCACACACACACACAGATTTCCTTTCATTGTGTCCTGACCTCTCTCGGATTCTGGCTCCCCCAAAGCTAATATTACAAGAAGCTGCATAAAGCAGAAGCATTATACATAAAACATAATTTTTCCAAATGCATTTAAGCCATTTGCTTCATGAAAGTCTATTAATTGCTTTAACACAACAGCGGCAAACAAAATAACACACGACTTACAATTTTAAGGCAACCGGCTTCAGACGATTTTTGAGTTTTCTCCACTTAGAAAACTAACACAAACATAAGTTGAGAAAACTCAAAAAGCTTTATTTTACAATCCTGTTTCACACGCACACACTCTGTCATCATTACAGTAACTAACCTTAAACCCACTTCCAAACTTGAGCCCATGTAGTTATTGTATGATACCCAGTACTTTTTGAGGTATAGGTACAAAACGCAACCAACATTTGTAATGTGATGTGTTTACATTAAACATGAAAGAGAAATGTCCTGGGTTCTTCATTTTTCATTCAGAACGTGCGATTTATTACAAGGCACACACACTGAGTGATTCTACTAGGCTTTCCTCCGTTATCTATTCAAATTATATGAACAGAAAACGTACTGTGACGGGTTAGAAATAATGTTGTGCTTGAGGGGGAAGCTTATAGACTGAATTGGAGTTGGGGGGTTGTAGTTTAGAAATCAACCGTTGAAAACCCCATATTTGTCGAACACTCAATATTGGGGGGGGGGGTTTGCAGATTCACAATTCGTGAACTGGTATGTGGGTGTCAAAACATCAAGAAGTCATTATGTGAATAAATACATGCATACAGAGGCACTGCTCCACTCTGTGTGCGTTTGCAAATGTGTGTGAGACGGAAATACTGTATGTGTGTGTGTCAGTGTGCGTAGGTGCCTGCGTTGTAAGCTGACTTCGGGGTAGATCCCCTTCATCAGACCATGATGTCTGTGTGAAAAGCGTGAAAATGCACTTATGCATTGCATGCTTGTTCCACTCGCACTAATTCATTTTGACAAATGTCCTTTAATAATCTGCACTCAGAGATGAGAGAGAGAGAGAGAGAGAGAGAGAGAGAGAGGAGGGGAGAGTCTCAGACAGACAGACAGGAGCAGAATGAGAAAGAGAGCTGTAAGGTAAAAATGACAGGCAGAGAGAAACAGTAGTTCTTCTACAGTAATTTGTTGTTATTAGGTTGTCATGTGACCTGACAAACACAATACAGAACAGCAGTACCCATGATTTAGCTGCATCTGCAATCATCTTCATCTGTAAAATAACTGTTTTGACTATTTGTAACTTATATGGCTGTGTTATTTCACACTATTATATGTGTCACACACACAAAAAAAAAAGGTTGTCAAATTGGACAAAAAATAATCTACTTTCTAAAATGTCTTTGGTGATGCATGCAAGACTTATCCAGTCATTTAGTCTGCAGAAACTCCACCTCTTTCTCACAGTAAGCTCTCATTCAGATCTGCCTCCATCCTATCAACAATCAATGGATAGAACCAAGTCCTGCCCTGCATACTTTCTCATTCAGTAATCTCTTTTAGGTGTACATCGCAATGTGGAAAAAAAACTTTAAAGATCATTTACAATGACTGATATCACAGAGTTTACTAGTATACCGGTGCTGATGTATATATGGCTTCTTAAAGTGATACTCCACCCAGAAATGAAATTGCCACACAGGTGAACATAAATAAAGTTTTTTTTTTTAGAAAAAGGCCCTTCTCTGTAAGCCTGCATAATATGCAAATGAATGGGTGAACAAAAAAAGCTGACAAAAACTAAAAGCAAATTATTGGTTGAGTATCCTTTTAACAATCAGAAGATTATAAGTCACTGCTTGTTTAAATTTTAAGGAGCAATCCAACAAGTTTATAAATTACTGGCTTATTCTGAACCTGAATGCTCTGGGCACTGAATATTATACACAAGGTCACAAGACGGGCTCCTTTGAGGTTGTCTGTGGAAGTTTTTTGCCTTAAATAAGAGTTGTACATTACAAAACACTGCAATAGTTCAACAGTAGTCTGCTATAAGGTTGCGGTGTACTTTTCCAGAAAAGTTACAAGTCTACAGTTTTATAACAATGACCAATTATAACAATAAAAGTATTGGACACTGGTGTGTAATTTCCAATTGAATAAAAATGCATTGTACCCCTTTAAGTAGGAATTTATCTTATATCTGTATTTTCATAATTACTTTATATTTTACTTTATATTACTTTGTATTTTTGGCAATAGCCAAAAATACATTGCATGGATCGAAATGATTGATTTTACTTTTATGACAAAAATCTATAGAATATTAAATAAAGATATTTAGTAAATTTCCAACTGTAAATATATATATATAAAAATCATTTTGATTAGTAATATGCTTTGCTAAGAACTTCATTTAGAACTTGATGATGATTTTCCAATAGTTCTCAGACAGGTATCGTCCTATCCCAACAAACCAAACACTAACGGAAAGGTTTTTTTGTGAAATCTATTTCACAAAATTGACCCTTATGACTAGTTTTGTGGTCACATGTACGGTTCATCACATGAGTGTTTTTCTTACGGTGTGCATAACAAATATTTTATTTTTAACTGAACAGTAAAAACAATCCAGCCAGAATAGCTGTGCATCATTAAAAAAAACTGCAGTGTAGAGATATATTTTTGGATGCTGGTTTAAGACCAGTGGAAGCTGGTTTGGCAGATGGTTTTTTCAAAGCACGGGATGATTTTGAGCACCGGCTCCAGGCTCCGGCACCCGTCAGTGGAAAAGAGCTCCACGAGGCCCATCAAGCAGTGCTGCGTCAGCAGAGACAACATTTACCAGCAGCAGCCTACACGTGTAATCCCATTGGCAGGAGCGTGGGATTCCTGAGCTATAGTTAGATCTGAAACAACTCAATTAATCCCTGACAAATAGAGCAATTAAACAAGATCTGCTCTGAACGCTGGGAACCCGTGCATGTTCGTTCACACGAGACGGTCATTACGAAACCAGCGTGGCGACGGCAAGAAGAACGATAATTGTTTTCTTGACTTATTGTTTGTTTGTTTGAGTCTGTGACCCATTCTAATCTGTCATCTGGTGTATTACTGGGGCGCAGACTACAAGAACAACAGATGTTTCATTTCCCTAGATTCCTTCAGACTTCCACACATACACACACACACACACAGCTAGAGTTGCGCTCTGCTTGGCGTTTCTGCGGTGGGTATTTTTCTAAAGGTGTGTGGCACATCTGTGCTGCCATTGTTTATTCATGCGCCGGAGCCTTTGAAACGTGCTAAAATGCTTCCCACTCATTATAAAACTCCTGCCACCCATGGATTAGCACTTTGATGTCACCAATCCGGCTTCAAAGGCTCCTTCAGTACCATTAATCAGAGTTTAGTCTCTGAAGACCCAGCCAGGGAAAACATTTGGACATCTTGTGCAGAAACTTTTGAAAAGCTCAGACGGTGCTGCATATGCAACAGTGGGGTTTCATATTGTGTGTGTGTGTGTGTGTGTGTGTGTTTAAAGAAGAGTGAGCAGAGGAAGCAGAAAGAGAGAGAGAGCATATTAATGATGAGAGACAGTGACGGCTCACTCTGATCCTCAATGCTCTCAGCAATGAATATTAGACAGTGCATAGGTCACAAGGTCACAACATGGGCTTCATTCAGGCTCTCTGTGGAAAGGGTTTCGCCCATATTACATTACAACACACTGATGCAGTTCAATTAGAGGGTAAATAAAGGTCATTGTCTGCTGTGTTGTTATAGTTCAGAAAAGTGAAGGCTGTTGGTTGTGCTAGTCGCAAGGGCTATACATTTATGAAAGTGAGGAATTATAATAATGAACGTTTGTTGTTTGTCAGTTTTATTAATGTTACGGTTGTCAAAACGGTACTTATTGCAAGAAATAGTACATATAAGCGCAAACTGAGTGTAATGTTTTTGGACACTGGCATGCTATTTAAAATCGTTTCATTTTATTAATTGCAAATATAGCTGGGCATTAGAGTGCTGTTCTAAGTATATCCTTATCTGCAGTTTCATAATTACTGTTGTCTTTGAAATATATTTAAAAAGTGTACTGCTAAATGCATTGTGTTTATATGCATTCATAGTAAACTTATAATATATTTTATATTGCACATGTGTAATAATGATGCAATTTAGTAAAAATGTAATGTAGTTAAATGTAATGTAATGCTACGGTTAAAAATATATCTGGAAAAACTTGTGTCCGACGGAGTAAATACCTAGTAAGTACTTAGTAGCTGTTTTTCTTACGTAAAATAAAACGTACTTACCATGTAGTTATGGGACAGTTTGTATTTATAGTTTGTAATTATGTAGATTTTACCGAGTCTGTCGCACAGCTGCTTATGTAACCAAAAGATTGTCACATGTGTTGCAGACTTTATACGACGTAATTATGAAATCAAGTACACAGACATAAGCTACTTAAAATAAAGTGTTATATGTGTAACATTAGCTGCCTGTTACTGTTATGGACAGTATTTCACCAGTATTATTACACCATTTTAAACAGTCTTTTAAAATGTACGCTGTTCCTAAGGGCAGAGCAATCTGGCATTAAGCAGCAAGATTTAGTCTTTGTGTTTGTAGCCTTTTGGCCGATCTCCTCCAGGGTTCAAACACGCGTTCTTTGGGTCGCAAGCTCAGAGCGCTACATCGCTGTGTTGTTTTATTGATCGATGACTGACGGTCTGTGTTTCTTCTTCGGCTGAGCAGGTAACCTGGCCACATCCAGAGCGAGAGTGACAGCAGCGTCCAGATCTCTGCCTCCTCAGCTCAGCAGCGGCAGAAACAAGGTCCGTGCTGTCCTCTTTACATTCAGACGTCTCTTTCGTTCACCTGTTAGTGTCAGATGAAAACGAACATGAATTAACAGCTTTGTGCAGTTTTATATGTTCAGTAAAGGTGCAGAGTCAGGTGTTCCTGTGTAGCCCACCGCCAGTTACTTCGTTAGCTACATGCAGAATCATTTTGCTATTATTTTGCCAGTGTATTTACTCCAGAACCTCTGAACTCCTGGTTCTGATCGTAAAATAGCCCTGTTCTTCAGTCTTCTGCACTTTTGATCTGTTATCTGACTGTCTGAACTATCCTCTCTCCTCTCAGTCTCCTAAATACCTGCTAAAGGTAAGAGTCTCTTTATATCTGTCTTCGTATTCGTTAGTCTCTGACAAAGTTTTCACTACTCCGTTTTCTCTTTCTGGTTCGATTTTGAATGGACGGAACAAAACCTAGAATATCCTAAATGCTTAGACGATGAATCAAGTTCATTTGAGAAGCAGCTTTAAAAGAGCCACATCCTATGAATGTCCATTATGCAAAACCAATAGATATTGTTTTTAACATCTATTTAATATCTCTTTGATCCCAGTAAATCAGAACTGGAATTTTTTGTTCATGTCTTTTACATTTAAGACATCTAAGACATTAATGTATTTCTAAAAAATAGCAAAATGTACTTTTAGCAGATAAAAGTCAAATTTCTCTTTTACAGGAAAATGGAACAAAAACATTGAACGTTCTTACTTGCAATATAACTGTTTGTCCATTCAAATAAACTGAGATTGTCCCTCCCTTGATTCAACCTGCCACTGACTTGCAATAGAAACCTACTGCACATTTATTATAAAAAATATTTTTCAAAGAATTAAATAAAGCAGTGGGGTTTTTTTTTAAATGTCCTTGATTTTTTTTTTTTTCAGAAATATCCAGCAAAATTCACAAATAGTTACAAAGAAATGGCAAATAACATACATGCATAATAACATTTTATTTTTATTTGCAACTTCTGAAAAATTAATATAATTTTAATATAATTTTTAATCTTTCATGTTTAATTCAATGTGTTACTTTTTTAATCATTCGAAATTTTACTCTGTCCAAAACGGACAGAGTAAAACATTGTTTTAGTTAATACTTTGAAAAATATATATTTTTAATGTTTTTGACCCAGTTTTCACTTTTTAGCAAATTACACAAAAACATAAAATATAATAAAAATATAATAATAAAATAAAATAGAAACTGAAATGACAAAAATCTGAAATATGATTTTTTTTAATGTACTCAAACTCAAACTATTTGCAACTTATATATTTTACAATGTGAGTTTTCAGTCTGTTTAATAGTATTCACTGTAAATATTGTTCACGCGATTTTTTTCGCTGTGAAAGCCCTTCAGTCACAGCGAAGCCCCGGGTGAGGTTTACGTTTCTTTAGGTCTATCACTGAAGGAGGACTTGATAAAGCTGATGGATCCTCACGCAGTGCTGAGTTGCTGTTTCTTATGCAGGAAAACCCTGGATAATTATTTCTCCCTTTTCCTCTGTTCTGCTTGCGAGATTAAAACAGTCCTGCAGACTACCTGCTGTATCAGAGAAATATAATTAGACACCGGAGCACAGAAGCCAGTTAATTGGTTGCAGTTAATATTGCAGATACTTCTAAAGTGCTTCAGTCACAGATGAGATGCTTTACAGAGTTCTGCTTGTAAGCAGAAGTGGGACAGATGTCTTATTAAAACACTGGGTTAGTTCGATTGTCTCTCAGTCAGGGTTCATGTCCAACCCTTCAGTTTCTCATAAAGATCACACACACCTCTGCACACGCAGATGAAATAGAATACGAAGACACGCTTAGGCTGGTATAGACCTGCTCTAAATTATGTATCGCCTTGATAAATTCATGAGGCCCGTTGTAGCGATGGCTGTTACACACATCATATCTTGCCCTTGTTAAGAACAGTTTGAAGCCTGAAGTTCATTATGAAAACACGTCCCTGCGGTATTCAGCTCATCACGCTTGGATCATGATGGGTTAAGCTCATTGTCATTAACGGCATTGTACAAAAAAACACTATTTGTTTACATTAATTATTCGTTAACATGAACTGATGCTGAAAAGTGGTTTCACTTTATTTGAACGTTTGTGTAACTATGCATTTAAGTGCTGATTAAAATTCATTTACTACATGTACTTTCTATATGCTTAGGGTTTGGCTTACTTAAGCAGAGTATATGTAACAAAATAAAGTATTACCAAAGATACTCATTAAGCTCTTCTTAATCTCAGTTAATGTAATTGAAACTTCTGATAATCCATTTAAATCAGTGTTTGTATTATTTTCTGGACCTGAGATGACATGAACTGACAATAAGAAGAAGCATTGCATTGATTAGCTTTAATAAACATTTGTTGTGTTAACATATTGTTAGTTTATGTTAGTTGAAGCATGAAAAGTGGGGACATCCCATAAGCGTAACGGTTTTTATACTGTACAAAATGTATATGTGATTACCCTACACTTACCTACCCCTTAAAGGGCACTGAGCACACACACACACACACACACACACAATAAAAATACTCACTTCGTAATAATCAGAGTTTTGAAAGTTATCCTGAAAAGTCACCTTCACCTTGTAATACATGTCATACCTGCATCATTACACAAATTCATGTCCTGATTTGTCACAAAAACGCACACACACTCCCACTGTCTATAAACAAATATGCTGAAAACTTTATGTAATAGTAGCCTTATAAGCTATGAGTTTGCTAGTGTGATAACGGATACAAATGCGCTGTCAAATGAATAATTTAATAATAATAATACGTTTTTGTTTTTGATAAATGTGTGTGTATTGTGTCTATTTATTGCGCATATAAAATACACACACATTCATATATTTTTTAAATATTTACATGTGTTTACTTGTACATATATACATTCATAGAATTTATTATTATGTCAATTTATATATAATGTATGTATATGTAACATTTTTCTTAAATACATACATGCACGTGTGTATATTTATATCTACATCATGCAATTAATTGCCATTGATCATTTGACAGCATTACTATTTTTATTTACTATTTGTACTTGTGAATTCATTTGTATGATGCAGGGAAATGATGTTTTTAGAAAATAATAAATAGAATTGAAAAAGTTCCACACAATACAAAATGATTACAAATGACCATTAGAGTGTTAGAGAGACTTTTAGTTGTTTACCTTGACTAATACTATACCTATAGTCCATAGTTCTTGTTTTGTCATTAAAAAAACCCTCTTTAGTGTTTAATGTTTTATATACAGTATATATATATACAGTATATATAGCTACAGTAAGTGTGTTTATTTGTGTTTAGGTGGACACCATGGAAATGATGCGTCACCCAGAGGAAACCACTAACATGAGGAGACAGACAGTGGCGTCTTATTTCAGAGTGAGTCCTCAGATCCTCACGTCATTAGTTTAGCAAGCAGCACTTAAATATTGAGACCAATACTCTCTATTAACTAGGTGCACATATTAACATATTGGCTGTTTATTAGTACCTAAAAGGCACATATTTTGCACGACCATATTCTACATCCCTCAGTATCCAAACTTAACAATTTAACACATATGTGTGTGTGTGTTTTCTGCTCTAGTACTCTCTCATGGACCTGCTGTCTAAGATGGTGGTAGGAACGCCTCATTTCGTCCGCTGTATCAAACCCAATGATGACCGGCAGGCTCTCCGTTTTAACAAGGAGCGCGTGATGGTTCAGCTGCGGTACACCGGCATCCTAGAGACCGTCAACATCCGCCGCCAGGGCTATTCTCACCGCATACTCATCGAGGAGTTTGTTAACAGGTAGAAAACAGCCACAGAGTAACAAAACGCCGGCAGAATGAGTGTCGAGCTTGTCCCGCGGGGCCCGGAGAAACAACGAAGATCACACAAAACACAAGCTGCTAATGAGAGCGGGAGGAGAGAGATTAGCAAGGACTCAATGAACACGACATCCTGAGAGAAGGCTGACGATTCACAGCGAGGCAGAGAGAATAATGTGTTGACTTAAATATTTGATGCACAAAAGCTGATTCCTGAAGCTCCGAAATCTAGTTAAAACGGAAAATATTTTCATTTTGTGGTTCATTTAATTAGTGGTTTTAGTTCATTACTATGGCTCATATGTAGGGCTAGAAAACTAAATAAACTCATAAAGGGTTAGTTCGCACTTAGTGTGGTCCCACTTTAGCCTAGGGACCAATTCTATCTATTAACAAAATGTTAACTATGACTTAATATACGTTTAATTTGCTGATTATTAGGTAGTTGTCAAGTTAAGGGATTAGAATATGCTCACACAAAATAAAGAATTAACATGTGCTTTAAAAGTACTAATAAACGGTATGCTAATAATGTGCATGCTAGTTAATAGTTAAAATTGTTCCTTAAAATAAAGTGGTAACGTTGTATTTTAAAGTCTCTTAACTAGTTGCTTATTATCATGCATATAAATAGAGTATAAGCCATTTATTAGTAGTATTTAAACACATATTAATACATTATTCTACTAGGAACGCTGAAATATGGTGTGTAATTATTGAGTGCTGTCAAGTGATTATGGACTTACTATATTGAGGGAGGGATTCAAGCTATATTTAGATCGTAATATCACAGACTTGGGATTCAATAAGAAACCATCAAGCAACCACCGAGCATTATGGCAGCATTAATATCAGAAAACATATAAATGTAGATCTTCTAAAGGTGGTCATTATCTTGCAAAAAAGAAGGGGAAAAAAAACATTTGAACTCCAAGTCCAGACTTCATCAGTTATGCAGTCAAATGACATTATTCCGGCCGTTCCTGTTGGACCACAGGAATGTTATTAGATTTAATTAGCTGGAGCTCTTGGGCTTCATGAAAAGAAGGAAAAAAGACAGACAGACAGACAGTTAGAGAGATCAAAGCTTGGAGAGCGCTCCGTGAGCGCATATTGAACAGACCCACCTCCTCTAGTGCTCCCTAAAGCTCCTGGGAAACTCACGTTGCAGGTTTATTATCTATATATTTTGACAGCTCTGAACGAAGACCATAATCTCATCAATAATAGGTCATTAAGCCTCTGAGAATACAAGTGATGCTAAATTAGACTCTGGTTGAGTAATTAGTGCTGAAGTGGTACTTTGAAGGGGCGGAGTGAATCTGCTCAAAGTTTCTCAGCGCTGTGGAAATTCATGGTCCAAATTTACTTTTCCGAAGCTTTGGGAATCGCACTTCGTTTTCCATAAACTTTTCTCTTTCTTGCGCTTTCTTTCAACCCATCCATCCCTTTCTCTCGTGGGCCGTGAGACGGTGGACATGTAGGTCATCTTTTTTACATAAACATCCCAGACAATTTCTCTGCGCTCAGAGGGGCCGCTCAGACGCAAGGCTTTTTTCCCGTCGTCCTTTTGATCACAGAAGTGTCCTGATTATCCGTATTTTCCCCAGACTTCCCCGACCAGTACGCGTAAAAAAAAAAAAAAAAAAAAAGAAAAATACTCCGTGACCGTTCTGTTTGCTCTTTCTTGGTCGGACGGCGTCTGCTCCACAAAACCAGTTTCTGTATGAAGAAATGGATTCAAAAGGATCTTTTTGGAAAACCTGGGAAGGAGAGTCCTTTGTATCTTCAATCAGAGACATAACAGCTTTTAGGAGCATAATTATGAAAGCCAGTATTCTTTCTTAAACACAAAGGCTGATATCTTCCTCTTCAGAGCGAGTAAATATACACAGGATCAACCACAAGCTTCAGATGTTTCTATGAGATTCAGGCCAGTGTATTTATAGGCAGGTACATTCAGAAGTATAACTGATGGCCCCTAGACAATAGCAACAATGGTCCCACATCTAGTGATTTATCATAGAATCAGGTGACGCTTTACCTTTCTGTTCTGAGCGTCAGAGGTTTTTGCAGCAGAAAGATGTTATCATTGGAATATCTAGGGCGATCTGGAGAGATAATGTCGCCATAGTCTTTTATCTTGTTTTGTGCAAAACAGTCTTAAAGGTGAAGTGTGTGATTCTTCCTGAATGAGGACTGGCTGTGTTTAGGATGTAGTACTAAACATAAGGTGTCAAGTTGAAAAAAAATCGTCATCATTTATTTTGTTTTTTTTTTACTTCTGTCAGTTGTATTTTAAAGACATTTAATACATTTCCTCAATACAGTTTTGTTTGATAATTAATGAACGTTTGAGCTTAAAGTGCAACCTAAGTTTGCTTATAAATAGTGCAAGGTGTAAGGGAAGTCTGATCATTTTGATTTTCTTGCAGGTATTACTATCTGGCGTTTCGTGCCCATCAGATGCCAGAGGGCAGTAGAGAGAACGCCATCTTTATACTGCAGAGAGCCAAACTGGACAACTGGGTGCTTGGCAAGACCAAGGTACAGTTATCATCACCCTGTTGAAATTCTTTTTGTTCACTAATTTGCTGTTTATTAATATGTAGCAATGTAGCTGTTAAATGTATGTATTGGGTAGGATTAAGGATGTAGAATAAGGTCTCGTAGAATACGGCATTAATATGTGCTTAATTGCTACTAATAAATGTCTGATATTCTAGCAATACGCATGCTAACTAGTTAAGAGACCCTAAAAAATGTTACTGAAAAATGATATACTCCCCCTCATGTCATTCCAAGCCCCTAATTTCTTTATTTATTTAAAAAGATATTTTTAATGAAATCCAAGAGCTTTCCGACCCTCCGCTGAGAGCAATGCAACTGAAATGTTCCCAGACCCAGAAACTCAGTAAGGACGTCATTGAGAAGAACGGTTTCTTCAAACACAAAAAGTTGTTGGCAGAGGCTGTTTACACTAACTCCTCTCGCCAGTATGTGATTGGTCTAATCAGCTTCAGTCGTACAGATGGTAAAACATGTGCTGTTATCATTCTGACACAATCGACTCGGGTTTGAATCTGCCTTTTGCAAACTTTTTTTTTTCTCCCTTTTCAAATTTCAAACTTCAGAAAGCATTCGTTTTTAATGAAAAAATTAGGAAATGTTGAAACTAAAGTATAATGGTAGGGTTAGGGTAGTCGTAGGGAGGGCTTTATTGTACCAATAATGTGGCAGCCATTTAATAATTTTGATTAAAATGTAAATTTACACTTAATAAGTTATTATTGCATACTGTTTGAAAATGTACAGCAATACTGAGGTGCAGATAATTGTCTGCAAGTAAAAAGGGCAGAATATAGTGCATCAGGTCACTGTTTAGTACCATCATGCAGTGCATTAAAAAAGTATTCAGACCCCTTCATTTTGTTAAACGACAAACCAAATTTGAATCAACTTTGCTGAAGAAAAAACTAAATTATTATTACTTAAAGCCCATTTGGCAGCAATAACGGCCACCCAGGCTCACTGGGAAAAAACTGTCTGTGATCACATTTCTGCCAAACGATATTACGTCGCTTCTTGCACATTTCATGACACTTTCAAAGTGAAAACGTTCAGTCGGTGGCGCAAGTTTCATTCAAAACTGAAATCTTTTATAGTTTATATTTGTTGTTGTTGTACATATCCCAGAAATAAAGAGTTGGCCGTCTGAAGAGTGGTGCTAAAAAGCTAACGCTCTGCTCAGTTTGGTGATAGCCACCTACACGCTGCTCTAAACCTAACAATTATGTGAAAAAAAGCTTGATTGCTGCTACAAGGCACGTTGCATCTCAAGTGCGATGTTGTACCAGGTGGGCTGCCGAGCAAGTTTACTATGTCAGAAAATCCGTACATATGGATTCATGTGATGTGAAATTTAAAATGCATTCGTTTAAAGTCATGCTCCATATTGCATCTATATTACTATGACATTACACATATATCATAGGCTTTCAATTTTGTGTTCATAACAGCTGTTAAAATGTCTAATAGAAAATGTATAGATCAAGAAGAGCTCTGGACGTTGAGCAAACATGCTCTACACATGTCTGACTTCGAAACGGTTAGGCAGGAAGTCTTCTATAGATATTTGTCATTTATTATTCATTTAACTTTAATAGCTTTCTCCTTTAGCGTATTTCTGTCAGACCAATGCTTCCAGAAGAAAAAGCATTTACACGCCAAGGTCGTGGTTTCTTTCCTCACATTCTTTCACAATCGCTAACTCTCACTTCGGTCTGAGAAGTCAAGGTAGTTATCTGTGAATCTAATTGACCAGATGGTCGGCATCTGCAACTCCGAGGGAAAAAAAAAAGAAAATAAAAAGTTCAAAGTGTCCTTTTTCAACCCAAACCTCTTGATGATCTCGCGTCCCCCGACAGAGTTTTTTATTGTGGGGTACGAGCATGCTCTCCTGCATCTCTGCGTCTTGCAGGTGTTTCTGAAGTACTATCACGTGGAGCAGCTCAACCTGATGTTGCGGGAGGTGATCGCACGGGTGGTGTTGATGCAGGCCTACACCAAAGGCTGGCTGGGAGCTCGGCGGTACCGAAGAGAGAGGGAGAAACGCATCAACGGAGCGATTATCATACAGTCAGGTTCCTGCAGCCCAAACTTCATAGAGATAATAGATGCATGTGCTCGTGTTCAGGCCAGTTTATGAGGAGCTGTTTATGTGCGATGATTTATTTCTGCAGCTAAAATAATGTTATACATCTGTCTAATATAGTTTATATGCATTTTGTTGAAATTTCAAAGACAAAATATGCTTTTTTAATGAATGGAAATATTCTAAACAAAAATGGGCTGCACTATACAGTCTATGATTATACAGCAAAATAATAATTTACTTTAAATAGACAAAATTGTGTGATTGGTAACAATTTTTATTACTGCTGTCAAATGATTAATCGTGATTAATCGCATCCAAAAAGTTAAAATAATATAATATAATATAATATAATATAATAACATGCTATATGTGTGTGCATAATGGATATACATATTGGATACACAGAGTACACACATATATATTAAAACTACTTTTTATATTTTTGCTCACAAAAGCTGAATTTTTTGGTTAAAAACGATTCTTTTTTCTATTGAAATATATTTTAAAAAAATTTCAGTGTCACACGATGCTTCAGAAATCAATCTAATATGCAGATTTGATGAACAGGAAAATTCCAATGTTAAAATCAGTTGTGCTGCTTAATATTTCTGTGGAAACACAGTTCCTTCATCAGTAGAAAGTTTAAAAGAACACCATTTATTTGAAATATATTTTTAAAAATGTCTTTCCTGTCACTTCTGGTCATTTCAATGCTCATTAAAAGCATTCGTTTCCTTTACATTATAATTTTTTTGACCCCAAACATGAGCATAGTTTATATTTGTGGCTGTTTACCCACAGAATAGTGTTTGTATTACACCGGTTTGATGAATACTAGAAACTGTTTGCTACTGTAAACTAGTATGTTGTGTTTTAATCCCCTCCTGTCTCTGTGTGTGTCTCTGTGTAGCCTGGAGGGGTTATGTGGCCCGTCAGAATCTGAAGCAGATAAAGAGAGAGCGCGAGCAGGCTGCTGTACGGATCCAGTCAGGTACACATCTCTGAACACTCTCTGCAACTCAAATAAAACTAATGCAACAATATTGTGGAAATATTCCCTGGAGAAATTCTACTCTTTCATTTTCTTTATTTTTTTCTCTGTGTCTCTCAGTTTCAGTGTAGCGATTTACTGGCTTGACAAACAACACAAACTGTAATGCTTTTGCATCCAAACTGCGAACAAGGAAAAAGTACAAAAGAAAGTAAAAACAGAATTGTTTTGGACTCAAAAGACGCCGAATATTTAAATAATTATATTAATAATATTTAATATTATATAAAAATATTTTATATATTAAGATATTAAGATAAACGTGATAATGGTCATGTCTGATATTTTAAAATAAATTCCATAACTACAGTTTCCATAACAAATATTAAACAGCACAACTGTAAATATTTCTGGAAACATACTGGAAAATACTGTAAATATTTCTTGAGAAGACTACTAAAAATTCAGCTTTGCCATTAAAATAATAAATCACAGTTTAAAATATATTCAAACAGACATTTGTACCTATTTTTAGTTTTCGATTTTTTTTCATAATATTGCTGTCTTTATTGTAGTTTTGATCAAATAAATGCAGCCTTGGAAACATTAAAAATCATATTAACCCCAAACTTTGAATATTAATGTACTTAAATGTAGTTTTAATGTTTTGTTGATATATATATATATATATATATATATATATATATATATATATATATATATATATATATATATATATATGTGTGTGTGTGTGTGTGTGTGTGTGTGTGTGTGTACTCTGTATTTTTTTATTATGTATATATATATATATATAAATACACATGCATGTATACATTTCAGAAAAATATGTTATGTTTATGTTTTAATAGAAATTATATAAATATAAATATAACAGAAATGCATGTAAACATTTGAAAAAATAAGCTGTGTGAGTATTTATGTATACATACTAAATATACACAGTACACATTCATATGCAAACAAAAACTTTTTATTTTGAATCCGATTAATTGCGATTAATCGTTTGACAACACTAAATTAAACATAAACCAAATATAATTATGTCGACTGGAGGATTTGTAGAATTTTAAGCGCTTTCCTTCCGTCTTTCCAAACTAGCTTTTTTTCTTTCAATCTGAAACTTCAGCATTTTCACAAAGCACTTTTTTTTTCATCTCAACAAACAATCCCATGAACCAGCGCTGCTAAATTAATAATGTGTGAAGCCGGCATCTCTTTTGCAAGTTTGGGTCACAGCATTCGGTCCCCATGTTTCAGGAGAACACTGTATTTTGAGATTCTCTCTCTGCTTTCATCTGTTTCCCAGAGCAGTCTGCAGAGGAGCGGAGAGAGAGAAAGAGAGAGAGAGAGAGAGATGGGGGTTCCCTGCCACTTCCTCTCTCACATTCCCGGCCCATTACAGACTCTCTCATACCAGAAACAAGATGGCTTTTTATACTGTCACCCTTTTCATCTGAAATGTAAATGAATTCTTACTCGGTGTGGCCTGACGGAGATCAAAGCGGGGCGTATTAACCTTCTCGGGGCGCGTCTTCTGAGGGCGTGAGGAGGAGGGGCGGAGGCAGGGGTCCAGGGGGAGGAAGGAGAGGGAGGAGTGCTGCTATTGTTCTGCTCTCCTCTTCTGGAGTATACTTCAGTTCCTCTTTTTGGCAGACGTCTCTCTTTGGCTCTGTGCTCTGAGTCTGCTGGTGCAGGTGGCGCGGTGCTCGGCCACATGTTCAGAGCCGTGTAGAGGTGTGTGTGTGTGTGTGTGTGTGTGTCCACTTTGAGGTGGGACGCATTAGCATTTTTTAAAAACAAACACTCGTCTTTCAAACACTTGCGATCCATAGGCTGGGAATATGCTGAGCACAGTATGCAAATTACACAGCGGCTTTCAAAAGAGGAAATGTTTTCCATAGCTCTAGGATATCTATAAGAAAGGATCGTTTTTGAGGATCCTGCTCAACCAAAGCTGTGTTTTAGCAAATGGCAATTATACGGAAGATCGGGAAGACTTTAGTATAGGGACTGATTCTTACTTTTAGCTAGTTTCGTATTAGCATGTCTAATATTAGCTTTAGATTGTTTATAAAGCACATATTCTGCATGACCGTACTCTGCACAACTGAGCAACTACCTTACTAACTATTAATAAGCAGAAAATTTGGTTTTTGAGGCAAAAGTCATGATTAAACGTTTGTTAATAAAGGGAATTGGAGCTTAAAATAAAGTGTGACTGATTTTAGTTTTAAAGCCCAGCATAATTTATTCAGTTCATGTCATTCCAGACCTTATTATATTATATGTCTCATTGTCAATATCTTGTGGTTATAAATGATCGTTCATGCACTTAACACTTAACCAATGTTACTTTACTTAAAGCAGACAAAAAACGCTTTTGAGAATTAGCTTTTTGAAACATAAGAGAAGACTTTAATTTCTCACGCTTTAGGGTCTCTTAACCAGTTGCTTATTAGCAGGCTTTTTATTAGAATTTATTAGTAGCGATTAAGCACAAATTAATTCTTAATTCTATCCAGTACATAAACCTAACAACTACCTTACTAGCTATTAATAATTAAGCAAATTATGAATTAAATCAGGGAAAATAGCGAATAAGTCTTCCCTTTTCTAGATTGTCACCGTAAAATGTAACAGGGGAATCTATTATAATTAAGTGGATATAGCATGATGTTGATTGTGTTATTAAGTTGTAGTCATAAATTAGTACGTAATGTGTTCAAATGACTCATGTTGGAAACATAAGGTTTTTACGCATACAGTGTAAGTCTGCTGATAGTGATGGAAAGCGTTCAGGCAGTGTTCTCAATAACTTGCGCACTGGGTTGCATTTCCCAAAAGTACTGTTAGCTTACTATGCATGCATGTGCTTTAATTACCAACATAGTTCAGCCGTTTCCCAAAACCATAAACATTCCCACACAGCATCCCGAGTGGTCGGGAGCATACTTCTCTGATAGCATGCTATATGCTTACGTGGATCACGTTCTAGGGCACAGTAAGCAAGCCGTCGCGCAGCACGTTCTGTGTCTTTCATCTCATTTTAATACACGTGTGTCAGCAGTGTTTTTGATGAGGTGTGTGTAAATATGTAAGGGAGTCCCGGTGTCAATCAAACATCAAATAAAATCAAACGACGGGGAACAAAAAGAGCGTACTCCTCAGGTGATAAGCTAGTGCTGTGCTTGAGCAGCGAGTTACGTTGTGTACAGAAAACGCGCTTCTTAGTGAACGTACATCCGAAGTCCCACCATAACACACGACAAACTAGCCAATCGCCACGCTGTTTCCAGCGGTTCGTGCCTTTGAGTTTACAGGCCTCTGTTCACACCCTGATCTGCTCTGATTAAAGCTAAAGTTTTGTGAGTTTTAATTGGGCGTCTCATTGAAAGTGGAATAAATGACTTGCTTTAGCATTTTAGAGCAGCACTGCCGCTTTCATGTGTTCTGAGGTTTACGCTCATTTGTATGAGTGATAAAGTACTAATTACACACTCAAAGCTCATTGTGTTTTTATCCTAAACATTCGCTCAGTGCGTCTGATCAAAGAAAACGATTTATCTGAATCAGTGTATACAAGTGGGAAACTTTTACGTTACACGCGATACAACCAAAAAGCTAAATATGCTATTAGTCATACTAATTAGTGCCATTTTTTGCCAAACATTATCGTTCATCAGACTTATTTTAAGGATTCGGACGAACCTAGAGCACCTTTCGTGCCACAGATCCCTTGATTGGTGTGCTATTAAATTTCGAAGCAATCAGATTTGCGTTATTTTATTCATTGTTTGATCGTGTATATGTGTTACAGTATACAGAGGCTACAGAGTCAGGAAAGACTACAGACAGAGTCGACAATGGACTGGGTGAGTGAGGGTGTGTTCATTGTGCTTGTTTCCTTTGTATGTTTTCATGGTGTATTTTTGCATGATTGTGTGTTTAGGTATCTGTTTGTTCCCCTAAAGACCGCCCCAGTCGTGCTGTGTTAGAGTGTGTGCAGGCATTGTATTCACCTTCCTTAAGTCACGGCTTTTGAGTGACAAACGCTGTGTGTGAATAGACACTAGTAGATGATTGTCTGTAGCCTTGGACAGCAGAAACTAAATTAAATGCGCATTAGGCACTTTTCGAAAGATAATTGAAAATGTTTAAAAGAATGTAAATTGTATTTCACATTCCTGATGAATTAAAGCGAGCTGATTTGTAGCACAGATTTATATATATATATTTTTTCGAACCCGTGCAGCAGTGATCGCTGACAATCATATAACTCGTTTTAATAGATTTCGTAAAATCCAAAGTTTTCATCCGCCCTCCCACATCTGAGAGTGTTTTGGGTGAGTGTATATGTTTATGTGCGTGTGTGCGTGTATCCTCCAGCCAGTTGGCTTATCAGAGGGGATTCTCAATGCTTGTTTATATCAGAAGTCTCAGTGGTGAAACTTCAAACCTCACACTTTGCTATTCTGTTTCATCAGGGCTGGAGAGAAGCGTTATAGATTTATTTTGACATCAACTGGCCCAATTTTCCCTTGTAAAGTTCATAAACTTACCTACATGCTCATTAGCTGACAGGAGCAGGTGTGTGTGTGTGTGTGTTTGTCTGCGTGTGTGTGTGCGCGCTATCAGGGTTCGAGTACCAGCTGACGTCAGTGAGTGTGTGTTCCTCAGAGGTACTAAACAGCTATGTCACGGTTCATAGCTCAGGAGACTTGTGCAGTTATTTACACAGCTATTGTTTTAAACAAATAATTGGTTTCGTTTTGACATGCATTGTGTAAAAATATTGTGGCTAAATGCCTGTTCACAACAATAATGATAACCATAACAATAACTATATAAGCATCCACAGCACTGTTTATTATAACCATGTGCTGCAGTTTTAGCACTTAACAGCGCTAACGAGCTAAAGCTCTTTCAAGCTGACTTCCTGTGTTTTTATTTTAAATCGACCGGGAAAAAAAAAATCCTGAAGTAATTCAGCGATATTGTTACTATGTGTCATTATCATTATAGTTGCGGTGTGGAAAGGTACAGCAATTTCAAAACAGTTTTTTTTTCCTTGAACAGGCCTTAAACTAAATAAATAGTCTAAGAAAAAATGGATATTCTGTCATTTACTTGTTCTTTCAAACATACACAAAAAATATATATTTTTAAGCATGTTAGGGTCCAACGAGAGAACGAAAGATGGTTTTGTAATTTTTAATTTAACCAATTTAATTTAATGTAACGAATTGTTGAGCAATTTCATTGCTTCTGAAATATGAAAATTTAATTTAATTTAATAAACAACACGACGTATAATGAAAATCTGCAGCGTGTGAAATGAGACTAATGCAATGGAGTAACGGAATAAATACACAAGGAGTGAAATGAGAGGAAGCGGCTGTTCCTCAGTGAATCAGGCCAGACTTCACAGGCCGCTCAGTGCCACACGTTGATGTTAGAGCGGGTGTTTACAATGATTTGAAAGAAAGAGTGACGTGAAGCAGAAAACTCCAGCCTCACAATATAAGTGCTGCTGTAATGCAGTCATCCGATATCAATGAGGTCATCTAAACTAAGTTGTTTTCTCAAAATCACAATTCTGATTGCTTTACGATGACTTTTCTCCTCAGACAAACCACACCTGAAAGAAGATCCTCCAGCAGTCACCTCCCAGTTGAAAAGGTCAGACGCGATCATCCCTGAAAGCATCTGTATCATTTTAAACCCAAAACACAGGGTTTGCGGAACTTCTCCTTGCTTTTATGGCGCTTCCTGCTTCATGCTTTTACAGTACAAAATAATACAGCACAATCGTAGACAAACATGGACAGAATTTGAATTTCCGAACGAAGCAGTCCTTTAATTGCCCGTCCGATACGGCTGGTGTTAATGTGAACTCTGCCGTCACCTAACTGCAGTGAATATTACACAGAGCAACCCTCAGATCAAACAGCGCAGTCCCTGAGACAAAAGAGACAGTTCCCTCGCAGAGACTTCACTTCTCCGCTGAGAGAGAGAGAACCCAGGGAGGTAAAGAGAGAAGGAGTGAATCAAAAGGCTGGAAAAGCGTGGTAGAGAGTAAACGCTGACTTCTCCCTGAGGTGATTTGTCTTTTCGCTGCTCTCTCTACAGATGTTGGAGCCCCTTTTTTCCAGTAAAGACCTGAGGTTCTTTGCTAGGACTTTGATATCCTACTCGAATTCAATATGTGAAATAGTAGAGCCACTCTGTGACTTGGAGCACATCGCTGAGCTTTGAAGTCTGATCCAATTTTTGCTGCTCGCCATTTGATGTTGAAAGGATGAGATGAAGAAAACGTACAGTTTTTGCCAGTAACTCTGCTGAGCATATGTAAGATTAAAACAGCCCGCTCCTTTGGAGGGTGTACTTAGAAATGTTAAGCAGATTAATTCTTTCCTATAGCTCTTTTATTCAAAGATAAAATTAAATGTGTGTGGAAGTCTGCGAGGACGGCCTCCGTTATTTCCTGCATTACAATGAAGCCAGCGTGACGAGAGAGAAAGAGAGGGAGCGCTCTGGTACCAGTGCATTAGCACTTACTGTTGCTATATACAGTGTGTGTGTGTGTGTGTGTGTGTGTTAATGGATGCTCTAAACCAGCCTGCTCTTAATAAATCACTTTAATTCATTCACACAAAAGACCCGCTGCTGTTTAATTCATTACGATGCGCTTGTTTGTGTTTGTTCGCTTTGTTTCCTGATGTGTTTTTTCTGTTTATGTGGGTGTGTGTGTGTGTGTGCCTTTTTTTCTCAGGATGTCTCTGTCAGAGCCAACGCGGACAGCAGAGAGGATAGCTCCAGTGACGTGCCTGTGCTGAAGAGAGACAAACAGTGTGACAGCGGAGAGCGGCCCGCACTGAGCAAGCAGGGTGAGTCCTCGTGTGTGTGTGTGTGTGTGTGCTGCAACATTCCCACAGTCTGTATGCACACACACATAAGGACATGCATAATCGACAAAAACACAAATCACCCAACATTTACTCTCTGCGTTGTTCTTCCAAAATGAAAGTGAGACCAGTTGTTAAGGTCAAGGTCAAGAAAGAGCACATGATACATGAGAACATGAGAAGAGGCGTCGCTGAAATCAGATCCTGAAAAAGTATTGCATAATTATGTGCAAGTAAATGAAACCTGTCCCTAATACTTGCCCCAGTGAGTACATGTAGTTCATTAATATTGCTTAAGGTATAATTACACTTTAACAAAGACACCTTCAAATAAAGTGTAACCAAATATACTACGAAATTAATGAATCAAATGAAAATGTTGCTTAGTTTAAATTTATAGTTTAAATGCAGTTTGTTATATATATAATTTATAATTACTTTTATTGTCTTTGAAATATGTTTAAGGTGTGCTGCTGAACCTTTTACGATAAAATTTCCATAATGATGTATTTAAATAAATTTGTAATGATAAATGTACAGTTTAGTACGTTGAAAATATATTGTTTTAAATATAACATTGAATACCAATACATGTCAAAAGTATTTTAAGTAGACATTATTAAAAAATACACTTTCTTGTGTTAAGAAACATAAACATGAGCTCTTTTAAAGTATACTTGATTAGCTTTTTATTTTCTTCATATTATGTTCCAGTACTGTTTTTTATGTTATTCTATTATTATTCTATATGTGGGATCTATATATCCAGCACGAATGGTTCTCTAACTGCTTCAGTAGCAAAAAAGATCTTGATATTTTAAGAACAATTACAGAAGAATAAAAAAAGCATATGTTGTTATGCTTATGTTAGAGTTAAGTTCAATTTGAGCAGATGATTTTATCATTCACCATCTGCCTCATGTTCGCAATATCAGCCATATTCTCAAAACTGTCAATATCAGCCATATTCTCAAAACTGTCCTTTTCAACCACTTCATATTCAGTGACATTTACACCACTGGCATGCTCTGCAGTAAAGCCACTCAAAGCAGTTTCAGTTTTTCTGATGTTATTTGTGTGTTTTATGCCTGTCAACATTTTACAAAAAATTAATTAGAAAATAGGCATTCTTTTATATCTTTATATTTTGTTTGTGATGAATAGATGAACAAATACTAAGATAGTTGATGTCTAACTTTTAAAAATGAAGGAGGGAAAGGTGATGTCCCGGGTCGCTAAAGACCCAAGGTATGCATTTAAGGGTTCAGAAGTACACTTAAGAAGTATGGACTTTATACAATTAGGTGCACTTCTTTTTCAAAAGGGGCGTTGAAGATTTGAAAGCTACAGAAAATCTACAGCTCCTTTCAAATCTTTAGTATGGATCACAAGTCGCATGAACTGCTTTATGGTGCGTTTTGAAGTTTGACATGAATGAGCAGCATGAGCATTCAGCAAAACGTCTTTTTTTATGTTCCACGCAAGAAAGAAAGTCATGCAGGTCTGTAAGTCCATAAGGGTTAGTAGATGATGACAGAATCTTCATTTTCTGGCTAAACTATTCCTTTAATACCAGAAGTAGCTGTTTTTTTCTCTCTCTCTCTCATTCTTGTGTCCTGTCATATCAGCTTATGGTTTGGCTGAGCTTTCAGTTTCGGGCCAGACAGTGGATGAGAGGTGTGTGTCTTTGTCGAGGGTTTTTAAAAATCACATCAAAGACTCACACACGCCAGCGACTCTATTAAGCGCTCACAGTTACAGTGACACAGAGACCAAAACACACATATTTGCTGAACATATGTTTGCTTTGTGTTTCGCCCTGGGCTGTGAATTCCATTAATGAGAGCTGCCTGGGAGGTGTGTGTGTGTGTGTGTGTGTGTGTGGATGCACAGAGAGAGGGAAGGTGTGTCAATCAGGGGCGGGAGAGGCGGCGCTGCTGGGATCAGTTGCCGGGGGTCCATCATTAGAGTGATTAGTGAGGAAGGTGTGTGTGGGGGTGGGATTGAGATTAGCCGTGTGTCCGCGGATTAGCGGATTAAGACAGATAATGTAACACACACTCGGCTCTGCAGTGGCTCCGGATTACTGTCAGATCACCACAGCACGCCTGGGTTAGACAGCCGCGTTAACTCTGTGAGACTGAGAACAGGTGACCCCGCTCATCCTGTCTGTCTGAGACACACACACACTGGAGATGACATACACTAACACAGAAAAACACACTCGGCGTCCCTTCTGGTAGAACGTTACTCTTAATGATTTTTATTTATACAGTTTTGTTTTTGTAAATTATTGTTTTTTGGAGGCAGTGTGCACCTGGTATATGTAAGATTTAAAAAATGGAACATTATTGACATTCATTCAACATTAAATCTGAACTACTGAATCAACATAAATAAAAACTATCATAAAAATAATCAATATGTAAGGATTTTTTCAAAGACGTAAGACCGGAAAAATACCATGTAGGTGATCTCTGGGAAGTTCTTTTGACTTATGAAGATTTGTGTTAGATGTATCCAGGTACTGGTTATAAATATAGTAGATTATAGTATATGTTTTAATTATTAATTTGTTAATTAATTGGAGTTTTTATTTGCTGTGCAGTAAATTAAGAAGTATGAAATGATATCGAAAACTGAAATTCTTAATTAAGAATTTAGATTTTATTATTTATATTAAATATAAATGTATCTTTTTAAACTGGATTTGTAACACGAACCAGAATTGCTCATTCATTTAAAACCATACATTGACACAGAAAAGAGGTCCACCCACATTCACAAAAACCACCCAATTGGAGATTTCTGAATGACATTAAAAGCTAGTAGTGTCAATAATATGTCATTTACATAATAATGCTGGCAAACACTGTTGTCCAGCTCTAGTTGTACTTTTCACACTGTTCGGTCTGTTGCTCACTGTATTTACACTCACGCAGTGCAGGAGGATAAAGATCTCTCAGCATGAGTCTGACTTGCTGTTTAAAGCTGTTTAAGTCAAATTACCTCACCTTGAATATGCAAAGAACAGAACTGCTGACTGGACCGCCCTGTGAGCCAACATACACACACACACACACTGAAGCAAACTGGTTTTAGATCACAGTTTGATGCCTTCATCGGAGAAGCTGTTGGCTAAACTAAAGGCTTGATTCTGTGCGCGAGGAGAACACATGTAAGTGTGTGTGGATGTTATTTGGATGTGCGTGTGTGGATGTGTGTGTTGTGGAAGAGTAAGCAGGGCAGACTTTGATCGGAGGAGATCAGAGTGTGTATGTGTGAGTGTGTGTGTGTGTGTGTGTGTGTGTGTGTGTGTGTGTGTGTGTCAGGGGAGACAGCAGTGCCAGATGTCTGTAGTTCTGCTCACTTCCTGCCTCTCATCCTGCTGCTGTCACCCTAGAGACACACACACACACACACACACACATTATCCCTGTCTAACCTCTCCATATCGAATGTTCGGGAGGTCATGGCCGGTGTGTTACACTGAGACCCAAACACACTTCTCCTGTCTTTATTGGATGTAAAGTGCACTGCTGGAGTCTCTGATCTGATCCCAGCTGTGACAGAATGTGGTGTGTGTTTGTGACTAAACAGAAAGTCCATAGCCTGTGATTTTAACTCTACACTGACGCAATCAGCACAAACTCTAGAGCCTTCATGGAATATTCAGTAACAGTAGCACAGGGACCAATTCTCACAAATAACTCTTTATAATAACTGCACACTATGAATCATTAGCTAAGCACCTTTATAAAGCACTGTCCTGACATTAATAGGCATTGCTAGGCAGTTTATAAATACAGCTATAAATGTTTTGTTCTTGAGCGTATGTAAAACGTTTAATAAATGTTGAATAGTTGTTCAATAATTACTTTATTCATGATTAATTTAGCATTTGTAAATTACGTTATCAAGTTGTCAGTGGTTCATGAGATCATTTAGAAAATGTAAGTAAACGATTATGAAACTATTTAAACATACATTTATAAATCTTATTATTCGGACACATGATAATAGAGACTCAGTGTGTTAATAAATGCTTTATTAACACATATTCCTGCTGTTATTCATGATTAAGTCATTTAGTAATTGCCAGCCGTCTATTTTTGAGATGACTGTTTATAACTTGTAAAGCATTTACAAATTAGTTTTAAAGGCTTATTTATCTTCCAAAAGAAACGGTAAACAAACCCAACACAGAGATACAGAATACAGAAATATTTACAACTGTACACTTGATAAAAAAATGAAAAATACATTTTTTCTCTGAGTTTTTTACTGTAGCTCTGACACTAAAATCCATTCTATTAGCCACATATTTCAAACGTTTGTCTTTATTGTAAACACTGTCACTTTTTAAAATATTTTTATATCTATAAACACAAATTTGGAAAGTACTTTGGAAAGAAATCGCAGCTAAAGCAAACATTGATCTCTATGATGGTGGAATCATTTTAGCCAATGAATCGACATCTGATCCTCTGTAATTCTCAATAACAGCAGGTGTTCATCACTAATGCGCATCATCGAGTAATAAGTCACTTAATTATTTCTGAGGACTTGGTGTGTGGCTCGGCACTTGCTTGTGTCTTGAAAGAAACGACTTGGTTTCTCCTCTGGTGAAATCAGAATTCATGACTGGAATGAACATACGCAAACTTAAAAAAAAAACATGCTACTTATTTCTATAACATTTTATTTAAGAGGCTCTTAGTTGCTTACTAGCATGCAAATATTATCCATTTATTAGTAGTTAAGCATATATTAATCCATTATTCTACACGTCATTATTCTATATCCCTAATCCTACCCAATACCTAAACTCAGTTGCAGTCAAAATAAGAGTCTGCAAACAATATATTCATTTCCCACCTATATTCTCTTGAAGTATATTATTTTGATGATAAATAGTGCTTTGATGCAACCTGTGTTGTTAAAAGCGCTATATAAATAAAAATGATTGATTGATTGATTGATAAATATTTTCAAAAGTGTTTTTCTTTTTCCAGCCCAGTCTCATACGTGTAAACAGCATGTGGTATTTACCATAGTATTTATAACAAAGAAAAAAGGGAGTTTTAGCGTGCATGTGATGCTGAATTTGTTGCCGTGCGTATGACACGCAGTTTTCACACACATACGACGTTCATCTGCTCCGCGACCCTAATCCTACGTTTTTATTCTGTATACTATTTATACACACATTCGTAAATGTATTTCCGTAAAACATTTTCTGCTTGTTTCTACTGAGGACCAAGCTGAAACTATTTCCTGCGATATTCGACAGCGTCTGAATCATAGACATTGAGTTTGGAAATAACTGAATATTCCTTCAAAGCGGAGATTGGGAGTTAGAGTCTGTCCCTTTCTGCCCCTCAGCGTCATAATTTACCTTTCTTGTTTTCTCACTGCTGACATGTATGTTTACCAAAAGCATAATCTTTATAAAGCGGGTTAACATAAGGAGCTCAGCTTTCATAAACCATGAAGTCTGATCCTTTTTAGCAGAGAGAGCAACAGAAGAGAACTAACTTGCACTTATGAAGTATGGACGTATAAAGACAATGATGTGTTATTCCGTATACATAAGTGTCCTTGAAAGGCATAAAGAAAATTCTAGAAAGAAACACTTTATGCTGCCTTCCCTTATTTATTTGCTTGTGGATGGCAGGCCTGCACATTGGCCTGAAGGGTTCTGGGGAGTGGGAGTGTTAGAATAGTCTGATCTGGGCTTTACTCAGTGTGTTGGCTGTGAAACACACCTCTGAACATGTCATCTGAATGCATCATCGAGTATGAGATCAAAAGTTTTACAGGATTAGCGCAAATGAGTAACAAAACAAATTAGTGTGTGCACACCAACAGATAGTGTCATCCCTAGTTAGTGTGCCTTCACTCACTTCGGTGGATTAAGTTCAGGAAGTGCACATTTCTTCTAGGTAGTTTGTGCCCAAATGAATTTAATCTTGGTTTGCGCTAAAGCCAAATCGCTTTGATTCGCTCTCAAACTGTTACATAAGCAACTACGACCTACAAGAAAGCATGCTATCGTATCAACATAATAAGATGTTGTGATAGCACTTTGAAACTGTCGTTTAGGGTTAGGGGTAGGGTACTTTTTTTCAAATCGTGAAAATTATCTTTGACGCAGCTTTTAAAACTGAAAGTGCATAAAGTTATTGTCTCTTAAAAGAAAGAGCTGACTTTGAGTCATTGAAAGGGACGTTTTTAACACTAATCCTGAGCCGTTTCATGTTGATGTCAACATGAAACATTAGCATATTGCCACCCATTTGTTGGTGTTTTTGCGTTGGTCTGAACGAAAATGCTAATTCATTCTTCACCACTAGGTGCTGCTTTTGAAGTGTTAAAATAGCCATTTCCCCAGTTGTACACAAAGGAGCTTTGCGTTCACAACCAAAATGATCAATCAACCAATCAGAGATTAGCATCATGCAGATGATTCTTCTTTCTTTTGTTAATCTGTTATATGTATTATAGCCTTTTATATATTTGTGTGGTCCTGTTTATTTTATTTGTTTTATAGACTTAATTTATAGACTATCTGCTGAATAAAAAGTTTTAAAAAGCCATTCTAAACCTAATGTTATGATCGACTAATATGATTCGAATGATGGTCAGGAGTATAACCTAAAAAAAAAAAACTGTTATTGTACAAATCTCCACTAACTCAAAAACTTGTGCACACGAGCTGAGACTAGACGTGAGATTTCGTAACCACCGCTCACGTCCTATTGAGAAATTTCAAGTAGTTTTGCGTAGAAACGGCTATATGCCCAATTTCCTGTCGTACATTCGTTTAGTGAGTGAGGCCCATTGAGCAAACATAAGAAAAGTGAAGTTACTGTCGTTCACGCTTGCTTTGATTTTAAACCTAATGGAAAGACATTCAGACATGTTTAACTAGGAATTAAGTGTCCATATACTTTTGCGAGCCAGTTTGCAATTTCGCTTGCAGTGAGAGTGCAGCGCAGTCTTTGAACGTCTTGTGATGTTGTAACTGTTGTTTAGATCGTTTGATAGATTCAGGCTGCCTGTGCAGAGCTAAAGTCATTGACTGTGTCTAATTGGCTGCTCTGCTGACTGTGTCGGCCTCAGGGAACATGTCATGTCATGCAAGACGAACACAGATCTGGGATTTATTTTTTGGGTCTTTTATTGTCACCACCATAGTCATCATATCTGTCACACCAACCATCTGGAGCCCATCCAGACAATCTCTCTCTCTCTCTCTCCCTCCCTGGCTCATTCATACAACATCACTCCCATTTTTTCTTCAAAAATGCCAAATACTAGTAAACTAGAAAGCCTTATAATCAACCAATTTGTGGATTATCTGGATGGTTTCCAGAATATTTACTTACTTCCCTTGATCAAACTTTACTTTAATGGTCCATAAGGAACATTCTGATTCTGATAATAAGTAACTTTCATTTCTAAAGGATATATAATCACTCAGTGCAGATATCTGACAAGTAAAACAGATAATATATTTGATTGCACAAGTAAAAGTCTAGTCAGACTTTATTTTTAAAGTCCAATTCGCACCATTAACAAACCATTACCTACGACTTTTCCCTCAATAAACCTAAAATAAAGCTTAAACTAATTTGCTGATTATTAATAATAAGTTGTTATGTTCAGGTATTGGGTAGGATTAGGGATGTAGAATAAGGTCATGCAGAATAAGTGCTTTATAATCACTAATAAACAGTCAGTGTTAATAAAAAGCAACTAGTTAGCAGTGAGAACTGGTAAGTGTTGCCAAAATGTCCTCATAAGAATTACTCCAATGGCTAAATGGTACAACACATTCTGTATTTGCCAAATTATCTCCGATACACTTTCAATACTGTTAGATCAGAAATATCGTGTCTGTCTAGCATTCTATCTCTGTTAAAGCAGCCATCTGTCAGACTGCAGTGTTCTGACAGACGCACAGGATCGAGAAGCACGCCGAAATGAATAAAGCAACAGACTCTAGAAAAACACTGTCCTTTAATCTCACAAACAAACCTGTGGATTCTGCATAATAATAGGAACATCGCTCGCAGCAGGGGATTTGAAGTCTGATAATGATTGCCCTGAAATGTGTTGTTTAGGTGGATTTACACATAAACTTTAATCAGTGCAGTGGCTGCATGAAGTAATATAAACAGAACCACTACATTGTGCACACTCTCCAAGAACTTATATCTGAGAGTCGCTTCTCTCTTTTTATACGCATCGCCACTAAATATATTAAACTTAGGCTGCACTAGTTGGCATGAATACACGAAATTAACACAATTACTTGTTTGCAGATATTTAGGAAAGAGGCAGAGACACTAATCAATCTTTAGAAACCCATAGAAGAGTGACTGATTTCAGAAAACTTGTTCAAAGTATTCTTTTTAATAAACTGGTTCCAAAACGGATCTGGCTTTATGATTCAAATGATTCACTCCCAGAAACAGACAACACCACGCATGGCATTTCTTTTCCGTTAACGTCCTTTTTCGTAGTTTCATTAAACATTGCTTTTCAGCATTCAGCATATTAATAATTCTGTAATATAAATAAAAATGTTGTTAAATCATATAATACTGATACTTATTCAATGTAAAACATATTGCCTTCTTAGTCGTTAGCTACTTTAACTTTGTTTTAGAATGTCCTGACTCTTTGCTTATTAGCACTCATTTTAAAATATTGGCAATTTATTAGTAATTAAGCACATATTAATGCCTTATTCTGCATGACCTCATTTTACATCTCTATTCCTACCTGAACTTAACAACTAACTATTAATAAACAGCAGGGGAAATTTGTAGTTCATAGTAATAATTAATATTCTGTATTCTAAAGCGTTACCTCAACTTGTTTGTTAAGAGTTCGCTACTTTCTTTAAAGAGCAGCTTAACTTTGATTAGATGCTTTTCAGCTAAAAACATTGCTTTTGATTTCTCCACCTGTTTTCAGTAGGTGAGATTTGGCTGAGTGAGCGCTGTATCGTGGGAAAGGCTAGTTAACTTGCTGCCAACTTTTGCAATCCTCTTAATGTCAGCGAGAAACAGAGTAACTTTAACAGAGTTTAACAGGATGTACTTTCACACGGGACAGTAACAGACTGAGTCTTTAAAATGATACTTATACTGTCCCATCTATTAGAATATTAGCATCAGTGGTATTATGGTTTAAGTCTTGGTGATGAGTTGGGTGGATTTCCCTTCATCCTCCTGAGGTGCGACTGTTGTGAGTTAAAGACTCGTCTTATCATGTCAGATTTCCCATGACCATAGACATCTCAGATGTTTTACATGTGGAGATTGGCCCAAATTAGATTTCGTTTAAAAAAAGAAAACTCAGTGTTCTTTTGGCAATTCATCAACGGATGCTTCAAATAAAATATTGAGATCTCAGAAAATAAGTAGCTCAATTGTATTCAACATCATTTATTATGATCAGAATTGATTTTGAGCAGTAAATTAGCATGTTAGAATGATTTCAGAAATATAGAAAACCAATTGAAATTGCAATAATATTTCATAATCTACCTTTTCAATGATATAAATACAATTCAGTAAAATACATCACAGTAGCATTTATTTTTAGAATTTAAAAATATTATTGTGTCTTTGATTTACACTACTGAACTATATAGTATGATAATGAATAATATTACATTATGAGAGTGATATTTTTCATTACACAGTAATAGAAATAAAATAATTCCCATTACTATAATGTCAAAATTGTCAGTTTATCTTACAAAATAATGCTGCAATACTTAAACTATAAAACAGATTCATGCATTCAAGTTTTGTTTACTTTAGTTTGTGTGTGTGTGCGAGTCTCTGTAAATTCCCTGCTGTGTGTAACTTCAAGCACATTGGGATTAGGTTTTAACAAGCCTGTTTCTAATTCCAATCATCAGACGTTACTGAGAGCCTGATGTCAGAACAGTTCCAGATTGGCCTGGAAATCGTCCTGCTTTCGTTTTGTTCGGTAGCTTAGCTTGGGAGGGTTCAAGAATGCAGTCTGCGTGCACTTTTGCAGGACAGGTTATTGCGTATATGGGGTCTCTCTTTGAGTTTTTATGTGCGTTTATGTAGATATGTGAGTTAGTGTTGTGCTTTTTTTCTGAGCGTGTTGTGTGTGTGTTGTTTCTCAGCATCTCTGTTCTCAGCGGTGTGTGTGTGTGTGTGTGTATGGTCTGGTCTGCACATGCTTCATTTAGACATCAAAGAGCGCTGCTGATGATTTTGCCTTACAATCCCCCCCTCTCCTCCATCTGTACAAACAAACCCCGACGGCTCGGCCCAGCCCGAGACGTGTCAGGTGATCACGCACGTGAGCGACGGGAATCAATACGCCTCCCGCGTTTATACGGCTAAAAACCCTTTTAGCATCTCTTTTATGTAGTTTCTGAAGCTCGTTCTGATTTTCAAGGGATTTAGAGGTGCTTTTTAAGAGCCGGCCTGAGTCTCGTCAAATTAAAACCGTCCCTGAGAAGAATTCTCAGCCTTTTTATCTATCAAATACAAACATTTACGATATGCAAGGCAAATGGTACAACATAAAACTCAACCCCTTAGTGGCTTATTTTATTGCTTTTTTTTTTCTTTTTTTCTTCCACCCAGTCTATAAGACAAATCGATAAGTCTTGAATAAAGGATTATATTTGCGAAAACCTTCAGAGATTGCTTTAGAGACTGCTGCCCCTCCCAACACAAACACACACAATGAGAAACATACAATGGTTGGTTATGGATTTGTGTGACCCTGTCATTGCTTCGTGACACCCGGTGGCATTAAATACTTCAGACAGGAAAAAAAAGTATATATTTTCTAATTATGACCCTCATTCTTAAATGCAACTGCATTTGGTGGATGCATTGACGGAAAGAAACTGCAAGTTATCTGTTTGGGCATTACCTGGGAATCAAACCCATAACTTTGGTGTTGTTAGCGCCGCCATGCTCTAATGTTTGTGCTAAAGGAGAAGCATTGAGTACAGTATCATTCCCGCAGGCATTTGTGTCTGAGTAGTCACAATAATGTGAAGTTTAATGAGAAGGTCCCAATACCGAATCCTGAGGTACACTGGTCCTTTTCTGGTTTAACTGATATTTTACCATGTATATGTTTAATTAACATTTTTTAGTTAATGTTTTAGGCCATGCAAAACATGCTTTTTCTGATCTGATCTTATTTGCGCGAAAGCAATTTTTAGTTGTAACTTTCATTATGGAACCTTCCTTAAAGGAACACTCCGCTGTTTTTGAAAACAGGCTCATTTTTCAACTGCCCTAGAGTTAAACAGTAAGAATTATACCACTTTCTGATTCATTCACCCCACCTTCTGGTTTGGTTGTAGCCACGCTTTAGCTGCAGCTTAGCATAGATCATTGAATCTGATTAGACCATTAGCATCTCGATCAAAAATAACCAAAGAGTTTCAATATCTGTCCTATTTAAACTTGACTCTTTTGTAGTTACATCATGTACTAGGAATGACAGAAAATGAAATGATATTTTTGAGGCTCATATGGCTAGGAACTATACTCTCGTTGTGGTGCGGATGCAATGATGTTTTGCAGCACCTGAAAACGCTGGGGACTCTTTTCAGGTGCTGCATAATATCATTGCACCTCCATTATATAATTTATACTATGTTTTATTTATCTTGGCAGCTCAATAACAGTTTTCAAAGAAAAAAAAAGCTTACATTTTATTGTGGTTTTATGGAGTGGGTTCCCCTCTGTAAAGGGCTAAGCCACTGGTTTTGTCTAGGGTGGGATTCTCTGCTCCAGCGGTGGGTTACACAGGCCGTAGGCGGGATGAAGAGCAGCGTTTAGATGGCTTTTGCTTGCCCGTGTGCTGCTGGTCTATCAGAGAAAGAGCAGCAGCCCTGAGGGAGAGCTCTGGATCAAATGCTGCTGATTTCCCAGACAAAGGGGGAGGATCAGCCACTAACCCACGTGTGTGTGTGTGTGTGTGTGTGTGTGTGTGTGTGTGTGTGTGTGTGTGTGTGTGTGTGTAAGTGGAACTTACATATCACTAATGGCTCAAGGTCAGACTACTTAACTCTGTTAGAAGAGTAACTGAAAGGTGTTGATCTCTCTCTCTCTCTCTCTCTCTCTCTCTCCCTCTCTTTCTTTCAATGGTTTATACGGCATTCACTGGACCTAAAGTTAGAAGTTCACTTGCACTTTCTAGCATTTCAGGTTTAATTAAGCAACTAAATTAAGTGTGATATAAGAGAATAAGAGGAAAAGTGACATTTAATTTCACCCAATGAGAATTTATTGGATTGTGAAAAGTAGACAGGTGAAGGGGAATGAGCAACAAAAATCATTTTAGAGGAGAATCAGTTTATTACATTATTACTGATGATTGCAAACTTTTAGTATTTCCACTTTATAGTAGGTGGCCTTATACTACATTTTACATTTCAATTAATAATTTGGTACAATGCACTTATTGTGTACGTACATGTTTTTACATTAGACATTGTTTTTAAATAACTATATTTAATTACATCTGTAATTACTTTTATAATTACAGTGTTGACCCACCCCTTACATTTTAACCCACCCTTTAACCTACCCATACTACCAAACCTGTCCCTAACCTTACCTGGATCCACCTCTATAGCAGCAGAAGTGTTTTACAATACAATATGAACGCATTAAATTCAAATTCAAGTACATTTGTACTTATTTTTTGGTGTAAGTATTAGTTAAGGCCACCTAATATGTAATATAAAGTGTGACCCCAAACTTTTTTTGACTTTACAACAATAACTTTCTTTTATGCATTCAGCAGATGCTATTATCTAAAGTGAAATTGCACTGAAACTTAATTTTTTATTAGTTCATGCAAATTTGCACAGAATACACATGATAAAAAAAGTCAGTTTTGGTTTGTTAAATGTAATCTTTTTTAAATTTAAGACTTTTAGTGAACTAAATATTTTATTAAGTAACGATTCTATTATTCAGTCTAAATATACATTTTCTTCCTTGATTAATTTTCCTAGTATTTTTTTGCTGGGAGGGAATATTCTTCTGTATTCTTAGTATCTGGATGAAATTACTGGTTTGCTGTCAGAACAAATTTGTTCATAAATGTGCTTTTCCGATTTTTCGTCTCTTATTTTTGTCTTAAACAGTTCTGCTTTCTGTTTGATCTCCCCTCATTGGGTAAATATAGAGTTTCTGTCCAAACCGGTTTTGATTTACAATCGTGAAATGACTTGCAGAGCAGTTCTGCTGTGCAGGAAGCTTGTAGGTCCTTAAGCATGGGAGATGGGAAAAGTCAACTTTTGAGCAAAGAAATATTGAATTTAAAGTTGAAAGGTGTCGCAGCGTGTGACACTGAGGGCTCTTGACCCATTTGGAGAACTTGTGCACCAGAACTGTGCAGTCATTACAAGTGCATCAATGTACAGCGGTAGAGCACATCACCCGCTCTTTAAACGCTTTTGAAGCAGCAGAAAGTCAAATCTATGCAAAGTCGAATTACACCCAGCCAGAGAAAGACTGAACCTCGACACTTTGAAGTATGAGAAGGATAGAGATGTTCTGCGCTCTGTTCAAAGCCATCACGCCGTTCTGTTCCGGAGCGTTCTGCAGAACGACTACATCGCCGAACTCTGTTTTAGAGAAGATTTACATACGATCTGGAAAAATCACGATCGGAGAAGCCCTGATTTGTCTGAAATGAAGGCGAGATGAAACAGGCCCAGATATTAAATATACATGGCGGCGCAGAAAGGTGTCCTGGATTTCTACTCATTTTGTCGTGTTTGTAGATCTGAAAGGTTACGAGTGAACATGAGGAAGCAAGACTCTCTTTCTTTCTCCTCTTCCTGACATGCTGTTTGATCTGCGATAAATTGTGAACCGACAGAGTTTTGGTGGATCTGATGGTCGGGACTCGTGTATGATTGTGAAAAGTACACACTGCATATTTAAAGTACTTTTATACGTGATGGCAGGAATTATTTGAAAACCTTTTCACAGTTAAAAAAGCATTGATAATAAGAAGTGTTTCTTGAGCAGCATTTTAGAATGATTTCTAAAGGACCATATGACACTGAAAACTGGATTAAAGTGGCTAATAATCCAGCTAAATTCATGCATTTAAAAATAAATCATATTTAATAATACTTATGTTTTTACTGTATTTGGTCACACTTTGTATTAGGTGGCCGTATTTTATACTTACATTTAAATCAGTCATTTGGTACCATGCACATGTGTACATACATGTTTTTAAAATGTACTTATATTTTTTAAAATAGTAGTTATATCTGTAATTAATTTCTGTAATTACACTGCTGTCCCATCCCTTACACCTTAACCTACCCTTAAACCAACCCATACCACCAAACCTGTCCCTAACCTTACCTGTATCCACCTCTATAGCAGCAGAAGTGTTTTGTAATGCAAGCCATCCTAGGTGTATGTGACTGGAGTTTTTAAAAAAATCTATTGTAATGCTTGGTAATGCTCGTGGATAGCAGCCATTATTTTGAAACTCCATAAATTGTACGTCGAGTCAGAATTCAACCGAGAAGCCAGAACTCAATGTGTTCGTCTGAAAAGAAGAAAGTCGTGTACACTTAGGATGGCTTGGGGGAGAGTAGTTTTTTTTGTGAATTATTCCTAAGGCCACCTAATATAAAGTGTGACACTGTAATTTTGATCAAATAAAGGCAGCCTTGGCGAGCATAATGAGAGGATCTCTTTTAAATGATACTCAATGATATATAGTGTTAAAAAAAAGCAGTTTAAGTGTTGTTTTTGTTATTACAGTGTAATTAAATGAATGTAAATGTACTTACAGTGCAACCAGGGTTTGGTTTAGGATTGGTTGCTTGTAATTACTTGTGATTCCAGTAACATTTTACAACAAAGTTCATTAGTTAACAACTTTAGTTAACTAAGAATGAATAATACCTCTACAGCTCAGTGCTTCAGCGTTTACTAATGCATTATTGAAATAACAACCCGCGCTTGTTAATAGTAGTTCATGTACCGTGAGCTAACATGAACTAACGATTCATGATTGTATTAACGTTAACAAAGATAAATAAATACTCATGTTTGTTCATGTCAGTTAATACATTAACTAATGTTAACAAACGACACCTTATTGTAAAGTGTTACCGTTATTCCTAGGTGCATGCAATGTGATGCTTTGATGTCTTCAGTATGAATAAGACATGACTCACGCCTTAAATCATGTAGCTTGTTATGGAGGGGAGTACCATTACTGTTTTTTGGGTACCACTTTTTTTTTACAGCTTAGTTCTGTATGTACACACTATGTACTTATTATAGTAATTACAAAAACTGGGTAAGAACTAGGTAGGCTACTAAACTAACCTAACTTAACCTTATATATTACCTAGTACTTTCTCGAGTAAATACACCGTAAGTGCACATACGGTAAAATAAAGTGCAACCGTTTTTTTTTAGCCTGCATGGTGGACAATAACATAGATGAAAAATCCCATACTTAGACTCTATTCCAGTAAGAAACCACCTAATTATCACTCAGAGCACTCTGCATAGCAACTTTTTTCAAGGGCAAACAGCACTCAGATTTTCTTCCAAAAATGCAAAAATCTCGCAGTGCACTATTGTTCAGCGTGATGTATTTATGTTGCAGCTGTCAGCTTTATTTGTGCTGCTCTGCTTATACAATTCCTGCAGGGCAACACAATGGGAGACGTGTCACTGATCCGTCCCGCGCATGTGTGTGTGTGTGTGCGCGCGCGCGCGTGTGTGTCCCGCAGGTCCAACGGTAAAGCTACATCACCGTTCCCCTCGGCGAAGAGGACAGCAGCCCAAGCTCCTGAACAGCCCGGAAGACAGTCTTTATTACAACCATCTCAACGTGAGTTCAAAGCCTTTCATGGAAGCCTTTGTCTAACTTTGTTTCCAGATGATAATACAATTAAAGCTACCTGTGCCAGACCCCCGAGCCCCCACCCCCACGCCGCTCCGCCGTTCTGTTGTCTCCACCATGTGCTTTGGCGCTTTATCTGTTGCTTTCATGTGAGGATGTCTCCCTTCACGGTGAATAATTGATGTGGTTTATCAAAGCCGAGCAAGATGCCTGCCTCATCAGCCTCAGCCCCGCGCTCTTTGATCAAGAAAAATTATGCTGTGACTTCTGATATTATCAGCATCTGCACACATTCAACACAAAATCACTTTGAATTAAAAATTAATGATTCTCTCGCGCATGTTCGTTGCTTCGCGCTTGTCTTTTCTGAAGCTTTTCTAACTCTGTGCGTGTGTTTGTCCGTGTGTGTGTGTGTGTGTGTGTGTGCGCGCGTGTGTTTGCGTGCGCTGGTTCTGTGTCCTCTCTGCAGAGAAGTCTGGATTATCAGGGGAGCAAGAGGAAACCCAGAAAACTGGGGTAAATAACAGCTTTCCTTCTTGGTATCTAAACACCCCACCAGCTCAGGAGGGGAGCCGAGAAGACCACGGCTCTGTTTGCTTCTCATGCAAATGCGCAGCTGAAAATACCAGCTATTTAAGAAGCGCCTTTTTTCCCCTATTATTTTTGGGAGGGGAGAAGACGTGATATAAGAATGCATGTATTAATTGTGAGATATGTGACCTCACTGTCTGTGAAGTTAAGCCTGGTTCCTCTAATACCCCGAGCAGGCTGTATATCAGCGCTCTTTATGAAAGGATTAACCGTTTCTTGCTTTTTCTTTTATTTATTTATTATTTTTAACCCCTGTGAAAAGCCAGGCTGCTCTCTTGCCTGTTTTAGTTTGTCGATTTAACCTCTTATTTGATTCGCTTTTTAGTTCAAATGAAACAATATTTTATTCGTTTAGCTCCACTGAGGTCACTTCTCAACAGGGATCCGTCAGAAACAAATGCAACCGACTGACACGAGAAACTCAGAAGAGAAACACATTAAGAGTTAATAGGATTGTGGAAAAAGTAGAGTTGATAGAGAAGATGCTAAATGATCTTCCACCCACGGAGGAAAGTCTGGATGTTTTGATACTGAGAATATATGTGAGACCAAAGTAAGTCATTGAGATAGTGGTCATTAAATGTCATTAAAGTATTTTGTAATATAAATGAGAAGTTTAGGAAGTATTTTGAACAGTATTTTGCCCTTTTTTTATTATTATGCATACAGTTTTTTATGAGCTCATAAAGATTATGTTTAAATATTTGTATTAAATTAACCTAATGAATTAATTTACCACGCCGTAGGACAATTTCATGGGACCAATAAAGACAAAACTTAAAATACACTTTATTTGCCTCGAGGTGATGTTCCTGAAAATAATAATAACGATAAAAATATGTTAGTGATAGTTAACATAAATGAAAATACTATTCAGAAGTGCGTTTCAAGATCTGTGCTGACGCAGGCAGAGATTCATTCTATAGTTGTTTCATTTTAACATGGAGCTGTGTATCTTATATATCTGTAAGATTATGCTGCTTATTCCTTTGCATTATTTGAGAACACTTTATTTTACAGTTACTTATTAACATGCGCATTACTAGCCTTTTGTTAATGTTAATTAAGCACATATTAATGCCTGTTCTACAAGAATTTATTCCACATCCCTAATCTTACCCAGTACCTAAACTTAACAACAACCTTACCAACTAATAATAAGCAGCAAATTAACAATTTATTGATGGAAAAGTCATTGTTAATAGTTAAAAAGTGTTACCTATTCTAAAGTGTTACCCTTTATTATTGCTGCTGTCTGTGCCTAGAGCATCAACCTCACACTAAGATTTCCAAAACGATTTCTTAGCATTTTCGAAAATGCTCTTACCAACACTTTTAAACCAACCTCTGATGTGTGTTTCACAAGATTTGAAAGAAATACATGATCTACAATAAACGTTATTGGATGCAAGCTTTAATGTAATGTCAAACAAGTTTTAATGCAAAATATTAAATATAAAAAAATACATATGTTAATAATAATTTTATGCATGGATATTGCATGAAGCATATTTTTAGGTCAGCAAACCTACAGTTTAACCTATTTGCCTTCATTTATATCAGTAACCCTCTTATATTTCTCTCTCATTTCTCAGGCAAATCAAGCTTCTGGATGGAGAGGATGAATATTATCAGTTACTGTCTGCTATAGAGGCCGTCCCTGAGGAGGAGCTTGTATCTGGCTCCTCCCACATCCCAAAGGCTGCTCCGCCCACTGTCCCTCCCATTATCTCATCCAGATGAGCTGAGCTCCGCCCAGCACTCGGAGGCGTGCTGACAGTCGGTGAGAGACCACTGCGTCTGTACGCAGTTAAACACACACTACCAGCCAGCGCTGTTACAGGCTGACCGGCACATCCACTTACAGACATATTACAGCATAGTATTTAAAGGGACAGTTCAAGTACTGGCATCATTTGTTCTCTGAAATGATAAATTCAATAGTTTGTTTCGATATTCAAAATATAGATGTTCATAGAGGTTAACAATAACAATAAAGCCATTACAGATGGTCGTTCATAGTAAAAGATGACACAAACGCATCGCTTTTAGTACTTACCATAGAAATAATATTTACTATAAACATTAGTAATATCAAATAACATCATACAGTTTAAAGTTTAATCAACTTCGTTAAAGCACAATAAAAGATTATTAAAACATATTTAATGGACTTTAAATGCTTTTTATTTAATGTTATTACAAAGTGCACTATCAAAAATTGCTTTAAGTTTAAGAAACATAGTCGTGGAAGTGTGCTTTCTTTAGGTACACCTTTTTATCTCATAATATAATTTGCTAGTTTTTAAAAATCATTTTTATTCAGTACATTTCTTCACACTTCTTTTTCACAAGGTTATGCTGCTCAAATAGATGTCTAAACTTTATTCTTTAATTATTACGACCTTAAATAGAACACAATCCCAAGCTTCACTTTGTCCAGCACCAACATCCAGTTAAATAGAAGATATATCTGCAGGAAATAACATTTATCAAACAATTAATAGTGTCTTTAACGGGTGTTTAGTGTGGTTAAAACACGCCCTGCCTCACCAGTCTTTCATGAAATGTCTTAATAAAAAACAAATGCATTCTTGTACCAAATAATATAAGTGCTGTAGAGTACTAATATAGAATGAACATAAACTATAGAATAAGGTAGACCTGTGTGAGTGCATTTTCATAATGCTTAATTGGTCAGTCTGCAATGAACATAATAATAATTATTGCCTAATTAAATTGGCTTCCTTACATGGCTCATCCATTTAGATATCAGAAACTCAACCATCTGTACTTTCACCATAAGTATCCTCTGCATAGGACTGACACTGGCAGCGTCTCTCTGTTCTTCAGAGAAACATGTAACTAGTACAGCGTTAAAATCCAGACAACGTGAACAAATCACTCACGGGCTGCTTTATTTCAGCACTCTTTTTTTTCCCGCCTCTTTCTGTGATTGTAGTCTTGTTTGCTGTGGCAGACTGTCAGATCAGACACGTTTCGCCCTAATACATATCCTCGCAGACAGTGCAGATGTCACATGGCGTGAATGAATGAGGAATTTAATGACAGAGCTCACTGAGTTCGGAGACGTTGACGTCCCGTGGTGTCGTTGTAGTCATTCAGGACACAAGAGCAGTTATTCTGCAGAAACGCTGACTTTCTGTTGACTTTCTACACATATACAGCGGCCCAAAAACATACGTGCACGCTTAAGACACACTTAAGAATACATCAGTGTCTCTGCGTTATCAAACCAAGTGGCGTTTAACACACTTTTAAAGGAAAGCGTTGACAGAAATGTGTTTGAACTAGTTCTGTCAAAAGATTAATCATGATTAATCGCATCCAATAACTGTGTAAAATTGTGAGGTATAAACGTGATACATTTACGAGAACGACAGTCAGGTAAGAAAAAAATGAGATAAAAAGTCGCAAATGCATTATTTTTATTCCATTACAGAACGCGAATTAATTCGGAGACTCAGGAATCGTATCAAAGAAAGACGTTGTGTGTTTATAATGTCTCAGAATTCACACTACTTCCCCGCAGATTTACAAAAATCACTTTTTTACAGCATAGCGGAGAGGGGCTTCCTTCCACAGACAGCTGAATAAATGAAGTCAAGCGGTAATGAGGCACTGATTTCATACATCCGCTAAAAATCACCAAAACTCCAGCTGAATTAAAGACGCAGAGCTAGAAATAGGAAGAAAAATGAAGGTGGCGAAGAGAACGGCAGCTGTTGACGCTGTGATTATTGTATAAAACTGCTTCTTGGGGCCCTACGAAGGCAATATGTAACTGGCCTTTAGTGATGTTTATGACAGCCCTGCACTCTCAGAGACGGAGCTGACCTTATCTCGTAGCGTCAGGCCATATCTGCATTTCAAAGCCTCTCATGGTTATGGAAAGTTTGAGGAATACCCTACAATGTCTTTCTTATTTTTCGATTCACATCCTTGATATAGTTCTTTCATTAAACACAGTTTATCAAACCAATAATGATACAATCATTAATTTGAATTCTCCTCAAGGAGGCAGATAACATTAGCACATGAAAAGTGATTCTTCGCGTTTGATCCCCCCCTCACCGAAACAGAGACAAAAAGACACGAAGAGAGCAAGATAAGACTGTTATGAATGCCTCGCATTTCAAATTGTGTTCAACTTTGTTCTTTTAACATTTTTTTGTAATGCTTTTTCTCGGAATCTTTTATTCAACACCTCCGTTTGCGGGCCTGCCGTGACGTCGGTGTAGATGAGAAACGCTGGACAGAACTCTTTCTGAGATGAGAAGGGCCGCGCATCGCACACAAGCCAATTTGTGGCGCTGTTTTTTGGAAATTTGCATATCATTTGGTTCATCTGCCGTTGTTGACCCCTCAGGGCCCGCGAGAAAATCTGATCTTTAGTGAAGATGTAGACAGATTTTATTCTCTCAAACATCCTCCGTGTCTTTCTGTCTTTCTATTTCAGTTCCTTTCAGGTCCAAAAAAAAAGTCTTATTAGCATGCATTGGCATTGGCAAGGTTAAATATTAAAATATTGCACACACATTATAGAGGTATTTACAGTACAAAATGTGGCTCATGAGATGACTTTCAGCATTTTTCATTAGTGAGAATTCGCTCTAACACTTATTCTCTATCGACAACGACTTTTCCCTCGATAAATTCACAATCTACTTTTTATTATTAGTTAGTGAGGCAGGTTTTGGGTACGTTTAGGGATGTAGAATAAAGCATCAATGTGCTTAATAACTACTAAGAAATGGCTAGTAATATGCATGCTAATAAGCAACTAGTTAAGAGTGCCTAAAGTAAAGTGTTACCAAATTCACATTTCTCGTCGCTACCCAGGTTCTTTTTAATGATTGAAACGTGTGACATTTTGGTGAGAAGCCAATCTGGCATTTGCTCAGTATATATGTGTCACTAAAGAAGTGGATTTATTTGCTCTGGTGTTTTATGCATGACTTTGCTGACAATCATCCCGTACTAATTATTATAGTCAACACTTTAGAGTCTGTTCCTGAGGTTCTCACCTCTTTCCATTTACGCGCATCATAAAGACGTTTCAGATGTTTGAAACTTCTTAAAATGTATTCCAAGTTCCAAGAAAAATATTTTGCATTGAATAAACAAGCTCTTTGCTTATAAAAAGGCCAATGCTGATGTAACTTCCATGTGGCTTATTGGCATGTTGGGCTTGTCACATATTACTCATTACTCCTTTCAAAAACATTATTATTACTTTACTTATTTCTCTCTGGGTACCACGTTAATGATTACAAACTTTTGTCTCACTTTATATTAGGTGGCCTTAACCTGTAATTACATCTCTAATTCATTTCTGAATTTGCTTTCACTGTTAACCCATCCTTTACACTTTAGCCACCCTTAAACCTACCCACATAAAACCAGTCCCTAACCTTACCCGTATCCACCTCAGTCCATCAGTAACTGCACTACTAGTTACATTACTTTTCCTTCATGCCCCACAGAAGTTGTAACCGCAGATTTCGCCCGCAAAAATCTTCTGAAACTAGCAAGATATTTCTACCTCACCATTTGACCGAAATACTCGTTGGATTGCAGTCAGAATGTCTTACAAACACTGTGATTATAGTGGCTTTTAAGTGTTTTATTAACCTCATTAACTGTCACGTGTAGCTAGAAGCCAATTAGCTAATTTCTCTGGGAACGCATGCATGATTATATTTCATGATATGTTTTTTCTGGCAAGTAATGCCAGAACTTACACATCAGCGTACTGGGTATCTTTTCTACTCACAAAATGAGGCTAATTGCAATATTTCCATCCGCTGAACGTATGTTTTCCATATTTCAAGGTTGCTCGCTGCTCTGCAGAATTCATGCGTTCAGGAGTCATGAAAATATTGCAAATAGATCTTGAAATTATTGTTGGCATCAAAAGCAACTAAGTAATTTTGATGTAAGTTGTATGGATGGCAACTGATAACTATTATTATTAGTAGTAGTAGTAGTACTTAAACTGCTAGTTTCTACACAAAGTATTAATTTATGTAGCTAATTACTGCCCAATACTATTCATAACAAGCAAACATTAGCCTATTTTTTTGTTCAACTGAAACTAGTGCTGTTCATCAATTAATCAAGATGAATCACATCCCCAAAAAAATTTGTTTTTATGTATAAACAAATACAAAAACATGTATATATTTCAGAGAAATAGGTTATTTTAATATATTAAATGAATTTATTTATAATATAAATTATAACGAATATAAATATAGACATGTAAATAAGTTTAATGTTTTGAAAGTGCCGTATGTGTATGTATTTTATATGTATGTATTATATATATATATATATATATATATATATATATATATATATATATATATATATATATATATATATAAACACACACATAGGACGCACACATATATAATGCAAACAAAAGGTGCATTCCATATAAACGTAAGTGGACTGCGAAGTGGACTTCACGGGGTATTCAGACATCTTAAGTGAGATTCCATTCCGAAGGGAACGAATGTATTCAGTTTGAAGGGCACTGTGAACAGCATAGGGAATAAGGGAACATCGATACATGACTTCACAGGAAGTGGAGAAAGCCAATCACCCAAAGGATCGGCAACGAAGAGGTTGCAATAAATGTTATTACTATACAAACTAGAGTAGTATGAATGCCAATGAATTACATTTGCATATTGCAACGTATAAACAGGTGAAACAAATTAAAAACAGCTCTGTCATTTTTTTATTTTAGTTTAACATAAAAAAAGCGAACGGGATAAAACCACTATCTGCAGTCTAAACATATACATTTTAACAGTATTTATTATACACATAATTTTATATGTATTTATATGTGTTTAAATTTGAAAGTAAAATAAATTACAGTTTTATAAATTAGTTTTCTTTGATGATGTTGAAGGGCATTCCGAATGAGCCGTTATTGTCAGCTAAGTCCACTTCAACTGTGTTTAGGGAGTAGGGTGCAGTGAACACTGCCTAGGGACCCTGGGCACCTAAAAATGTCCCTTTAACACATTCCACTGAACGTAAGTAACCTTTAACCTACATATCTGCTAACCCTCATTGGTGTTAGTAGAGTAGACTGGTAGGGTTAGAGTTGGAATAAGTTGAACTCTACTTGCAAAGTTACTTCTTTTCAGTAGACTGTCTGTTGGGAGACCACCACAGCAAATATTAATCAGACAGTCTATTAATACTCTAATGGCTGTTATTTGACGTGTAGGTGCAGCGCTACTTATTGTCAGAATGTTCAAAAGCGACCATCAAAATACTAAAACTTTTATTTCGGATGCGATTCATCGCGTTTAGTCGTTTGACAGCACTACTTAAAATTACGATTAACAAAACGAATTAAAGCGTAATTACAAATGACAGTAATTCCTGTGCCTGCAGACAGAGGCAGTGTAGATAAACGATCGTCACAAAGATGTGTTAATAACACGCGCGTGTGTGTGTGTGTGTGTGTGTGTGTGTGTGTGCGCGTGCTGACGAGCTCTAGTCCTAATCATAGCTGGCCGTGTCCGGTTTTCTCGCGCTTGGATGAGGCGGTAATGAGAATATTCTGCGAGCATTATTCCCCGTCGGAGAATATTTAGTTCCTCTGAAAAGCGCCGGCTGAAATAGGTCACTCCAACACCCGCGAGTGCCTCTTTAAAGAACATCGAATCCATTAAGAGAGATCTTGTTCCCTAGATTATTTTGGCCCTGTTTTGCCATGGAAATCAATTTTGAACAAGCTCTCTAGTTTTTGTGCTCGCCTCTGAAGTTCGCCTTCCCGTTGGAGACTGTTCTTCGGCATGGCGTCCTCGGTTAAAACGAGACGATATCGGAGCGAAGAAACCCGATGTGACGTTTAACAATCAGAAGCAGGGTGAGAACTCGACAGAGCTGTCAAACGCAATGACAGGCCAAAGCTACCGATGATCCCTAAACTTGCGTCTGCTCCAGTAAACGTCGCTAGCCCTGCACCTGTGCTCTTTAATATCTCAATAACTCTCCGTAAAAAACCTGCACGGCCTATTCTTTGTGCTCATTAAAGCGCCCTTGCGCATCTGGAGCGCCCGACGTTCTCTTTTAATGTGGTCGGCGAAGAGTTTTCGCCTGTTTGTTCTAGAGCGCGTGTTTTCTTTCCCAAGTATGCGGAGCAATGTGGCACCTTTCAGATATTTTGCAGCCGTAATCTTTAGATAGAGCAGTATTTATTGTCAGACGGCGCACTCTCTCATACTAATAGACAGGGTGGACTTCAAAGGGGGAACACAAATAGACTGGCATTGTCCTGTCTCTATATCCTCTAGAGTTCAAAGGAAGGAGTTTTGAATAGCAGTGTTTCCAAAGCCTCTCTTTCAAACCTGCTGGGATGTAAAGCAGGTAACCTGCCATTGATACACGAGAACACACACACACACTCCCGCGCATATATGTGTTCGTTCGCTAGTACACGCTTCCCGCGAGCCGCATCGCGTAATCGCGGCGGGATAATAAAGCTGCGAATGAAAGTAAACACTTTATTTTGCCGTCTTTGCTCGCCGCCTCTCAGAATAAACAGGTACTTTAGGATATTTGCAGATTAGCGGCGCGCTGCTTTTTTACGCTGACTGATGTGTGACAGACAGACAGGCGTAAGAGCCAAACAGATGTCGGGTACAGGAGTGGGCGCCCTCCCTAAAGACTGATTTAATGAAGAACCGCGGAAAGAGAGCGGGTTAGAGGAGAAAGACAGAAGGAGAGAGCGGGGTAGCGTAAGATGGGCTGAGAGGGGGAGAAGGAGATAAAAGAGTGAGTGGAGCATGCACATCAAAGACTTGCTAATGATGCTGGATGCCATTAGGGCTTGTAGTGGCCTTTGTTTCGGCTTCCTAACACCTGCAATTTGTTGAGGGCTTTCTATGCCCCGCTGAATTACCCACATTTGCATGAGCGCTGAGTGAATACCGCCGGGATAAAAGTGGGAGATTTTGCCCCGCTGCATTTGGACTTGAATGTGGTTCTGTGGCCAAATCTGTCAAATGTTCGGCGTCTGTCTCAGGAGTGACTGAGCTATTAGCCAACCGGGTCTAAACTAGTCTTTAGCACACTAATCTTTACGTTGCATCAACTTAAGTGTGTTACCTCAGCTACTGGCACTTTTTTTTTTTTTTTTTTTTTTTTTACTTTTTGGAAACTTTTCACCGCTGCTTCATAATTCATTTTCGCTACATTTAAAAAAAGACTTTTAGTGCATTGCATTATTGTGCCCGGATTTTTGCTACTGAAATTGATTTTTTTTTTTTTAATGGTATTGTTGAAACTACACTTACAAAATTGCATGATTTGTTGTGCTACCAATTAGTACGTTTTTATTGTTTTTGAAAAAAAAATGTAATGTTCACCAAGGTTTGATTGGTGTGAATACTGTATATTATTGCAATATAAGATAAATAGCTTCATATTTATATATATATATATATATATATATATATATATATATATATATATATATATATATATATATATATATATATATATATAATTTTTCTTGTGATCAAAGCTGAATTTTTAGCATCATTACTTTTCAGTTTCACATTATCCTTCAAATCATTCTAATATACTGATTTTGGGTTAAAAAAAACTCTCAAGAGAGAGATTTTTTTTGTAACTATTTAGCAATATTTACCGTGTCTTTGATCTTTAAGGGATAGGTAAAATTTGCTTGTATTTTTTTCATAGTTTTACACAATTTGGCAATCAGGCCAGCAATAAGTCACTTGTTCACTAAGTAGACAGCGACGTTAATGAAAAGCATGACATTATATAAAACATTATCTGCGAAGAAAACAAAACGTCAATGTGAATATATTGTATGGCTTTTAATTTGTAAAATTGTATACAATGAGTTAAAATGGTATTGTTTACGTTCTTAAAGGGTTACGTGCTTAAAGGGTTCTTCACAGCGATGCCACAGAAGAACAACGTTTGGTTCCACAAAGAGGCATTCAGCCAAAGATACTTTCTTACCTTTTTATAATCTAGAGAACCTTAGAACCTTTTGTGAAACAGAAGGGTCCTTCAGATTCTTTATAAGAGCAATTAACGAGACGGAATGACGCGTATGTCCTTCGATATCTGAAAATCTGCTAGAAAACTCAAAAACGAAATAGACTGCGTAAAATGTTTCAAATGCTGGGTCCTGTAATCATGAGGTACGAGGACTCTCCTGCTTGAGCACGGCCATATGGAAGCGCATGTAGCCCATATCTCCTGAAAATGAGCTAAAGTTTCTTTTCCTGCGGGGCTTGGATAGAGGTCTGGGGAAAATCAGAGCATGAAATTGCGATTAGCCCCTGTTGTTTGTGCAGACCAGGAATAGGCTACAGGACTTGGCATGGCCGAAGGTGTAACCTGTTTTGTTTGGCCTTGCTCAAGCCCTCCCAGATGGTGCTCGCAGCTGCCACTGAGTAAACGCAAGCAGGGCGAGCGCTGAGAGAAGTGGCCAGGACCTGTTTACATTCAGGAGGCGAAACAACAAATCTGTCCCTTACGGTCTCAGATCGGACGCTTTCTTACAGCCCGCCGTAACCATACGCACGTAAAAGTTACCTGAATCAGCTCCAAACAGCAGCTACTCGACAGTAAGCACTACAGAATAGAGTTCTGATATTTATTATAGTGTCACTGATGCTAGTTTTATGAATATTTTCAGTTGTAGTTACTTTAGTCATTTGCTGAGGGGTTTTTTTTTGGTCTATATGCATTATTTGTGTGTGTGTGTGTGTGTGTGTGTGTGTGTGTGTGTGTGTGTGTGTGTGTGTGTGTGTGTTCATTTAGTACATCAACTCAACTGGCAATGAGTTTAAGCTTTTCGTTACATTTCATTTCAGTTAACGTTTATTTCAAGTAATTAAACCTTTTCGCGGTTTTAGGTTCATATTAATTATTAACCCCCGAGTCGCATGACTGATGGGATTTAATATAATCGCTAAAACGCCAAACTAAATATTTCATATCTCACTTTTGGCCGTGATTCAAATGAAATAAAGTCTGTTGCTCCTGATTCACAGATTTTCTCTCTCAGGTCTAAGTTTCGGAAAATATCTATATATTATATATATAATTGTAATCAGACTTTCCGAGATGCATTGTTTGCAAGTTTCTTTTGAATGTCAATTCATCGAATTCATCCAAATCCTAATAATCTGAGCTGCTGTTTAAGGTTGATTCATTGAGTATCGCGCAGATGTGCATACAGGAGCACTCAGGAGAAACATCTGAGATAAAGCACTTAAGCATTGAAGTATATTTCTTCCAGCTCTACTTTCCATCTTTCAATGGTTTGAACGGGATCTCAAACTCCTGTTGGGCCGCCGTCGTTTGATATTGATTTGCGCACAAAACAGTTTGTTGATGAAATCAGTTAAATCTCACTTTCTGTGCTCTGAAACTTCAGAAGCCGAAAAAAGCCTCCCAAAGATAAACATCTGGGCTCCGAACCCCTTCCAGCCGAATCTAAAATTAGTACAAATCCATAAACTCCGATCACTAAACCTCCGAACCTCCGATCAGGGTAGAGGAAGCCAGACGTGACCCCAACAGTTGCCCCGGGCCGGCGGGAACAGATCGGTGCCACACACAGCGGCGAGAGGGTGTTTAAGGGGCGACCTTTCCCTCATCTCCTGACCCGAGGCCCGTCAGCACAGCGCCGCAGCCCGAAAACAGGCAACCGGATCAGATTTCAGGGGAAAATGTTGGAAATTAGCAAGAGCAGAGTCAGGCTACACGGCGTCGAGGGCAGAACACAATGGCAGCTTTCTGTCAGGGAGAGACTTCAAAGGGCCGCTGAGTGACTACTCTGAGTTGGACTTTGTTGTAGATCACTGAGGAAATTCACAGATGTTTTCTCATACGAGACACCATTACTGAGGCTCTCGTAGCCGGTAGCCCCGAGCATTTCTCTGCCTTTCCATCTCTCCTGCTCTTGTGTGCGAGACAGATGTGGAACCCCTTTTTTCTTTTTTTGCTTTTTTTCAGACTTTTTGCTTTATTTTTTTCTGCTGTCTGTCCAGAGAACATGAAAAGTTCGGCTCTGACCTGTCCGAAAGAAGCCTTAAAAAAAATCTACAAACTCACTGTTGACGCTTTCATCAAAAACTCAGAGACAATGCTGCCATGCTGTCAGAAGACATCCATTAGAGTGCATCGAGACCAAACTCTTGTAGATTTGATTGGTATGTTGTAATATATGCATGTGATTTGATTGGGCTTTTCAATAACCCCTTAAAGCCTACGGTTTTTTGGCTTTTAAATTATTGACATGATCAAAACTTTGCTGAAAACCTGTTTTCCGTGCCTTCGGTCATCTAAAGGATTGTTCAAACTTTTTCAGCAAGTAAAAGGCCGTTTAATGCGTCTGTAGAACCTCCCCCCTTCACCTCATGGTTCCTTTTTAGTCTTAAATCTTTGATATAATGTAGGAATTACTTTAAATTGTTAGTAATATTTCGAAATCAACGCTTGTTGTACCGAAATTGCTTAGGTGTTTTATTCGATTATCCATGCATTAGTTTTAGAAAAGTCATTTTAAAATGTTTTAGATACGATAAAACAGGCTTTTAAGCAACATGATTTACATCACAACCAATCAAAAATTACACAGTTAAATCTGTGCATTTATATTTAACTAATCACCCCTTTTTTTTTCTTTTACAGATTGCCTTCTCCAGCCTTTTGCTACAAAAATGATATATATATATATATATATATATATATATATATATATATATATATATAGGGCTATATATATATATTATATATATATGCATTCTTTTTCTCAGTATTTGGATTTATGTATTTATTACGAAAGACAAATGGACTATTCATCAGTTTTCTTGTCAAATAAAATGAAAAAATGCATACTGTGGTTAATTATATAAGGACTCTCCATGGCAGCCTGTTGAACTGTTAATATTTAAATATGTTGCCAAACAACATGATTAGATGAGTGATGGCTGACTCGCTGTGCTTCGTTTTCTTTTTGTGTTTGCTGTTAATGAGTGACAGACCACAGAACGAAGTGTGTACATCCTCCTGACAGAAAGTGATCAATAATGTGCTCTCTTCACAGAGCGTGGAAATGAGCAGTGCTTGCTGTTCCAGTAACAGTGTGTTACAGATCTGAAATCTAAAGCTCCCTCTGCTAATAGATTAACTCCAACTAAATTAATATATACATATATATATATATATATATATATATATATATATATATATATATACACACACATCTGGAAAGTATCACACTGCTTGGTTTTGAATGGCGTGGTTTGGGTGAAGTTTCACTTGTACAGTGTTGTTCTCATTCCAATCTCGCCAGCTGTTTTGTATCCTAATCTATCAAAAAAAATGAATAAATAAAATAAACAATATCGAGTTTTGTCATTTGTTACGCGTCGGCTACTTTTAAAACTGTTAACCTAAATTAAGCACGCCAAAAAAGTCTGTGGCACCCAGAAACACAATATATAGTTAAAACATATAATTCCCTATAATTGGAGGTGACTGTCGAGAAGAATAAACAGAGTTGTGCCCTCTTGCAATTCTGCAGGACTGCAGGAAAACTGAGATCTGGTCCCGGTGGGAATCCCCTCCTCCTCCATTACTATGTGAGAAACCTTAATCCCATCAAAAGAGCTGATCTGCTTCAACATCAACCACTCCGAAGTGCTCGAAAGGGACAGTTTAAAAAAGTCATAGATTAGACGAATCTCTCTGTGGGTGTTTACTTGTCTTGTTTTTTTTTTTCACGTTTGAAGCTGCACCGATGTGACAGCCTGCAAAACTTTGCGAGAACCCCTGAACGCGTGGTTTTTAGCCCGATGCGTGGTCCTTGGCTCCTGCTATATTTGTGGAGGTGTCACATGCGCTGGAGACTGAAGGCTTGACTGCTTCGGGGAGGAGCTGAGGGAGGGGAACTGGAAAATGTTCAGGCTCTCTCCAAGATTGGATCTCCTCCTCTTGCCAGCCTGCAAATCACACAACTAAGACATCATCATCATCATCATCATCATCATCGCCATCACCACCATCATCATCATCATGTCACCTCCACACCTTGGTGGCTCGCCGTTGACTTTCACGGGGTTGTTCTTTCATAAAATGACTTGTCCTTGTCACCTATGAAAACATTCTGGTCTTTAATCACAAGCAATTAGTGCAGCTAAAGAAAAAGTGAGCTGCTTTGTTGACTGAGCTGCGTCCCGTTTTTATAATTTGTTAAATAGTGTCTGTTTTAGAAAAAACAATTGCTTCACGAGTCATTATTGCTGCTGTTACTAAATTAAAATGGCATTGTTGCATTTACCCACATGACAGATTCCATCTATTTATTCGTTTCGGATGCTCGCTTTTTAGTGTCTGCGTAGTTTTATTTACATATCGCCTACCAAAAGTATATTGAATCGTGAATATACGGCGAGTTCGCTGTGGTTTTTGGAGAGAGCCGAACTCCTAAGTGATGCGTCCAATAAATCGCGGGACGGAAAAAGTACGTGTGAACTTTCTACTGAGTCAAACGATTCCTTCCTCTTGAAGTTATCTCGTAAGCCCGTACCAGATCTCTGGAGATAACACACAGTCCTATTGTCGCACAACAAATCCTTAATTACAGAAAGGGGGATCGGGTGACTCCGGCATCCAATAGCGGGGTCTCCAGGCGGCGAGGGGGTCTTTGATCAAGAAAATCCAATTATTTGTGTATATACATTTCCCACATAGTGATTACTTCATTAATTGTCCCGCCTTTATCCCCACCCGTCCCATCCCCCCCTAATAATCAGCCCTTTTATCCAGACCAACAAACACACCATAGGAGCTTTGTGTGGATTCAGAGGATTTGCTTCCCCCTCTCAAAGAGCCGCTCTTCTTTGATGATTGGGCAGCGGCGAACTTCAAAGTCATAAATCTCACTCCTGACTGGCTGGCGGCCCACCAAAGTCCTTATCAAATCCAAAGAAGTGATCCTTCACTCCCTCAGATAGTCCAGGGATAGCTGGAGGAGAGGAAGCGACGCGAGCGCACTTTTTTTCCGCGAGAAGACGCATACAAGTCTTTCCGAAGAAGTGTATTTGGTGCTGCTTTAAACCGGGAAGCTCGAGGAACTCGAGGAAGTGTTGCCATGGCAGCTGTGGCTGTGCTGAGGAACGACACACTACAGGCATTTCTTCAGGTTCGTGAAAAGTTTGAGATATTGGTGAAAATGTCGCGCGTAACGCGAACGAACGGCGCTTACTGACGAGAAGTGTCTCCGAACTGCGCAAACTCCGACAGATAACGAGACGCTTCTACTTTATTCGACGAGCGATTTCATATTTACAAACAAAAACACAGAACCGCAGGACTCCCGTCCTCCTTAAAACCACGTTTCCTTTCGCGCAATTCTTGAGAGCCCTTTTAGTTCGACCAATAAACCACCTTTGCACTCTATTTTCAATTCGCAACGCGGCAGTTAAACTCATGATGGTTTATTTTTTCTTATTTAAAAATGACCGTAAACGTTTCACCAGTGCGGCTGAAGTTGTGCGTCAATCGTGCGTCGTTTGACCTGCTACCTTGAGAAGAAACGAAACGTGCTCATAGCTTACTGTTTTTAAATCACAGGCTTCACAAACACTGATTGAATTTTCTTTTTTTGGGGCACAGCTTTATATTTATGAAATGTGATTCCCCCAAAAGCGAACCGTGATCTTTTCGAGCTGAATGTTTTAACACGTCTCTTTCCTTCGATCCAGGACCGCACTCCCAACTCCTCGCCGGAAAACAGCAAGCACTCTCCTCTGGCGCTTCTAGCGGCGACGTGCAACCGGATCGGCCACCACCACGGATCCACACCCGCGGAGTTTATCCAAGTTCCCTACGACACGACCCTCGGGTCCCCGTCACGGATTTTCCACCCTTGGAGTAACGAGGCCAATCCCCAGCCCTCGCTTTCCAACAATTCCTCCTTCGGACTATCTTCCAAATCTCACCTGCAGGGCTCGTACGGCGCCCACCACGAGCTCCCCTTAACCCCTCCGGCCGACCCCGCTTATCCCTATGACTTCTCTCCGGTCAAGATGCTGCCGTGCTCCATGCAGTCGTTGCAGTCAAGCTGCCCTCCGACCTACGTGCCCGCCGTCACCTACGCGGCGCCGCCCCCCATCCCGCCCGGCTTCGTCCCGGGCCACTCAGGCCTGGTCCATCAGCAGCAGAGACAGCTGTCTCCAAACCCCGGGGAGGATATACCCTGGTGGAGCCTTCAGCAAGGAAACCACGTCAGCCACCCGTCCGGCCTCGGCCCGCACCGCTTCCCCATCCAGAGGGGCTTGGTGTTGGGACACACAGACTTCGCGCAGTACCAGACTCAAATCGCGGCGCTCCTCCACACCAAATCCCCGCTGGCCACGGCCAGGCGCTGCCGGAGATGCCGGTGTCCTAACTGCCAGTCGTCCAGCTCCAGCGACGAGCCCGGCAAAAAGAAACAGCACATCTGTCACATCCCCGGATGCGGGAAAGTCTACGGCAAAACCTCGCACCTGAAGGCGCACCTGCGCTGGCATTCGGGAGAGAGACCCTTCGTGTGTAACTGGCTCTTCTGCGGGAAGAGCTTCACCAGATCGGACGAGTTACAGAGGCACCTGAGAACTCATACCGGCGAGAAACGCTTTGTGTGTCCGGACTGCTGCAAGAGGTTCATGAGGAGCGACCATCTGGCCAAACACGTGAAGACGCACCAGAACAAGAAGAGCAAAAGTCACGAAAAGACCTCTGATTACGTCAAAAGAGAAGACCTGAGACCCGTGTAGTAGTAGTAGACTCGGATGACCATAGACTAGTGCAATACATACAATCTTCAGGAAGCCAAAATACGGTTTTGTTCTATGAGACTCGTGAGACTGGGAGTCTCTGCTTTTTGCTTTTTATTTTTGGGACTTGTAAATATAATTTTCAAGTCATTCTCGGTTCCTCGAGGAACCCGCCCCCTCGAGCCGCTCGAAACATCAACAAGTTTTGACTTGTGTTCAGATCTCTGTCTTCGGTGGAAGATTTCTTTATTCTGTAAATACATCGATAGCTTTTGTTGAATGAAAGTGTCAGTTCTCGCTCCTTGTGGGGTGTTTTAGCATGCTATTTGAAAACCACCATCTGTTAAACTTTTCCGGATTATTGTGTGAAAATAAAGAATATGACTTGTAACGTGCCGTTCGAAACGTAAGGCGGTGGATAGGTTTATTTTTGTCGAGAGGAGTTTGAATTCGAGTGCGTTTTATATAGCGTGTGTGAGTGTGTATCCAACAGAGAAACGGTGAAACTCTGTTAAAAATGAGCCGAGAGCGAAGCACTGTGAGATTTATCAGTTATTAGGATGCGTAGAGCTCAAAGGACCGCTTTTATACGCCATTATATGAGTTTAAGAATAAAGCAAACGTTAACTGACATCAGCTGTAGTCTTCTGTTTTTCGTAACGTCGCTCATGAGCGTTTAGCTATTTGATATGTAAAATATACGAACACGTCCCCAAGCTGTCCTGCGAAACCCATCTGTAAGAAACCACCTTTTCTGCGCTGCACTGAAATCCTAGAAGCACGTTAATGCTGTAACGAAAGATGCGTTACTATGTAATACCGTCTGCGTGACCCAATTAGAAAACAGAACATGGGTACAGTGGTGTTCATCTGCTCCGTCTCGAGACGGAAACTGAAATTAAATCGAGTGCTTTCTGCCCGTTCGTTCTAAATAGGAGCACTGTACTTCTAATGAATTGTCTGTGTGAGTTGTGTTGGCCATTTTCACGTTTTGCCCCCCCCCAAAAAATCTGTTTAACGTTTCTGTCATCTTGCATAAAACTGCATCGGTTTACAATATATTAAGGACGCGTGTGTTATGGGTATTTGGAGGGGGGGGGAATTTTGGCACCTAGAAAGATGTTAATTCTTTGAACTCTATGGGACAGTTTTTCCTGCAATAGCGCCTCCGTTGGTAAAATCCAGGCACGCGTCACCTGCTCCGATGTTTCAGAAGATCCACTACTTGTTCTAGCTCTGCTAGTCTCCACAGAACATCAGATTCGACCGAGATTCCTAAAAGCTCTTCCTCGCTGACGGCATGCAAAACCAAGTTTTTAATGTTTTCTAGTGTTTTCACAGAAAGCCAAAAACATCGCACCTTTGCTTTCCTTAAGAAATACGCTCATTCGTCATTGTTTCTTTGCTATCCGTTGTTTTTAACGCCGTTTCAGGACATCCGTAATTCTAGTTTCCAAACTCCTTCATCTCTTTATCCATCACCGTGAGCGAGATCAAGAGTTTCTATCACAACGAATAGTGTTAATACGTGCACAGCAAAAAGACGAATTATCCGGGCGTGCATTGTCAGCTCTTCACGTTTTTAAACAAGTCATTTCTTTCCAGAGTCATATAAAAAGACATGATCGGTAAGCTAGGCCTTAAGCATCACGAGAAGCCCAGGGCATAAAACACATACAAACCGCAATGAGAGCGTGCCGTTATTTTAATTTAGTTGTAACTAAACTTATTCATTGCCAAGATGAATCCCAAACGAAAGAAAACAGAGACGTGATCTTGACGATAGCGTCTCAAGTGCTTTAGCGGATGTGTCCGATGCCGTAGTATGAATAGCCCCGTAATGAATAAACCAATCACCGAAGCGTCTGCTTTCAGGTGCAGAGGAACGCGTCTCTGCCGCAGCGAGCAGCGAGCTCTTCCCACAGGGCAGACGAGGCCGTTCCTCTCCTTCAGAGAGCGAGATATGGTCAGGCTATCACAACAGCACATGTGGCTTTGCACGGAGGGACTGCTGCAGGGAGTTTGTGTTTAAGCCTCACCGTGACCTGATCTGAATGCCACACTCTGATCTCCCTTTGATGTCAGTCTGTTGAAAGTCTGGCAGAATCAGGCGTTTAGACACACGTACTTAAGCATGCATACTTGCGATCTTACATGTGCTTGTTTATTTTAGAGTATTAAATGTGGAAAAAAAAAAAAATGAAATAAACCCAGGCCTTGCCGAGCATCAAAGGTTTGTTTGGGGTGTCTTTAAGGCTGAGGAACGAAGTCACACTTTGCACATTTCTCACCTCGGTGTCCCGTTATCACTTTCCCCTTCCATTATTTTCTCTAAACGACCAAGTTATTTGAGAGATATTTTGCTATATTCATTTGTGAATTGCTGCTTACTGCTTTTTCTAAAAAAGACTAACGCATGCAAAATATCACATACACATATTTTTATTAAAGCACAATTTTATTACACTAATTCACTAAAAAGTACTAAAATGCTCCCTATGCGCTATAGACAGTCTACACTGATATGATGAACAAATCAAAGCGTTTGATTTACCAATCAGAGCCAGACTATCCATTTATTCACTTCAGTTTCTGATTGATTGATTGATTGATTGATTGATTGCATTCTGAAGGCTTTTTTTAGGCTATGAAGTCTTTCTGATCACCATCACTTGGATTACCTTCATCAATATTATTATTATTATTACTACTACTTACCTGTAGCCTGTGAACTCTTGACCACAAAATCTAATGTCTACAAAAAAATCTAATGTCTATAATGTCATAAGAATAGTGTTATAATGCTATATACACATAGTACAATTACTTTATTTGTATTATTTTATTTTGTTTCTCTGTATATATGAAGCAGGTTCGAGTGGAGACCGCTGCTAATATACCAGCGCCATCTAGCGTCGACTTGAAGTACTGAAACTGTAAAATTAAATCATATTCCGCTTCTGACTCAAACAACTATTGCGTGAATCAAGAACATCGGTTTTTTAAAAATTAACGTTAAATCGCATCAATCGCAAAACCAAAAAACATACAACGAAAGTTGCTTTATTTTGCTAATCTATAACGCTAATGTCAAAATGCAGATTAAAAAAAACAACTGTTAAAAATCAAAGGCTCTGAAGTTACTCAATAAGCGTTGTCCGACAGACAAATAAAATCTGACGTGTGACAATTCCACAGAAAATGATCCTCTTTGAGTTGGAAAAACCTCTTTGTAAGCAACAAACTTCGAGCGCCATGAGTTGTCATGTCGATTATTATAATTCGATTTTTTCTTCGCGGTCCTGCAGACGTGAGTCTCGGAGGGAGCTGTCCAGGTGCTGAAGCGTTCGACACGACATAGCAGCCTGTCACTCCTATACCCTCTATGCTTTCCTTCTAGCCAAAAGTGTTCGGGTAAAATATTGCCTGAGGAAATCGTATCACCTCGATGGAAAAAAAAGAAAAAAAGAAAGCGTATCAGCGCTGCATGCATCAACTAACGCGCGTGCGAGTTTATTGCGTTAATTGAACGCTTGCTGCCACCATGTGGAGTTCCCCTACAACACCAGGACTAAAACTTCTCAAGAGCTGCTCTTTTCAAGGTTAAGAAATCACTTGCGCGTAAGTACAAAGGCTAAGCCCTTTCAAACCTCGACGGGTTTCTCGCTTATAGATATTAATAACGAATAACCCGTCCAGGCGCTGAAGCGCACGCACAGCCTTGACTTTAAGCGCCGTCCTTGAGGTCTGAAGGTCACGTTGACCCAGACTCCTCTCCGGAGCGGCGCGTGATGTGTCGCGTTGCTGTCGTCGCGTGCTCGTTGTGTCAAACTTGGGGAAAGTGCTCGCGACTTGCGTTCTCGTTTAAGGCACTGAGTCCTGCGGGAAGGCGTCGTAATAACGCTCGTGAGGATAGAAAAGAGACGCGTTTCTGAGCCGGGCTGATGCCGCGGAGAGGTGCGGGGACTACTGGCCGCGCGTCACGCGCATGTACCGGCGAATAAATCGGCGAGTCGCAGCAAATAAAAAGGTCATCGTTACCCGGCGGAGAGAGATTTTGGGGCTGGTTTTGGAGATCTGACGTCGAGGAAATTTAGTTGCGTGGAGGTTTTGGATACTGTTGCACAGCCTCGTTTCTTTTAGCAGGTAAGCGTGAAAATGTTTGGGTGGTCGTCTAAAGTAAAACTGTAATTATTCATCTAACAGGTGCTCCGGTTCAGCGCAGCCTGCGCTTTTGTGCCACGTTTGTGGATTTTGATCCGTTTAAATCTAACGACGCCAATCTATATTGCATACAGATACAGATTAGTATCAACCTTTCCTTCGTCCGTATGTCATCTGAATCGAGAAATCAATACGCAGCATTTCTTAATCAATGTGAACGCGCGCAGGCTGCATTAATCGAGGAGGTATGATGGCGATCAACAAATCCGTTTCTGCGAAAGAAACTTTTAGAGCACATCTAGTTCCAGTAATATTTTTAATGCAGTGGTATTAAATCATTTTGATCCAGTAGATTTTTCATTGAGAAAAAAAAAAAAAAAAAACTAAACAGTCTTGGGAATGTTTAATACATCCTCGTCTTATTTGAGGAAATTAGTATAGAGGAAATCATTTTTTAAAGTTCGGCAAGCTGTGTGCGTATGTTTTCCAAAAGGTTCTTTGATTATAATAATTTATAAACCACATCCGCTCGAATAATAATTTATGTCGAAATTGTTCTTGTTAAGCTTCTGTTTTTCTTTAGAAAATAAACAAAGTTCTGTTTCCAGAAGATATTGCATCCTAAACGATTAGATTAAAAAAAAAAAAGAAGAAAAAAAAGAAAATGGCACGGATGTTAACATCTTCGATTTAATAATTGTTTATTTTCTGATACGTCAAATCGGTTTCTAGATATGATGCAGGTGCCCCCCCCCTCCATCTCCCCTCCAGTCAGCTTGACTTTTTTTGTGTGTGTCTGCTGAAACAGGAGCGGTTTCTCTGAGAGTGACAGCGCTCTTTGGATTGAGGACTTAAACACCGGGGCTGATGGCGGCTTCCTCCTCCTCCTCTTCCTCCTCCTCCGCTGGCGGCGATCCGGATCCCAACTCGACAAATTTACGGCCACCCTCCTCAAGTAGGTCCATCACCGATAAACCGCTATTTCACTCCGGCTATTTGCTTTGTGGCCAGCGCCATTAATCATGTCGGCGAGGCGGGAAAACGGGGCTGTCCGCGACGCGTCGCGAGCAACAAATCACCGCAGCGGCGAGCGCGCGACGGACCTCCCGCGCGCGCGCCAGACCGGTGTGGCTGTCAGCACGGGTGACGGCCTTTAAACACGAGCACGCGACTCTGACCTGGCCTTATTCATTTTAAATACTTTTTTTTTTTTTACCTTGCTAGATCTGCTAACAATGATCTGCAACCGAATATTGTTTAAAATATAAGATAGATATTATTCAAATCAGGCTATATAATTGTTGTAATTTAGCTATTAGCTATTAGTAGAAATTATTATTAAGCAATAGGCTATTGCAGGACAGTTTTACAGCTTCAGTATCGTAGCCTGCTTTTGTATATATATATATATATATATATATATATATATATATATATATATATATATATATATATATATATATATATATGTATGTATATGATATATATATATATATTTTAATCGTGTCGGTCTAAAACGGGAACGAGTCTGTCTATAGAAATATGTAATTATATGAAGTGCAGCTATAATTGTTGTACTAATGGCCCTCTGCTCGCTTCACTGTGTTTCTCTGTGATGGTGGGGAGGCAAACTGTTTATTAATTTCCCTATGACTGGAACAGAAACATGTTCTTCAAAAATTAGTCACGGAATATTATGACTTTGTCTATGTCTGTAGCTGAAGGGTAAATTTGTTCACATTCATTTTAGACTCTCTGTATTATTATTATTATTATTATTATTATTATTATTGAGATTTCTATTTTATAGCATATTGTTTGTTTTTATTATTTATTTTTTTTGCAATTTTCAAAAGCAAAAATAATTTATATTATTAAATTACATTATTCAGTTGTTTAAGTATCCGATGTGCAAAAAGATGTAAATAAATTCGTCTCGTAGGCCCCTAAATAAAACATAAATTTCAAAATTAATTTGATGTATCTGCCGATCATTTACGTCGCGGTCTGATAAAAGCAACTCGAGACAGAAAACGATTTAATGCACCTGAGATGAATGGAGAAGGCATTTGGAGAAGAATGGGACGGGATTGCTGGAGAGAGATAATAAGCTGCTGCTAAATGGTGCTGAGCTGCTGGGGTTTTGGGAGCTCCAGAGACACCTCTTGTCCTGATTTGGCTGTGCATTAATGCTGAATTCTGCCATATTAATTTCATATTAGGAGCGTAAAGGATGGCGCGTATTGCCGCTTGGGCGCGTTTAGAAAGAAGGCTTCGATCATATTTTGTGGATAGCCGGGAACCGTGTGATCAGCGCTTTATTTGACAGATTTCTTTAGAGATTTCGTCGTTTTCTCTCCGTAGACTATGACTGGAGTGGAGTCGCTCATGGATGCACGAGGAAACTCGGAATGAAGATCTGCGGTAAGTTGAAAAAAAAAAAAAGAAATTGGATAGATGTAGGCGCTTTACGCTTCGCGGGTCTGAAATAGCTAACATGCCGGCTATTTTGAAACCCCACCTGGCACAGTGGCGCATAATAGCCGGTATTAATTGCTTTCTAACCAGCAGATGTGTCTGACAGCGCCCCCTTTTGGTGCTTTCTGCCGGTCACCTAATTGAGAGTCAACAGCCCCGGCAATTACCTCTATTATGTACCGATGAATGGAGCGGACTGAAAATGCGTTTCTTTTTATATATATATAAAAAAAAAAATTAAAGGGGTGACTTGGAGCTCGCTGAAAGACTGAAGATGCGCTGCAGTAAAAAGAAAACACAGAATGTATTAAATGTCGCTATGCTTATAAGCACGTCGTTTAAAACGCGCTGTTATTAAAGATAAAGCGATGATTTTTTTATTTGTCCGGCATACAGTTACGATCGAGTTAAGAGGCGAGCAGATAAATCCATTGGCGTCCCGAGAGGATTCATGCTCAGTGGAGATCTGTTTAACCGCGATCTGTTTCTCCGAGATAACGCGATGCTTCCCGATAAGAGCCGACTTCGAAAGAAACGCTCTGCCGTGAATTAGTCGCGCTGAAGCGGTTTACGCTCGTGTTTCGTTAGAAGCAGACCATGTTCGGATGTAAATAAGATCGCCTATAAAACGACAACGTGGAAGAAGAAGAAAAGCGCATGGGCTGTCCCTGCTATTTAAATGAAATATTCGGTCGCGCACCATGGGTTTATTCGGCGTGCGCGAAATGTGGCGAGGAAGATGAGGATGAAGACGATGAGAAGAAGTAACCTGCTGTTGTTTTGTGTACTTGTTACGCTGTAATAGCCTAAAAGCATCATGCACTCGCTATAAACACTGTAAAAATGCATACATTGCATTAGGGCATAACAATTGTTGTTGTTGTTTTTAAATTTTTTTGGTTATGAATTATCTGCTATATATGTCCGTGTATGGCGATGACCCGCGCTCGTGTGTGCTCTGTGGTGTTTAGGGCTCATTACAGTCCCTCTAAATCACTGTTTCGGTGGTGACCCCCCAGACCACCCGTCACACAAACACACACACACACGTGCTGCGATGCTCGGACACGGAGGCCGCTCGCCTCAGACTCCTTCTTTGTGTGATAATGCAGGATTTTTGCAGAAGAACAATAATGTTGACGACAAGAGCCGAATTGTCGGGTTTTTTAACGAGCAGCAGCCCAAGGGTGTTTTAACACGAGACAACGAGAGGGACCCTCGCTTCAGACGCTCGGAGACAGACTTCTCCAATCTCTACGCAAGAGGTGGGTTTTTGCGCGTTTGCCTTTTGCCAAAATAATATTTTATAAAACGTTTTAGGCTATTCTACAAAAAAATATAGCCTGCTTGTATAACTCGTAATATAAATGTCAATGGGATTATTGTTGTATTTCTTCTTGTCAATTCAATTAAGCTTTAGAATGAATTAAAGAGGGATCAAAAATTAATACATGTAAAGTTTGTCAGTGGTGTCAAAAAAAAATAAATAAAGACATATTTTAACTAACGCAAGCAAATCAAAATAATTAGCATTTATGGAAATGGTTTATGGCAATATTTTTTATTTCCACATTATTATGATTCTTAAGTGTTTTTGAAGGAAACCTCTTATGAGACGATAAAAGTAATATTATTACAATTTGACTGTTTTGCATTTGAATATAATTTAAAATGTCATTTACGTCTGTGATTGACTTTCAGCATCATTACTCCAGTCTTAATTGTCACACGATCCCTCAGAAAAATCATATTCTGATTTGGTGATCAAGAAATGTTTCTTATTGTTAAAAGCAGTTGATTTTGTTTTATTTTTTCTCAAGCTTTGAGTGGTGGCGTATCATGCTCGACACTGGGGGAATATATTCAAATAGAAAAAAGTCATTTTAAATTGTAATCATATTTCATATTAAGGTTTTTAATATGAAATATGATTTCATTGGTATTCTGATTAAATTAATACAAGCGTAAGAGGCTTCTTTCGAAAACAATAAAATCTCAGTCGCTCCAACCTTTCACCAGCATTTATATGAATGAAGGAAGAACAAGCAATTTGATTTATTGATGTCACAGATCTACTTCCTGCTAAAAATGGGGAGGAGTACACAATGCAGTTCCTGTTGGAGGTGGTGGACATCCTCACGAACTACGTGCGCAAGACCTTTGACAGATCCACAAAAGTGCTGGACTTCCATCATCCACACCAGCTGCTGGAGGGAATGGAGGGCTTCAACCTGGAGCTGTGTGACCAGCCGGAGAGTCTGGAGCAGATCCTGGTGGACTGCAGGGACACGCTCAAATACGGCGTCCGCACAGGTGACCCCCACCCGCTCCACCTGCCCCGTTCAGTAACGCTTTCAAAATAAAGGTGTTTCAAAGGTGCTTCACGGTGACGCCGTTCAGTCAGAGGTTCTTACTTTAATATAATCTGAAGGAGCTTTTGACAAGAACTATTCAGACAAGAACGTTCTTCTGTGGCATCGTGAAGCACCTTTATTCTTAAGAGTGCGTGCATATACAGCGGTGTTAGTGTATCTTCTCTTCTTCCTCTGCAGGTCACCCGAGGTTTTTTAACCAGCTGTCTTCTGGTCTAGACATCATTGGTTTAGCCGGAGAGTGGCTGACCTCCACTGCCAACACTAACATGTGAGTTCTTCTTCCTTCATTCAGCTTTGTTCTCGCTCTTTTGTTGCGCGACTAAATCAGTTGAAGACAATTCAGCTATTTACAATAAAACTTTACATGTGAAGTTTTGTTCATGCTAGGAAATTCAAAATTCTACAGATAATACAAATTCAGGTCAACCAATTACCAAGCAATGTTTAATTGTGTTCAGCCTGTGGTTAAATAATACAAGCGGCTTGAATAAAACCACCTGTTTTATTCTTTTCTTTGCAACATTTCTGCATCGTTAGTCTATTTGAGCACGGAGTTATGTTTACACTTCAAAGACCCGTGCACGTATGTAATAAAACATAATTGTGTTCATGCAGCATTTCATTTACACAGAATGATATAAACACAAATGTAAATTCAAGAAAAGCAAATGTGACCCTGGAGCACAAAACCAGTTTTTGGAAATGGAGGTTTATGAATCATATGAAATGCGGTTTAGGACAATATATAAGAAAATCTGAAAAAACATTTAGAAAACCACCTTTGAAGTTGTCCAAATGAAGTAGCAATTCATACAAATAAAAAATAAGTTAACTATATCGCATATCTTCTGGATCATGATCTTTAGTGTCTGTACCACAGGTTTTCATTTTTATTCGGTGCACTATTTATATGCACATTCATAAGATCGGGTAGCAATGATTTTTGGCTTAAAATAAAAACATACGAATATACCTGGACTACTTAAGACTGCGTTTGTTCTCCAGAGTCATGTCCGCCAGAGAATGAAGTGTAAGGTTGCTCATAAAATGTGCTGTGACTGGCAGCTCAGAATAACACATTAGTTCTCATCAGAAGAGCTCCAGTATGTGATGGACACAGAATGAGGAGTAACAGCTCACTGGTCAAGACTCTTTTACAGCTAAACACCAGACACGGTGCCAGCTGATCCACACCTCCACCCCCATCTCTCCAGCCATCCGTTCATCTGTTCATCTCTTCAGCCATCCATTCATCTGTTCATCTCTCCAGCCATCCATTCATCTGTTCATCTCTTCAGCCATCCATTCATCTGTTCATCTCTCCAGCCATCCATTCATCTGTTCATCTCTTCAGCCATCCATTCATCTGTTCATCTCTCCAGCCACCCATTCATCTGTTCATCTCCTCAACCATCCATTCATCTGTTCATCTCCTCAACCATCCATTCATCTGTTCATCTCTCCAGCCATCCGTTCATCTGTTCATCTCTCTAGCCATCCATTCATCTGTTCATCTCTCCAGCCATCCATTCATCTGTTCATCTCTCCAGCCATCCATTCATCTGTTCATCTCTCCAGCCATCCATTCATCTGTTCATCTCTTCAGCCATCCATTCATCTGTTCATCTCTCCAGCCACCCATTCATCTGTTCATCTCCTCAACCATCCATTCATCTGTTCATCTCCTCAACCATCCATTCATCTGTTCATCTCTCCAGCCATCCGTTCATCTGTTCATCTCTCTAGCCATCCATTCATCTGTTCATCTCTCCAGCCATCCATTCATCTGTTCATCTCTCCAGCCATCCATTCATCTGTTCATCTCTCCAGCCACCCATTCATCTGTTCATCTCCTCAGCCATCCATTCATCTGTTCATCTCTCCAGCCATCCATTCATCTGTTCATCTCTCCAGCCACCCATTCATCTGTTCATCTCCTCAGCCATCCATTCATCTGTTCATCTCCAGCCATCCATTCATCTGTTCATCTCTCCAGCCATCCATTCATCTGTTCATCTCCTCAACCATCCATTCATCTGTTCATCTCTCCAGCCATCCATTCATCTGTTCATCTCACCAGCCATCCATTCATCTGTTCATCTCCTCAACCATCCATTCATCTGTTCATCTCTCCAGCCATCCATTCATCTGTTCATCTCCTCAACCATCCATTCATCCGTTCATCTCTTCAGCCATCCATTCATCTGTTTATCTCCTCAACCATCTATTCATCTGTTCATCTCCTCAGCCATCCATTCATCCGTTCATCTCTCTAGCCATCCGTTCATCTGTTCATCTCCTCAGCCATGCATTCATCTGTTCATCTCTCCATCCACCCATTCATCTGTTCATCTCCTCAGCCATCCATTCATCTGTTCATCTCCTCAGCCATCCATTCATCCGTTCATCTCTCTAGCCATCCGTTCATCTGTTCATCTCCTCAGCCATCCATTCATCCATTCATCTCTCTAGCCATCCGTTCATCTGTTCATCTCCTCAGCCATTCATTCATCTGTTCATCTCCTCAGCCATCCATTAATTCGTTCATCTCCTCAGCCATCCATTAATTCGTTCATCTCCTCAGCCATCCATTCATCCGTTCATCTCCTCAGCCATTCATTCACTCGTTCATCTCCCCATCCACCCATTCATTCCTTCACCAGGCAGACTGGTATCTGTGAATAATATCTGACATCTAGTGGTTTTAATAAGATCAAGATTGCTTTGCAGTGGCAGATGTGTTCTGGGTGTTTTTAGTGTGTTGCTATGCAGTTGCTAGGTTGCTGTAGTTGCTTACAGAGTCACTCAAGTCTCTAGGATGTTTTGATCTCTAGATATTTCTTTTACATGTAAGTGTGTTCTTTATTTTAGTGCATGGCAGGTTGAAAATGGATCACCTAACAGAATTTGAGGTATTATATATGCCTGTAGCACTAATGATGAGGAAGGGGCTTTACACAAATTTATCATATTTAATGTTTGTTCAGATTCTAAATCTAGAGAAATAGTAGTAGTGATGTTTGTCTTAGCAAACACTGCTGTGCTTTTACTGTCAGAACAGATTTGCTTGTTTACTGTTTATTAAATCATTGTGCAAATGGCAAAAAATCTGCTGTTGAGTATTATGTTGGAGACGTTTGGCTTTTATGTTTAATATGATATTGGAGAATATGAAGCTTAATTTTGCTACATATGCAATTCGCTGCAGCTGCTGATATTTATATGACCAAAAACTAAACTGACAGCTTGTAATATATAAATCAGAGTGATTTTTATAACAGTATAACACATTACTTACACAAAATGTCTGTTAATATCAGTGGTCACTCTATATCTCCCAATAGCATTGTATCTGAGTAAGACGATATTTAAATGCTTAATTTTTGAAGCACACAATACAATGCAGTACATTGATGACTGAGAGTTGTTTATTAAACACAAACATGTTTTTGAATCACATTTCAGCATGAGTTTATGCTGATGTAATGATCAGGTAAATCTAAATTGATTCAGCCCAGTAAATGTTACTGAAATACTACTAATATATAAATACTATATACAGTTATACAAAAAAAGACATTTAACTTGCTATAACTACACTTTCAGTCCGAGGCCTGTTTCCAGCACATCATGTGGATCATGATACAATAGGCTTTGTTAAACTTAAAGTTATATAGGGAATACTAAAACTAACCAACTATACGGCTGCGTGGTCTGCTCTAATAACTCTAAAGTCAGATTATAAAACTAAAAGGAGTTTGAAAGTATTTTTATGGGTCCGTTGGGATCTTGTTCATTTATATAAGGACAATAGCAGCGAGTCCCCTGGTCCTGTTTCACTTCTGAGGGTCAGGGATTTTATGATGTCTTTCACAGCCCATGCCCAAATTCTCCTTTGATCAATAAAAGATTTACTCCATGTCCTCAGATTTACCTCCCTCATTCCCAGATGACTGCACCTTTGGATTTTAGGGTCTGTGTTTTGTGACGCTGCTGCTTAATGCCTGTAATGGCCAACAGTCAGTTTTACGACAGAACCGATGGTGCCATAAAACAGCAAATTAACAGTCTTAGAAAATGACGTCAAATCTGGTCAAGAACTCTTGTAAAATGCCTCGCTCTCCTCATTAAGTGCTTTAGAGTACAGAGCTTATACAGAAGTCACGGAAAAAATGAATACCAGGGACAGTCTGACTTCTTGTGTCTGTAGATATTTGTCTGTGACAACTAGCCCCGGTCTCCTCCGCAGTGAAGGATTTCACCTTCTCGTGTTCGCACAGGTTCTCTAAATTATATGTCAGTACTGTTTATATTGATGAGACAGAACTGCATGAGCACTTGACATTTGCATGTACTAATGAGCAGCTCATCATTGCTAATCACCGTGGATGATTATTGACCGGCGCTAATAGGCTGAAGATGGGTGGGTTCCTCCCCTCGCAGTGATTCGGTGATGGACTGAACAGACTGACATGAATACAGATCGTTAGTGAATTACCTCCTGCTGTCAAGACACGCTAATGTGAGGTGTGTGTGTGTGTGTGTGTGTGTTTGCAGGTTCACATATGAGATTGCACCGGTGTTTGTACTGATGGAACAGCTCACCCTGAAGAAAATGCGAGAGATCATTGGCTGGCCAAACGGAGAAGGCGATGGCATTTTCTCACCAGGTACGGCCAAGCAAACCACAGAATAATGAACAATTGGAACAATGGTTAATATAAAACATCAATGGCTAATGTTTTCCTCTAAACCGGTGGGTGAACAGATTCACAAACTGTGGCTTCCTTCCATTTTTTATGCAGAGGTAATTTTTACAGTGAATACAGCAAGGAAAAAAATCCTTAGAGTGTTTAAGATAGGAAAAGGAAGAAGCTTTATTAGCTGCCAAGACTGGATGGGGCTGCCATGTTAATGCTCTTTTTTTTGTTTTTTTGTTTTTGCTGACAATTATAAATATATGCATGCAGAAATATTCATTTCACCCAGCAACTGAAAATATCTAGAACTGTTCATCATTTGTTGTTATTCACTTGCAAATGCGTATGTTTCTTTCTGTTTTTGAGATCATTACTTCAAAATATTAGGACTAAAAGCCTGATATAATAAAATAAACAGTCAGAATAATTTATTTTCACTAACCAATATATATTTTTAAAAAACAGAGGAGAAAACAAACACCTACATTCAATTCAAGGGCCCAAACTGAGCAAAAATATGTAATTTGGTGCAGTTGCTGATATTTATATAATGTTTACGTGTCCTTAGAAATATGTGCATCAGATATGACATATTAAGCTCTGTAGGGTTACTTATAACTTATATGGTAACGCGTGTTCTTGCAGGAGGAGCAATCTCAAACATGTACAGCGTGATGGTGGCGCGCTATAAACACTACCCTGAGGTTAAAATCAAAGGCATGGCAGCTGCTCCCAGACTGGTGCTGTTCACCTCTGAACATGTAGGTCATTTACTCGCTTTCCGTCTTCTCTCTGAAAGTGTTCCCAATATTTTTAAGTTATCACTCAGCATGCATTAAACTGTTTCAACCTGCAGAATACAAACAGGACAAAAGATCATTTACCATGAATCTTTTTGAAAATGTTTTTACATTTTGGTGTTTCTTCTTCAAGTAAGCGTCGAAACTGTCAAAACAAGCACCATTAATTGTGCATCGCATTGTAAGTCTTCTGAAAGCATATGCTAGATTTTTTGCGAGACCACTACACCGTAAACCTTTTCCTTTTGATGCATCTCTCACATCTCATTTGCATGCATTAAAATGTGTCGCGCTGGACATCAATGACATCAAACCATCTCGTTTCCGTGACAGATCAGTGATGTCAAACCTGCTGTGATGTGCACCGTATTCGATCAATTCACCCTTTCTGAATGCATGCAAACGAGATGGGAGAATCGTGCTGGCTGGTGCTTCTTTATGGGTCTTGACTGTCAGTTTTAAAGCTTTAAATGTGATTATAAATGTACACCACTTTACCAGTCCGTTACAATGTTGTTCCCAGAGCCACTACTCTATAAAGAAGGCCAGTGCAGTGCTGGGTTTCGGCACAGAGAATCTGATCCTGCTGAAGACGGATGAGAGGTAAGTCTCTGTGTCTGTGGACTGTCTCATCAACCAAAGTCTGTAACACTTTGTGTGTTTTTGTTAGAGGTAGAGTGATTCCGGCAGATCTGGAGGCCAAAGTCATCGATGCCAAGCAGAAGGTGAGTGTCCACTGTCCAAAACACTTCCACATTATATTATGAGACTGCTGCGTTTAAATTACATCTTTGTATAAAGTCTTGAAATTTCTGTCACACAAACCAACTATAGCACTTTTAGCTAATACAGTTTGTGTCAAAGCACTTTACGGTATCAAATAGAAGAACAGAGTACCAGTACTAAATAATTACAAGCTTAAACACTTAATTTTCAGATAAAAGCATTTCGATATTGATTTAGTGTGTCATTTTCCAGCTCAGTTCAAATAGTATCTGTGCAGGAAGATAACACACAGAATGAATAGTGCTTGAGAAAAATACAAACCTTTAATTTCTTGCACTTCAGACTTTGATTGTAAGCTCACTGGACGTCTAAAGCTAAAGCTGTATTGAAACGGAAACATTTCTTTAATATCACTATTAAAATACATAGGGCAGTTGATCAAACATGAATGATGTATCCAAAAGACATCAGAACATAATATCCATTAAGAAAGAGCAGGACATGGGTTTGATTTAAATAAACGGGGTTCCTTCGAGCGCATATTCGTTTCAGAAGCATTTCATGAGTTTAGTTTGAAAGATTTAGTTTTGCGCGACTGGTGAAATGGTTTTGCTGTGTCTCTGCCGTTCAGGGGTACGTACCGATGTTTGTGAACGCTACGGCCGGATCTACAGTGTACGGAGCCTTCGATCCAATCAACGAGATCGCTGACATCTGTGAGAAATACAACATTTGGCTTCATGTGGATGTACGTTGGTGTTTATCTCTGTGTTTATGGTCAGACACTGTGAATGAGCTGCACTGCTGATGGCCGTGGTGTGAATGTGTGTTTTTAAGGGGGCGTGGGGTGGAGGTTTGCTGATGTCTAGAAAACACAGACACAAGCTGGACGGCGTAGAGAGGTATGGAAAATACATTTCATTCCAGTGGTGAAGGGTTGATCTGAAAAGAGGAGAGAGATGTTGTAAAAAACTGTAAGATGTTAAGATAGCTTTAATTAAATTTCAAATGTTATAGTGGTTGTTATGCACATGCACATGCACGCACTCTGCTAGGTTTTTGTCAATGTAACCGACTACATATGCGTGAACAGCATGTTCTGATCAGTGTTGTTTCTGCAGAGCAAACTCCGTCACATGGAACCCACACAAGATGATGGGCGTTCCTCTACAGTGCTCCGCCATTCTGGTGCGAGAGAAGGTAAGAGAGAAAAGGAGAAACGGGGGGATTCGAAAAATAAATGAGTCTGAATAGCAATGGAACGGAGTAAAACTCAGTAATAGAATCTAAAGAATGCCGGGTGAGAACAAGTGGACAAGAGAGGCAGAGAGAAAAGAATCAAAGAGAGATAGCTGCTAGCTGATGTTATTATGATTATGACACTGCATGTGTGTGTGTGTGTGTTTCAGGGTCTTCTTCAAGGCTGTAACTCCATGTGTGCAGGATATCTCTTTCAGCCGGATAAGCAGTATGATGTCACCTATGACACAGGGGACAAGGCCATACAGTGTGGCCGTCATGTAGACATCTTCAAATTCTGGCTCATGTGGAAGTCAAAGGTGTGTGTTCATATCCTTGAGATCAGAACCTCAGCAACTGATAATGTGTTACTCGTGAATGAATCAAAGGCAGGATGCAGAAATCATGGTTTTAATGCAGTGGTTGGATAGATGGATGAATGCACTGGGTAGAGAGGGTGGATGGATGGCTGGATTGATGGTTGAATATTTGAATGGATAAAGGAGAAATGGGTGGAGAATCAAAATTGGTTCAAAATTGGATCAAAATTGTTTTTTTGTATGTAGGTGTGGGTGGGAATTTGGATGGATGAATTAATGAATAGGTAGACAAAACACTGTGGATGGATGATGAATTAATTGATGACTGGTTGAACTGATGGATGCATGTATAATTAGATGAATAACGGATGGTAAATGGGTGGAAGAGGTGTATGAAGGGGTGGTTCAATGGATTAATATTGGAATTAATGATGGATTGATGGATGAATGAAAACTTGGATGATAATGAATTCATTGATCACTGGTTGAATAGATAAATGGATGAACGATTAGATGGATGAATGGTTGGATAGAAAATGGATGATTGGAGGGAAGAATGGGTGGATGGGTGGATGAATGGATAGATAGCAAGATGGATGGGTAGATGGACAGTCGGATGGAGGAATTTTGGATGTATGTTAACTGTATTGAATCGATGTCAGTCCAGCTCAGAGATGTTTGTATAGAATATCAGTTTTGATGTTATGGATCTGTCATCTTTAACAGGGAACTATAGGCTTTGAGAAGCACATTGACAGATGTCTGGAGCTGTCTGAGTATCTCTACCACAAGATAAAGGACCGAGAAGCATATGAGATGGTGTTTCAAGGAGAGGTGAGTGAAAACAGTCACAATAGAGTTTATCACTGTCCTTCAAATACTAGTACACAGTCAAGGTTTCTTTCATAACTTTTTAATGCTGCCCTTCCGTCTGTTTCTTAGCCCCAACACACTAATGTGTGTTTCTGGTACATTCCTCCGAGCCTGCGGCTTCTGCCGGATGGAGAGGAGAAAAGACAGCGACTTCATAAGGTGAGAAGACACTGCTCACTCCTTCATATGTTGCTCTTACGTATACATGTGTATATGCCACATATTTTATACCACTCATTTCATTTAGCCAGTTACCTTGTGAATTATATCTAGGTTGCCCCCAAGATCAAGGCAATGATGATGGAGTGTGGAACAATAATGGTGGGCTACCAGCCTCAAGGCGATAAGGTCAACTTCTTCAGAATGGTTGTCTCTAATCCGGCTGTAACCAGGTCTGACATTGACTTCCTGATCGATGAGATAGAAAGACTGGGGCAGGATTTATAGAGTGCACAGGGCTGGAAATTCAGTAGATGTAGAAAAATAGAAAATGGAGAAGACTTTTTGAAGTATTGTATCAGCTGGACATTCCAGAGTATTAGACCAATGAGGTGCTCTAGAATATGAACTCTCAGATTTCTAGAATGTTCCACTACGAAACTGGACATTCCAGAACACAGAGGTGGTGAGCTCTTAAAGCTATCATTTCATAATGAAGGATCCGATTTCCTCCTATGGCATTATATGTCCTCTATTTTTCCCTCCCCCCTGTTCTCTTGTGTCCTGTCTGTCGTGTTCTTTCATTTCTAACACTTTACAATAAGGTTCTCCTTCTGGTTATAACATGATAGCAAAAATACTTAACGCATATTTTAATCTTATTTCGTTATTTTGAATATTTACTAATACGTCTAAAATTATCCAGTGGACCTGAGCCAACTTGAATTTGCAATGAAGAGTTGTGTTTTAGTGAACCAAGGTCGACACAGCTAAAATATTTCCTAGCAGGTCTAAACGGCGATCATTATCAACTAGATATATTAAACAGTGAGATAAAAATGACAAACTATTTACATGTTTCTCCCTCATTGAAAACTAAAAAGCTGCATGACATTTCTTAGTAGCGAGAGGTAGCGCACAGTCCCTAATTATTCAATATTTAATGCAATAACTTACGCTAAGTGATCGAACCTTGTTGTAGAGTGTTACCCTTTTCATTTCAACAGGAAATATTATACTTTACAGCACAACTATACTTTTAAGAAATGTTCACGGTTCATTTCCACTTAAGCTTGTGTGATAAAAATAATTTGGTCCCTATCTACAAAAGAAACAAAAATCGTGCTTACAGTATTGCTCTCTCAGAAGAAATTTAATAGGCAAGGCATCACTGTATTAAAGTCACAGTCACAATTACAATACCTGCAGTTCAAAAACAATAAGGTAAGCACTTTATAATATTACTAATAATAATAAGAAGAAGAAACTGGCTTTTTTGCTCATCCATACTCATCCACTTTAAATGTATTCATTGAAACATTTTTTTGCACATATAGCATAACTTTTAAACCATGAACATTTCTTTTAAAATCGAGAACTCGAATTCTCAGTAAAAAAAAGTTTAAGGATATACTGTAATATAGCACCGTCTAATAGCCGCCATCTGGACCGTCTGTGTGATTGAACAAATGCATAACTTGGTAGCTGTATGTCATGAAGATCAACTGAAGTGTGTGCCATTGTACCAAGTACTGTATTGACACGCTGTGTTTTTAGACTTTTTGTGTGTAAATTGTGATTGTTTGTGACAAACATATATCACATAGTTTTACAGTAAGAATAGTGTTCGAATAGTGGCAAAGATATTATTCCTCTATTTATACCCTCCAAGTATTTTCAGTTGTATTTTGAGAGACTATATTGTTTAAACCAGTGCATTAGATTTTAGTTCATTTATTAACCAAAGACATAGAAGAAAAATGGCATCTCATTGTCAGCCTGCATACTCGTAACACATTATATGGCCAGAAGTATGTGAACATTTTATTCTAAATAACGGATTTTGCTATTAACTCCAGCAAAGACAAATTTCAATGCTACACAGTAATGCCCGTCTATAGAAGCAGCGGGGCCCAAAACAGGGTCCATGTAAGTCTGGTGGGCAAGACTTTGACTTTTGACAGATGTGAACCCCACTAAAAACAACTTTTTCCGACTCCCTCACCCAACATCAGTGCCTTTGGCCATATAGTGTAGTTTAAGAAATGAATGTCTGTCTTACGAGATCGATACAAAGGAGCATTTTCTATCCATAGTGCAATGAATGCTGTAGCTGAGATTTAGTCAGTTGTATACGTGAATTAATATAAAAAAAATCTAAAATAAAGTCTCTTAACTTTAGTTTGGAGATAAGCACAGCGACGTAACAGCGATGATCCTCCTGAAAGGGAAACTGTAATTTATTAGCAGCTATATTTGTAGAGTTAGTACGTAAGTTTAATTAGACCAAACACAATTTCACATTCCTAAATCAACAAACGAAGCTAATATTTTGTGTACGCTTTGCTTACTTCAGTCTGCACAGTAGATGTAAAGCTAATGATCTCTAGCTTGAAGTGCCTGAGTGTTTCAAAAACTAAAAAAAAAATGTGCATTTTAATTGCAGTATGCGCAATATTGCTGTTCACTGTTACCAGTAGAAATAAACACTCAGCTTGAAAAATCTTGATTATTTTGTGTGTGTTCATAAAAGGAGAGAACGCTGGCGGTCGTGTGTCACTGAACCAGATGGACTGAGAATAGAGCTTTGCTTAGAAATGATTCGCTCCTCTTCTATCTATATAAAAGCAACTCATAAAAACGCAAGAATTAAGTGTTCCACACCACTCCAGCCCATCTTGTGAAGTGAAAGTGTGCGTTTTAACTTTCTGGACAAAATATGATTCCATAACATCACATTCCCTGCTGCCTCTCACTGTGCGAGTGTCGTGGACAGAGGACTGAAGTAAAATGTCTTGATGAATTTGTTTCTTACAAGCATGCAGCTGTCTCCTACGCAAGACATTAACTGATGGGCTCTCATTCTGACGGCACCCATTCACTGCAGAGCATACATTGATGAGCAATTTCTCCAGATCCGTTCGCGTGAAGAAACAAGCCCATCTTGGAGGGCCTGAGCACATTTTCACTGCTCCTGGATCAAAAATAGATTCTGTGTTCTCTGAAGAAAAACGTGAGTGTTTTGAGCACCGCGGCGAGGTCATCGTTCATTGTAACAGGCCGCACCACTCATTAGACTCCGTAAGCTGCTGAATTTCCATGTTCCAGCTCATTTCACAGGGATTATCTGTGAATTTCACAGCCATTGGATGTAATGCTGAGACACAGCTGCAGCATTAAACGCAGCTCTCTAATTGAAATGCAATCACTACAAAACGCACCATTACCTCACCCAAAAAGCTTCTTGTGGCAGGTTTCAGACGGCCTTTCTAGAAAGCCCTTCGCAGTAAATGAAAGTGACTCCGGATATACAGATCCCATCTTCTACCCTGCGTTGGGTTAATGCAAGAGAAAAGTATATTTGTATTGTTTTTTTTAGCTTTTTTTTCTCAAACACCTATGATTTCTGGCATTGCAGAAGACACGGAACCCAACTACAGCTTTACAATTTAAAAAATCAATCCTTTTGTTCTAGTGTAATAAACCAGGCATGGAGTAGGCCTATTGAAGATCGTTAGCTATTGGTTCCATTGGATGCAAGCATCTGCTAAACGCATGAATGTAAATGTAAAGGTTCCAAAAAAAGGTTTTACAGTCATGCCATAATGACATATGGACATCGCTTATGAACTGCATGTTAAAGCTCTTACTTCATCTACTAGTTTTTCACCGATACACATGTAGATGTTATTTTCCCATAACGTCAAATGGAAAAGCAGCCAATAGTGCTCTCGCTTACTCACATTAGCTTCCCAGGCCTAGCAGAGCTCTTCTGCACCCATCCATTCCAATTACAAGCATTATTAAACTTAGAGCTGCATTGGAAAGAATAAGCTTAGCTCCCTTCCCTCTCTCTCTCTCTCTCACACACACACACACACACACACACACACACACACGTCTCAGGTGCGCTGTGTAGACTGTGGGCAGTAGACTGAGAAAACCAGCCGTCTGCTCTTACCCCTTATAAATATATATAAGGCAGTTTGCTCTCAGACACTTTTGCCGTTGCATAAGACGACCATCCAGAGCAAATCAGATTGCTGCGAAACCTCTTTGCAGTTAATGTCTGCTTTTGTTTTACAATATTCTTAGGAGTGCCTCCGTGTACTGTGTAAATACAGAGGGTCAATCATGGCGCACATTAAAGTAACTTATAGTATTATCTTCTGACACTTTCACTGCATCTGAGTGAATCTGATAGATAATAGATATGTCTGGTTGATTTTGATGCATGGGAGAAAACGGAGTACAACTGCAGATACAGCTGCAGTACAAGCATTACGATGTGCATTATGTGAATAATATAGTACTGATGTTTTTAAAATGTACAGATTGCTTGGGGACTGCCAAGTGCCCCTCAAAAATAAGGTGCTTATTTTACATAACATTAACGTAAATATTAAAATAGTTTTGGGAACACAAAATCATACGTCACGCTTTGTGCTTGGAGCATACTAGGTTTCTATTTGGGTATTGATACTTTTTTATTCTATCTTTGTATGTTTTACACTATTTTTATAGGTGATTATTTAAAAGGCAAGACAATGCAGGCAATGACAAGCTATTTTTCCCTTTTTTTAGAGAGTCTATTTGCACTATTTACGCATTTTTTCTGAATTATGGCACAATAAAATGAGATATCCAACATATCCTTGTTGTAAAAAAAATAAAGCACGAATAAATAATAATAATAAAAATAAAATAGCAAGAAAAACAACTAGAAAAAAAATTAAACCCGCATGATGCATAATAGAAACATATTGCGAAGCAAAACTATTGTCTTAATGTATTATCAATTAATCTCTATTACTTTTACCGTCACCTGTGATATCTTGCATTATCTATACGCTACCCTACTTTAAGGTGACTTAAAGTTAAAGCTATCTATATGCATTTATGCTAAGGATTTATGTAGTACATGAAGAGACTTGCTCCTTTTGACTTGATGTTGATGAATCTGCTCTTAAACGCCGCTTCCCAGATTACAGGTAATATATGAAGTAATGCGACAAGACTGCTGTATAATGTTTGTAGTCGAATAAATTGCGCATACCGCAACGAAAAACAGCACGCAGCAGTGTGCACCGCGCAGTATGCAGCGAGTATTTGAGACAGAGCCAGGGTCTCCGGCAGGCGGCGCTCCAGCGCCCTCCAGCGGTCAGAAGGTGCTCCACAACGAAGTAATATTATAATGTTTTACTCTAGCTTGAAGCTTTTTCAGGCTATTGATTTTTCGGTTCTGTTTTTGACATTTATTTGAAAGCCCTTCTGGTTTTGACGCTCGCTTTTAGACTTTTTGACTCTATAACAAAAAATGCCAATGCAGAAAAAAATGGTGGCGACTGGAGTTTTATGTAGCAACAAACACAGCACATTAGTTACAATTCACAAATACTTAGTTTTTAATTAAAAATATCTAATAATAACTATTAAGCATACTTGTCTTGTTTTCTTTGTCAAGCATTGTGACATCTTCCTGTAAATCTGCACTCTAACTTGGTTTATTGTATTTTATTATTATTATTGGAAACCCAATGTATACAGCACCTGGGGCTACACTGTAGTTTTTTAGATGTTATAAACACTATTATAACCCACCTGAAGTTATATGTATAAGTTTTTAGCCGTAAATTGTGCAAGTCTGATAAGACTGTCAGTGACAACAATATTATATATATATATAATTATATATAGCCCTATATAATTCTATATCTATATAGATCTCTCTCTCTCTCTCTCTGACTATATATATATATATACACATTTTACAAATAATTATGCAGAGAAAATTTTATCAAATTGGCTGTTACTGACAATACTTATGAATTGCAGATTGTAGTACTATAATACACACACACACACACACACACACACGTGCCTTATGTTATGTCACCAACATGTTTGAGAAATATTGACAAAAACACATTTATATCAGTATGATAGCTTTATATTTCGCTCAATCTAACCCCGAGGCAATTTATGAATATATGCATTTCAGAGAAATGTGTTAAACTGTGTACCGTGAGTATTTACTTAACTTTAAACATGTTCCTTCGTTCGGCCAGTGGGTGTCGCTGCAGACCGCCTGACAGAATTCAACACTAAACGGAGCTTCCTGGCATTTTATTTGCAATTATTTCTTTTAACAGGACTGTACAATTTATACCCAAAGTACATTATACAGCGGTTTGAAAAAGAGCAACATCAAAGCAGCAAAAATCAAAAAAAAAAAAAAAAAAAAAAAAACCAGAAAAAAAAAGCACACCAGGAAACCAAATTTACAAGAAAAGAAAAAAGGGCAAAATGTTAAACCTCTGTACAGAATTAATCTGCTCAAAGTTAATATCTGAAATCAAGGTCCTGTACAACAAATATACACGAATTCTCCGGAGGGGATATTTTATTTTGCCCTGCATAGGATTCTGTACATTGCCATTCGTCTACATTTGGTTATTTTGTGCATTTAACATTAGTATGCTGCCTGGGCCTAGTGTGCCAGTAGCCGCTCTGTATACTAGAATTACATTCTTGTAGCTAGTTGAACAAAGCAAGGAAAGCTAACACTGTTTGTCTGTACCACATAACATTACTACAGAGTGAAGAATGAAACCTTTGCGGGCCGGTTACAGTAACTCTGAACGGAGGCTCTTCAAAAGAAATCCTTAATTTACGGAAACCCAGCCGAGAGCGCGGGGAACTGATAGTGGTTTACCAGGTCTCTCTCCTCTTCGAACGCGGAGGCAACCGTGTGAAAAAACCAAACGACAACAGTCGCATTAACAGTAGCCGGAGTCTTCAGAAGGCATTATTTTTCTTCGATGACTCGATCGCGACATTCTAAATATTCATGCTTTATTTGTCTTCATTCTCGTTCTCAGTAAACCCAAATCTCATTGCCGCAAAAAAAGCACAGTAATTTCAACGCAAACGTTCCTGGAGCCGAGGAGGCCGGCTTCTTATCCTCTAGGGAAGGAGAGGTTCAGTCGGTGTTCAGTGCAAGCTGTCAATAGGAGGTGGAGTTTGGTGCCAGTGCTCCAGAAGAGCTGGCCCGTCTGATGTGAGGCAGCAGGTAGGAGTCGCTGCCCAGCTGGTGCACATCAAAGCGGTCCTCCTTCCTGTAGGCTAGACACCGGCGGATGAACGCCTGCGGGAAACAATAACACGCCAAAACTATTCTGAGCAACGTGCTAAACAATTGCTAAAACTGTAGCTCGATTGGCCGAGCGCTTATATTCTGCATGGGTGTGTAAATTTATGCGTTACCATGGCGACCGCGTGTCATTTTTAATAAGCCGTGTCACATAACAGGTGTTTATGTATTCTCAATAGGCAAGTTCACTTTTGCTCAAAATTATAAATCGGAACGTACTTTGGCCATTTCAGGTTTAGCACAAATCAACAGAACGTGGGCTCATGCGCACATGGTTTATATTAGGGTTTATTAAATAAGTTAATATGAATAAAAATAAATGCATGAATATTGTAGCAATGGAATTGCCGATAGTAATTCAACAATAGAACAATGTGTGCACGGTTGCCACAGAACGCTAAACACGGGGCCGGAAATGTATCTTTGAAAACAGTGATGTGGGATGTGAATTCTTGATATCTGGCAACCTCACTCATGAACGCTTGCATAGTAGAGGCATGTAGAGCAGGCTGCAATAATATGGTGTCTTTTTTTTTTTGATGAAAGTAGGTTTTTATATAGTTGATATAGTCATAGCTATCATTTATTGGCCTTTTTAGGGAAAAAAAAAAAGTTAAAACAAACATTTTTTGTCAGTTTGTTAACAAAACTAAAGAACAGTTGAAAATGAATTGATGAAACTAAAAGATGTCTTAGTTTTACCATCATATATATATATATAATATGCCTGGACTGGCAGGATTTACCAACCTACTGTTATTGTATGTGGATAAACAACAAGTTACACATTTGTCTTTAAAGTTGTCCAAATGACGTTCTTAGCAATGCATACTACTAATTAAAAATATATTAAAACTTAATTTTTGATAGGAAATTTGCTAAATCTCTATGAAATGTGATCTTTAATATGCAAATGATTTTTGTCAAAGAAAAACCTATAGGTTTGACCCATGTGACAATTTTGACCGGAGCTACTTTATGACTGGTTTTGTGCTCCAGGGTCACTTTTTTTTTTTTTTTTTTTTGCAGTTGATTTTAAATATTTGTGCAGATGCAATAAACCATCAAAACACAAATATTACACGTAGTCTCTACAAAATTGAGTTGGTGTAAGTTTTCTTTTAAAATATTTGTAAAAAATTATTCAAATTAGTAGTATTCAAAACTGCAAGAGTGTCATGTCAGCCACCCGTAATCTTTTTTAAAATTCCATTTTTAATAATTCAATTCCATAATCCCAATTCCAACATTGTGCACTGAAAATGTTTAAAAATAAATAAATAAAAATCTAAAATGACCTTGGCCTCATTGCTGGCAACTGGTTTGGAAGGGAACTGAACCTCTGTGGCTTTCAAGATGGTGTTCTCCTGTAGGATGTCCTGCTGGGACTGGTTATGGCCAAATGGCTAGAAAAACAAAACGAAAAACTCATTTGAATGGTTAAACGTAACTACAATGTAACTGACAGCTACTTCCAATGTTGCGCTTTAACCTACTAATGCTGCAGCTAACATCCCCCGTTCATTCAGATAACTGCTCCTCACCTTTCTTCCATAGAGGCACTGGAAAAATATGACACCGACAGACCAGACATCCACCTTATTGGAGATCTTTGGAGGCTCTTTACCCACCACAAAACACTCAGGGGGTAAGTACCTTACAGCAGAAACAAGACACGACTGAGTTACATGCTTTAAGGCGGCAAACGCCTAGCCGTCAGAGTATGTGAGCGTGTTACCAGTAAGTGCCTGCTCCTTGTGAGGTCAGGTCCATTCCATCTACTCCGTAGTTGTCATCGTCCATGATTTTAGACAGTCCAAAATCTGTGATCTTTATCTCTCCGCATGCAGTCCCGTCTACCAGTAAAATATTCCCTGTACACAATCACACACACAAACAAATAAATAAATGAACAAAAAAATGAGAACAACGCTATTTGCACTTTTTGTTGTTGTATGAAAGTATGAAAAGTGAAATGCAGAGAATGTGTTCACCGGGTTTGAGGTCATAGTGTATTATAGGTGGCTTGATCTCGTTCAGGTATCGTAAAGCATTAACAATCTGCATGACGATAGAGCGAGCTTCTTTCTCAGACATCAGCTTGTGCTGCTTCAAGTAGAAATCCAGATCATTTCCTTCACAGTATTCCAAAACCGTACAAAACCTGCAGGAAACAGAAAGCCACGTCACTGTTGTCCGCCTCGCTGGTGACGGCTGAGAGGAGAAATCTGCAGGGCTGGGGGACTCACGTGTCTGTGTCCAGTGAAAAGTAATCGTACAGTTTAACTATTCTGGGATGATCTAACTGTTTATGTATTCTGTATTCCCGACAGGCATGTCTGCGGAGAAGAGAGGCACAGGTTACCATGGGCAACAGAGGTGAGACCCGGGCGGCCGGCGTCATGAGAGACAGACGGACTAGATTTCCAGACATTTCCAGCTCTGTACAGAATACCAATTGGCAGGGAAATACAGCCTTACATAACAATGTCCCCATACCACAATATATAAGCAGCAAAAAAAAAAAAAAAAAAAAATTGATTTAATCTTGAAGACATTTTCAGGGTTAATACAGCTCTGTCAGCAGCATCTGTGGAAAGCTGCAGTCAGGGTAATTGGAATAGTTGAATCTAAACGAGGCTATGTACCTTGCGTTAAATTAACTGCAATGTTAATGGCATTTCTCAGCAAATGTTTTCTGGCTAGTTTGGTCTACTTAAATATTTCTTTACAAAATATTCTAATGTTTTTTGGGGGGGCTAAATGATCGTCTTCAAGGTTCACAACAACATACTGCAATCAATTATATGTCTTTTTTCACTTTCTGTCGCTTTATGCACAATGACCCCATCTATAGAGTTAGAGTGGATAATTTCCACTTTTTCCAATTTATGCAATCTAAAATCTATTTTTTTAATTACATCTTATTTTTCTAGATCCTGTTTTTTTTCCATTTTAATTTAATTTACGTTTTAATGGTTTTATTAGACAAAAGCATGTCCAATTAATTAAAATCATGACATTCTCAAATTCCGTTTTCTCCAATAATTTTGTGGATTCCATTTAGTTTAGTTCAATTTGAATAATCAAAATATTTGATTTAATAATAAAAATAATTGTACATACACAATTTTTTTTTTTTATTTAAATTTGTCTGTTAAATACGTCTTAAACAGCATTTCATTTTAAATGATTTCATTAGTAGTTCTTGTCATTATATTAGGCTAAGTAATATTTTTCTGTCATAGTTTCTTCAGGTTAAATCAAACTTTTATTTTGACAGGTTGCTGCTGAAGTTTCCGTTTGTGCTTTTCCTTCGCACAAAGACGTGCATAATTAGTATTTAAGTAGTTTTTTTTGCAGTTTAATATTCACAGACACTAGTCCATATCATGTTCAGATTGAAGTGTTCTAACCAACTCCACATCACACAGTAAATTTCATCTTTATGACTGGATTCAGCGATTCAGGTTCCTACAGATGTATTTAACAAGAACATTTCCTTAAATAGCATCAAAAAGGAGGAACATACTTGTGGTAGTTTTCTTTCTTCTCCTCTCTCCAGTTTTTGTTGAGCTGATGAATCTTCACAGCAGCGTAGCGTTGCTCAATTAAGTCAAACGCCTGAAGAGCAGAATGATGAATCAAATGATGCGTTTCTTCCTCAAAGGTCAGCATATATCAGGCTCTGTTACAAATGAGGGGAAACGGTACCTTGTAGACCTCGCTGAAGCCCCCCCTGCCCAGCAGATGTAACAGCAGGTAGCGCTCATTCAGGGTGGGATGGTCCTTGAATCTGAGAAAGAGGAAAACGATACAAAAAAACAAAAAGAGGCATAGGAGAAAAAAGGGAGGGTGGGTGGAAAATAATCATGTAAAACTAAATCATGTTTTGGTAAAACAAACAAAAATTGATTTTTTTTAGACAACAAACATATAGACTATATATAAATGTGACGCTGAACCAGTCAAAAGGGTCCATTTTTAAAAGATATAGACTAGATTTATAGCCTATATAGTCAAAATACTGATCCAAAAATCTAGTTTAATATTGTCCAAAGTAATATTATTAATCAAAAATGAAGTTTTAATATATTTACAGTAGAAGAAAATATTCACGGAACATGGAAAGTACTAATGATTTACTGGCATACAAGAAAAATCTATCGTTTTGACCTATACAATGTATTGTTGGCTATTGCTACAAATATACCTGTGCTACTTTTGACTGCCTTTGTGCTCCAGGGTCACAAATGTGTTGAACGCGGACCCTTAACGGCCAGTAAACTCATAAAAATGTCCTTAATGCGAGTACGTGTCCAGTACAAATGGCACAAAACAGCATGAAAAAGAAATGGATCTGAGGCTGATGTCATCGCTGTGTGGGTACATACTGTGAACTGTCTTCATTGTTTATTCTTTTCAACTCTCGGATGTGAAGATTTCGCACCCTCTCCAACCTCTCCAGCTCTGCCTGAATCTCTGCCTCCTCCTACAAACACACAGATATGAGGAACAAAAACACAAACATACATTTATCAAATCTTTGTGGTGTATGCTTCTGCCATAGGGAAGTTACGTGATTCGCAACCATGCATTAGGAGGCTTTTCTTTTACGAAACATTGAGCAAAGACTAGTTAAATATAACGAAAAGCAGCAGTAAAGACATTCATAATGTTACAGGAGTATCTTTGGGGCGTTCCTGCAGAAACAAAGACAATAAAGATTGTTTTCGATTGTTTTTACATGTCTTGAAACGCGTGAGCTTGTAGCGCTGACCTTTTTCAGATGGCCGAGTCTCAGTTTGAAGATCTCCTCCTGCTCGTGGTACTCAGCTAAAGTTAGCCTGCAGAAACATCAGACGAGTAAGATCGAAAAACCTCCACACATCAAGTGTGCTAGACTGTCAAAGAGTGAGAAACGATCACAATTCTAAAGCAGCTGATGCAATTTCTACACACCGTTTCCTTAGAGACTTGTGTTATAGCAGATAAAAAGTTATATTCTTCCATATAGTGGGAATTTGGCTTCCTAATAAATCATGTCCAATATAAGATTTTCTGGCAAATTAAATCAGTCATTTGTGAATGTTAGTGATGCCGACTTTTTTTTATGCGTCACTCACAGCTGAGGAAGGCTGGGTTTGAGGAAAGGGTCGTTCTCGGAGCCGTTCACAGCCTTGGTCTTGCGTTGTTTAGGCTCAGAGTTGGTGCTGGGCGACTGAGAGCTGCTGGCTGATGGGGGTTTTCTCTTAGCTAACAGTTTCCTCTGTCTCTCGATTTCTTCACGTTGTTGAATGATCCATTCCTGCTGTCTGCATAAAAACAGAATGAAAGGCGGTTCATAAAGGCAAATACGTAACCTGTAATGCACTCATGTGGATCTACAAGAGAGCTACTGTAGATGAAACCAGACAATTGTTGAGATGTTAAAAGTGTTCAGTGAAGTGTTCACAAATAGCAGTGCTTGTAAGGCTAGAGAGGAACTGCATGTGCAAATATGGAGCTTGTGCTGCGTCCTCATCGAGCGCCTTACTTGACGAGGTTCTGGAAGGCGTAGCCGTCGGTCCACTGCTCTGTAAACGAGGCTCCGTGTCTCACAGTGGTGAAATGACCCAAACGCAGGCGATCCTGCATGCTCTTCTCCCGACACGCCTGCTTCTCCTGTGTGCTCTGGACAAACACACACACACACGCTTTAGAAAAGTCTTCATTCTACTGTCGAAACTATTAAACTTTAATGGGACATCTACAGATGATGCAAAAGCTTTGTGAAATATAGCCAGGATGCTTCACCTTCTCAATGAGAAGTTTTTTGCTCATGGTGATGCACTTGTTTAAACGTTCTTTGTACTTTTCTAGAAGCTTTTGCTGCTCATCAATTTGTCTCCTAAGATCACAGTTTGCCTGCACAGAAGAGGAAGAATAACAAAAACATTTTCGCTGTTAAACGGGTTTTTTTTTTATGTTAGGGGTACACTGATGCTACAAAATTTGCAAGTCGAGTGATTTCACATCAAAACCATTTACAGCAAATCTGTTTTGGAATGGTTCTTGTTAACTGAATAAATCTTCTCTCACCCGCAGAAGATCGTCTATCCTTCCCTCTTTCTTCTCCAGGTCCAGGTTCTTATTGCTCTCTATAGTGGCCAGTTTTATCACAGTCAGGTCAGTCTACAGGATCAACAAAACACACAAACACAATTCAACTGACTTATGATAGCTATCCTTCAAATACAGTAATTTTATGTTACTGGGATTTATGTGTGATCAAAACCAGTTACTGGTTAAATGACCAATTATTAGGAAAGTTAAATTACAAATGCACATGAAAACCTTTTACATGCCTTAATCATTTATTTGTGCTAATTACCAAATGCCTTTAATTTGTACATTGCATTGCCTTTTTATCTCATGGGGTTGTTTTTTTTTATTATAAAATTACGATCAATCAAGTAATTTTTACTAAAACAAATTGCCAGTGAGGTTCTTGAGAGATTATTTGAGAGAAAGTGTAGAGACCCACCTGAACACTCTTGACCGCCATCTGTCTAGAAGAAATCATAGAGTCCACAAAACACAGACTAGTGGGAGACGAGCTGCTCTGCCGGGTCTGAAACACAACATTTTACAACATTAGTCTGTGCAGTAATGTCACATTAACTGTGTAATAAAGAGAGGCAGTGATGTGACGTGTGTGTTACTGGGTGAGGATGGCAGCTGTTTATGGAGTGAGTGTTAGAGCAGTGTTTAGTCATGATGCACACTTATTAGACTTCAATAAGTCAGGGCATTAGCATGGTCTCCGATGTCCTGATCGCAAGTTGAATACAGGTGTAAATGTGGTCAGGTTTTTTTGTTTTTTGTTTTTTTTTGCACATGTGGTTTTACTAATGGTGTAATGGTACACAAAAAATGTTCAACGTGCAACATTCTTTTGAAGTCAGGGTTCAGCTTATATTCATTACAGTGGGTAAAAGAACAAAACTAAAAAAGATATTTTTTCCTTTTATTAAACAGTAGTTTACGAAGTATGGTTTTCTGTAAATAAAGCCTGTCACACTCTTCTGCAGTTTACAGCGCTGTTCGCTTTTGGATGCTAAATATTTTAGCCAAATATACATTTCATTATGCTCCTATTCTATTGTGTTCTATCTTTTAGGTTGTGCGCATAGGTGCTTATTCAGTGACGTCTGAGAAGTTTAGCAGTGACTAGCATCCTTTAATTTTCCCCTTTATTTTTCAGATGAGTTCACAATGTCATCCTAAGATTCGCGCAGACAGAAGCTCCACACACACGGAATTGAATCAAACATTTCCCGTGCAAATACGTGTACCATTATGCCCCTAATTAGTGAAGCGTAAAGCAACACACATCCAGTTAATGCAGATACTGCACTAAAATCCTAAAGAATCCGCTCAAAACAGAATAACAGTGATGTGTGGAGTGATGAAATCAGAGTCCCTCCTTTTGAAATCCGATCACAAGGTATACCAGAAGGGTATGTGTAATGATTAACAGGGGGAAAAATCAATTCAAATATGTGACCATGCTAAGCAAATCGCGATACACTTGGGGATAGGAGTTCATATGAAACTCTAAGGTCAACTGACTGTCTTTAGAAAAGTTTACATGGCATTTTCTATTCATCGTGCCTCTGAATGATGCAAATGAGAGCTCATAAGCACAGCTCTGCTTTGTTTAAGATGGGAAGCCAGGAAACATTGTATCATTGCTGTCTATAAGTGCTACCTTCACTCGTTCTTACCTTCGGCTCGGTTGTTGTTTTGTTCAAATATGTTTTATGTATAGTTTCACAAAACTAAAATCTGTTTTTGATTCAAAATGTTTCAATTATAAAGTCCACTTTAGATGAAAAACTGCTCATGCTGTAAGTATGCTCCATCATTGTTTGGATGATTAAAATGCAGCGGTTTCCTCATTTTAAATGGAAAGAGCACAGGCAAAGCCTAGTTTGTTTATATGAAGAGCTTTCTTTCTTTCATTTGTGTTTGTTTTAAAATTTCAATTTAGATTTTTTTTTTATTTTAATACAACACAAGGACACCTCCCAATTAATTGTATATTGTCTTCAGTCTCATTTTGGAATGTTTTTTAATTGTGAGTTGAGTGAATTGTTACATCCCTATATATATATCGGGTATAAACTGGTGTTCTGTCCATCAGCTCTTAACAGCAGGTGTAAACAGGATGTGAAAGAGTGTGTGACATACACTGGATCCTGGTGCAGAGTGGGAATGTGAGTTCTGGGGAGAACGGATGACTGGTGGTAGACCTCTTACTGGACTGGACCCATTACCACCCTGAAACTACAGACAGAGGGAAAGAAACAAAACGTATGGTATTAAAAGCTTATCTAGACACCAGTCCACTGAACATCACATAACGGTCAGCCATTGGTTATTATATGTTATGTGAGATATGCTGCAAATATGGTTTCATGTTTTCAAAACTACACATCATTACTACGCATCAGTTACGCTTTTGTTGAACCAATGATGCTTTCATATGCTTTCATTAGCTTCCCCAAAAATTATTGACAGGTACTCACATCAAAATAATCACTAATTTTGGGTCCCCGAATGACAGATTTCCCTATGAGAGAAAATGAAAAAAATATTATGATTTAGCACATTAAGAGACAGAGAGAGAGAGACAGAGAGAGAGAGATTACCCTGACTGCTCTCTGATTGGTTGTCAGCTTTCCTCTTCCTGCCCCGTGATGATTCAGAGTGCTTCTTTTCAGGAGTCTATAAATGAGAGACATTACATTCATACGCCATTTGTTACGAATTTATTCAGGTCTTATTTTGCACCCGATGCACAATAACGCTGACCTCAGCCAGCACCGAGCACCACATTTAAATTCATAGTCTCCTGAGAGTAAATCCTACAATCTCTGAATATCAGCTGAGAGTAGAACGCAACATATTGTGCGTCTTCAAACTGTATTTAATGACTCTTGAGTCTAAATGACTCTAAGAATATCCCTAATGTGAGTGTGCATAATCTGGGGCCTGGACCAATAATCACAGTCTATTTTCTCTCTCGCTGGGGAAAGGATGCAGAAATATCCTGCTCTTTTCAGCACAGACAAAGAGGGGTGTGCTGCCAAGGGCATCTTTGCATTCTGATCAGAGAGGAGTCCTCGCTCACTGGCATGGACGGAAACCTTCACGTCTGCCACCAAACTCCACCACACACCAACGCTATTAAGAGATAAACGGCATCCTACGCGCAGAAAAAGAAATGCTGCCTCATCTATATATTGATTAAAACGCTAATCTTTTTATAGCTGTGAAGCAGAACAGAGTGTTTGCAAAACGGATGTGGATGAACTCCACCCTTTATACTATACATTGCTCCTTCATATTCATTTCTCATAATCAAAGCTTAAATTGAGGTTGTAGTTTAAAAAAAAAAAAAGAAAAAAAAAAGACAAAGGTCTTTTTGGGCTAGGCCTGCATTTCTGGAAAACACATCACGTCTCTGCCAAGAGAGGACTGTCGGTGTGACTGAACCAAGAGCCTCAAAAAGCATCATTTGTGTCTCTTTTCAATTCTCACATGACTGGGACAGAGAGACTTACTGAATACGCAGGAGAACTTCCTCTTTTTCCATCTGATCCCTGCAACAGAGAAAGAGGAAGAGAGAATGAGAGAAGAGGAAAAGGGACAGAGAAAACTAATGAAATGAGAGCATGAAAGAGGAAAAGGAAAATAAATAAGGTAAACAAAGGAAGAAAGGGTAAGGAAAACAAAGACAAATTCAAGGAAAAGGGGAAAAGGGAAAGGAAATGAGTCAAATAAATAAAAAGAAAAACAGATGAGGAAAGGATAAAAGAAAAACGAAAAGATAATTTAAGGAAAAAGGAAGGATGAGGAAAAGGAAACGAGAAAACAAAGGAGGAAATAAGGAAACAAACTAAAAGAAAGGCAAAAGGAAACAAAAGAAAAAAATGAGACAAAGGACAGGAGTAGAAAAAAAAAGAAAAAGGGAACAGGAAATTGGAAATTGGAAGGAAGGGTGAAAAGGGGAAAATACTTGAATACAGAAAGGATACAGAAAATACAGGAAAAGGATAAGGAAAGGGAGAAAATGAAGGTAAAAAGAAAAAATGAAGGAAAGAGAAGAGAAGGGGAAAAGAAATGAGAATTAAACAAAATAAGTGAGGACAGGATAAAACAAATGAAGCAAAAAGGCTAAAAACAGAAAGGAAAAAGAAAATAGATAAAAAATAGGGGAATGGGAAAAAAAAATGACGGAAAAGGGAAAACAAAATAGGAAAGGAGAAGGAACATAGGAGACAGGAAAAGGATAAGGCAAAGCACAAGGTAGAGGAGAAGAGGAAGAGGGAAGTGTTTTTAGATGCGAGTGGGTCAGGAGCTGCAGACTACAGGACTGAAGCTGGTGTTTATAATTAGCCCTCAGTGACAATGACAGAATGTCACGGTGGCCCTAACGAGCCGGCACAGCCTGATATTGATGTTCTGCACGCTCCAAACTGGCACTTTTGGGTCACAACGGCCACAAGCTCAGAACAGGCAACACACACACACAAAAAAAAAAAAAAAAACAAGCTCGCCATCAGAGAAAATCTACAATTACTACAGCTCCAGTATGAGATGCTGACGTCGTACAAAGGCACGTAGAGCTCAGTGCATCAAACAGAGAACAATCTGTGCTTCTTCATCTGACAGAAGCTACAGAGGAGCCTTCTGAAATATACAGATTACATAATCTTCATGAAAATGGAAATCCTCGATACACACATATACTCAAATCCATCACGAATATGCAAATCATCCTGCATTAAATGAGTCATGTGCTTCAGGCTGCAGGTGTCGGGAGGCTGTGATTAGCGTTCAGGGGATTATGGGTAATCTAATGCATGTAGTCTGAGGTGGGGCTGTAATGGAGGTTTTACGGGAAATCTGATGGACGTGTGTGACAGGTGTGTGTGTGTGTGTGTGTCTACACTATCTAGGTGTCTGACATCTGGCATAATAAGCAGCTCACAGCCACATGAGAGGAGTTTGTTCTCAACCTCCCAGTTCACTTTCTCGCTCCCTTCATAACTCGCTCCATTGGCTTCCTCCTCCTCTCTTGCTCTGATTTATGTCACAGCAGGTGTGTTGTGCGGGGGGAGGGGAGGACAATTCTCCTTACTATGTTGCTTCATATGTGTGTGTGTGTGTGTGTGTGTGTGTGTGTGTGTGTGTGTGTGTGTGTGTGTGTGTGTGTACGTGTAGTACTTTGCCTGCTGATGGTTTAACTATCGGGGGTTATGACAGATGCCAACCCAGCTTGAGTCTGCTACAAAACCTAAACACACACACACACACACACACAGTGACACAGCATCCTCTATGAGGCAGAAGCACAGCCCTCAGCACACACAGAACTAGAGCTTCATTACAGGCAACATTTCCCATCGGCCTGAGTCACACTCACACACCAGCATCAATTTCTCTGTAACGCTTTGATTCAAAGAAAACAGCCAAACGTCTCTGCGCCATCTGCTGAACTATGAACTGAGTTATTAACAACAGCTTTCATCAGGACTCAACCGTGCGCGGTTAGAAACGGAGAATCCATTACAGATCTCAGTTTGGAGCGAGTGCTTCAGTGTACAATTAACTGTTTTACTGATCTTTTCATTTCCTTGTCTTTCACAGTCCTTATGGATAAAACTTACAGACAAAAACACACAGAACTCGATTCAGACGTGCTTCTCATGTGGTGAGGGGACACCTACAGCACAAACGCCTGCATGGAAATTTTAAATTAATATCCTGAAGGTTGATTCACATTATCTAGGCCTAGCTGCTACGTTGAGCAGAACAATAAGTTGATAACTTATAAATATTAGCTTAATAAAATAGATAGTGTTCCCTGTTTACATGCACATCGGTCACCTGACAATGCAATCTGTGAAACATACATCTCATATAGCTACGAGATACGAATTTTATCATTTTAATCATGTTCTGAGTCATGAAAGAGCTGGCTTTTGTTGAAATCTCCTTTCTTTACTGCAAAACGATTGCTGTGTCTAGATGTGCTAAAATCTGCACTAGCGATGCGTTCCTGTTGCATATCATATGCGCATTTCAATAAAGCAGGCAGAAAGCAGGTTAATGGTGCGTGACGCAACAAAAAGGTATCTTTTCCACGCTAATCGGAGTTTTTGACTAAACTAATTGTGATGTCGACACACGAAATAGTAGAAACCGTTTCTATTTCCACAATGTCGTGGCTGAAACAACAGCATACAAACTATATGACAGTAGATAATCGGAGCTGAAATTTTTGGAGAGTGTAAATATCATTATGTGACCTTAGTCATGCTGAAAGCAGCAACAGTTTAACTCAGACCTTGAAAATAGATGAAAAGCAAAGCCCGTTAAACATGAACTCATTGCTCCCTATCAAACATCGTATAGATTTTAAAATCTTGTTAAATACTCATAAAGCCCTGAATGGTTTAGCTCCTCAATACTTGAGCGAGCTCTTATCACATTATAGTCCTGCCCGTCCGCTGCGTTCTCAAAACTCTGGCCATTTGATAATACCTAGAATATCAAAATCGACTGCGGGAGGCAGATCCTTTTCCTATCTAGCACCTAAACTCTGGAACAATCTCCCTAACTCTGTTCGGGAGGCAGACACACTCTGCCAGTTTAAATCTAGATTAAAGACACATCTTTTTAACCTAGCCTACACAACACACTAATACGCTTCTATTATTCAAATCCATTTAAGGATTGTTAGGCTGTATTAATTAGATCAGCCGGAACTGGGAATAAAAGAATAAAAACATCTATGCTATGCATCTGTTTCTTTCTCATTCTGTTTCTCGGCTTGTATCCAGATTAGACGGTGGATCAGCACCCAGAGATAATATTCATCTGAGACCAGAACACACACTAAGTCATTTACACTATCTGACACAGCTGCTTTTAAAACTGAACTGGAAATTAAGTGCTGGGCATCCGGCCAGAGGAGTACTGGTCCCAATTGAGCCTGGTTTCCCCCAAGATTTTTTATTCCCCATTCTGTATGGATGGGGTTTTGCTTCCTTACCGCTGTCGCTTCTGGCTTGCTTTGTTTAGCACTTTCTATTGATTATCATCGATTTGATAAAGACCATCTCGGAATTTAATAAATTGTTCAATCTCATCATTATACATCCCTATCATTGTATTCTTCTACTTTATACTGTTCAGTGCTTTGATACAATTCAATTCAATTCAAGTTTATTTGTATAGCGCTTTTTACAATGGTTATTGTTCCAAAGCAGCTTCACAAAAGCAAATTATTATATAACAGAAGCAAATCATTCCACAATCTGTATTGTTATATTGTTTATTTATATGCGCTATATAAATAAAAGTGATTGATTGATCTTTGAAACACAAATGAAGATTTTTTAACTAAATCAATGCTCATTAGATTAGAGGAGCGTTTCTAAATATTTGCTATATTGCATGTTTTCAGGTTTTATTATAGCCATCACCATCAGCTTGGTTTGTCCTTGCATTTAAAAATTTTAAGTGTACATAAAAAGGCAACTCCGTTTTTATTAGAGAATCATTTCAATGCATTATTAGGTCAAAAACGCCCATCAAACGAACTGTAAGAAGAGAGAAAGCAATAGTGACCATGTAATGAAAGCAGTTATTCACACTTGTTGTGACATTGCTGTGCGACAGTATTGTCTTTAAGTTTCAGTCTTTCAGAAAATGTCGAATTGTGCCTTGTTTTTTTTTTCACAACTTGACACTGAACAGCGTCTTGTCTTTAGAGCTATCTCTATTGGTTGGTTACATGTGCAAATCGGTGGGCGGGGCTAAAGAGGTAGTAATGTAGAATCAGAGGGCGTTGTTTGAAGTGAGCAAAATCTGAGCTGAACCAATCACGGGTGATCACCAGTTAGCAAAGTGTCCAAGATACGTCTGCCTTGCTGACATTTGAAAAAGAAAAATCTCCCGCAAAGGTGAGGCTGTGTCGTATTGAGCAGTTGAGCTAACATCAGCTTTGTTTACAACAGCTATTGCACCAATCAAAGGCATGATAGGAAATGACTGGCAACACGGCTTCATGCTCATTGGTTCAGACAACCATGATGTTGCATTCTCATCTAAAACTTTTTTTAAAGTACATTTGTATTAAAGTAGTCATGGATGATAAATATGCATTTCGTATACAGAATAAAATAGCAAGCACTTTGAGTGCATTGTTCATTTTCCTTCATATAAAAGCAACTTACAGAATGATTTTATAGTGCAATAACCTCATAGAAACATATCAAGGGAATTTATTGTTTCTCAGTCCCATTTAAAATGTTCATAAAGACATTACAAAAGAAAACAACATGTATCAAACAGAGACTTGGTGGTAGCATTGTTTAAACCTCCATTTACTATATTTGATGTGTTCTGTATCTTTATCGAGCTTTATTTGTAAATAAATGCCTAAAAAAGGAGCTTTAAATGGAGGTAAAGAAATCTGTCTCAATAAAACCTTAATTTGTGTTTTGAAGATGAACGAAAAAAGCTCATGGATTGAGAATGATATGAAGCTTTTCAATCGAGCGAACACGTTTATTGGCCAATAAATAAAACTGCTGTTAATATTCAGGTTATCAAATATCAATTGAGTATTTAGGGCGATAATATCACTCAGCCGCTAACTACAATTAAAAAACGTTATAAATAACGATGTGATTATTTCCCACTGAATATTCTGTTTGGAGATCCATCACAATAGGTTACAGGTATGGGGTTTAAAGGTGTTTGTAGGATCACACAGATCTAAACTTACCTCCGACTCTTTATCGCTGGAGGAGCCCAAGCTACCAAAACTGTGATTGGAACATTCGTTGTTTGTCAAGGTCTGCACAGGAGAAACACATTTACATGAGTCGATGCAGATGAGCCAGGCAGATGAATATGAGGTATTCATGCAGCAGGTGTTATGAATTAATTATTTGACAACTTCAAGGAGAGGACAGTTGTATAAGCAAGACAACATGACACAGCAATAGAGAATTGCATGTTGTTTCGTTGTGAAGTCCACTGCACCCCGAACCTCACGGTCACGTCTTCCCTTTCAGAAAACACACATTTCTTCAAAAGCTCATCATGAAAGTAGGAAGGCTTTGAGCCTCTGCCATGAAACTGGCTGTGTCTGAAACAACATCAAATCAAGCAGCATCCAGAGGCAAGGAGCCCATGTTTGTGTAACATCCTGTTAGGGATGCAAAATAAAATAAATATCCAATTTAACGGGATAAATGTACTGTCGGTGTGTTTCAGAGTGAAGCACGGCACTGGGTTGCTTTAAGGGCTCCCTGTTTTCTGCCAGATTCAACGTTTTAAAGTTATTTATAAAGAAAAAAGAAAAAAAAGAAAAAAGAAAACATGACCAAATGTAGTAGTAGTGGTAATAATAATAATAAAATAATAATAATAATAATAATAATAATAACAACAACAACAAAAATAACAACATTAACAAACAATAATTATTTTTAGGAATAACAAAACCCAAACAAAACGAAACACTTGGCCAAATCAGACTTTTTTTTTTTTTTTTTTTTTTAAATTGTTTAGTTTTTTCAAAATTGGCTTTTTTACTGTTTTGTCTTATTACAAAATAAATAAAAAACAACCATTTAAAATTCTTGCAGACATTACACCAACAAAGCACAATTTAACTTAAAATAAGTTAGTAAAATTGTGTTTTTTGTCTACCCATCTAATATAATTTATTATGTTTTATTGCAAAACAAAATTATACAAGAATTGTTTTTATTTAGTAATATACATATACATATACATATATATATGAAAGCAGCCTAGATGAATGTATACTTCACCTAACTATTATGACTATTCCTACCCAGTAATAACCATTATAGTCAATAAATGTGTGGTCGGTTCAAATAATCCTACATCATAAGCGAGGCACAAAGGCGTCGAGAAAGCCTTACATACAAAAACGCTACCTTCTGTTTCAGACACAGCCACTACTACTGCTGCTTGCAAGCTTGTGTGTTTACAATAACAGTTGGGTGATAAACTGAGCCACTAACTTTGGTTCCTCCACTAGCGCTGCCAGTGCTGCCTGCTGTGTTGCCACTGACTCCGCCCAGAAATCTGGCCTCCAGCAACTCCTGCCGGCGCGGGTCCAAACTGTGCAGCTCCTCCATAGCACCTGAGTAATAACACACATACACATATAAGTCACTCTAGACACGTCTTACAGCCTTGGAAAACTGTACTCACTTCATATAGGTAGACAAAATTCACAGCGTTATATATCTAACAGTCTCCTGGGTCATGTGCTCACAAACACAAATAAACAAATCCTCAGAGCTTACATAGTACTCAAAATGAGACCACAAACAGGTGAAACATCAGCGCCTTACAATCAACATCCACTGTTAACCTTCACTGAAATAAAAGAACTGCAATTTTCCTGGTTGGTATACTTTAAAAATAGGCACTCCAAAAAATATCACTACATATGAGATATGAACAGCAGAAGTTAAAGTCACAAAAAGAAAAGGCTGCACTGACAATGACAATTTTTCTTCACTTTTCCAGTGTTCATTCCTAGATGTTCCTCGTTCCAAGCATTTAACACACTGACACACCTCAGATCTTTTATGTTTGGCACACACACAAAAGCAAAAGAAATGAGTTCAGAAATATATTCATACATAGATTGAAGCAGTTTATATAGTGGGACTATATAAAAAGTACAAATTCTGAAGATATCCAATTATGTATTATTAAATACATACATGTTATAATAATATAAAGTTGTTGTGAAAAAGTAGTAACGCAAATAAACGTAGAGTCACTTGACAAAATGAAACGTATCGCATGGTTTCTCTGATGTTGAAGCGTGTGCTAAATGCATTCACACTTAAATCGAAATGAAAGGGCCTAACAAAACATTTTATTGTATCAATACTTTTATGATCCTATTAACTTCAAGCAGCAAGAGCCAGATCAATTTGGGCAGATTTTCTCAGTCATGTCCAACTACAGCTGTCTCGACTGTATGCTAAAGATCCTTGATAGGAGCATGCTAGTCTCGCAATGTCAGACCTTCAGATTGACGGCTTAAAGTCTGGAATGCATGGTAGCATTCTTTGGCCAAGGCCCACCCATGAGACCTTTTGACTGACATGTCAATCAACCAACCAATCACAGGCTGCGGTTACAGTGCAAGTCTTAATGCACGGATACGATCTTTTGACCATATACAATTTTTTGGCCCACCTGTTTATATTAACTGGAATCCGTATCTATCTAATCTAATTATCTTGAAGATTTTTTTGTTTACACAATAATAATAATAAAAAAAATATTCGGACTTAATCTGCCAGTGTAAACAGCCACAGTTCATTACACTCTGCATCACATTTCGGGGAGTGGACAAGTCTCCAACATAACAGACCAGTGTGTATTTCACACATTCTATGCTGCAAAATTTTTATATTTTACCGTTTTGAAAAACCAGCGTTCAGTTGTTCCTGAATCGATCAGACGACGACTTTAACACATAAAGTGTTTCCAGAAAAGTATTCATATGCATCAGACATTCAGCCAACAGTCCATGGGCGTGACGTCTGAGCCTGAGACTATTACGCACAACGTTTTATAGTTACAAAAAGTCTGAAAGCAAGCATGCTTTGTTGATAACAGAATAAAAAATAAATAAATAAAATCAATGGAAACTTGGCTTATATGATAATGAGAAACAATTGTAACCAGGTGAGTCGAAACTTTTAAGAGGTAGTGCATGTGTGAATGGTTTTAGATATAAATTAGACAGAAACACACTCTTCCAGTGTTTCGTGAAAAAGCTTCATTGTCAGTTTATACAGGATCGGTCATACTGCTCTGTGAGAGCATGCATGTTAACATGCGCTGAGGAAGACTATAGTGAAACGCTGCAGCACACCCAACACAAGCACATTAAAACTGACATTTGAACAAAAATACCATTGTTCGCATGATTGCTGTCTCTGCAGAGCCCTCTTTACCACCTCTCCCTCTGTTTTTCCTTCAATCGCCCACTTCCTCCTGCTTTTCTCCCCGTCCTCCATCCTCTATTCTCCCTGCGTTCTCAATCTGCCCCTGAGGTGTGATGGAGCGAGTGTCGCTGTGAGGTTTCTCTGGGCGTTCTCGTCCGGGTGGGCTCCTCGGGGCTCACCCTGCTGTCATTATCTCTCTCTAATGAGCCGCCATTACGGCTCTACTCCGAGCACATTTACCACAGCTCAGAGCAGGAATCACAGAGGAGCTCTACCACAGGGAAATACTCAAGAGTAGTCCAGAAAAGAAAAAAAAAAAATACTCTGTAACACTTAATTATGAGGTGAAACTTACATATTGCTGAGACTGCAATACTACTAAATATACCTACACACAGAAGCACACTTCCCAAATATTAAATACCATTTTTTCAAGGCATAAGAGCTGCGCTTCTGATGTGAAGGCATCTTCATTATGCTGACAACATCCTTAATGGAGAAAGATGGAAATAAAGCATATATGCATATTATATATAGTGTTAATAATTAGTTTTGACATTCGTGGCTGATTTACAGGGCAACTGCATTTAAAAACAGCACTAAGTAAAGCGGCCCAATGTGTGTTGTTTAATAGCATTATTTAATAGTATAATGCTTAAAGTCTCCTGATAAGCATTAAAGTTGAATGCATTTATTCATTTTTATATTAATTTTCATGAACAACAAGTATTTCACCTATAATAGTAAATGTGAAACACTGATGCGGCGAAATGTCTATTAAAACCGTAAAGACGCTTGTCTGCTTTTTTTTTTTATTACATAAACGTAATCATTCAAGTCAAAAAATATTGGTTGTGTAGACTATGATTATCATTTCAGTAATTATCAATGATCTTTTAGCTTAAAATGTCGACAGTTTTTCCGTGACTAAACTATCATCATGATTAAAACTGAATCAGACTAAAAAGCAGAGGACAGATCAAATTTATTAAAATATGACAAAATGTAATGAAGACTAAGACTTTATTGTCTTTATTGATGACAGTTTTAACAAAACTTGAATAAATAATTGCTAAAATAATTGCTAAAAATCAAAACCACACATTGTTTGCCATGTATCAAAATATCAAAACTTCATTTTTGACTGGCAATGCATTGCTTAGGACTCTCAATATTCAGATCTTTTTCAAGATTCCAGATTTTGAAACAACTGTATTTCATAACAAACCTTTCAGATGATGTATAAATCTCAAATTTAAAAAACAAACCTGATACTTACTGTCATTACCGTTACCACTACATTACCGTACTTAAATAATATTCTCATGTGTTCCCACATCAAGCACAAACTAGAAAAAACTAGTTTCATCTCCTCCACTGGGACTCTAAACCCAAGAGTCCTTCTTGCACACCAACAGAGATGCCTAAAGCACAATACAATATACTAACTCGACCTTATAGAATTCAATTCCGGTAATTTGCATCATATGACAGAATTGCTCTGAAAAACAATGACCAGCTAATTCAGAGAGTGCAATGTCAATTAAGCATGACTGGAAGTGACCGACGGCGCTGCAGAAGCAGACAGATATTCACACTCAATGAGTCTCTGCTGGACCAAACCACAGAGACGGGAGAGAATCTGCTGCCACGCTCCTCCGCTGGTGACCACACACACACACACACACACACAGGCAGACAGACAGCTTTTCTCTCCTTCTCTGTAAGGAACAAAGCCAGAACACACAAATATAACAAGGAGAGAAAAACACAACACCCCTAAGACATACCAGATTACACGAGGGGGCATTCGGAGACATGGATACAGAATAATGGCTGGTGTCAGATTAATACAAACTAAAACAAACTGATTCATTTCTAACAATTAATGACAAGAAAAGTAGGGTGTAGAAGTGTTTTTTTCCCCTCAATATCTCAACACTTGGAAATCTCCTGAACTAGCATTTCTCTACTAATGCAGATCACATTAATTACAGTTTACAACCTATCCATAAAAAAACAAAAAAAAAAACAACTTTAAATAGTAAAAATATTTCTGAATGGTAATGCTTTGCTGTGTGTGTGTATATTATAATATATATATATATATATATAATATATATATATATATATATATGCTATATATATATATGCTTGGTGAGCAGAAGAGAATTTAAAAAAATAAATAAATAAAAAGCTTACTTTTCAAAAACTTCTGACCGGTAGCGCAGGCCGATCATTGTTACAGATTGAAACAAATGTGCTTCCGTTAAAAAGAAACTGTATAAAAAGTGCTCAGAGTCGCTGCAGAAAACAAACAAAAATGTAACAACAAAAAAAAAAAAAAAAAATGTTGCTGGAGACGGGCTTATTGAAAATGCTAACTTACTGAGTGTTAAAAGTAGCAGACTTCATAGCCAGCGTTAGTAAAGAGTAAAGGGAAATCTTTCTGCCCAAAGAAAAACGTCACATCTAGCAAATATACAAATCCAAAAGTAAATATAAAGAATATCTTTCCAAGATTTAAAGCCACAAAGCTCATAATCTGTCAGATCAAAAGCATGAAATTGCACAAAGCCATTCAATAAGATTGTAACGTGTGATTTCGATAAAGCTCTTTATTTATTTCTTTTTTTCTTTTTGGGTGGAATATGAATCAGATATTCCACGAACGGTCCATGGCTGTGTAGCCTGAGGCTCAGAAGTTTACATACAGCTCTAAAAGTAATGTCTCAAAGGACTAATGTCGCCCACAGTACAAATGTGTTTTATGATGCTTGTTCATAGAGTTTATGTTTAAACAGCCACAATAAAACATTTATTGCAACTGTGTAAATGATAACTGTTCTGGAGAGACTCCCACCCACTCGGGCACTAAATTAAATGAGAGCTGACACGGACGGTGTTAGTATTGCTTGCTAGGATATTTAATCAGTGTCACTTTAACATAGAGAAAAAAACGTCATGACACAAAGTTTCAGGCCGTCGCGTTTCTTCTAAACGGACAGTGGCCTTAAAAAGGATCTGGACAGCCGAGTCACATTTTAACGAAATGCATTAGACATAAAACACCAAAGCAAAGGCATGTAATTAACGTTTAAACAAACCGGTTTCTCAGTAATGTTAAATAATAAATATCCTGCTCATAATGAAGAAAAAAAAGTAACTGTGTTAGTCAAATATTAGCGGATCATGTTGGTAGTTAATGTGATAGATTCAGACAGGTGATCTTTTGACTATTCCTGAGAGGTTCGGTATTCTATAAGGGGTGATGATGAGTTAATAATCAGATTGGGGATGTCGACACTTAATCAGCAAAAGATTAATTGTGTAGAACAGATACAATCGATTAAAGCCATCGATGGTCGATTAAGTAGTAATGTGCAACATGCAAGTGACTGTGGTGAGGCTGGATCTTTGGTGAAAGTAATTCACTAAAATACTAATTATGCTTTTAATATAAGGCTCTGTGATTAATCGAATGCGATTGTCGTGCACATTTTGTTCTGTGATTAGCAGAATCCCCATCGCCTGCTTTCAGGTGAAGCAGCATTTACTACACGGAGCCGTAGTTCTCTGACAGGCTACGCCAAAAAATAAATAAATAAAGGAAAAAACTAAATAGAATTCGCAGGCAATATAAATCATACAATTATGACGTTAAATTATTTGCTCGAAGGAGAAACATTAACATGTTTTCCCTTCAAGCTCAGTCGAAACAGGCTGTTTTGGGTCACCACTGACTTCACTGTATTTTTTTCGCACTATGGAAGTCAATGGTGACCAAAAACAGACTTTATTTCTAAATATCTTCCTTTGTGTTCGGCAGAGCAAAGAAATTCAGAAACTTTTTTAGAGAAAATTTGATAATCATTGACGTTGATATAATATATAATATATATATACACACACACACATATACACACACACACACACACACATATACAAAAAAAAAAAAATGAAAAAAAAAAACAAAACAACAAAGCAATTCCCTAGCAAATTTTATTTTTAATACATTTTTTTAACGACAGGCGTCAATATTCACATTGACAACATAATTAGGATTATGATCAATTTTGTGTCTATTGCAAAGACATTTTAAGTTTTGTGGTCTTAACTATACTATACTTAACTGGAAGCTACTGAGTAAGAACACAGAATGGCTGAATTGTAATTAATTAAGACACACCTACTCTTCAACATAACTTACTGATTCCCAACGGAAGAATTTTGTAACATGGATGCAGTTTTAGTGTTTGTTTAGTACTACCCTAAACTTTGAGAACCGTATAACCAAATGCGATTTGCCCACTATCAGATCGTCTTTTCAGCTTTGAATTGTGCGTTACTGTAAAACACACACCGTTTAATGTCACGTCGTGATCGGCCTTAAAACAGAGAGCAGCTCTCTGTGGCATACACTGCTGTATGAAACTCTTGCTGGCAGCGTAGTGCCTGGCTGCAGCCTTTTAACCAGGCTTATCCCTCTCTCTCTGGAGGACCAAGAGCCAACATGGATGCCCAGCACATTCCCACTGACACAAAATGGCAGTGCAAAGATCAGTGGTGTTATCAGGCCAGGACACAGACAGGACTGCAGGGGAGCTTTATCATTAGAGTTCGTAATGGAGGCCGACGAGGAAGGTGAGGCTATTTCGAGCAGCCTCAGACTCGGTGGATGTGTTTCAAGAGTGCTAAATAATCCATTTATACTTCAAAAACAACACATCTGGGAGATACGGCCCGAGTAAACAGATGCGGCTTAATAGCATCACCCAGGCTTGATAAATTACATTTCCACATCCAAGACCGAAAATAAAGACGTCGTAATTCAAACACAAAACCGTCTAAAGGACTGGGATAGTTAATGCTCCTTTCTCCCTCTTGCTCTTTGTCCTTTGCACACTCTCTGGTGAAGAGGCATCATTTTCTTGACATTCTGCACGGGTCTCCTGCTCTCAGGCCCCTGCACACGCACCCGGGTGAACCCTTACAATGCAGGGATGTCATTTTAGCTCTCCGCTCCTCACAGTGTCCACCTGTTTCTGACACATACTTACGCTGTCAATCAAAAGCACCTACTTCGGGGTTTTACGCCATAACTTTCACTACGCTGCGTATGTGTCAAAAATGTTCAGTTCGTGCACAATTCCTTATATTCGCATTTGCATTATTATAATAACAATAAAACGAAGATCTAAATAAACCTACAGCCTAAAGATCGTTGCGTAAACTAATAATTCAGTTATCAACTCTGCATGTTCTCGGTCTGTTTGCAATCTCTATTCTTCCAGTTAAACAACTCTTTAGATGTTCTCACCTAAACGTCTCCCAGGGGGAATATCACTTATCTTTAGTCTCTTTACAATGAAAACAACACATGCACAGGCAACAGCACGGAATGAGTACTGCAAAATGATCTCCTTTTTAGGCATGTTGACAGACACACACATTAGTATTAGGATGTAAGGCTCGGTGGCAGGATGAAAGGTCAGTTGTGCGGACTGACACAAGTTGACAACTGGCCAAACAACTCCAATAATATCCTAAAAGCCATATGTGTGGAAGTGGACGACACCTTAACACGGGCACAATGCCAAATTTACACCCATTACAGCAAGACCAAGCCCAAACTGTGAGAATAACATCTCTGTGTGACTATGTGTGTGTGTGTGTGTGTGTGTTTGTTTGTTAGATTCGGTGTGCTTTAACACGCACACGTGCATGGAAACGCGAACTGCAATCAAATCCAACGACACTAAGAAGCGGGTTCGCGAGAAAAGTTAATAAAACGCACGACGGAAAACAAAACAAATCCATTTAGCTCCTTGAGCGACCCTGTTTGCCATCATGAACCGGAGTGTCCAAGTCTCACTCCTGCTCACTAAAACCTCAAACCTTACCAAAACCAAAAATGACCAGCTCCCAACGTAATCTTCAAACGCGACATCAAGCTGCCAGTGCGCGGTTTAAAACATTATCGATTGTTCTTCATTTCTTATTTCGACTTGCTGGAGCTCACACTGAGCAGTTGCACTGTAGTACAGTATGAGCTTATGATGCTAATTAGCCTAAAAGCTAAAATGCTACACGCTAGCTCAACGGAATGAGGTTTCCATGCTAACCAGCTGCGAGGCTAAAATGCTAGCACGCTGGCCAGTTAGATGCTACTTTTGCCATTAGTTTTGACGGCACGAGCTAGGCGGCTAACTAGCGAGGAAAACCAACTCGCTACCATGCTAAAATGCTAACATGCTTATCAGCCAATACAGGGCTAGCAGATTAGCTAGTCCAGCTAAAAAGCTAACACGACCGACTGCTTACGTCGTACTGTAACTCGCAACCGAAGTCGGTCGAGTCATTTTAACCTAATTTTAACTCCACTGGCGGAACCTTCCACCAAAACCCTTTCACCATCCAAAACTAGAAAGTTAAGGGAATAAAGGAAGCCCACTTTACCTTCTTTGGCTGGCGCGAGCGGCGCGCGGTGCGTGAGAATACGGCGCCGGGGAGCCGCTGGCTGCTGGTGGAGCTAAGATGGCGCCCCCTCCAAACTTCCACTGCTACTTTGCGCACTCATCCAGCCACTTTAGAGAACCATAGAGCAAAACATCAATCAGCTGTCCTCGCAAACGACATCAGACAAAATGTGGGAGGTTAAGTGAATGATGATGTTTTTTTTTTTTTTTTCATCGGGAGAGGAGGGGCTGTCAACACTTGGGACAGACACACAAACCTTCATCGCCCTCTGCAGTGCGTCTGGAAGCGCCTGCTCCTGCTGCTGCTGAGGAGGATAAAGATGAAATACACACTTGAAGCTGCTCTCTTAAAACACTATCTATCGCGATACTTGACACGCGTCCCATGAAAGTGAGATGGGAGAGTCTACCATTAGTCTAAACATCATTTCCATCACAAACAGGTTATGCCTATATGGTACACCTACAGTGGCGGACGAAATTATTAGAACACTAGTTTAGTTTTTCAACAGCTATAAATGGGTTTAAGTCAGTTGTTTCTATCTTCTGCTGTAATGTGTCGGTAGCAAATCGACATATAATTTTGCCATTAATTGTAATAATCCAGTGAGAAACAGAACAAACTGAGACTAAATCCATAAGAACTGTATCAACGTATCCAAGACGCTTCAAGAAACCTCCCTGCAAAGCAGCTTGAAAAACTATACACAAGTTGACCAAAGGTAAAACTGCCTTAATTCATTCATAGAAGTTAACTGAAATATATTTATGGCATTATTTTTGACAGCATCCTCATTTTACAGCATTTAACACAAGTGCCTAAAACGTTTAACGGCACTGCATGTTTCTCGAAGCAATTTTTTAAATACGAAGCATTGTGTGAACACGATCTTACTGTAGTCCTAGACTAAACATCAACATTCACTCACCTCACCTGCACAAAAACTGATTCAGTATTCCTCAAAATCAATAAAAACAGTCAAATGCGAACACAGACGTAAATTTACATTTACACTGAGGAGCATACATTTCACCTTTGTGGTGAAAGGGCTATTACAAGATTAGATTTTTTTTCAATATTAAAAACAAACAAGCAAGCCTTGCATTGCTAGTAACACATTACTTTACATAAGTAACATAATTAGTAACTTTTTTATGGAGTAATGCGATATTGTACTATTAAAAGTAAAAATAACTTCTCCCAACTTTGCAGACGATAACATATAGTGAGGTTATATAGGAGCAACTATGAAATTGCATAACCTAATTGCAAAATTATAAAGTTACACTTTGTTTTAAGATGTTCTTGTTACAGTGTAATTACATTCAGGGATAGGGTTAGGGGTTTACTGAATTATAACAAGGATACCTTAAAATAAAGTGTTACCCGAAACAAACGTTACTGTAATTTGTCACAGTTACTGAGAAAAAATGTATAATCACAGTACAGTTACTTATGAAAATGTCACAGATTACAAAGGGTTGAACAAAATAAGGCAGGATTGAGACAAAACAAAGTCACTGAAAAGTAAGGTATATTACTTTGAAGTAATTAAAATAGTTACACTACTTTTCCAAAGCTTCCCAAAACTGCGTATTCTGAATACAAGAAACACATTTAATGATTGTGAAATAGATGTCAAAGAAATATTTAACAAATGAATTTATTTGAAAATATAAAATTATGCAAACATGTAAAACATTACAAATAAAAACATAAATATACCGTATTACAAACCATTCAATAAAAGCCAGAGCAAATACGTGTTTGAATAACAAATAAAATCAAATCTTTTGGGAAGCTTCAAGGAGCGAACTGGCATTGTCATGAGAATAACATCATTTTAGTGATTAATTATCATGAATTTAATTCAAGTAACTCTCTTTCTTTCTGACTTTCAAGACCCCAGTGATTTTAATTCACTTCATTAATTAATAACGTACTACAACAAAATGCATTCATTGTAATTTATTGCAACCTAACAACGGCAAATAGTGGAACATTAAGTTAAAAGTTAAAAAAAAAAACAAACCTAAAAATAGCTTTCTTGATGTTTTCGCTACGTTATCTCCATCATTTGCTATAACTGAAGTTTGTCACAAAGGAACTGTCCTTCTAATCCCGACAGGACTTTGTGTTCAAGGCCCTTAGCCCAGTTCTTCCAGATCCGAGTCTGCCGCTGAAGTCAGACGAGGCTTCCTGTATTTGCTCTGTATCCACACTCTGTGCATTACCAGCTTCTTTACTCTGTTTACCTGCAGTCTTCTGTCTTCCAGATTCTGAAGCTCCTCCAAACCGGCATTAGAAAACAAATGGTGGACCTCATCTGTACAGAGATCGGGACATTCAGCAGGAATAGTAGGTGTTTGTACAAGCCGAAAGCTGGATGCGATCCAAATGTAATATGCAAGGAGTTTAACAGTATATAAAAATGGCCTGAAACGGTTCTACCTTTTGTGAAGAAATACACGCAGGTTCCGTCCTGGCGCGTATAGAAGTTTTCAGACAAACACTGACCTGCAGAAAGTGGTCAAGAATCAGGCAACCAAGTTTAACTATTACAAGAATATTAGGAATGGATTTTAAAAATAAGAAAACAATAATTAATAATAATATATATATATATATTTATTGTGTATTATATAATATATATTATGTATTTTATTATATATATATATATATATATAAATAAATAAATGTATATATATATATATATATATATATATATATATATATATATATATATATATATATATATATATATATATATATATATATATATATATATTATAGTATTTTTTATATATATTATGTATTTTATTATTATATATAAATAATGTGTATATTATATAAATAATGTGTATATTATATATATAATGTGTATATATATATATATATATATATATATATATATATATATATATATATATATATATATATATATATATATATATATATTATATAATTATATAATTATATAATAATTCTTTACATTTTTTTCTCTTTGTTTGCTTAAAAGAATAGTTCACCTTGAAAGAGCCAGGATAATTTTTTTTAAACTCTGACTTTGTTTGTCTTATAGAAGATAAAGTATATAAAATATGCTGTAATTTGAATTTTTGGGTTAACTATTCCTTTAACACATTCATTTAATATTTCCAAAAGCAAATAATGATTTTATAATGATGGTACCGATGATCTGAATATCAGGTAAAACTGTATCACTGTAATAATGCACTTAAATGTAAAAATATTAAATATAATGCTAAATGATACCCAGTGCGAGTTAATTAAACTCGTCGGTGTAGCTGAAAATATACAAGAGACAAGTCAAAATGCTAATGTGAAGATTCAGAGCGTGAAAGGGAAAAGTGGGTACTGTGCACATTTATACAATTTCAGGTTTTCAAAAGGTTTTCAAAGCTTGACATATGACAAGTGAAAAGATGGCCCCAGAGTTTAATGAATTCAGAGACAATCACCTTTTTTAAATCTTAGTTGTGACAGATCGTATCTGCCGTAGTCTTTGAACAGCATGATTCCCCCCGGCTTCAGGAATCCAGCCAAAGCCTTCACAACGTCTCGAGCTCTGCTGAAGGAAACCAAGAGGTTAGAAGTGTTTTAAGCTGATTAATCTTTTATTAATCGCACAGAGGTTATAAAGCAATCACGTGGCATCAGGTGAGTTTGAATGAAACAAGTCATCCGTATAATTTGTACAGACAAATTTGATCACATTTAATATAACTGAACAGAATTATAGCTTTTTGAATTCGTTTTCATTTTTAGATTTGATCTATATAGTTATTTTAGTTATAGTTTATTTTAATGGTTCTAGTCTCTATGTTAATGCAAAAAAAAAAAAAAACAGAGATGCCCTGGCAATTATAAGTACTGCATCCGGATTTTTCAATAATGCCATGAAATATAGTGCACGCCCAGATAATATATATGCATAACAAATAAATAAAACATATATTCATTATAAGTTGTTAAATACATGACGCAATAGGGTTTGACTGAAGCGCATAACATGGGAAGCGAGACAGCAGTAATGGACGCTGAGGACAGGCCAAGTGTGTTACAGTGTTAACATAACGAACGTGTGTGTGTGAGAGCATATGACCTTTATTACCGTGCTGGGTGGATGGCAGAGAGCACAAAGACCACCAGAATAATGTCCAGACTCTCAGGGGAAGGGAAACGGGGAGGTTGTGTCACAAATGTCCTGCACAAATGCGTGACACACCGCAGGGTCATAGTCTGGGTGCTCCTGTGAGGGGGAAACATCCTCAAATGACTCCTTCGTGGAGTTGCACTCCGGACATTTTATCACAGAAGTTCCATTTATTTCAAGATGAAAGCGGAGGACCATTTATTTACAGAAATACATGGGAATGATAATGACACGCCAGTTGCTTTAATTACTTTTTGAATGCATTAAATCGTTACTTTTAGGGTGAATCGCCACAATGAAATGTCCATGTAATATTTCAGCTCAAAATATAAACAAACAAGCAAATAAATGAACCCTATTCTTTTTTATATTAACACTAGTATAAATTAAATTCAGTCCAAGCATATAATATGCAATAGTATTTCAATGCTATCTATACACACACACACACACACACACACACACATATATATAACTTCTAATAAATTTAAGCTGTCCTTGTTCAATACATTTCTTTAAAAAAAAAAGCCTACACTGGAGTGCTATTCTTAATGTAAAAATATTAGTACGCTTTTTAAAGCCTAATTAGTTGCTACTCAAAATCAAGCATATATCGATGGACCAGAAACCCTGTTGTCGTCATGCAGTGGATGTCACTTCCCCCACTATTCAATATGTTCTGCTGTTGGCATTTGATGAAGGTCTCTGCATACCAAAAAGCATCGAGCACCGGGAGGCAGAGCCAAACTCCCACACGACTGATCAGCCGTCATTAATATGAATGGAGAAGAGGATATGTTGCCCTCCCAGTCTTTATCCATTCTCAAAGGCTTTGGGAAATGTAAATGTGGGATGTGTGTGGGCTCTGTTTGATGTAAAGGTGGCAGATATAATTATGCACTGAGCAGAAGGGACAGGTGACTGTCATTTACCTGGATGAGCTCAATAGCTCGGGATGAGAAGTCACAGCAGTACAGAAACGCCTTACTGCCCCTACAAATACACCAATACACCAGAGTTTCTATTGACTTTCATCTCAGAAGTTAATATGCATGGGATAAGCCTCTGTTTGAACATTAATGACTGTACAATATCCTGCTTATTATACAAATATTTACCAAACAGTGAAAAGTAAAAGAAGCCTCTTCTGCTCACCGAGCACGAGTTTGTTTGCAAAAACGTAAAATAACCGTTTCCTATTTGAATACATTATAGAATGTAATTTATTCTTGTAATTTCAAAGCTGAATTTTTAGCATCGTTACTCCAATCTTCAGTGCCACAAGATCTTTCTAATATGCTGATTTGCTGAAAAATCATTATTTATTATACAGCCAAGTAGATTTTTTCCAGGCTTCTTTGATGAATAGCAAGTTAAGGAGAATAACATTTATCTGAAACAGAAATCATGTGCGACATTATAAATGTCTGTATTATCACTTTTGATGAATTTAAAGCATCCCTGCTAAATGAAAGTATTAATCGAAAAAAGAAGTAGGACTGATGCTGAAAATTCTAATTTTATCACTAGAATAAATTACATATAATTGCATATAAACTACGCAATTAACATATATTGAAATAAAAAAATCTGTTATTTTAAATAGTAAAATATTTCACAATATTACTTAAGATGTAAGATAAACACAGTCTTGGTGAACAGAAAAAAACTTCTTCAAAAAAAATTACCTACTGTTGAAAACTTGACTGGTAGTGTACGTAAAAACACAGACATAAAAAAAAAAAATTGTCACAAAATATTTTGTTCTACTGCTGTTTTTTCTGAAGTTTCCATTTATTGAAGAATCAAGAAAAGTGCATCACGGTTTCCACAAGAACAATAAATAAACAAAAAATAAAAATGTTAATTATATTAGATTATATTAGCACAACTGTTTTCGACAGTGATATTAATCGGAAATGTCTCCTGAGCAGTAAATCAGCATATTAGACCGTTTTTACAGTTTTTTCGATCCCTTGGCAAGCAAGGATTCAAAACATCTTTCTCAAATTCTACTGACCCCACGCGTTACTTCTCTTAGTAATAAAACGTTTCTTCTGAAGATGGCGCTCCTACCTGATGGAGCTGATGATGGGAAACACACTGTTACCTGCACCACAGCCCACCTGCAAAAAACAAGTCAGAGTCAAACGATCCCAAACCTGTAGTGTTCAACACAGCCCGAGTGATTGTGACAGTAAATACGCTGTTGGTGAGTGACCGAGCGGAGGCTGTAATACCTCCAGTATCCTGAAAGCAGCGTGTTGTCCAGGGAATGCCTCCACATGCTCCGGGCTGCACATCCCTGCGGCGTCTGGAGGGAGGAGCTCCGGGAATTCATTAAAGAGCCAGTTTCGGTTTTTGAAGAACTTCTGCTGGTGCATCTCATAAAATCGTTCCCAGTACTTATGAGCTTCTGTGTCATATTTGGCTGATGGGAGAGAAAACACCAAGGCATCAAGCTGGCAACCATTAATAGGGGGCATGTATTAACTGAGTGTAGGGTTTTGAATCCTGACATTGCTCTTCTATAGGAATCTTCTCTTTAGAGTTCTCCTCTGCTCTTTGCCGGGCTTTCTCCGTCTCCTCCTCTGTCCACTGCACGTGATCCCTGGAGCACAGCACATGTGTATTCTATTTTATTTATTTTATTTTTACTCACTGGTCTCTATGAGCCGGCTCCTTTAAGTGAACAATGGTAGCCGTTTCCTGTCTGAGAGCTGATTTTACAACCCCAATTCAAGTTTGGATATTTTGTACAATGCAATAAAATTTAAAAGGATCTATAATAAAAGAATCTGTGGTTTGCTTTTTTTTTAAAGCTTTGTTTAATAAAAAAAGGACAATGAAAGATACAATTAAACACTGGAACTGATTTTGATGGCCGCAACACACTCCAAAAAAAATGTAATAACAATGTGTAACTGTTTGAAAAATGAGGATACTCATTTTTGTCCAATCTTGCTTGATAAAAAACTTTAGATGCACGCTCATCATTTTCAATAGGAGACTTTTTTTTTTTTTTTTTTAAAGCATGTTGCAAAAAGCAACAGATATTAATAAATTAAGGGGAGTTATTTTAGGAATTTAATTACCTTGTATCTGCATCATTTTTAACATCACATTTAAGAACTTGGAACATTTTGTTAAAAATATATTATTTATATATTTATAATAATTATTATATTAATTCACACAATTACTATTAATTGTTTTTATTCAAATACAATTATATATAGTATCTTAATTGTTTTTACTTTTAGAATGCGTTACCTTATTAACAATGTACTCAAAACTGTAACTTTAGCTTTTTGTAAATACATTTTGTTTTGACTAATTTCTTGTTTCTATTTTCCCACTTCCTGCGATATAATACATAACTGTAAGCGCGCGCACTGTATTCCACGCTTTCTGATAGAACTCAAGTGCCTGTACCACGTGTTATGCTGGAAGACGTGTTCGGGGTTGGAGAGGATTCTTGCTCCCAGCGGCGCGGGTGGTCTTCCGCTGTACTGCCTCACAGCACGGACGGTCAGCCCCAAGAAGCCCCTCATCACTGCACACTCATCTGAGCACATCAGTTAATCACTACTCATTGTGACCGTCACTGTGAAGTACTGAACTACATCCAGCCGGAAACAGCGGCCGGACCGCTTCAGGTGACGCACAACCGGAAGTTTTTGTAAACGCATGCGAGCGGTAAAGCGTTTCAAAGCAAGAGTAAAAACACTACCAGCGGGAGACAATTGTAAGATTTCCGCGCGCAATTTATTTTGTAACTCTACCACGTTTTGGAAATGCTTGATATGAAGATAAATAAATAACGCATACGTTAGCGGTTACCAATTAGCTTAGTATCAAAAAATGTCTACTGAAACACACGTTGAATTATAAAGCACAACACTGAATGTATCTGCTTATATTTGATTTATGTTAAGACTAAGACGCACATGTCCGCCAGTACGTCCGTTAATGTTAGCTTCAGCTGCTGTGGTTTGTACAACACTAACGTTAATATGAATTTGAGCGACACTAAAATGATCGCAGGGCCCTTAAATAAAAAAAGACTTCACCCAGCACTTACGTAGATGCCATTTCTCGAGATTATTCCGCTTGGTTTTGTGTTAGTCGGTGTGTTTTGTGTGAATGGTGTAAGTAGCGTCGTCCCCAATGTGCGCGCTCCCGTCTGCATGTGCGTGCACGCGCCCCAGTAGAAACAGCTGCTCTCTCCTGAGTTCAAGATCCAGTGGATCCTGCGCCAATGACACCGGCAGATTACTGGGAACAAACCTTAAGATCCTCAGGAACATCATTCTCCAAGTGAGCATTACTATATTTCAAACATATTTTCATAAATTTGAAACATTGACAGCTCCATATATACAGTTATGCCCTCAATTTCAAGATATCGGGGCGCCTGTATGAGTTTTTTTGACTTTGTATTTAGAATTATTTATTGTTATAAGATGATTATCTTTTTTTATCTTCTATAGTTTATTTTAGGCTATTGTAGCCTAAACGTGTATGTATAATATCTTTTATGTTGAATCAAATAAAATATTTCTTTCTACGTCTACTATTTGTAATGTCATGACTTTATAGGATGGTGCAGAATTCACAAAGGTTTGGAGCAAGACTTCCAAGTCCCTCATCTCCTATGAAAGTGGACGGATTTACTTTGATAATTACAGGTGTTGTTACAGCAGGTAAACTACATAATCTGATATTGTTGTTATTATATTTTTAAGACCTTTTTTAGAAACATTAGTTAAAATGAACTAACCATGTGCAGTAGTACAGCATTTGTTGAGCTTGGTCAATGTTTGTATTTACTAATGCATTTTTAAGATCAGATGTTGTGTATTTTAATATCAGTCAATGTGCTGTGAATTAAACATTAACCAATGTTATACAATTCTGTAAAATTATACAGTTCGTTGATACTTCATGTTAGTTAATATACATTAAATAACAATAACAAATCACACCTTATTGTAAAGCGTTAATAATTTTGTCTGACGCTGCTGTATGAAATCTATTAATATGGTTCACATTTATTAAATACCACAGCCTTCTGCCTGAGCCAAAACAGCTGTATGAGCTCCCCAAAGCTCCCAAAACAGAGAAGATCGAAGATGCTTTATTATGCCAGTGCCCTCTAGTGAGTTTGATCGGCTGCTGCACATCATTCACATTTGCATATGCAAATAAAATATCCTGCTTTAACTGGGTATGTAACTGATCATTTTGCAGGACAGAGTTCTGCCAAACGCTTCAGACCAAAAATCATGTTTGCTGGTCCTGACGGCCCAAAACTGGTTATGTCGGCTCTCAGCTGACACAGGAGAAACACTAGAGCGGGTCTACCTTTCCTCGCATTTCAAATTCAGGTTATCTATCTATTTATCTGTCTGTCTGTGTGTCTTCTGTATTTGTGTGTCCTCTGCCTGATTGTGTGCCCTCTGTCTATCTGTGTGTCTGTCTGGCTGGCTGTCTGTCTGTTTGTTTATCTATCTTCTGCCTGTCTATGTACTATCTGTGTGTCTTCTGTCTATCTGTGTGTCTTTACCTGTTGTAATACAGGAAGTGCAGAATTATTAGGCAAATGAGTATTTTGACCACATCATCCTCTTTATGCATGTTGTCTTACTCCAAGCCTACTACCAATTAAGCATGTTAGGTGATGTGCGTCTCAGTAATGAGAAGGGGTGTGGTCTAATGACATCAACACCCTATATCAGGTGTGCATAATTATTAGGCAACTTCCTAATACTTTGGCAAAATGGGTCAAAAGAAGGACTTGACAGGCTCCGAAAAGTCAAGAATAGTGAGATATCTTGCAGAGGGATGCAGCACTCTTAAAATTGCCAAGCTTCTGAAGCGTGCTCATCGAACAGTCAAGCGTTTCATTCAAAATAGTCAACAGGGTCGCAAGAAGTGTGGAAAAACCAAGGCGCAAAATAACTGCCCGTGAACTGAGAAAAGTCAAGCGTGCAGCTGCCAAGATGCCACTTGCCACCAGTTTTGCCACCATTTCAGAGCTGCAACATCACTGGAGTGCCCAAAAGCACGAGGTGTGCAATACTGGCTGAAATAAAGGCTGAAAAACGACCACCACTGAACAAGACACACAAGCTGAAACGTCAAGACTGGGCCAAGAAATATCTCAAGAATGATTTTTCTAAGGTTTTATGGACTGATGAAATGAGAGTGAGTCTTCGTTAAAGGGCAGAGAGCTCCAGTCCGACTCAGACGCCAGCGAGGTGGAGGTGGAGTACTGCTTTGGGCTGGTATCATCAAAGATGAGCTTGTGGGGCCTTGTGGGTTGAGGATGGAGTCAAGCTCAACTCCCAGTCCTACTGTCAGTTTCTGGAAGACACCTTCTTCAAGCAGTGGTACAGGAAGAAGTCTGCATTCTTCAAGAAAAACATGATTCTTATGCAGGACAGGGCTCCATCACTCCAAGTACTCCACAGCATGGCTGGCAAGAAAGGGTCTAAAAGAAGAAAAACTAATGACTTGGCCTCCTTGTTCACCTGATCTGAACCCCATAGTGAACCTGTGGTCCATCATGAAATGTGAGATTTACAAGGAGGGAAAACGGTACACCTCTCTGAACAGTGTCTGGGAGGCTGTGGTTGATGGTGAACAGATCAAAACACTGACAGAATCCATGGATGGCAGGCTTTTGAGTGTCCTTGCAAAGAAAGGAGGCTATATTGGTCACTGATTTGTTTTGGTTTTATTTTTGAATGTCAGAAATGTATATTTGTGAATGTTGAGATGTTATATTGGTTTCACTGGTGAAAATAAATAATTGAAATGGGTATATATTTAAGTTGCCTAATACTTATGCACAGTAATAGCCACCTGCACCTACAGATATCCTCCTAAAATAGCTAAAACTACTGAAACTACTTTTGACAGATTGTGTGGAATGTGTTTTTGTTGTACTAATATTAGTTTGTTAACAGATCTTTAGATTGGGACTCCTCACAGGAGACGTTTTATGTCAAATCTGTCCAGAGCAAACAGACGACTCTGGAAAGACAGGTCAGACTTTACTGAGGTTCATATCTGCATTATACTTGTTTCATATGCAGTTCTCTCTCTCTTTATTTGTTTATGTTTGTTTGTTTATTTATTTTTCCTCAGGCTGGTGTTGATAATAGCATCCTCATGCGTGTGGCTGTTTTTCAAGTCTTTCCACTGGAGCTTGTAGGAATGCTGGAAATAAATAAAAAAGTAACATTTGCATTACCACATTCAAATGCATATATTTTTATCAATTTATTTTATATTAGTGTTGTCAGACATCTAAAATAACAGTTTGTGTTTACTTAATAAATGTCTGTGTGCTGTTTATATATATATATATATATATATATATATATATATATATATATATATATATATATGCAGAGAGAGCGAGATATGAGTGTGTATATGTATACTCAGAGAGAGAGAGAGAGAGAGAGAGAGAGAGAGAGAGACATAGATAGATGCAGTCAAAATAAATACAGAGATAGTTGTAACATGTTCAGTGTTGAATGAGTTCCTCTAAGTGTCTTGTGTTGTGTTCAGGTGTTTGGTAAGACTGCTATGGATGTGCTGCTGTCACAGGGAGTGTTAGCTGTATCACACAGCTCAAAACACGTCAAACTTTACAGTTTTGAGTACATTGTTAATAAGGTAATGCGTAATTGTGATTGTTTGATTTATTGGCCATGTTTCTTGGTAACTATATCATATGTGTTCTTTTCATTTCAGTTTAGAAAAGAGGAGTTGGCTCTGGGGCAGCGGTGTGAGCTGAAAGGAATCGTGGGAGAAGCTCCATATGGTATTCCAGTCAACATTCACATTCATGGTGGGTGTCTGGGATCTTGTATACGCTTTTAAAAAAAGAAAGAAAACGGTAAAACTGTAGTAACCTCCACTGTTTGTAAAGCTGAAAATATTTTTGTTCATGAAAAATATAAAAATGAAACCGAATGAATAGAATGGAATATCCAATAGAATAGAATAAAATAGTCACCTCTGTGAATTCTTGCTGAAGGAAGCTGATGAAGTCTGCAACTTATAGTGTGGAACTGAAAACGGTTAGATTTTGTTAGGAGCAATAGAGACGATTGCAAAGAAAAAATACATATATAAGTTCCCATACATTTTATCCATACACTTAAATACGTAAATTCTTAAATACAAACTCTAAATTTTACAGAGGAGAATGCTGACCATTTCCATTTCTTTGACCTCTGCTAGTTTTGAATACGCTCTTCTCTCATAGGCAGATCTTGTTTGTACCATTTCGAGTTACCAATGAAATTACAAAGAAATGAAATCTTTTCAACCTCATCTGGGATACCCAGCACATATCGAACTTCAAATGACTTATATGAAGAGCAAAGTTACTAGTAATAGTAGTTATATTCCCAAAAACTGTTCTATTCTAATGTTTTAATGTGACTTGTCAATACTTGTCTACAGAGTGTCCTCCCGTATTGTTTGAGATGTCATACTTTGAGAATGGAGTTCAGATCGGAGGTCATCCCTGGCACTACATCTACACCCCCAACCACAAGAGACACAGAGGAACCCATCATATCTGCTCTATCACAGACGGTGCGCTGGTGAGTACTCTCATTCCTGCAGATGTTCTTAGGAAAACCAGTCCTACAAACAATATTAGGTTTATCTCTTATCTCATAACCTATAGATTTTCCTTTTATGCCAAAAATCATTAGAATATTATGTAAAGATCATGTTCCATGAAGATATTTTGTATATTTTAATTTAAACTTAATTTTTGATAAGTAATATGCATTGCTTAGAACGTCATTCGGACGACTTTAAAGGCAGTTTTCTCCATATTTAGATTTTTTTTTTTTTGCACCCTCAGGTTCCAGAATTTCAAATAGTTGTATCTCGGCCAAATATTGTCCTATCCTAACAAACCATACATCAATGGAAAGCTTATTTATTCAAAAAAACTATACTTATGACTGGTTTTGTGGTCCAGGTTCACAAATGAAGTTGAATATGCAAGTTTATCTGTACATCAGGCTAAGAACGGCGTCCAGGACATGAAATGCGACTCTCTGGAAGCAGACTGGATCTTTTTCCACCCAGGTGACTCTGGTCGAGTTGTGCATGCTGGGCCCAGCACAATAAAGTGAGCACAGTACTTATCATGTATAGCAAGAGACAACATGAGTCTTCTTTTAAACAAGCGCATGAGAAACCATGACTTTAACAATGAGAGTATTGTTTTTAAGCTATGAACCATAGAAAGCATGTAGATAAATGACTTTTCTCCAGTTTTGCTTTTCTCTATCAATGTTGTTTTCACTTTTCTCTTTTACAGTGTTCTTAGGATCATGGCCGAAAGCGAATGTGACTACAAGTATGAGATAGTCACAGACTTCTCCATCACCGCCGCTCGAGACAATAGAGTAAATGTTGTCTATGGGTTCGTTAGCGGCTATAATAGCAATGGGATATTATAGAAATATCAATACTACAACTTCATTTTTAAACTCATAGAGGGGTGTTTTGTAAACAGTGGCGGTTGTTCCCCACAGGCTCCTCAGGTGATCGTGACGTCTTCAGGCCGGGCGGTGAAAAGGAGATTCCAGCTGTTAGACGATGACCCTGCGCAGGAGGTAGCGGCAATCACGCTCCTTCACTGCTTCTGCGTTGCTCTTTTTTTTTAAAGCACCAGAGCGTATTTGGAATTCTAAGGAACTAAACAAGTTTATTCAAAAATGAAAACATCATTTACTCACCATCAAATTGTTCCAAACTTATATGGCACAAAAAGAATGTCCATGCTGCTCTTTCCACAGCGTTGTGTGGGTCATGTAGTGATCATGTAGTGTTACTTTACACTGTGGTATAAGCAAAATAAGTGGCATCGGAGAACCAACTGACAAACCTGCTGAAATGTGTTCAAATTTGTGTGGACTATTGCTTTTTGTTGGTGTTTTTTGTGATCAGAGTATACTTTGACTGTATGAACATGTCTTGTGGTCCATAGAACAATATACATCGATGCATTTCTTTCTTCAGTTCAAAACGATTTCCGGGTAGCTTTATATATCAGCTTTATAAAGTTGGGTGTATATTTTTATGCATACAATGCACTCACAAAATGTACTATTTCGCGCTATTATCTCCTTGCTATGTTATCACCCAGTTCTTTATATGAAGCTAGACATGCACGTATGTCCAACCTTACCTGCATGCATACAATATAGACATATGATGTTGAGGAAACGTTGACAGATTGATCATGTTTACCCGTATCATCGCTTTAAAACATGCTCTTGTATGCCAAAATGAGGTAGAATAATGCAATATAGTCAAACACAGATGCTTCTAGCACTTTGACTTAGTTGCATGTAGTAACTCGATGGTCTTATCTAGACATTCAGAATGGTGAAGTATGAAGATGAGCTTGATCTGTTGGCTGTGGTAGCCATCACTCACACCGAAGATGAAGGACAGGCCCATCTGCAGCTACATGACAATAAGACGGGGGTTTTATTGAAGAGAGTTCCTCTAAAAGAGCCATGGGATGTGGTATGACATTTAAACAAATGTCTCTGTTTTTAGATATGGTTCACTCTATCTGTCATAACCCAACATCAACCGTGTTTTGTTTTTCAGACCTACAGTCACGAGGTTTACTTCGATAGAGACACAATTATTCACACTGTCCAGGAGAAAAATAACTCATTCTGCTGCCATGTTTATAAAATGAAGAGACGAGCTTCGGATGAAACATGAGCACATTTCATATTCCTGTATGGGATGATTGGCAATAAACTACAGTGCATTTCTCAGAAACAAAACTAAACGTAGTAAGTGCTGTCAAATGTGAATAATCGCATCAAAAATACATTATTCTTTACTTTAAACAGTACATGTACATATAAATAAACACACATACAGGATATATTTTACATATATATTTAACATATAAACAACATATTTTCTTACATATGCATGCATGTGTTTGTATTTACATATATATACATAATATACACTGATGTAAACAAAAACTTGTTTTGGATGTGATTAATCATTTGGCAGAACTACATATAATTACATTTTTCAGTTTTGATTTTTAAGAACTGGCAAGCAAAAGATATGTTGTATGTATATATATATATATATATATATATATATATATATATCATATCTATATATTATATATATTCAGATCTCATTTGAATTTAACTTGGAAAACTTTCTATTCCTTATTTTATTTACCTGTTACTTTACTAATAAAGACTAGTTTGTGACACTCTCTTGTCATCGTTGTGAAACTAGTGATGTTGCATAAGTTCAACATGGTTAGTTACAAAATTGTGTTGCTATAAAAAAAAGGGAAAGAAAGAAGTCTCCGTCACAATCTAGTGAGTCGACTACGCAGTCAACACTACAGGCATCATGAGTGTACATATTTTTTTTTCCTTTATATTTATTAATCTATTTTTCTTTTTATTATATAATTAAAATGCTATTATGTTTTACTCTGGGTTGCTTCGATGGTCCTCATTTGTAAGTCGCTTTGGATAAATGCTCCTCTAAATAAATGAATGTAATTAAATTTCACAAATAGCATTTTAAGGACGGGCCATACTTCAGGTTAAAACCAGATGAGCTGTGGACATCATACATTTATAATGAAGTCAAAAACCTTCCCTGCCTCCTATCTAGTTTGCATTTTTGGTACGACTGGCATCACCCTACAACTGCATTTTTACTCCCAGCTGCCCAGATAGGCTGCATACTAGGCTTTAAGACGGCGAGAAAGCGCAGAAGAGAGCCAGCCCCCATCCGACGTGTCTCTGCCGTAGTTTAGTGCAGACTGCGAGGATGGAGGACTACAAGCACTTCTTGCTTCTCTTCACCCTGGCTCTGGCGCTCGGGTTCGCGTCGATCGCCTCGGCTTTGACCTGGGCTTTGCGCTACAGAGAGGGGCTCGGCTGGGACGGAGGAGCCGCTGAGTTTAACTGGCACCCGCTCTTAATGGTGATCGGGTTTATCTTTCTTCAAGGAATCGGTGAGGAGCTTGTTTACGTTCCTCCCAGCGGAGGCTTTGCATTCCTGAGTCTTCAAGGGTTCGAGATGATTAACAGCTCGCGGGACTAGCTACTAAACTACCGCTGGTCGTGTGGGAATCTAAAAAACGAATCATTTTAGTTATGTAAATGTGAAATTATGTTGCTTTTTGCGTAATTTAACGGAAATTAATGTTAGTGACTTCTATTATGTGTTTAAAAGACGAAGCGAAACTTTTTTCAAACGCTGTTTGAGTTAAAATGGTGGCTGTGTGTCAAACCGCGCCGAGCCGCCTACATAGACAGCAGTGATGTAACGATAATTACAGCCAATCAAATTCTCTCACCGCTCGTTTGTTTTTAACCATGCTTTAGCTATCGCGGATCCCCTGATTTTTATTTTTTTTTAATACTTAGAATTGTTATTTTGTTTTATATGTCTTCAGCAATAGTAGTGTACAGGCTGCCATGGACCTGGAGGTGCAGCAAGCAGATGATGAAGCTCATCCACGCCGGGCTGAACGTTCTCGCCTTCTTCTTGGCTGTCATATCTGTGGTGGCCGTGTTCGATTTCCACAACGCAAAGAACATCCCCAATATGTACAGTCTGCACAGCTGGATTGGCCTGGCTGCTGTCATACTCTACCCAGCTCAGGCAAGCTACGTCTGACACTTCAACCTACACTTTTGCCACATTTATTTCACTTTAATCACATTAAATACACAGTTTAATTTAATCGAGACCATTTCCACTCTCTTTCTGACTCAGAAAAGCTGCTGTTTTTGAATACACTGCTAGTCAAAAGACTGGAATAATCAAGATTTTGTAACATTTTTTGTAAGGGATTTTTTTTTTATTCCCACCAAGGCTGCATTTTTAAAATCTTTTTTGTTTAAATATTATTAATAATTTTTTATATTATGTTAAATGAACTGTTTTCTATATGTATGTCTTGATGAAACTATGGCATTCTGTGATGGTAAAAGTAAACGTTAGCAGCAGGTACCCGTAAGCATTACATGCAGAAATCATTTTAATATGCTGATTTGCTGCTGAGATATTATTAGTTCTTATTGGTGCTCATTTATCATCAATAATTATTTGCAATATTAATGTATTCATATTATTATTTTATCTGCAAATCAGCAATATTTGAACATAAAGAAAAGTAAAAAAAAAATGTAATTATCTCACACTTTTAAAGTGTTTTGTATCTTGTGCTCATCAAGACTGCATTTATTTGATCAAAAATACAAAAAGCACAATAATATTTCAAAATAATGGTTTTCTATTATAATGTACTGTACAATGTAATTTATTCATGTAAAGCGATGCAGATTTTTTTCTTCCATTACTCCTGTCTTCAGTATTAAGTGATCATTCTAATATCCTGATTTATGATTAATGTTGGAAACTAATTTTGCGGCTTTTTTTTAGGTTTTTTTAGGCTTTTTTAGGTTCATTTTTTGGAACCTATAATCAATAAAAAGTTAAAAAACCACACCGTTTATTCAAAATAGAAATCTTATTTAACAATTAATAAACTGAGGTGTGATGTGTTGTTCTCTCTCATTGTTTATTAGATAGTTATAGGCATTGCGGTCTATCTGATTCCTGTAACTCCAGTGTATGTGCGTGCTGCTCTCATGCCTATACACATCTACAGCGGCCTGTTCATCTTCACCAGTGGAATAGCCACAGCTCTCATGGGCATCACAGAGAAACTCATATTTAGCCTGTAAGTACAGCTTCACACAACACAAACCATACAAATTCAGCCCTGGGCACACAATCAGTTCCTGTCCAAGTCAAAGCCACTTTGCACTTGATAGAGGAGATCTTAATTTAGTCACCAATGCTTTACAGGAAGAGCCCTGGTTATAAAGACTCTCCGCCGGAAGCTGTTTTGGTAAACGTCCTCGGGCTCCTCATCGTCGCGTTTGGCGGTCTCGTTCTCTGGATCGCTACCCGTCCTTCTTGGAAGAGGCCAAAAGAAGGAGACGCACAGACTGTGAGCTATAACAGCTCAAGCCCAGGGAACGTGAAGATGGCCAGGACCGACCAAGAGTCCAGTCTCGAGGCACGCAGACGCAACGGAAAAGCAGAAGAATCCGGATGAGCAGAGTTTTGAGTTGAGCAGATCTCAAAGAAACAGAAGAATCTGTTATTTTGAACGTTCAGAATAGTTTCTGCTGTCGTGGACGTCCTTGAAGTCTTTTGTATTTGCGCTGTATCATCTCTCTGCTGTCATTAAGAACACATAGATGTGTGTACCTCCCTTCCTTGCTGCTTTTTTTTTTAGATATTTGAAAATATTTGCACTATTGTAACATTTAACACACTGTAAGTTCAGTTACACTATACAGCATTATTTCAGTCATAAAGTGTTTATATTACTCCTGATTAATCGTTTATTTTAAACATGAGATTGTATTTTAAAAAGCAGTATGCTATTAAGGACAAACAAGTAACTTTGTATATCTGTTGAAACATGTATTACAACCAAGATTTGACTTGTATTTTATATTATCAAAATTATTTATCATTTTTGACGGATGATTTTCATATGATATAAAATCACTAAATATTTTTAAATATTTGTTGATTCTTTTTTTTTTTCCTTATGCAATGACAGTGTTAGGGTACCTCTAATTCAATAAAACAATTGACTATAATCCCAGCAAACAGGGCATTTTGCTAACATCGACAGTACGAACATTTGCGTCTCCGTTTCCTTGTAAATTAACGGTGATCTATTATGCCTTTTCAAGTTTTCCTTTCTCTTTGGAGTGCCACAAGCTGTTAGTGGATAGATGAGGTCCCTAAAGTTGCGAAGACCGAAAGCCAAAGAGATAAATTAAACACGCCCCCACTTTTCTACATCACAGTGTGGGTTTATTTTAATGACACCGCCAAATGTTTACACTGTGAAAGAAGGCGGAGCTATTATACTTGCTGAAGTGTTGCTGTGGCGCTGTGTTTGTTTGAAGGGTGGTGCTCGTTTGTCAGTTCTCCAATCACGAATGCAGACATGGTGTTGTGTTTACGAGGCCTGATGCAACTCGACGCATAAAAAGACAGTACTAAGTCTCCACTGGATGCAACAAATGCTTAGTTTGTAATGGCTTTTATTGTTTTTGTGTCGCGGCGCCGGGACATGGCATCACATTATGGTAAGGGGCGTAACATCACCTCACATGCTTGAGATATTCGGCCAATCACTGGACTGCTGGTCAATCAGAGCCCATCTCACTTTTTTTTTTTAGAAAGATGAGCTTTGTGCAAATCAACCCGTTTCAGGCTTAGAGGAAAGACAATGTACAGACTTTGGTAATAATGTGACCCATGTCCCAAAGTGTGGTTTACAATGATTTTATAGGATTGCGAAATCCATGCAGACTGTCTTTCGCACGCGTGTGTGTGTGTCAAATGTATTTTTATTAACTCTGTCATTTAGAAAAAAAAATTATTTAAATGAAGTCTAACTAAAACGCTAAGGAAGTGGGCCAGAATATCAATAGTATTACTTTCATGAGACTAAATCAAGTTACACTCCAGTGAAGCACGTTTAACATTTAGCGCGAAACTGAAACGAAACGAAACAAAACAAACGGGCGGGGTTTAGTGTGTTGTTGACACCTGGCCTGTTGAGCATGCGCGGTGTGCGTCCTGAGGATAGACACGCCTTTAAGTGTCAAAAGCGAAAGTAACAATTACAGAATATAGATTCACGTTCGGAAGACTGTCATAAATATCATTTTACGGTAAGCTCATTTATGTGTCTTATTATTTTACGCGTCGCTGTCATGCTAAACTCGACATTTAAACCGTTTGTCCACAGAGTGGATAAATCTGAAAACCTGTATATTTTTTTAAAACGATAATATCACCAGCCCACGTCTCACCATTCGTCAACAACAAAAACATGAACAAACACTGAATGATTGTTATTTTATTAACCATCACTAACACATATTAATAAATGTATTGCTTCATGTTCGTTTGTGTACAGCGCGTAATGTTTAAGGGTATGTTCCAAGTCTTCTTCTCCATTTTCTGTCACAGAAAACTAACTCTAACTCTATCTCAGGTCTCAAAGGTGTGAAATGGCTTCTAAACCAGTATAATACTATACAGATCTAATTTATCAAGCATAATTCATTTTAACATAATTATATTATTTTTTATATTGAAACATCAGTATTGTAATAAAATGTTTAAGAGTGGGCCTGATTTTTTTTATGTTGGAAATACTTACAGAACTATGGATGCAAATATATTAAAATATTGATATATTTAAAGCATCTCACTTCCAGTTTCTCTTTTGCTCTCATTTGGTCTCTTCCAAATTATAATGCTGTGGTGAATCCTGATATACAGTAGGTACGGAAAGTATTCAGACCCCCTTAAATGTTTAACTTTTTGTTATATTGCAGCCATTTGCTAAATTCGTTTTTTTGATTCCTCATTAATGTACACACAGCACCACATATTGACAGAAAAACACAGAATAGTTGACATTTTTGCAGATTTATTAGAAAAGAAAAACTGAAATATCAAATGGTCCAGTATTCAGGTGCTTTGCTGTAGAACTCAATTGAGCATCTCTGGAGAGACCTGAAAATGGCTGTCCACCAACGTTTACCATGCAAACAGACAGAAATGGCGAGGATCCCCAAATCCAGGTGTGAAAAACTTCTTGCATCTTTCCCAGAAAGACCAAAAGGGTGCTAAATACTGAGCAAAGGGTCTGAATACTTAGGACCATGTGATATTTTGGTTTTTCTTTTTTAATCTGCAAAAATGTCAACAATTTTGTGTTCTGTCAATATGAAGTGCTGTGTGTACATTAATGAGGAAAAAGAATGTTTTAAACTTTAGCAAATGGCTGCAATATAATAAAGAGTGAAACATTTAAGGGTTGTCTGAATTCTTTCCGTATTCACTGTATGAACCACTACATTCAGTTAATTAGAGCTGCTGTTAGTATGATGGAGATTTACCAACAAGTGGTTAAATAAATGGGTCCAGAGATTAAGCAGCACTAAAGTGCATTTAGTTCTGTGCTTTGTGCAGTCTAAAACGTTCTTACACTTAAATATAGACCTTTACTTTATGACTTTGCCATTTTGGTGCACAAAAGGATCTTATACAAATTGCTGTAACAAGGTTGGAAGCTCAGAATACTCAAAAATATCTGTGTGTGTAGCATTACAGTTTTTCACTACAATTACTGGAATAGTCAGAATCTGTAATTTTAAATTATTTATTCTCTTATGTTTCCATATGTAGGTCTAATTTTCAGTTTCTAATTATGGAGCACAGAGAGAGCAGTGAGAGCTGTGTGTCTTTGAGGGATCAATCAATGTATGCTCATCCTCAGTTCAGAGATGATCCTGTGACTTCTGATCCCAGGTGAGAGCCTATATGTAACTAATTGTTTAATGTTCAACAGATGTAAGCAAGATAATAAAAATTACACAGAGATGATGGTCTGTAGCATTCACTGTTTCATCATATGGAGGGTCTGAGAATGACATATAAAAATCAGCAAAACTGAAAAAGGTTTATTTTATAGACTAATTTCATATAATCGCATATTTTATAGTTTAAGCATTTGTCATATAATCTACACCAGGGGCATTTCTAGTATGTGAATCAGGGGCTAATGATATACAAACCCACTGTCACAGATCTGCCAGGTTCTACCATCACCCGATCACAGCGAACACACACACACACACACACCGCAGTTCATGCACGAAGTGGACTCTCTCCCTCACTCCTACAAAGTACTGACGAAAGACCTACCTTGCTACTTACATCTTGTGTTTTCTCCTGGTCCCTGTTGTCTCCAGTGTCTCTGTCAGTGTCCTCTGTGATTTGAGATGTGTGCCCCTAGGGTCTCCTTTGTCTTCCCTGTAAACCGGATTACTGGAAGATAAGAACTGTACTCAATATCGCTGTGATTCCAGTAATTGACTTTCGAAAGCTCACCTGTTTCCTCTGCAAATTACTTTCCATGCTCATCTGTGCAAATAAACCTTGTTATTATTTTATATTATCAAAAACCACAGGATCCAGAGCCTTTGAACTTACCAGTTCACATTAGAATGGCATCCAATTTACCGGAGTTAAAGTTCTCTCTCTTAAAAACCCATCTCTTCTCTTTGGGTTTTATAATGCAGCTGTAGAGAGATTCAAGCCTTATACTAGAGCTGCCACAATGTAGGTTAATTCCTGTAAACATAACTGCAACAACGTTTAACATAAAACATGAAGCATGAATGAGAGAGGATTATATGTATTTGTATATATATATTCTCTCCAATTGATCACGTTTTTCCTTGTTTATATGACACTATTTAGCCTTGTTTGTGTCATGGTACTACATGTTTTTAGTCTTCTGAGACCACTGACCACTCTCAGCTTGTGCTGAGGACACGTAAGTGACAAGAAGAAGCCTGACAAGTGTTTCCACCTGATCAACCCTGGACCTCTGGACACATGCCCTGAATGATGCTTGCTTCGTCACTGCTGGACTGAACGTTATATATTGTACTTGACATATTATACTTTGATCTGGACATCTCCAATTGTGTTTAAAGGGATATTCTGTACAGATCTGGGTGTCCAGAAGAATCTGGAAAATATCCTGTTAGCAGGGGGCCAAAAATGTGGTACAAATGTGTATGGGGCAATACGGTTGTTCCTTTTTTAATGATGGCCTGTGCTCCAGAATACCTGCCAGCCATATTTGCTGCACCATCATTTGCCTGCCCTTGTAATCCAGAAATGGCCAAATTTAAACCAGCCAACACATCTTTCACAATCTTTGCAAGATTCTCTCCTGTACCCATCTGATAATCTGATATCTGATAATGTTGCGAAACATCAGACTAGGAGGGATCCAATTGCAGCATTTTATTGCAAAAAGACATTCCTGTTGGCTGTCTTAGAGTTCCTGCTGTTGGTGCGAATGCAACTAGAAAAGCGGCCAGAGGAAAAGCGGGCCATCTCTAGGATCCATCCTGCTGGCTAGTTCTAGAACTGAGTATCTAGATCTATGTAGTGTGAAAGCCCCTATTGAACCATGTAACAAGGTGTGATTGTTAAAATGCATTTTAAAGTAGTGTGAGAATTTGCGTCTCATGCAGCTCAACCAATGTCATTGTTTCATTTAGTTATGATTTATGTAGCATAGGTTCACAAAAATAAAGTTATGTTTTTATAAGTTTTTATATGTTCTTTTTTGTGCATAAAATGTATTCTCATATTTAGAAAAATTTTAGGTTCAAATACAAATAGGTTATTTGTCTGTTTCTAATTTAGTATTTCATTATTTGGTTATTCTAGCTAACCCTTTATTATTCACTCGTTCATTCGGGTGCACGACACTAGCAAGGATATATCATAATCAATAATTAAAGAGTGAAACAGCATTAGACCAAATGTAACAATTTATTATCAGTCAGGTAGATATGTATTATGCCAATTGAAACACATCATATTAATACAAAACATCAAGTTCTCAGAGAATAATCTAATAGTAAAATGTGCATACCTGACCTTAGGAAATACATAGTATGAAGTGTAGAGAAACACTTCATACTATGGGCTTTCTGGTTACAGAATCGGCCCTGACCCTTTTGCTACATTCCTTTATACAAATACAAAACCAAGATGAAACATCTCCCCAAAAGAAGGAGAGTACCAAGAACTGGAATTTGCATTAACCCAGGTGTCAGACTTGGGTAGTTTACACCTCAGTGGGAACAGAAGGTCATTTCCATGGACCATCCAATGGATTTTGGAGAGGGCACACCCACTGCAATAAGTAAAATATCTATGAAATCTTCAAATCTTTGTTATTGTTAAGTTTACTTCTGTAGAAATAAGACCATTGCACCAGTTACACTGAGCCATTTCAAATAATAGTAGACATGACTGTTAGTTCACTCGCATTGGCATTTCCATTTAGTAAGCTGAGTAGAAGGAAATATGGATGGAGGGGTTTCATAAAGAACCAAATGGGAAGGTAGTTTACTACACCTCCACTCTGGGGTGTCTTCAAGGTGTATGTATGTTTGCATTCTTTGTTTCATAGGAAATGGAAGTATCTGAGGTCCTTTTATCCTTACAACAGTAGCATTGGCAATTATTTAATATGAGATTAAATCCTTAGTTCTTGTTTCTGCAGAGTTTTAAAACATGTCCATACTAGAGACCTGCAGCAGGATTCTCCTGGACTAATCAATAATGTTCTTCAGAGAGTCAAAGACCAGCACAAAACCAGCATAAGGAACAAGTATGAGAGATTATTTGAAGGAATGAAATTCCAGCAGAATGAAACCCTCCTCAGCAGAATCTACACACAGCTCTACATCACAGAGAGAGAGAGTGAAGGTGTGAATAAAGAACATGAGGTTTTACAGATGGAGAAAACACCCAAAAAACAACAATCACAAGACACTCCAATCTACTGCAATGACATCTTTAAAGCCTTACCTGAACCGGGATGTGAGAAGAAGAAGAAGAAGAAGAAGAAACTGATCAAGACTGTTCTTACTAAAGGCATAGCTGGAATCGGAAAAACTGTTTCTGTGCAAAAGTTCATTTTGGACTGGGCTGAAGGAAAAGCCAATCAGGATGTAGATTTCATGTTTATGCTTCCATTTCGAGAGCTGAATTTGATCCGAGATCATCAATACAGTCTTCACAATCTTCTGCTGGACTTCCATCCTGAGCTTCAAGATTTGGACTTAAAGATTTATGAGGAGTGTAAAGTTGTGTTCATCTTTGACGGTCTGGATGAAAGCAGAATCACACTTATGTTTTCAGATGAGCAGAAAGTTTGTGATATGACTGAGACTTCATCAGTGGGTGCGTTGATGTTAAACCTTATGAAAGGAGAGCTGCTTGCCTCTGCTTTCATTTGGATCACCTCCAGACCAGCAGCAGCCAATCAGATCCCCTCCAAATACATAAATCGTCTGACAGAAATTCAGGGATTCACTGAGCCTCAGAAGGAGGAATATTTCAGAAAGAGAATCAGTGACCAGCATCAAGCCAACAGAATCATCTCACACATCAGAAGATCAAGAAGCCTCCACGTCATGTGCCACATTCCTGTCTTCTGCTGGATCTCATCCACTGTGCTTCAAAAGCTCCTGAAAGAAGATCTGAATGCAGAAATTCCTCTGTGCAGCCTGACTGAAATGTACATCCACTTATTGTTGATTCAGATCAACATGAGGAAGCATAAGTATGAAGAGAGAGATCCAGAGATGCTGCAGTCCAACAGAGAAGTGATTGTGAAACTTGCTAAACTGGCTTTCAAACAGCTGATGAAGGGCAATGTAATGTTCTATGAGGAGGATCTGATTGAGAGTGGCATAGATGTCACTGATGCCTCAGTGTATTCTGGGATTTGCACTGAGATCTTTAAGGAGGAATCTGTAATTCATCAGAGGAAAGTCTATAGCTTCATCCATCTGAGTGTTCAGGAGTTTTTCGCTGCATTACATGTCTTTTACAACTACATTAGCAACACTACAGAAGCATGGTTTGATTCACTGCATAATTTGCATAAAAGAGTACTTAATAAAGCTCTTGACAATGAGAATGGACAGCTGGATCTGTTCCTACGGTTCCTGTTGGGCCTCTCACTGGAGTCCAATCAGAAACTATTACAGGATCTACTGACACGCACAGTGAACAGCTCAGAGAGCATCAAAGAAACCACACAGTACATTAAACACAAGATCAAGAGTCTTGATGACAATTATGGATTGTATGTATGTAAAATTAAGAAGCGACACAATCAAGTGCAAAAACATCTCTCAGCAAGTCAATCCATCAATCTGTTCCTGTGTCTGCTGGAAGTTAAAGATCAGACTTTGTCTAGAGAGATTCAGGAGTTTGTGAAATCAGACAAACACTCAAAGGAGAAACTCTCTCCTGCTCACTGCTCAGCAGTCACCTACATGCTTCAGATGTCAGAGGAGCCACTGGATAAATTTGAGCTCAAGAAATACAACACATCAGATGAGGGGAGAAGAAGACTGATACCAGCTGTAGTCAACTGCACAAAAGCTCTGTGAGTGTTGATTTTATAAAAAAAATTAAGAAACATGCCTAGCAATGAATATAGCACACTTAAAATTAAACATTTCCTAAATGATATAATATCTTCAATCCAACAAACATGAAATCCAACACATGGATAATCCAACACACTAGTAACTTAAATAACGCCAACATTGACAAGACTGGATGAAGGCAAAGGGTGATGAAACACAGAATAAAAGCAGAAATCATGACAGATACATTTTTAATGTGCAAAAATTTGAAGCACAGCAGTAGTTTATGGAAACATTCAGGATCTTGTCTGATCTCTGAGATCTCTGATCTTAATGAACCTGAATGATAGAATGATCAAATTATCTCCTTGTGCCCAGGAGCTCATCTTATTGTTACTATAATGTTACCAATATTCTGTTTTGGGTTCCTGAGGATAAGCAACAATTTTCTTTTCATCAGTCAATCACTTTTAACAATACAGATTGTGTCAAAACACTGAATAGTATCAAGTAAGAGAATAGATTGATAGTAATGTACAATAACAAGACATATTTTTTAAATTAAATGAACTGTCCCCAACTAAGCAAGCCAGAGGCAACAGCAGCAAGGAACCAAAACCCCATCTGTAACAGAATGATGAAATAAAAGCTTTGGGAGAAACTAGGCTTAGATGGGGCCAGTTCTCTGGTCGGACGACCAGCACTTAATTTCTAGCTCAATTTTAAACGCAGCTATGTCAGATTGTGTGTGTATGTGTGCGTGTCTGGTTACCATGAGCTGTCCACAGGGCTCATCTAGGTGTTCTGGTCTCTGATGAAGGTCATCTGTTGATGCTGATCCACCATCTGATCTGGATACAAACTGAGAAACAAAATAAAAGAAAAGAAACAGACTACTGCCATTCTTCTCACAATGTAACAAGTACATTTTGTGCTATGGGGAGTGTTCCTGGTTCTGGCTGATCTAATTAATGCAGCCTAACAATTATTTAACGGATTTGAATAATAGAAGCATATTAGGTTGTTATGTGTAAGCTAGGTTAAAGAGTTGGGTCTTTCATCTAGATTTAAACTGACAGAGTGTGTCTGCTCCCTAAACAATGTATAATAGCAGCACTAAGTGTATAATAGCAATGTTTTTAGTTTTTTGTTGGGGATGCGTTATCTCACAACAATAATCTAGCCTACACATATAACACATGCACACACATGGATGGGGTTTTGGTTCCTTGCTGCTGTCGCCTCTGGCTTGCTTTGTTGGGGACACTTAACGTCTAGCAATTATCGTCGAATTGATTACAGAGACCGTCTCTGCATTTAATAACAGTCTCGTCATAATACATCCCTATCATTGTATTCTTCTACTTTATACTGTTCAGTGCTTTGATACAACCTGTTGCTAAAAGCGCTATATAAACAGAAATGATTGATTAAAAATATGAAAATTCTGTGTTTGGTGGGGAAAAGAGTTAATTTTATTTGTTTTTTCATCTCTTCTAGTCTTTCTTGCTGTAATCTAACTGAACAGAGTTGTGAGAATTTGTCCTCAGTTCTTAAATTCTCAAACTGTGTCCTGAAAGAGCTGGATCTGAGTAACAATGATCTAAAGGATTCAGGAGTGAATCTGCTCTCTGATGGACTGAAGAGTCCTAGTCAGTTGCATATACTAAGGTATTTTAAAACATTTAAGAAATAATTAACAGTCAACTTGGTACAATGTTGATGCATGCCTAGATAATATGATTGTTCATGTGAGTGTTCTGCTCCATTTTAGTCTTTCTGGGTGTAATCTCGCTGCTCAGAGCTGCAGGAGTTTGTCATCAGTACTTCAGTCCTCAAACTGTTCCCTGAAAGTGCTCGATCTGAGTAACAATGATCTACAGGACTCTGGTGTGAAGCTGCTCTCTGATGGACTGAAGAGCCCAAATTGTCAGATTGAGATACTGAGGTAGGTTTTAACTGGTATGTGTGTTAAATAAAAATGCACAGTAAATATATATTTTAAAAAAGCTGCTAATTATTAAAAACGTTATTTTTAAAGACTTAATTATTTTAAATAAAAGCGCATTTACTTTTAGTATACATTATAACGTTTTCATTTAGTTTTCATTTAGATTTTTCTAAAATCAGAACGATTTAATAACTTTATGTTATATTGCATTTTTTAAGGGCAGAGTATATGTTGTTTATTATCATTTAATGTTGATTTCTTTGAATTACATTATTGCTTACATTTGCAATTGCAGTGCATTTTTATCAGGTAAATTTTTTACGATTTTTGCACCAATACAGAACTTTATGTAATTCTTCAAGACTCTAAACACATCATTCACAACCAATGATCAAAATGCACCATTCAAACCATTCATATTTTTAGATGAGGCTTACCCTGGCCATGACAAGACCAGCAGTTGAGAGGGGCCCCGAACGATGTTCTCTGGGGACACTGACCACTCCTACTGAATGTGATTGTGAGGGGGGTCCCAGAGCAAAATCAATGCAATGGGCCTAGAATTCCTTTAGATGGCACTGACAGCAATCATGGTTTCTGGCCCATCCTCAACTGATCACCCACCTTGTATTTAACACTTTACTCCCCTTTCCTTACTGGAACCAGACTAAATAATGTTTCCCAACATGGCGTCCTCCCACAGGTTAAGAGATTTTAAACAAACACTGTTAATGCACCGTTACTTAACTAAATAAAACAATACACATTTTAATTCTGTAAAACTGTGCACATTGAGAGAAACAGCAGATGTTAGAGTTAGCAACTTCTTTAACTTGAGCAAATACACATTTGTTTAAAAAGTTAATAAAACAAAACCATGCATATCAATCGAACCCATGTGTGCATCAAAAGTGCTAGTGTGAAAGCTCCCTTAAAGTGACTGAATGATTTTTGTGTGTTTTTGTAGATGACGAAATAATCTGATCCATCTGTAGGTTGTCTTGCTGTATGGTGACAGAGGTAGGCTGTGGTTATTTGTCTTCAGCTCTGAGTTCAAACCCCTCACACCTGAGAGAGCTGGATCTGAGTTACAATCACCCAGGACCCTTAGGAGTCCAGCTGCTCAAACACAAACTGGAGGACCCAAACTACTCACTGAAGATACTCAAGTATGTCAAACACTAATACTGACATACTGAATGTGTGTGTGAATAATGCAGATTAACATTAATGTGTGTTTGTATTTATAGTACGGATCATGGAGGAGAGATCAGAATTACAGCAGGACTACGAAAATGTATGTCTATGCCTATCTTTGTGATTAAGTCAGCTAAAACATCCTCACTTTACTCAGTTTGCCCACACTGATGTTTTTTTTTTTTTTTTTTGTGTTCAGATGCATGTGATCTCACACTGGATCCAAACACAGCAAACACTCGACTCATTCTCTCTGATGAGCACAGGAAGATCACATATGTGGAAGAGAGGCAGGGGTATCCTGATCATCCAGAGAGGTTTGATGAGGAGCCGCAGGTTCTGTGTGTTGAGAGTCTGACTGGACGCCATTACTGGGAGGCTGAATGGAGTGGATTTGCTGAAATATCAGTGACACATAAAGGGATTGGCAGGAAAGGAGCAAACCGTGACTGTTGGTTTGGATACAATGACAAATCCTGGTGTCTGTACTGCAGTTATCAAAGTTTCACTGTCCGTCACAATGATAGCTGCACTAATATACCTGCTGTCCATCAATCCTCTAGAGTAGGAGTTTATGTTGATGTGTTGGCCAGCACTTTGTCTTTCTACAGTGTCTCTGACACACACACACTCACACACTTACACACATTTAACACCACATTCACTCAACCCCTCTGTGCTGGATTTAGAGTTTTTCTGAAGTCTTCAGTGTCTCTGTGTAAGTCCACATGCACACAAAAGCCTGATTCGTATGAAATAAATTTTCTAAATGACATTTGAGTTTGTTGTGCTTATCACACATTGTCCATGTAACATATCCACAGTGGTGTAAAAAGTACCTGAAAGCCATACTTAGGTAAAAGTACAGAGATCTTGCAAGAAAATCTTAAAGTATATGATATTTATTGTACTTATGTCTACAATTATATGCTTCAGGAAAATGTATCATAGTATACATTTTATTTAGGAAACCTAGTGGAGTAAAAGTTGGCAGAAATCTTAAAAGTTAAGTAAAACACAGCTACTCCCAAAAAATACTGTTGCAATGTAATTGTTTGATTACATTACACAACTGCATATCCATTTTTATAGTTGAGGTTAGTTAGGTTAGGTATAGTTGAGGGTTTTCCAGATGTGGACGTTACTGAATGTTTTGTCACTATTATTGTTATTTATGTCAGTTATTTCTACATTTTGTCCATTTGTACATTTTTGTGTCAGTAAGAAATATCAGTTTACATTTCCTGGAAATTCATTTTGCCGTTAATTGTGAATTGTGAAACCTCCTGCAAAGCTTTCTGAAAAACTATGCTCAGGTGCACAGAGGGCAAAAGCTGTTTTAAATGCAAAGGATGTTCACTAAATGTTGATTTAATTTTGTTCGTAGAAGTTCAATGATGACGAAAATATATTTCTGGCATTATTTTTTGAAAGCATCCTCATTTTACAGCAGGGTAGGATTAGGGATATAGAATAAGGTCATGTAGAATAAGGCATTAATATATGCTTTATCAGTGCTAATAAATGGCTAATTTTCTAGTAATATGCATGCTAATAAATGTAACTGTAAAATACCACAAAAACATATCAATTGTGGTTTTAGACTGTTCTGTTAGTAAGAAGATAGATACAGATGCAGGATAAGTGTCACTAATTAAACAATATAATATTTATACCATATGTTGAGGTAATTGGCAGCCTGTATATTTCAGGATTATTGACCTGTGTGTGTTGTTTTGCTCAGAATTTCTGTTCCCATTCATTATGTAATTTGGTTCTGGTGTTTCTAGCTATTAGTGCTGCAATTGTCTGTGTATTTAAGGTCTTGTCCATTTTCTATATGCTTTATATGAATAAAAACCTTTATTTGAAAAGGTCATTGATTTCTCATTCCATGCTTCTTGTGAGGTGTGACAGTATGCTTCTTGTAAAAACAACAACAACAAAAAAAGTGAATATGCACATACAAAACTTTTAATTAGCAGAATGTAGTAATCATGGCTCATATTAAGACATGCAAGCGTAAAAGAAAACCAAACTTTATGAAAAAACAGCTGTTACTTCATGCCCAACTGGTTAATGAAAAGTATACAATCAAAGGAAAAATTGGATTTGGAATAACCTTCAAAACCTAAAAATCGTTCCCAACTTTTTATTGTCCAAGGCAGACTGTTGGCAACAGCCATTTTAGGGTAGTTGTGAGTTGGTCTTAGTAACTTGCACTCTCTGAAATAAAGGTACAAAAGCTGTCACTGGAGCGGTTTCACTATGTCACCATGTTTGTACCTTAAGGGTTCGTGTACTGTGACAGTCACAGCTTTTAGCTATTTCTGAGAGTGTAGGAGTCGTCACTACTCCTAACAGTTCACACATTTAGAGGTAAATTTTAGTGCTAAAATGCTTTGTGAAGCAGTAGCATTCTGGATGAGCCGCAGCTGTCTAATGGCCTCCATTCTGTCTAATATTCTTCATTATTTGACAGTGGGAACAAATACAGAATAAACAGGAGAGGTGCAACAATTGAGCTTAGTGGGACATGGACGTCCACTTAGACTTATGCTCTCCTATGCTCACGTAATAACCTCTCCCTTCTAAATATGACCTGAACCATTTGAGTACCATTCCAGAAAGCCAGACCCAGTTTTCAAGTCTTTCTAGTATGTTATGATCGACAGTGTCAAAAGCATTACCTTTATGAGCGCTGTCTCTATACTGTATGGATTGAAAACTGTCAATTGACAACTGCAGTTTTCAGGGAGTTCGGAAAAGTACTGGAAATCTGTGAGGCATTCACCACTTCCAAGAGATCTGCTTCTAAACTAGTAAGCACACTTTAAAAAAAAGTATGCGGGAAGTGTGTTTAAATTTCTATAAGTTGCTTAAAAAACATACATTTAACCATTTTTAAGGTTGTGATTGAGTTTTCAGATCTCTCAGTAGCTTGAGAATGTATTGACTGCCCTTCTAATATTACTTATTTTCTCAAGAAAGAAGGAAGAAGAGTGCTGTTTAAGTTACTGTTGTAATGTTTAAGAAATGTTAACGTGATAAACGTGAAATAAAGAAAGCTACAGGCACCACTCGGTTCCCACTTGTTCTGTAAACATTTGTTAATGTTACTGCTATCATAGCAGGGACACGACACATATCACTGAGAGATGGTTTTTGGTTCACCTACACCAGATGGAGGAGGGGGATTTGGGCACTGATGTTATGGCAGCCATCAGAGAGCTCTCACAGGAGGAGGAGGGTAAACTGAGCCCACAGGCCTTGGTGGTTGTAGAGCCCAGCATGTTTTAGTTGTGGCAAAAGAGTGTGAGAGTTTGGTCCCAGCATGCACCAGTTCCACCATTTTCTGTGAGAATCTTAGAAGTGGAGATGCTCTAGAGAGGGATAATTGTAGCTTTGGTGTTTCCGGTGGCTGTAGTATGTTGTCCTGGCTTTCCTGGCTGTTTTCAAGAAAATTGTCCTTGAGTACTAAGGAGCTGTTGTAGTATGTCTGTCTATGATGAGCTCTGTGGGCAGGACTCAGCCGGGATGTCAATGAGCTGTGGTTGTTTTGGCTGCGTGGTGCTATCAGTGTCCTGGCAGCGGTCCCCTTTTCGTCCAGTCCCAAAAGGTTTTTAGTTTTATTATTTGTGCCAAAATTAAAGCCTGAATGGAATCAATGCAATCAATGCAAGAACGCCTGAATGGTAGGGAAGCCGGAAGCAAGCTAGATGTATTAATGATGTTAAGATTTACAGGGCTCACTGGATGTATGCTGAAGGGGTGCATGATAAGGATCTGTTGTGTGTTCTTCCTGTTTTGGAAGTCTGGCAGGTAACTTTGTTTTTAAGAACCGCAATCTATTATAGCAATTCATTAGATTTTTTTCATAAAATTAAAACCACAAGAGCACAATTTTCCACACCACAATCTGTCAAGCACATCTTACCAGCAAACATACACTCACTCTGAGCCAGAAGTGTCCAAACTCTTTATAATCATCCTATTACTTATCCGTTTTCCATCTCATGTCCTTTAAGCCATTTTACCTGCAGTTGTACCTGCACTCATTCACATCATTAACATGTTCCTTCACACTGGTGTTTCTCTCTCTGCATTTAGACAGCCTCATATAACCCCATTATTTGAAAAAACCTACACTTGAAGAGTTAGTTCACTCAAAATTTTTGATTAGGTTTTACTTATCTTCAAAGAATCCTATGTGTATGTGACTTTCTTCTTTCAGATGAATCCAATCGGAGTGATTTTAAAAGCTGTCCAGACGACTCCATATCTTTCTATAGTACTAAGCAGGTTTTTGCTGTATACACTTCAAAGTACACGCATCTGGAGAAAGCCAAGTGCAACGAGAGCGTGGAGTGGAGCTCCACCCACTGCACCACAGCTCACCCTCAGCTCACCATCTGGTGCTCGCCACGGGTCTGCCTGTCTACATCGACGTCGTGGGTGGAGGATCCCTCGCCTCATCGTCCGGCCTCCGAGTCCTGGACTCCACTTCAGCCTGTTGACCCATCGGCTCCCCCTTGGCTCTTAGCTCCCTCCTCTCCACCGTGGCCCATCAGTCCACCAGCTCCGCCAGGCTCCATCGTCCCTCCAGCTCTGCCTTGGTCTCCATCTCCTCTGGATTCCTCTCCTTCGACTTCACCTTGTCCCTCCATCCCTCCGGCTCTGTCAGGGTCCTCCATCCTTATTAAAAGATGTGCATTTATTGCTTGGACAGACCAAGAGCACCTAAAATTGACCCATTGAGCCATTTTTTAATGTAATGCTGTTGAACTGAATTACGGAGCAAATGTTTGCTAAAATAACCATAACATTAACAGCAACACTAAAATATGAGAGCGGTTCTGTCAGCCAGATGCGGGAGGGGAAAAAATGTGAATACTTATTTTTTAGATCCATTGTTAGTAATTTTACCAACGAAAATAAAGCCTTGTTGTGCATCTCAACACACAGCATTTTTTCATTAATGAATTCACATTTTTAAAGAAATCAAGTGAACCTCTCAGAAAGGTCCTTTAAGATATCTTTGAGAGATGAGGTGTCCAAGTTGTAACATTTAATTACTACTAGCCAGTCTTCTCAAACCTTTACAATTAATCCAGAATGTGGCAACAAGATTATTTTTAATAATCCGAAAATAATGCATGTCACACCTCTGATCAATTCGCACTGGCTGCCGGTATCTGCTTACATTAAAATTCAAGGCATTGATTTTTGCCTACCAAACCACCACTGGCACCCCTTAATCCATCCTAATGTGCCCTCTAAAAGCTTCCTTTCTGCTAGTGAACATCACTAAGAGGCACAAAATCAATTTCACCTCTCTCTGATTGTTTGTTATTTTCTGTTTTCTATCTATTTCAACTTTTTATTTATTATACAATTAACAAAAGCAACAAATCCTTTAACACTACCTTGCTTTTTCTATTCTGTCTGTTTTCCTTTTTATAGCACTTGCATATTATTGCTCTTTTGTTGATTTCCATTGCCCTTATTTGTAAGAAGCTGTTAGAAGCCGTAAAAGTGTCTACTAAATGACTAAACGTACTAAAGAACTGTTGAAAGCCCCTTTAATGGTAGTCTAACTTTATCACCACCAACAGGAAGCAATAAAGTTAAAACGATGATTAGCAAGAAAGGTTTAGAATTTTTTTGAGTATTGTAGAGATGTTAAAAATCCATAAAATTGTACAGATGTGTTGTCAAAGCGTTTAGGGTCAAACAACATTTTTCAGTAGTAACTCATTCTTTATTAGTTTTTTTCCTCTTCTGACACTCACCTGAGTTTCACCTGACTCAAAACATTCAATCTAATTTACAGTTACCGAAAGACATGAAAAATAATCTTTGGGAAGTTCATGCACAGTAGGCATCTTAGTACAAAATTACAAGACAAAATAAATAAACTGCGTTGTAAAATATTTACAAAGAAAAGCAAGACAATTTAGTCTTGGCATCTCATGCATCTTCCAAAAATATACAAACACTTTTTTTAAGGGTGGCGTTGCAAACAGAAAGCCCAAAGATGTATCCGAGAGAGTCTTTACTCTCTGGTAGAAACCTATGGATATGTAAAGGCTTCTCTTTAACAGTGGGCTCACAGATCGTGCAGAGGTTTATTCCTCTGAAACGTTCATAACTGGAGATGCCTGGTGGCAGCAGATAGTCCACAGAAAATGCAGAGACAGTCTCACGAGTAGCTCTCGTTCTCGTTCCATGTGGTCATCCATTGCTTCTTCTCCAAAGGCTCTAACATCTCCTTTCCATCTTTCAATAGACGAGTCTCCTTGCGAATCCTCACCGCGTGATATTTCGGGACGCTGTCCTCGTATTTGGAGCGTTTGAAAAATCCACACTGACAGAGAAAGAACAGAAGAGCGTTAAGCAAAGCTCGACTTCAAAATCCTTCTGCGCTTATGTGCTTTGGAGAACACAGGGACGGGACATGCTTGACAAAACGGGACATGAAGAAGCACATCCATCGACACGATACAAAACAAAACCGAGCTTCACACGGAAAGAGCGGCCCTTCCTTTTGACAAAGCACAGGATGAGTTAGTGAGTTAGGCCACGCGTCATGCAGACACCAATCTGCTGCAGCGATGGTGTTTTACCCTGGTAAGGAGAGCTAGGCCTCAGTGGACTGTTTGTCTGAGGGCTGAGTGTGAATCTCAGCTTTGTGAAAAGCGGCATCGTACTCGTCCTTCTGGGCCCGCTTGAAGAAACCGCACTACAGAGGGGGCAAAGTCAGGGGTCATTGCAAACATTGCAAACACATCTTTGCATATGACTTATCTGCTCGTCACTAAAAGTATTTGGGCAGTGAAGAAAAATCAGTGAATGTCAGTGCATTAAAATTCTGCAGAATTAGAATCGAAAAAGCTTTTAACCAGGAATGCTTCTTAAAGAGCAATGTTCTTAACAATGTGGCTGATTTACTTTATGTGTGTGCATGTTTTATTACCTTCCAGAGTAACAGAACTAGAAGAGCCAGCATTAGTATTCCAGCTAAAACAGCCACCAGGATGATCCACCACGGGATGCCTCCGAACGGAGTCGCGGTTGTCTCCGGGAACACGGTCAGCCTCACCTGGATATCACACCTACAGTAAGTCTAGCCGTTCCGTTGACTCACACAATGTTTCATTTACATCTATTAGTGGCTTAAATATCAGATTTAACTTGAAACTGTTACCTGGGTCTCGGGATTTTTAAGAACGAGGTTCTTGGCAGGAGCATCCAGACTTATGGAGGCCTTCACTAATATATCAAGGTAATTGTAGGACACGTAATCCTGTTTTAGAGAGGAAACAAAACAGAACGTTTTAAAGACATTATTTTGAAGAAACTAAATAACTAAATAAATGCTTCCTAAGTTACGCTTACTTCAAGGAAAGTGGAGTTCCACAGCCGAGATTTCAGAATGATGACCGCAGTGCTGTCCAGGCCCTGTAGGGGGCATTTGATCTCCACACACCTGGCATCTCCACCGCACGACTACGAGGAAAGCGACGTTCACTTCAACATTTAGGATTTATAGCATTGAGTTTTTGACATTTTGAAGACGTCATCCGAAAGCAGAATAAATAAGCTGTTGATTTCGTACTTGTCCTCATGTGAGAACACTGGTACTAAAAGCGTGTTTGTTACGCAATTTGGGAGACGTAACAAATGAATAGAGAAATAAATAATTTTTCATTATTCTATTAAATATTATATATTATTATAAAAATCGGGTCAATTACTACTGCCAATGTTACACGTATTTTTTTTTACCACATGTTGCCCCAAAAACACATTAATATGCAAATTAGGTTTAGTTTATAGATATATTGTGTATAATGAAAAAACGCATTTATACACACATTTTGAAAAGAAAGAAAGATAAATGGTATATCAGATCAGTCTGTTATAACATAGTTGAGAATCGTCTGTACACAAATAAAAAGATGTATATTATAAGCATAACTTATACAGTTTTTTAACTTTATTTATAATGTTTGTAAAAGCTATTTTTAATCCTAGAACTTATTTCTCAGGTCTTGAGAGGTTAAGACTGGTTTTGTGGTACATTACCAGAATCTTGTGCTTGCGTTTGTCAGGGAAGAGGGATGTTTTACTGCCTTCGGATGGTTTCCGCTCCTCCAGCTCACGCTTTCTCCTGGTTAAGGATGACTCCTAAAAGTATGACAGTTGTGTTTGTTTTTTGTCTATGGTGTTTTTTATCATCAAGCCTATGTTTTCTGGATTTAGCATCATATTTTAAGCCAATTCAAACACTGAAAAGCATCAGAAAGCGTGATTCGGGTGTGAACTAAGAGGTTTTGGTACCTCGCTCAGTCTGAGAGGGTTTATCTCTCTCTCAGGTGAACAGGTGACTAACTGCAGGTCCTTTGTGTTGATCTTCATCAGATACAGCAGCCATTTCCCCACAGAGCTTTCTTTAGGCCACTGGATGTTCAGAGACGCCGTTCCGAAAGACTTCAGAGGCTTTCCTAAATTAATCACCTGCAAAAAAAAGTTCAGAAGTGAGCTTTTTAAAGTTAACTGAATTGATGTATAAAAAGGGAGATTATTTAAAACTTCTTGTGCATTTACTCTGAATTCATATTCGACCAAGCTGCCGACTTCTTCCTCTGTCTTCATAGCGCTCATGCCTCTGACTTCACCTCCAAAATAGACCTGAGACGGCTTGGCAACCCTGATGAACAACAAGAAAATCTGATCCAACATGCTTGCTGACACAGTGTGACTGAACAAAGCACAAGTGAGTGCACAGATCAATAAAAAAACGATGTACACTTGTAGAGAGGATATAAATATATATAAATATATAGGAAATAAATATAAATATATTATATTAAAACTAAATATAAAAAGCACTTGCAGATAATGAAATATTTATATATATATATATATATATATATATATATATATATATATTTTTTTTTTTTTCTTTTACTTTTGTTTTAATTATAATTTTTGATTATAATTTTAACTTCGTTAGTGCGATTTAAGGTTGATATATTTTAAATATACAACATTTTTACTTCATTACAAATTGTAATTACAAATATATTTAAAAATGTGACATACTATTTGACATACTATTTGTGACTTTAATTTGAAATTACATTAAAGTATATTTTAGTTTACCATAAATGCTTGGCTGTGCACATTAGCTATATCTTAAAGACAATACAAAAAATATAAAATATATATATGCAGTATAATTTGCACTATATATATATATATATATATATATATATATATATATATATATATATATATATATATATATATATATATATATATATATGCTGTGAATGAAAAACGCTCCAAAATTCAGCTAATTGAATATAATATATTTTCATTTAATTCTAAACATCAAAAACATAGAATTCACACCCAAGTATATTCTTTTAAGGTGTCTTTTCTCAGCAGTACGTACTCAAAAAGTATGCTAAAGTGTACTTCATTTTCAAGTATGTGATGGCAGAGATACAGTACATTAGTAGTTATTAACAGTTGCTTTTAACCTGAGGTTAAGTGCTTTTCTCAAGAGCACACAGGCGACAGCAGTGTATTGATTTCAGGATTTCTACGACTTCATGATAAAACCTGCTTGAGTCTTCGTGGCCTTCGCTTTAGAAGCTTTGACACTTAAATCTCACACTTAAAGAGTCCCACCAACCCTACTGCTATATAATAGCGCCGCTTGAATAGTATCACAGTAATAAGTAATGAAAGTCAGAAAATGTCCCAGCTTTCTGTACTAGACAGCAATGGTTCTCAATGGAGAGCACATGCGTGCTTAAATAAAGTTATAATACTTACCCTTGTACAGAAAGAAGCAGTTCAATCACCACTTTGGCTTTGGCCTTCACTTTGCCCAGGCCTTCCTGCAAACTCGTCCTGTGTAAGAACAGAAATATCAGTGCACATTCATCACACAATTACAGTAACATTTTAGTTCAGCTCTAAACAGTGGAGACATACGTTTCCAGCTGAAGGTCGATCTCCACCTCTTTGGTGTCGAGCGATATCTTGCCGGTGCTCAATATGATATAGAATGTTACCTACAAAAACGCATTTGTATTAGAACAGCAATTTGTGAAATAGAGTTATATTGCATCTTTGAAGTTTTGCTGACCTCCGAATCCCGTTTAAAAGGGTTTCCCAGCTCGCAGTCTGCCAGGGAGCCGTTCTGATTGGCGGCACAGATCACATGTTTATCCTGCAAAGATAACAGTCGTACGTTTAAAGTTGTAAAGTATGAATCATAGATGACCGACTGAATTAATAAAAGAAAACGTCATGAGTCTACTGAACGCCTTACTGAACCAAACGAGCGATATTTTGGCTAAATAATGAATGAAAACATGAAAAGAGATCAAATTTAATAGAGAAGACTTGTGATCCACTTACAGTAGATCTGAATCCTGAATACGAGAGGGATTCGTCAAAATGCCCGACCAGTTTGGCTTCATGAGCATCATCTCCATTCCTGTTCCTGACTGTGACCTCCAGAGCGATGTCCTTCTGATCACTCAGAGAAATCACCGGCACACCATTCTCCCTGAGAGACCGGACAGAAAACTCAGCACTCAGCATTTAAACGTGCAACCTATCATCCAATAGAGTATCAGGGCATATGAAGATTTGTAGCATGCATTTAAGAATATATGGCTATTGGTGACTTTTTTGTTTTTAAAACTGCATATTAGAATGATTTCTGAAGGATCATGTGACACTGAAAACTGGAATAATGGCCAATGAAAATTTAGCACTGCATCAAAGAACTAAACAATAGGAATCCAATTTCCCAATATGAATTTTTGATCAAATGAGTGCAGCCTTGATGAGCATAAGAGACTCAACAACAAAAAAAACCTACATATCCCAAATTTTGAATGGCACTGTATTTTAGCTGTTAAGAGAAGGTGTATACAGAGCTAAATGAACATCCGTGAGCTTGTTGTGTGTTGTAGAGTGTGTGATGTATTGCTGATACACACAGAGGTAGAGGAGGAAACACGTCTTGTTTGGACTCCCTGTAGCAGAACCTGTAGTGCATCTGTAGGTTACTCTGACAGATGTTGTCTGTGCCACATCCCTCCTTCAGGAAGTTCACCTAGGCCAGGAAGATGGCAAATCAAATCTCAGGTCTACGCTGTTTCATAGTGCTTCACAGACGTAGAATAATACACGGTTTAATTAAAAAAAAGATAGTATAAGGCAATCAATCATTTTTACATTAATTACATTTACAGTCAATTCTAACAAAAGAGCTGAAGTTGCCTTGACTGTTGATGAGATTTCCTGAATGAGTGAGTATACCTCGGTGATGGTTTTGTTGGGCACAGTGGAGTCCAGGACTGGAGTTAGTTGTGGCAGAGAGCTCTGCCGTTTGCCTCTCTTAGCGCTCTGAATGGCCACAGACACCTCGATAGGAACGGCTCTGAGCTTATCCCTGATGCCTTCCTGAAGACCAGAACATCGCAGATCCCACTCAATGTATTTACAGCAGAGGTTAAACGGGAACGTCATCATGATTCCAAAAGGAGAACCGTACGAACAGTGCACCCAGAAATAAAACTCTCAATGCACTAAATGATACAACAGGAGATACTGATTAATCATCAAATTAAAAGTTGACCAGAGGGGGAACGTTTTCATGTTTTTTCATGTTTTAAAGTATATTAATATTAACATACTTTAAAATAATTTATTCCTGTAAAGCAAAGCTGAATTACTCCAGTCTTCAACGTCACATCATTCTAATATACTCTATAATCAATGTTGGATACAGTTACTGCATAATATTTTTTGGGACCTGCTACTTTTTTTCAGGATACGTTGTATCCTGAAGTAAAACGTTAATAAGTAAAAAAAAAAGTTTTGTTTATTTGTTTAAAAAAGAAACCAGTATTGGAATATTATTGTAATTTGACGTTAATCTGCATAGTGCCACGCCTACATCTCACAAACCAATCAACAACAGGTTCATCAACCCTGCCCTGCATGTCTTCTTCTAGTCAATTACAACCACATGTTTCATCACAACTTTAAAACTTACTTGCAATCTGAGTTTGCTCTTGTAACAGGCTTTCTTGTTCTGTCCTCGTAGCTCCAGGATGCCGGTGGACTGGAAGTCCTGATCCATGGCGCTCTTCTCCAGAAACACAACCCTAGAAGGAAGACCCAGCTTCCTGCGGTACCACTCAGCCTCGAGAGTACAGGAGATGGCTATCAAACAAACAACAAACGAACAACACCTTTAGAATATGTGAGCTTCAGAACAAAGAAAGGCTCTTATGTACTTCAGTGAACTTCTAGCATGTAGTTTTTCTTGTCTTCTGTCAGTATTAATAACGCAGAATGCATTTGGACCACATCTTAAGTACTGTTCTCATTAAGATCACAATAACGATAACTATAATGGCATCTACCCCAGCGGACGATAGCATTCTGTTTATTGTTACACCTGACGATTAAAAAAACCTTTGGAATAAAAAACGAAAATAATAATAGATACTGAGAGCATAAACAGACTTACTGAGTTTAGGGTTGTAGGTGGAGGGCTTTGCTTTATATGAGAAACACGCTTCCACTGTCAAGCTGTGAGGGATGCAAGATTAAACACCCATAAATATTAGAGTTCAAAATATCAAGCGTATTTATAAGTGACGGTAGTATCTCACCATACGCTGTTGCCGCATGTTTTCTTCACCAAGTCAATCTCCCTTGGTGTCACTTTGATGTCTTTCTTGATGCTAATGACATTTTTGGACCTGCACACGAGAGGGATGTTATATCATGCACACCTCCAGGTAATGACCTAGACGGGAGAAGTGAGCGACCGGCACCTGTATATGAAAACTGTGTCAGAGAGCGAGCCCACGGCGAGATCAGGGTACGAGTTCTGATCCAGGTCCATGTTTCCGGCCAGAGAATAGCCAAACATCTTAATATTGTGCTGTTTACCCTCCAGAATCTGCAAGGCAAAGACTATTATATGTACAGCAATAGCCAACAATACATTATATGGGTAAAATTCTTTTATGCCTAAAAGCATTAAGAAATATAAAGTCAAAATCTTAGATTTTGAGTACAAAGTTTAATCAGACAAAAGCAAAGTAGAATCAAAACCAAATTAGATTTAGATATACAATGAAATATCTAATGCATAAAACCAAGTAAGTATCTATTTTTCGCCAGTGTTTCATGCTGAAAATGGAAAAGCTTTTAAACCGGATGACATTGGAATGGGAGTCTCACAGTGCCCTTTATTCCTTTTAGTTCCACCAATATTTGATCCAAGTAATTTTTCACAGATATGTTCCATTAAAAGTGCAGACAAGAGAGCAAACACAGAGACAGACGGTGTTTAGTGTCTAACCTGAGCCGGTGTGGTATTGATGCCGTCGGCAGATCCCTGGAAGATGTACACGCGACCAAACCCAGAGTCTGCATAAGGAGCACCTACTGCGATATCTGAGAAACAAGCAGGAAGAAAATGAAACAATCGGAAGAAGTCACTATTCTGCAACCAAAGCTAAAAAAACAACTTCTGCATTCAACCTTCAAAAGAATCCAGATTGAGGTCTCCGATGTTCTCCACAGCCAGTCCAAACATGGAGTCTTTGGTTCCATTCAGGCGGACAGGAGTGACGTCTTTCCACCTTCCGGCCTTGTTGATGTAAACGTACACGGCTCCTCCCACTTCTTCATCTCTCTGGAAGAACTGAGGAGCACCGACCACAACGTCCTGCCAGCTGGAGGACAATCAGCACAGTTCAGCTGCCCATTCACAACACAGCCGCTCAGTTCCTACAGATCTCCTGTCACCTTCCTCAATCTGGAAGGTTACTTTGGAAATGTAGTAAATTACAGATTACAAGTTACCTTATCTGAAATATAAAAAGCATTGTAACTTTTACAATTACTTTGTTAATGTAACTGATTACATTTGATTACGTTTTGATTGTTTTTTCTACATTTCTAATGTTTTTCCATGTTATTCATTTTCACCCAAACCAGGCGGGGCTAACCTTACAGTAGTGCTCAACACTGATTAAGATTATAATCATTATAATCAGCCACCACTAAATCGGACTTACTTGCACTTGCATCTAATAAAATGCAAAAAAAACAGTTCATTTAAAAAAACACCTCTCATATATTAAAGCAGTTGCAATTTGCAAAAAGAAATCGGTTAAATCTGATACTAAATCAGGTGTAACCCCTTTGTAATTAACACAATAATTTATTGCATTTTTTTCAGTAAATGTAATAACTGTTGTAAATGTATAACTGGTTACAGTTACATTTATTTGTGGTTATTGTAGAATACATTGCATTCTAAGGTGTCCTAACCATATCTTTACGTACTAAATAATATCAATTGCTTAGGATTTGGCTCGTAGGATTACTTGCATGTAATTATGCATAATGTATTGTTATTATAATAGTAAATGCATGTAATATGTGTAACAGCGACACATGTATCTAGTTACTTCCCAGCACTGTGCGTCACCCACCCATCTCCGTTCAGGTCCACTACAGCGACATCATATCCAAAGGAGGATGCGAGGCCCGGTCCTTCCAGAACGTGTTCGGATGTGAGCGTGGTGGACATCTCTCCCTCCGTCCGCAGAAACACCACCGCACCGCTGTGATTGGCTCTCGGCGCTCCTGACACTACGATGAGTCTGCCTTTCTCTGTGATGCTGTGGCCGGAGTCCAGAGAGAATCCTGGACACGAGCAAGATAGAGATGCTCTGACCACAGAACACACACACACACTGATCTTTAAGCGGTTCTCTCACTCACCTAGGTAACTGTTGGCTGGGACTGGCACTAGATTTGGATCCAGGCGGTTTTCATCCCCGACCTCGTAAGGGCCGTCATCAAACAAGCCCATTTCCAGAAGAGTGTTGTTCTTCTGCTCCACGCGCACTATACCTAGACAACAGAAGTGAAGGGGTGAGCGCTAATCAAATGTGCTACAGGAAAACAAATGATCGAGTAATGGTTATTTGTGCAAAAAAGAAGTGTGGTTAATGGTTTTGAAGGATTGTGCAACATGTACTTCAAACATTTAAAGTATACAGTATATTTTTATAATTGCATTTTTGTATGATATAATATTAATTCAATAAAAGGCCACTAAAGAAGAGCTTACTTTTATGACGTTTATTTTGATGTGTTATACTAAAATACATGTTGCGTTCTCGAATGTAATTATAATTACATTAATATTAAAAATGTATATTTAATTGCGGCTTTATCGTGTTGTACGAATAGAAATTGAATGTAAATTGTGCGAATATATATTCAATGCATGTTAAAATGACATTTTTGTTTACCATTAATACTATCGAAATATTTGAGTAGAAGTAATTACAAAATTACTTCGAAAAATGAACATAAGTCCTACTTTTGTGTGTCAAAGAGTACTATAAATTTAATGTAAATCTAAAAACTATAATACTTTTTCATTTCATTGCAAGTAATGCACAATTAAGTGACTGAAAACATTACATACAATTTGCATTTAATCATATTCGTTTATATTAAGTATAGAATTTCAGTTATAGGTACTTTTTTTTAAAAGTATGCTTTAAAACTAAGTACTTTTTCAACACAATTGTGTGAATTAATAACAATTTAGCACAGGTTGCAGTGCTCCTCCACACCAGCGGGGGTCACCGTGCATATAAAACACATAGGTAAAAACACTGGCTATTTTTATGGATCAGTCCATCATAATAAATAAATGATAGCAGTATGAGGTGTCTATGAGGTAAGACCTTGCCAAAGGTCGAAACAGTGACCTGTGAGCTCTGCTTTCAGACTCAAAGGACACACTTCACACATATTCTGCATCATTTAATGAGCTTGCTGTTAAATAACCTGTACCTTTTAACTTTCTGATGCACAGAAATAAAGAATTTCTGCTAAATGTTAGTTTTTCAGTATTAACCAGACTTCTCCACTACGGTCAAAAGTCTGGTCACATGACAACAGGTTTGTTTTATTTTTCGCATCCAAAGTCTTTCTACCCTTCCAGTTGTATGCCCCTGGTGCTCCAAAGACGACATAATGGTAGTCTTTAGTGAAGGTGGCAGCCAGGCCCTGCTGACAGGCCCCGAATCTCTCATGACCCCTGGTGCGCCCATCGCAGAATTTCCAGTTCCCTCCGTCTTCGTCTGATTGGCTGTCGATGCTCAGGTCCTGGCTGAGCATGTAGCAGCGTCCGGTGATGTCACGCGCCTCCTGGGGGGTGTTGGGGAACAACAGGCGCTGGTAGCGATGGGCACATGTCTGAGACACAAAGAAAGAAGCTGATATGGACCTTGCGTGATAAATAATAAATCGGTTATGGGTAACTATGTTCTTGACGTACCACAATCTTGCCTCCAGGTCCTTGGCTCTGAACAGTTACACCCATCCACTGGTTCTCCTTATTCTCCACGCGAGCATCAACTGTGGGAGTCACCATGAAGAGAAACCAGGTCATGATTATACGTATACTGGCACTGCTGAGCGTTGAAACCAATGACACAAAACAGCACATGGATGAATTTATATAAGTGACCCAGGTCCACAAAAGCAGTCATAAGGGTCCATTTTTTGGTGTAAATTGAGGGTGCAAAAGAATTAAACTATTGAAAAGAATTGCCTTTAATGTTGTCCAAATCAAGTTCTTAGCAATGCATATTACCAATAAAATGGAACACAGTCTTTCCTTAATATCCTGATTTTATGCATAAAAGAAAAATGAATAATTTTGACCTATACAATGTATTGTTGGTTATTGCTACAAATATACCCATGCTACATATGACTGCTTTTGTGCAAATCTTTGGGGCATGCATTTCCACATAATTTTACGCTTAAATCCATGCCAAAGCTCATATACTGTCTTTGACATGGAAAAGTGCTTAGCGTCACGTCAGGGTCTGAGCAGACGTACGCACTTTTTATTGTCAGAGTATTGCATGTTTTTGAAAATATAACCCAGCTCACTCCTCTAAATTATGATGATTGGTCATATTTTATGTGTTAACGACATTAATTAGAAGTCGTTAACAAAGAAGAGAGCTGAAACCATTTATCTGCTCGCAAGTTCAAGATCATTTGAGGTTCATCGATTTCTGTTCATAGAATATCTGAGAAATAATCGTAAGATCGAATTTAGGATGGTTTATGCGCAACATTTAATCAATGAGGCCCCTGGTGCGACAATCTCTAATCTGTAAGACTTCTGTTTTTCTGCGTACCATCATTGTCAAAGTCCACTCGAGTGCAGTCGTCAGGGTGGGTGGTGATGTCACAGCTGTACAGCCCACCTGTGATTTTTGCTCCCTGATTGGACAAAGCCCTGGCTTTGGGAGCACCGATCAACAATCTGTGCAAAGAAACGAATAAAATATAAATTAATCCCTTTTTTTCCCCCAGTAACTTCCAACAAAGGCAAATGTTTTAACCAGCAATGCATGCATCCTGTGTTGAAAAAGGCAATCCCAGAATTCACTGAGACGTATTGACAACACTGATAACAGTTCTCTGTATTACTAAACAAAACCATTATGTCAATATTACATATTATAATATTATAAATAATCCAGTTCAGTGCCCTTTAATGTCTGGTTGACCCTCCAACGTTGCACTTTTGCCGGTTGCCAATCATCATAAAACGAACTACTTGATAATAAATAAATGAATAAGTAAAGAGGAAGAAGCAGTGTGTAGCTACTACTGCCATGCAAAACTAGGTGGCTCTAAAAGCCAGAATACTCTCTTTTCTATAAAAAAGAATGAAGAGAATGCAGAGGTGCCAAATTCTTTTTGTTAGATGTGTTTACCTTCCGTGCCAAAAAAACCCAACAGAGTTAAAGACCAATCTGACAGATAGCATTATTATTGTTGTTTTTTTTTTTTGTTTAAATTGCTATGATATCATTATCAAGATTTCTTTTGCCCACATATAGCCCAAATAATCTATGAGCATAATCCCAAGTCAAACTAAATTTATGCAATTATGTTATGTAATGTAATTATGTAATTATGTTATGTAATTCTCGGAGGCATTTTTTAAAAACATAATAAAAACGTAAAAATATGCAATCAACCCCATGTTACTGCAAAGCTGCAATCGTGCTAATTTAAAGTTTGCATTCTTTTAATTTAGCTAAGAAGTCTGTTTTTCTTCTTTTGGTCAGACGTCTTCAACGTGATTCGCGGGACCACTATTTGAAACACAGCCATAGATTTTAGGAGGACAAAACGCAGGGGAAAAAACCTTGTAATTATGACGTAATTATTAGTCCTTCGTAAACGAGACCGGTGCTTGATGAAGAGGATCTGACAGACTATTTCATCATTGGGTGTCTTCCTGTTTCCAGCACCCATCAGCCAGCTGCACCAAATCAATTATTTACATACACACTGCTGTCAGCACACCACAAAAGACACACATAGGTGTAGATTTGGGGGGAAAACCCCAATCATGTGTCTTTTTTGAACGAATTTGTAGGAGATGCCGAGAAATGAAGAGGGTTTCTGAGATCTTATGAGTCACGCAAGTGATGTAGCATTTTTAATGACTGCTTGTCAAAGCATAAAAAGTGCTTGTGCGGTCAGAAGAGAAGACAAAACTGAATATACATGAAATCAATAACTGACTTACCCAAAAATCTGCATCGTCTTACACCACACAAATAAAGCTCAGACTTATAGCCATCTGCTGCGTAACCAATCCCTTTTTCCACACTTCATTCCAGACACACCTTTAGGAAAATTCTTTCACTTCCTGCTACCACAACTATAGAGGTTTGATTTTTTTCTTTTCTTGTTTTGTTTTTTCATTAACTAGACATAACTCATCCCCGAGGCACACAGTGGCAGTTTTGCTTGAGTTCACTTCACACACAGCGGTGCAGAACAGCTGGCTCAGCAACTGTTGTTCTGATGAAATCCTTCCAGAACGTTCCTCTTATTTGACAGCCCTTATGAATCAACTATTCTGGGCACTTCAGTGAATACATGAAAAACTTGGCTCTGTCGTCTCACAGTAAACGCAGGGAACGTACTGTAAGACCGACCAAGAAAGTAACGTGGGCATCGTGAATCAGTTTAGTGGTTCGTTTCTGTAAAATGGTATTGCTGCCTCTTGCTTCTTTGGTGACACGTTCAATGTCGAGTGAACAACATTTTAAACAATTAACATACCACCCACCCAAAAGCTAACTGATAGTATTAACAAGGACAAATGTAGAATAAACACATATTCTTAACAACCATGCCATTTTAGATTGCTTTTATAGGTCTATGAGCTTTTTCATCCTGACTTCCTGAAGTGCTCTGAAGTGTTGTGCTTAGTAAGTGTAGTGTTGTACCAGGTAAGCACACACACACACACACACACACACACACACACACACACGTATTTTCGTATTGTCATTTTTAAATAATCTGTGAGATTTCAATTATATTTTGACCACCGAACTATGTTTTTAATTTCGGAAATTTGGTCACTTTATGTATTTATTTAATGCAGTCACAAATGCAGTTGCAATGGAGTTACAAATCTTGCACAAAAAAAAAGTGTTTTGAGGAAATAATATTGCATTGTGCCAGAAAATTGTACAAATTAGCATAAAAGAAATAATTAAAAGAAAATAATAATAACAATGATGATTGGTAGAGGCACATTTTCCAAAGAGGCAATGTCGCATAAATTAACATAAAATACTGAATTAATACATTTTTTTGTTAGCTTCGGCCAATGTAGAGCTTCGCTAAGATAAAACATTACAGCAAATAGTTAGAGTCCATTCCCACGAAGATGTGGCAGGTGGACAGTAATGTTCGGAAAGCTCCAGGAACACAGCACCCCTCAATCTCGGTTGGGAAATTCAACACATATCTGATGGACAACATTAGGAATGACATGCCAGCGCTGGAGTTTTAGTACTCAACACTATGCTCTCTCGATGGGAAACAGGCCAGCCACTATGGTGTTGAGAGGTTTCATCAGCATTTCATCTGTGCACCCAGTGCCCCTTAATCTACTTTCCACGGTGAGTCTATTCAGACCAGCATGCAGCTCAGCTGTGGGAACACAGGAGACCACCAGTGGCTTCTATACTGGGACACTCCACCATACAGACCGAGCAAATGGGTCATTGACTATTGAAATCGTTATCGAAAGTTCATTTCAGTTTTGCCTGTTTCAGACTTTTCACATTTGCTAAATTAGAGAAACAACGCGAAAGTAACATAATATTTGTAACTAAGTGACGTGTTTGGCTGCTTTTTTAGGTACTGCAATATCGCAGCGCTTTACTTTTAAATGATTTGTTTCCCCAACATGCCCAACTGAAGAGGATGCACGCTGTCCTGTATACTATTTTACCCTTAAAATGTAGTTAGTCTGGAAATTTGCCAGAATCTGTGATAAACATGGTAAAAGATTCCTTGTCGGGATTTTGTAGGACTGTCCTTTGTTGCGTTAATGAAGTCTGCGCGCTGTTGTCATTGGGTATCTGTCTTTTAGTCTTCAAAATCACAGAAAGGGGCTCAGGAGACCGGCTTTGGGTGATTATTGGACTGAACGACTAATGACTGAGACAAATCATTAAAGATGAATGTGGAGAATGTGGCCAGTCAACCCGACACTCCCCGTTTCCAACCAACATAAGGAAGGACAAAAGATCTCATTAGAGAAATGACGGGAGAACAGCATTTAACTTAAAAAGCCACGGAATGTTTCCCTGTCTTATTTTGAGGCATGAAAGGCAATTCATTGTTCGGAGGAAAATTTGAGTTTGATTGGTCTAAGCATGTCATTGTTGACAGTAAGAGGTTTTATTTAATCAGGGTCACCAAGCAAAATCCCCTTACAAACAATGACCTCTCCATGCTATTTATGATTATCTTTACCCCATCGTCTACATCCAAATTGTTCATTTTATTTCAGAACTTCTGTCTTTGTGCTGGATTTAACACATATATACAACTATACATATATATATAATTTAACCAGAATAAACTGACAGTGGCCAATGTGTGTGTTTTACTCTTTATACACACAGCTGGTTGCAGCTGGCTCCAGTCTGTCCACTTTTTTGCCATCAAACTTGGAGAGTTTGACCAAGCACAATATGAACATACAATACGATATATAACAGTAATTTTATATGTTATAAAATGGAGAGTCTTCCCAATATATACAGTCAAACCCCAATGTATTCAGACACCTTGAATGTGGTGATGAATAGTAATAAAATAAGACGAGAACTCAGAGTTAAACAGAACTAATTCATCTCAGTATTGTCGGATAACTTTGACAGAAAGGCATTCGGTTGAATAGCTGTCAGCTGTTAAATTTAGGTACAGAGTTAGATAAAACTAATTTAGGTCAGCTACGACCTATGCTTATGAATCAAAGCTTCGTCTTTAGTGTAAAAAGATCACATTAGCAATTACCATAAAGAAAAAAACAACATGCTCACGTCAAAGTGGCTAAATATTTTTGGTCACAATTGTTTATTAAATCAGTTTTACTGGTAATCCACTTTATGAAGGATCTTTGAGTTTATAATGTCACTGTTTACTTTAATTATAATAGTTTTCTGAAAACACTATGTACGTATTACACTATGTAAGTCAAGTACTGAAAATATGTAAGTAAATGTACGTTTCATAGAACAACACTTTGCGTAAAATGCATACCAATTCTAAAGAGATCACAGTGAATGATGAAACTGTAAAAAGAAGTATTTTTAGCATCTTGTCATGGATATACTGCTGTAGAGTCTCTACAAGCTATCACATTTCTACAGTCTCATCCAGTGATTCAGCTAATACCTGTTTCAGATTGCTGCTTCATCACTGAAGGGGAGAAACGCCAAGACTCAGCTGTCTCTGCTCATCACTTTAGTCATGCAGACCCTTCCATCTTTCCATTAGAAAATATACCACAGTCATAACGTTTCACTAATTCTCAAAGTGTTGCACAGTCCAAAAGCATCCGTGCCAAAGCCGCAGCAGCTGCCGTGTGTCCCAAACACCGCTCATAGAGAGTTCGCGATCACGAGCTGCGCAACTGTTTTACGAATTTGTCTTTTTCGAAATGATCCAGCGGTGCAATCGCTGCAGTTGTCTGAGATGATCTGGAATGACAGAGCTTGATTGTTCCAGGCTTCTTGTGCTGGGTTTTGAGATGTAGTGTGATCTGTGCGGTTAGTTAAGTTGGATTGTCTTGTGAGTGTGAGATGTAACGTGTGTGTGTTGCATTATGTTGGGGGGTTTGCGTTCATGTTTGGGGTTTGATGTCTTTGTTTTAAGGTTTGGGGTCACTGCTGTAACATTAAAGGATGTCGAGCGTGACAATGAAATTGTGAATTTAAATGTGGGCTTTATTGGTGCTTTGCTACAGTCTGTATCGTTAAAAGCACTGTATAAATAAAAGTGATTGATTGATTGATTGATTGATTGATTGATTGATTGATTGATTGATTGATTGATTGATTGGTAAACGTGGTCAAATAGACAGGGTCCAGTATCAGCAAGCAGTAATATCCAGGCAAAAACAAAAAAGTAATCCGTAAACAGGCAAGGTTCATGACAGGTGGCAAAACAATCATAAATAACTGTCCAGGATAAAAATAAATACATTTAAAAAACACAAAGGCAATGCAGGAATACGATAGAAAAACATGGAAACTAGACTAACACAGGCTAACACGAGACATACAAACAATACTCAGCAATGAGTGTGAAAAAGTGTGCAACTTAAATAGTCCTCCTGATTGGTGACTGTGGGTAATCAGTATCTAGGAATTATGGGAAATGGAGTCCAGAATGAGTAGCAAAGGTGTGGGATGGAGTCTAGAGGAGCACATGGGCACCCTTTCAATTGACTTGCTAGGCTAACTAAGTAGTTGACTTGAAAAATGACAACGTCATAAAGGCTGTGATTTAATTAAATAAAAATATGCATTTTATATGTTCTTTCATTGTACAGCTCTACAAACAATCACAGCACACCTGGGGGGGGTTTTAATCGTCACAATCACAATTTTAATCTCAATTAGATGTTTTCCTTTTTCAAGCAGCCCTTAATCGAATAGTGAAATCATTTGTCTACGTTATATACCTTATACAACCTAGACCCACATTTGTTCACGAAAGAATTAAAACATTTATCTCTTAGTCTGCCAACAGAAAACCTCAGTTTACACTTAGGATACTATTGTTAGGCTATATTAAGCTAACCGAGACATGTATCAGCACTTGTGTCTGCTAAATGTAAATGTTTTAATTGTAATGATCTAGTGTGATTTTTATATGCAGTTGACACCAGATGGTATGGTCCACATAGAGATATGATCTCATGATCATCAAGTCCATCGGGGATTACATGAAGACTTAGAAAATTGAGGCAGACAGATAAAGCATTTTTGCATATGAGATTAGGATTTTTTTATATACATGCTATTTTTAATGAATGATATTTAATGCAATATCATGCCTGTGGTATCTTGCCTGATCTTTCACACCTATCTTGCATGCAACTCTGTCACTGAAGTGTCTTATAAGTCAAAGTTCGAACATGTTTACAAGTTTATATGTAAATTTTATATGTAGATTTTTTCATTCTTGAACAGATTGCATAGATGCACTTGTCTTTCGAGAGGCTTATTAGCGTCCCTTCATTTTAAGCAACATATGTGATTGCATCATGCCAAAATCACCTATTTTAAGGTCATAGCCTCATGGAACCAGCTTCGGTTTTAGCACAAAAGTCCCAATTTGGTGCGACCAGAAATTATTATTAATATGTAGAGTAGTAGAAACCATGAAACACTTGTACACGGTTGCAAAAATAAAAAATCCCTTGCACCTTGTGCTGCAAATCTACACACACCTGAGGAGACCAACGCATTCAAACAACTAGGAGCCATCATGCTTACAAAAAGAAAAGGAAAAGAAAGAAAAGGGGCCTCTAGTGATCTATCTCTCAAGTTACAAGAGCACAGATGGCCTGGTGTACATATTCCCTGATTTCTCCTGTTCCAGTGTAAACAGATGCCAACCTGTTCATCCACCGCTCTGGATACTCACAACATGCCTTTTTTTCTATTCGTTCATTAGTTTTGTTTTCGGAAATTGTCTTCCTTCAATAGATTATAAGGGTAGATGAACACTGCTAATTTCAATACCACAGGAAGCACGCATGAATGACAGGAAGGAAGACCTTTCGTGTGGGCTAAAGAGAAGCCACTTAAAACATCTTTTAGAAGTTGCAGAGATACAAGTACACGTGCTTTAGCAGGTTTCCTTGTAGGAAACAATCAGGAGCACAATTAGAATAGCAACAAAGTCTTGAAATCATTACGTTTTTAAAGAAGTGTAACTTTTAAGGCAGCTCTTAAAGAGGGATCTGCTTCAGCACTGACTAAGGGAAATGCAGTCATGCAGCACAAATGGGCTTTCGACACCAAGAGCCCGTACCGACAGAGTTGAGCTCTGTTCACACAAACCGTACAGAACGAGAGACACAGCTCAAACTATCGTACCCAGCAAAAAATGTCGTCACTGTAATAGCTGGATTCCCGTAACTGAAGCAATAAGACTGCCTGAAACATATCTCTTCATTTCCTTACCTCTGCAGACTCCTTTATGTACCTAACCTTAACCCCAAAGAACCGATCCTCTTTGGGCACAAACAGAGAAAATATCGGCAAACTGCTGAAGAATCCCAAGCGGCCGATGTGTTGATCAAAACACCAAACTGCAAAAGCCAAAAGAAGTAAAGCAAAAGTAACCCACATTATGACATCAGGTCTCCACGTTTGCACAAGAAGAAATGCACATATATCTACAGCTGACTTCTTTTACGGTCCTACTACACTCTCAGTCTCACATGGGAGATTATTGCCATTAAACGTACTGAAATGTTCTTTGAGGAACCCCAATGTCTTCTCACTGGATTCGGTTTAGACAAAACAGCACCAACTACAGTTTTACTTCTTAAAGTCTCGTTACACTCTCACAAGGGCATTAATGTGTAGTGATTGGAGAGGAACAATGCATGAAGTGTATCGGATGCTGCTTTCACCCTGTAAACGACCTATGCGAACCATTGTGCATGCTGGCAAACGGCCAAAGACTGAGCCCCCAGCAGATACTGATTCACATGCATTATTCACACAATCAACTAACCCCGCAAGAACCACCGGAAGCCGCATGAGATGGGAAATAAATATGAAAAGGCCTAGACGCTCGCATCAGTAGGAAGGCAAACGGACGGACAGACGAGCCTGGTCACAGGTGCAACACATTTTCATGGCACCGTAGATGCTGTAAACAGGTGTCTTTCAGCACACACACACACACAAGAAAACTCACACTTGTTCGTTTCACACAACTGTTTAAACACACTCGCAAATGAACAAACAGACACATACAGAAAAGCGACCCCCCTCACACTCGGACTCTAAGTAAATCATTCAGCCTTTTCGTTAATTGCAAATCTCAAATCTCTTCAGCCGTGCAGAGAAACGGAGGATGTTATTTGACGTTATTCGAGAAAACAACTATTTTACGAGGTGGCCATTTCGTATGACTGGGAAATGCATGAAAATAAATAAATAAGAATAAAAGTCCACCCCAAAACCATCAGTGGGGTAAATGAGATGGTACAAATTCATATGCTAGTTTGCAATATGCAAAATAGTTGTGTTGACTTGTCCAAAAAGGAACCCTGAGTTATTATTTTAGTGCCCCGTCGTGGCAGATGTTTTACAGCCTTTGACCATGACATCCTAACCTTAACTGAAGCAGGAGGAGAAGAGATCTGAGAGAAAGGGTTAAAGAACAGAGCTGAAAAACAAATGACAAACCTAACCAACGTTAAAAGACAAGCTTATAAATAAAAGTGCTTCTCAATGCCAAGAACCTTTTTTTTTCTTTGAAAAACGTAGCTGTTCTTTGTGGTAAAAGAAGGTTCTTCATATTAAAAAAAGGTAAGAACGAGATGGTTCTGTAAAGAACCTTTGACTGAATGGTTCTTTTCGGAACCAAAAATGGCATCGCGAAGAACCTTGCATCTTTATTTTTAAGAGTGTATGCATTATAAATGAATATTATAAACTACTTCTGGTAGATACACTCTTAAAAGTAACGATTCTTTGCTGGAATTAATGAATTAATGTGGAATATTTAATATCCAAGGAATTTTTCTATTCCACGAAAGGTTCTTTAGAATACAAAATTGTCTGAATTACTAAAATGTCTTTATAGTAAGGATTTTTTTTATTTTAAGGATCACTGAAACGTACTTTGAGAAACTCTAAATATGGCACCTATGGATTACCAAAGTAGATCAACTTTTAAATCTTTATTTTACTTTTTTAAACCTCTAAATAACCACATTATCAACTCAAAAGCTGCACTGCGGCCAAGAAAAATGCATCACTGTAGATGCGTTGCTTAATCTAAAATGCTGGAAATAAACACTGGAGAGCATTTACATGTGAGATCGGACTTTGTGATATTTCTCCTCGAATTCTTTCGGTGTGAAAAGCCATTGTCCAGCAGTGACTTGTCGCATCACGTCGGGTATTGTTAAGTTGTGTGTAAAGTAAGCAGCATGCCTCCCCCAACATGCCGCAGCGCCGGACGATTGATGCGCTAATCACCGTCCCGACACACAATCACCAACATCTCTCCGTTCAGAAAGAGTTGAGTGCTGATCGAGCGTTAGACTACCAAACGTATCGTTCCGTGCTCCTACAGAGGAGACAGAAGTAGCATGACTGTCTAAAACGAGAGCGGGGCACAGGTGCAGGATGAACGCGAGAAGAAGGGGGTCTGGATCGAGCGCGTATGAAGCGCGCGCCTGATCGGTGATCTCGATTAACAGATTAATGTGCAATATCTGATTCTACTCACATTCTTTTATCGTGGGGCTGGAGCTGCCGGTGCAGGGCGAGAGAGAATCCGAAGAGGCTGCCCGGCTGACCGTTCTTCCTGAGGACGTTTTGCGCGTCCAGGTTAAATGCACTTGTGGAAGTCCATAAGAGCAGCGAAAAAACGCACAGGTTCAGAGAGAGCCCCTCGTCAAAGAGCCCCATTGCATGTAATTAAGGCGGTTGTATGAATATAGCCCTTGTTTTTGCGGTAGTTCCCGCTGCACTGAGAGGACTGGAGCTGTGGTCCGCACTGCACTGCGCTCAGAGAGAGAGAGAGAGAGAGAGAGACCCTCGCCCCTCCTCTGTCCCCTCAACGCTCTACGTCACTGTTGAGAGATGGATGAGTCTCACCCGGTCTCACCCCATCCACACACGGCTGTGATTTATGAACACTGTGAACACTGTGCTTGAATTTATAGTCAATATAATATTCATAAGCGAAATGCGTGCACTTATACGTTCGGAGTATTAATTGAGATCTCGGAAAATTAAGATAATTGAATTACAAAATGACATTATGAAATTACGAATATAATAATGCATGCATATGCACACCTCAATCATTATATGCATGCATTATTTATATAATTTATAGAATTGTATGTATATATATATATATATATATATATATATATATATATATATATATATATATATATATATATATATATATATATATATATATATAGTGTATAATGTGGCCAGTAGCATAAGCCAATTATGCAGACTGTGTCTTAAAAACTAGTCTGACCAACTAACAGTTATTAAAGCAAGTGCGTGAGTCTACCTTACCCAAATGCACACTAGTGGTGGTCACTTTTTTTTAGAAGGGTGCATCCATTTTGTGCCCTCAATGTGCAGATCTCTCTCAAGCCCAAACTGAAGCAGCATCTCTAATTGATAGTCAAAGCAGCATTACATCACTGAAGCTTAAAGTTGGAGGAAGACCGAAAAGGCTTAGGGTGCTATTTGGTATGGGGCCTATTTGCCATTATGCCACAAAAGTGTAACCTTAAAAGAGGACTACGAGGAATAAAGCTAGCATTTGAAACAGAGCCAGTTTATCATACTGCATCCAGCAAAATGATCAGTATTGTTCATTATTAAATCTGTAATATCTGCACTTCTGAATCCTTAAGAAAGTTTAAGATTTTGATTGGTGTTAAAACAAAATATAAGAAGTAAGACTTCTATACACTAGGTAATCATTAGTAAATAGTCAGTTCATCTTTTATAAAGCATTGTTCCAGCATAAATGTCATTAGTTAAGTTTATCAATAAAGCTATAAACGCCTTGTTCTTGATTTATAAGCATATCTATTACAAAGGACAGAAAAAAACTAACAAACACAACACAGAGAGATACAGAACTACTCATTCCAAGAAGCAAAAATATTTAATTAAGCATTTACTCAGACTTTATAAATGCATATAAACTCCTACATAACTGGTTTGTTAATAAGCATAGCCTACGTTACTCAACCATCTTTCTTTAATCTGTTTAGTCTTTTCTCTGAAGCGAATCAATTTAAAGTGTAATTTATACATTCAAATTCAAAGCACTCTCTGAGCGATGCAACAGCCTTAAAACGTAATCAATTAAATCTGTTTGCTACACAGTTGTGTGTCCATAGGCTAATGAGAGCTTTCTCTGTTAGTCTGCCGCATCTGAACGATGTTTGAGTTTAAGGACACAGCAGTCACTGATATGGCTGAAACGTAAGACGCTTGTGTCAGGCTGAGAGAAGCATCGATCCCGTGCTGTCCGTACGGTGATCCCGATGGACACAGCTGATGCTCGTGCCCCGACAGCTCGACACGTTTTTCGGATTTTAGTTAAAGCAATTGAAAATACCTTTATTGAATTGCAGTAAAATATCGGATAAATAGTATTGATACTTGTGCATATACACAAAATAATATTTATTAGGTAATAATCAAAAAAAGTCATTTTGTTTGTCAGTAATCAATATTTTTAATTAAGCAGGCATACATTAAAAATGACATCAGTATCTATTTTAAATCCCAAATATTTATAAATTTTAATTAAAAGCATCATGAAAAATATTAAGCGGCTGTTTTTAACATCGCTGATAATCAGAAATCCTTCTTGAGCTGCAAACCCTATATATGCACATTCTATCTAGAATAATAAGCATAGGCAGACCATCATGGACGCACTTTGTAATAGCAAAAAATGCTATTTAAACATCAAAATTGGCTTTATATCTGTAAACATATTGGCAGGGAATACATGCTAACTTAGTTTACTTGTCTACCGCATATAATCTAATTAGCCTGAGATGCTGCACTTTAATGTGCAGATTAGAATATTTTTGATTTGGAAAACACTTCCTGGAAATGAAACAACATGAGATCACACACACACACACACACACACACACACACACAGACAGACAGACACTGTATGCAGTCATCGGTTCTCATCTGGGCTGCTGCACAAAGTGCATCATCATCATCATTTCACCACAAAGAGTATTACCGTAAAAGGTCTCTTTCAGGAAATTAATAACCGTCATCCATGACAGAAAAACAATGGCTTCACCTCTGCTGATCAATATGTTAGGATCCTCCTGCGGTTAAGATGTGTGGTTTGCTGGATGACGGAAGCCTGTGTGATCCTCTTCTTTTGTTACAACATACGAACAATCACTAAGGTGCGGGACTATTGCATGTAAATATCAGAATCATTTATTGGCCCTTTGTAAAATAACGATCAAAGCCAAAGCCATCAGCGCAGAAAGGGTCTGAATTATGATCTGTTCTGCTCAAAGTGGAAGGACTCTGCACCCTTCCTGCTCTCAGAAGGTGACATTTTTGTGCCTTGGCGAGACCTTAAAGTGGAAAAACAATCCACTGCCAGCCCATATCTGTCCGAAACCGCTCTAAGGAATGCCAAATGATCTAACGCATCACGAATGTCACGGCAGAAAAAGAGAAAGCGATGCAGATGAAAGTCATAGCAGAGTCATCTAAGCCTCGAGCGGCGGCCCACGCAATGGACTGAGAGCTCGGGGACGAGTGTGAATGGCACTGTTGTGTGAGCACCGCTGATTCACTGCACGGCCAGCTTAGTCTCTCGACGTGACAAAAGACTGCAGACCACCAGCGTGACCCCGTGCAGAGAATCTGAGCCCGCCAGTGGACGTAGGCACAGTCATCCATGCATCACGAACAACCAGAACATACTAGAAGCGCACAAGAAGAAGTATTCAGTTATGAACGGACTGATAAACAGGTTTGCTTTCTGTATCTTTCTTGATCAGACGTTATTCAAGAGGATCAGCGTGAACTCAATATTACACTTTAACTTGGAGATAATTAAGACACATAATGGTTTGTTAACCAGCGCTGTTTGAGGCCATCGGGGACACATTTTTTTGTTTAACGTCAAACAGTTAATTATAAACACCCTAGTAAGAAAAGCTAAAAAACCATTAATTATAGCACATATCCTCTATTACATATTTACTGACGTATCACTCAAACAGACTTACCGATATAAAAATTATAATTAAATCTGAAATGTGTTTTAATGCTGAAAAGCTCATTTAATATTATTCTTTAAATCAAGTATAACTGCAAGTGTAGCTCCGCTTCAGCAATCAAATATACTTTATAGTTGCACTACTTTTGCACAAGTAAGTGCGTTACGAGACCAGGTACGTTTAACAGTTTAGTGTACTAAAAGTACAATAGCGGGGTATATTTATAGAGTACATAAATATGTAAATGAATCATATATGGAATAGTAAATGGTATATAGGCAGGTACAAACTGAATGGTGCGTCACAGTGTGTGCCCCCCACAGATACACCTGTCATCTCAGCAGGTGTCAGCTGTTGACAGTTAAACACTCACTTTGGGGGTCTCTGGACCAAAACCAGCACAGCGTCTGTGGGATAACACACCGTCACACTGAGGAACGTCTGAGCTAATCAAATGCCATTTAATAATGTTTCTGTAACGCCAGTCCGTCCATCGGAAACAGAAAACGAACATATTCTGCTTTTAGATGTTATGGATCGCATGGCTAAAGAGCTTTCAGGGTACTACAGTGTACTAGAAGAAATAAGAAATCAGGGTTTAATCTCCATAAGGATCAGGCAGTACGCGGTCGCCATGCAGATTGATTTCATCATTGCGATGCGCACGGTCTCGACTCGTTTCCATATGTATCAGGAAACAGAGACCCCTCTGACAGAATAACAAAAGCTGTCACCAGACACCTCCGCTCCGGTTTAACTTCAGCAAAGACGCTCTTCAACATCAGCCAGCGTGGCGCTTCAACGGCTGCTTTTAAAAGTACGTGTAAAACTACAGGAGCTTGTCGATAATTTCATTAAACTAGAGCTAGCTTCACATTCCATTGCCTTCTCAAACATTAGAAATATAACGCTTACTTAATGTTTCAACAGAAGTAAGCTGATTTTTTTTACCAGAAAAGCTCCTATTGGTCGTAGATTTATGAACACACACCAAGCAGGCCAGTTTATTGGCTGATATTTAGATATAACTCTTGGTATCAGACATTAGTCAAATACAGTAGAAAAAGACAGCAATATATTGACTAGCACGTGCATGTTTACAGCATCCCTGAAGCGCGCGGCCTGTGATCGAAGCCCGGGGAAAAGACGTTTCCCTCGCACCAGTGGTTTGGTAAAGCGCTGAGTTTAATCTCGGTGAGAGCTTCCTGATCGGCCGGTGTTGTGACAGAGCGCAGGCTCTTTTGCGAAGCGTGCATCTCTGTAAATCTACAGCTCCCGCAGGACAAAAGCTCAGCCCTGGTTTACAAGTGATGGGGGTTGGGGTGCAGAACAATGAGGATGTCAGAACTTTGGGACATCGCTACATTCCTTCTCGGGCCGTTCCTGCCGGTGACGCGGGGGAATTGTGGGGGATCCCCTTTTGTTGCAGTTGCGGGGTGGTAAAATGCGGCCACTCTTGGGGTCAAAAGGAAAGGAGCTGTAAGGAAAGGGCAGTGCACTCTCTAGTGCACTGAACACTGTCTTCTCATGTGACCTTGGGCTTCATATCTGCCTCTGTTCCCAGGATTCCCTGCATAGTGACGGAGGAGCATGTGTTCATGGAATGTGCAGAGTTTAATATAGGTTAAGCTCTATTGAACGCATGCGTCGATTACTGCATAAAATAATTTAGACTCTTTTTTTACAGTCATTTGGGTTTAAAAACGTGGAGCTTTCAATAAAGTGTATGCATTCTTTAAAAAAGGCTGATATATATGTTGGGGTTTTTTTGCTGTGGAACCTAATAAGAAGTAGTGTATTCGAAATATTTATTTCATACTGTATTACCTAACATATTGCTTGAGACGTACAGGTTTAAAACATATAATGCAAGTTTGTTTGGAGTACTACTTGTGCGCAAATAATATCAGCCATTAAATGTGTACACGCAATAGTTCAACTTTAGCACAAACAGATATATGTTTTATTGTTAAACACATTAAGATAAAATCAGCTAAACTGAAAATAATGCTTTATTATTTAAGACTAGCCGTATTCCCATTCAGAGTGCAAACACCAGATTTCTTGACCCCGCCAGATTCACTAAAGTGAACAAACATTAACTAGCTGTGTACTTTCTAATTCGTCCCGCTCCACACATGGTCGGCATGTTTGAGTAACCTCACGGAATTTAGCCGCGGGGTTTGACGCTCAGGGCAGGTTACCATGGAGATGAATAGCTCAGTGAGGTCTGGTGCTCTCCGCAGGACGTATGCATACGCAGTCTAAAAATTATGAAATTACATTTAAATACGCATCAGGGTGAGGGACATGAGGACCTAAGCATAACAACAACCTTCTAGCAAAAAGCTACAAATTAGTAGCTTGAGAGAAATATCTTGCATGTGCTCCCTAATCTAAAGGGTTACCAATTAAACACAGAATTAAACTTCCAACATCCACTTGCTGCAGTTGGTAACGTTTTATTTTATGGTTCCATCTGTTAGTTGCTTATTAGCATGCATATTACTAGAATATTATCAATTTATTAGTAGTAATTAAGCACATATTAATGCCTTATTCTACATCCCTATTCCTTCCCAATACCTACCGCACTAACTATTATTAAGCAGCAAATTAAGAATTAATTGATCGAAAATTCATAGTTAATATTAACAAGTGTTACCTGTTCTAAAGTGTAAAATAACATTTTCTGCATTGGATGTTTAAGGTTCTTCATGGAACCGCCAATGCCAATAAAGAACCTTAATTTTTTTTTATATATATATATATATATATATATATATATATATATATATATATATATATATATATATTTTTTTTTTTTTTTTTTTTTCATACACATGTCAGCTCAGGGAGATGGTGCTCATGAGTAATATTGATTTTCACCCTCTAGTTCATTTCTAATTGATTAAACTGACAACCATACACTCCCCTAAAGCGGTCTTAAATGTGCTTGTAACAGATAAATGAAATGTTATTTATAGAAATTGATGCATTGAAGGAGAGACTCGTGTTATGTGGCTAGATTTGTCTCTGCACGGAGCGGTCGGTCTGCAGGAGGGACCGGGAGCTGACAGACGGGTCACGACTCATTGCTGATGCAAACCAGTCACCCCCTGCCCGTCTCACACGACTGATACCGCTTAGCATCCGCTCGTTACAGCTGCATAACTTCACATCATACAGGTGTCCAGAAATAGCCTGTAAGCAAGACCCAGATCTGAAAGACAGAAGATAACGAGAAGACGCATGGAGAGCTTCGAGAACAGTAACCATGTAGTGTGGTCCGATTCAACACATTCAGTGCAATATGATGCAATGGGAACAAAATATAACGCCGTGCAATTCGATGCGGTACAGATAGTTTGCTTTTATTTCTTTGGTTCAGACGGACAGCAAATCAAGTTAAATTCTAATTCTATTCTTTGACCATTAATTCACGTAGCATCAGAATGCGCTTGAGAGACAGTTTAAAGAGGAGAAAAACCCATAGTCAATAATTATGCATAAATAAATAGTTTTTATTGGTGCAAATATGTTATATCATTATACAAATGCTCACTTTTTTAAATCGATGCGTCACATTGTTAACGTTTATGACCGATTCTATGTGAATACGACTTCATTTTTATGTGTCCTTGTTATTACACGTTTCAGTAGGCCTAATTAGCCGAATATTTAACGATATTTACTCACTATATAAGGTTGAAATTAGGTTTTAGTTATTAAGCGATTATTCATATTACATGTAGACCGGTAAACCAGACAAGAACACTAAACTAATGGCAATGCATCATTTTAAGGTGTCTTTATCGCGTGTCTCGTGTACTTATTATTGTAATGACAATAAATATATAGTTAATATAGTTCATTGATATCAAAACAAAGTGTAACTATAAAGTGTTAGCAAAAAACATCGTGCTTTTAGATTGCACTTACATTGGAAGTGCACGCAGGCTTATAATCTGCAAGTACGCTGTTGATGTTACTTTGATGGACATATATAACGGGAACCACACACACAATAATTAATACCTTAATACCTCTGAATCTATTTAGAGGTAATAAATGGCACCCTTCCGCTGGGAGCTGTGAATAACTGTACTGCCCGAGTGTTCATTGATCTGCATTAGGATGTCATCCATAGACATCTAGCTCTGTCCGTCATCATCGATATCACTAAATGTGAAATATATGATTGTTTTTTCTTAATGATGGTGCAGAATTTTGTGCTGCAAAAGTTCAGATGTGTGCTCATTTAACGGCGTGCAAAGGCAGCTACTGGAGGAGGAACAGGGCCGTGCTGGACTTGATTTATTCGTCACATGCTCTGCTCTCTGGAGCCATTAATGCGGACCAGGGCCGGATTTCACTTGGCAGACTCTAGCACCTCCCCCACTTGCTATCGATCCTAAGATATTTAGGCTTGGTTCTCCAATAAAGGAAAAAAAAAAGAGAAATCCTCTAGAAAAGAGAGCATGCTGGGAAGACTGTGGGATTATCCCACCGACAATTCACAATAGCTTGTGGAGCCTCTTTGTGGCTTTGTATTTCCTGCATGCTTTATTTGCTGCTTGTGATTGATGATGACTGTAAGAGTGGCGTTCACCTTTGACCCCTCATACAGTACAGCCTCAGCACCGATTCGCCCCTGGTGACTGATGAATACCTAATGGAGAACTTTAAATGCTTTTTAATGTTTATTAAGCATTTATTAGTGCCTTCCACACAGAACCGCAAAAGTCATCTATAACCATTTGCTATGAATGTCGCTCTGCTTTAGTTTACAGTCCAGTGCAGCTCAGTTTGGACTTATTTTGAACACGCAAAACATACACTGGGTAATATTCATAGCTGTCGTTTCATCAGAGGCACAGCAGCACAGAAAAATGGCTGAACCAAGTGGGCAGGCAAACATAAACGTTGTCAAAAGTGCTTAAAGGTTTATATAATCGGAGTGTCTATTTACCCGCCTATTTACACTAGCTCCGCCCACCGGCGTGCGATTGGGATAGTCATCATCACAAAAAGATGACTGCTTGGTATCAGTTTGAGTCGAGTAAAATGTGTTGCGTGTTTTATCCATCCAAAACGAAAGAAAGGTTCTGTCCAATCACTGAACAGTCTTAAAAGCTTTGCTTGGTTCAAAAATAAAGCTGAAAGAGAAATCTGAATTCTGTAAATCAGTTGCCATGCAGATTCTGCTTGAATATTTTTTTACATAAACCAACCCCCACCTCCAAAAACAAACACACACACACAATAAAGGAGACATAAAAGAGGGTAAAAACAGCAGTATTAGTAATTAGACTAAAAGAGTGTCTGTGTTTCTGAGCTGAAGAGGTGTTTGTGTATAGAGAACAAGGCCACTGTTCTTTATTATGGCTACGATGCATGAAACCACAAATAACAGAATCCAATCTCAACCTTATCAAACTCACAACTCTCAGAAAGACACATCAGAGTCTGGGCAATATGGAAAGCACTAGAACGGTGCGCTAAATAATTCATCGGCTTTTTTTATGATTGATAAAACATTGATGTCGAAGTCAGACCACTTGCATTATTTCCAAACAGATGAATTTGTGGCCACCTTGGAGCAGAGATGAAGTGACCGCCACCGTTATTTCTCATCAATCAGTCAATCATTTTTATTTATATATAGCTTCTAACAACACAGGTTGCATCAAAGCACTGTACAGTATAAGGTAGAAGAGTGCAATGGCAATCATCATTAGTCACACTTAAGACTGAACGTTAAAAATAAAAACTCCGCTGAACGTTTCGAAAACCAGCTGCGTCCCGAAATCCTCGCACAGCTGCGAATGATCTGCTGTGGGTGGACGCCAAACTTGTGTGAGTAGTCCCGAAACCGCAATGCAACCGAGAGTGTCGTTTTTATTACGACAGCGTGATTCAAAGGATCGTATTCTGCTAACTCGACCATAAATACGCGCGGCTTTGACATCAGCCGGTATGCCACCTGCTCCCTGCCTCATCTCGTTATTTGCATCTGATTGAACAATGTGTCAGCTGGAGCAACGGATCTCACAAAACTGTTATGCGCGTGACAAACTCGCAGTTGCATGGACCGAAAACAGCACGAGTAAACCCTGTAAAAGTGGCATCAATGCGTATATGCGTTTATAGTAATCTTACGTAAGCATTACGGGACATTAAATTCATATTATATAAAAAATTATTTTTTTACTGTGGGTAAATGCATATACCTTCACTTAAAGTAACTTGGCATACTCTGTAATTTACATTCAGGGCACATATCTTGAGTATGCATGCTTTTTATGAATAGCAATATGGCCTACCAGTTAATCACAGCAACCCTTAACCAGTGACTGCCAAGTAAAAGATGGCTGAAATGTGTATAAATAACAATAAACTGTGATGTCGATATGCAAAAATGGACCTGGGAGTGTATATGCTACGCCATGGGTAAGATAACGGGTTGTGGGGTACATTATACATCAGTACTAGCATACGCAAGCTAAAATCAATTTATGTGTATAGATACCATGAGTTTTCATTTTGATTTGGCATACTACATACTCGCCTTTTCATTAAACTGTGCTTAAAAAGCTCGCCCCAGAAGCCGCCGTTTGATCATTTACTCTTGGTTATTGATTTGTTCTCCTTCTTCTGCACTTGTTAAACTCGCAAGCTCATAAGCTCACTTGGAAATACCTGTTAACCACAGTCAGGTGCCACGTCTGTGAATACACTATCAAAACAAGGCCCTGTTGCACATTTGCTGCATGAATACGAAAATTCAGATGTTGATTTTGTTGGCAGCTGAGTATTTGATGGCTGCAGTCTCAACAATGCTAACCCCGTCAGCTAGTCTAATGTGAACAAGAGCGCGCTTTAAATGCACGTCTATTTTAAAACTGCAGTAAACCAAGAAAAAAGTTGCTTGTAACACTTACGGAAGAGACCGTAAACATGCAACAGCTAAAATCGGTCAATTAGGTTAGTAACTTACTCTAAAACGACGTTTTTGAACGTCAAACACATATTTTTTTATTAAATAGTAAAAGGGTGTTAAACAAATTATATATAGCTAGCATTATATCACGTGAAATATGCTTTAAAACAGGCTACGGACAAAAATATGCCATCATCCCATAATAGCGACCACAGCTGTTCTATTTTGATCTACATCCTCCTTGTTTCTGGACTTTCTTCATTGCAAACGACATTCAACCGTCTTGAGAAAGTCAACAGATAGCAGAACGACCCTGCTGTTAATGCCGGTATCACCTTGATATCAAACCACTGGCTCATTTCCAGATGTTGGTATTCTTGCTGACACAGACGCTGACCTCAGCGCTTCAGGAAAGAACGCACTCGGATACGAGTCAACACTGACAACACAGTCGATTTTAAGCTGACGGATAACTATAGCAACTAAATTAATAGTCTTTGCAAACACAACAAACGAAACCAGAAAAAAAAAAACAAGAAAAACTGCTTGCTCTTTAGCAGTACATGAACATGACGTACGAGCAAAAGACATTTTCTGGCTTCCATGACTATTTCAACATTTGTAACACCATGTTGATTACCTAAAAAAAAAAATAATAATAATAATAATTTTGACTCACCACTGTTTTTGTTTTACAGGGAAGCCCTTTTATTTAAGGGTAGAAATTAATTTCTTAAATCTCAAAAATGCCAATTTAAGTCGTTGTTTTGTGGTAAGAGGGTTTATCCCCATTACATTGTCATGGCATTAAAGTTGTAGGCCACATTTAGCTATAATTTTACACACAAAAGGTTAAAATGTAATTTCATCACTAAACCGTGTGATCATATTGTTACGCCACGACTTTATGGCTCCATTTATTGCCATTAAGTGCTCTGCAGTAAACCACATTTTTAATCTTTTATGAGCGCCAGATGTATTCATATTCTTATGAACCGAATCATTCCTGTTATAACCATTCTACTTTTTATTCAGATCTGTATAGGTTATATGAAGACGTAGAAACAAATGACTGACTGTTGTGCAGTCACACAAAATAAAAATAAGCAAAACGTTCAGACGACGATATCATGCAATGAAACACGTAACAGAGACGAGTCGTTTTTAAATCGAACTGCGAGTCGACGCAGTAGGCCTACAAACAGAAGCAGCCGCTCTTCTTTTTTTTGCGCGGAGAGCAGCGCCCCCTGGCGGCCCGCCGCTGTAACTGCTGCCAGAGTCCAAATACATTTCCCACTTAGTATATTAATTGCAATTAGGTCATTTTGGCGCTGCTTGGTGTGTAAAAACGAATAATATTAATGAGCTTAGCCTTTGCAAGAGTAGAATCCGTTGTGCGAGGGGCTCCGCAGTCATTTCTGCGTTAATGCTTTTCTTTATTCACCCTCAGATAAACGGAAGTGATGTGAACGAATAGCACGCCAAATAAAAACGAAAAACTCTGGGCGAACAAAGATTTACTTTGCAGGGCAGTGCGTGTTTGACGTGCATATAATATACGAACCCACCCCACAACCTTAATTCGTATGCCTTAAGGCATATTTTAATTCATATCCATGATCCATATCCGTCCACCCGGCCCGGGTGTGATCCCGCGCGCTGTCGGTAGAGGTGCCACTGCTGTTTAAATGACCTTTGGCGATCTTTTAAGGGACTTGTAGATCCTCCAAAGCAACACAACACACATGCAACACAACTTATAGCGACTCTTATGAGGGATTTATAACGATTCGATGCGTGTTAATGTGCCTATGTGAAATATTGATTTATGCAACATGGAGACAAATCTATTTAATCTTAATACTATGGAGAGTCTGTATGGGCTCTGCGTAAAAGAGTGAGCAAATTAGTGCATTGTTAGTGAATTCTGGGAAACAAGAGACGGGTGGCCTATCTATATGTTGCTTCATTTAACCAGTTGATTATATTATTGTTCTACTTTTCTACGTTACCTGGCAACGGCGTTATTTAGCCGGATACTCTTAATCGATGTCAACAGCATTTGTCTGGATAAGATACTTTATTTTTTTAAATGAGGTTTAATAGGAAAACAGCAGCAAACTCAGACTAAAATGCGGTGTTTTCACCAACAGGTGTCGCAGCAGGTCAGGATGCCTTGCAGAAAAGAGTCGTTCGTTAGTGTTGTTTAAGGCCTTAACAAATCTAAAAGACAAACCACTGGGTCTCTCTGTTTTAGTAAGAAACGTAGCAAAGCGCGCTTTCCAGGCGATTTGGATTTGCGCGTTAAAGTTAACTGCGTAAAAGCCCCTGAAGCGTAATTCAATGAGAAGTGATGCATTCAGAAATGGGGGTTTCTTGACGGTTTTATCTGAACGCGTTACATGATTGCACAATACATTTGTCGGTGTTTTTAAAGAAAGAGCGCGTTTCGCGGAGTATCGCAGTCGCGCATCGCCTCGAGAACGCGTACGCGAGCTGTGTATCCATCCCGCGTTCATTGGCTGCTTCGGGCGCGCAAGTTCATCCTCCCCCGTGACGCGCGATAAATGTCCGTCCTCCCGCATCTCTGCCGACAGACAATCACAGTTCTGCTTTGCGTCGCGTCCGCGTTTGTGTCCCTCCAAAGTGGAATGCAACGCAGCTCAGAAGCCGCATTTAGTTTTGCGCGTTAGGAGAGCTTTTATGGGTTCGCTCGCTCGTTGGACTTGCGTTTAAGTATTTTGTGTGTGTGTGTGTGTGTGTGTGTGTGTTATGAAAAACATGACCGGAGTTTTTGACGGCCTCGGTACAGATATGCATTCGAACCAGATTACCTCCAGCAGTTACCACGGTCTGCACAAATCCCAGGAATCGCCGACTCTTCCGGTCTCCACCGCCACCGACAGCAGCTACTACAATAATAACCAGCAGGCCGGGCAATGCGCGGGCTCTCCGTACGGCCAGATCAGCTCTTACCAGTACCAGAACAGCAGCATGAACAGCGTCCAGTACAACACCAAATCATACGAAGTGGGCTTCGGCAACGCGTTTGGCCCCTACAGCGCGTACGGCTCCTGCTCCTCGCCGACTCCCGCAGACGCTGGTAAACATCTCTGCCTCTGTCTGACGTATTTAATTGCGCATGATTCATATTAACTGAATTTTTGCTTTTGCTGTATAAAGTTGTTTTTATATAAATAATACTTTGGGACAGCTCCCGGGCGCGTTTACAGTTCTTTTGTCGTTGTTTCCTCCCCCCAGAAAAAGAGGAAAGCGAACCCGAAATTCGCATGGTTAACGGAAAACCAAAGAAAGTGAGAAAGCCTCGTACTATTTACTCGAGTTTCCAGCTGGCGGCCCTGCAGAGGAGGTTTCAGAAGACTCAGTACCTGGCCTTGCCGGAGAGAGCCGAGCTAGCCGCTTCTCTGGGCCTCACGCAAACGCAGGTAGAAACGCTTTCTAAAGCTACAAATATATTTTTTATAATGCAGTAAGAATTAATTCTGACCTAAGAATATGATGACGATGATAATAATACCTGCCGTCCTTTAATTTTCTTACAAACGGTGCTATTTTTTTTTAATTAGTACTTTTAATTAGTAAAAATGTGTGTGTGTGTATATATATATATATATATATATATATATATATATATATATATATATATATATATATATATATATATATATATATGTGTGTGTGTGTGTGTGTGTGTGTGTATAAATGTTATTAGCTCGAGATACTGAGCTGTCGTTGTTTTGCTGTTTCAGGTTAAAATCTGGTTCCAGAACCGTCGCTCGAAGTTCAAGAAGCTGTGGAAAAGCGGAGAGATCCCGCCCGAGCAGCACGTCGCCTCCAGCGAGTCTCCTCCTCAGCCCTCTCCGCCTCTCGCCGCGGCCTGGGACTTCTCGCACGGCCAGAGAATGAGCCCCTCCAGCACCACCGCCCCGTCCTTCCTCGCCAACTACCCCTGGTACTCATCCACGAACTCTGCGAGCCATCTGCAGCCGCCGCTTCACCACAACACGGCCGTCAGCGCGGGGACCATATTTTGACTCGACGGACACTGAACGCGGTGACCGGTGGGATTCGTTCGGCGAGAGCTTGCATCGAAACAGACTTTCGGGCCTGGTTTCCAGCATGACGTTGATCATTGCCGGTTGCGTTTTGGGGCGTAACACTGTTTCTTTTCGCGCGACGTCGTCAGCGAGCAGACGCTAAAGAATCAAACATATACAATTATTTTTGTATTTATTTATTTTGTTCTATGGGTGGCACGTCGGTGGATTAAAACCGGTTGTTCGGTGAACTACTACTATTATCCAAAGCCTAGAGAACTCACGCGGACATTGATGGAGTGAATATTGCGGCAGGGTGTAAGAGCACATGTAGCACAACCTGAAGCTGTTCGGTGCCTTTTGCAAATAACTTAACTGTCTGTTTCCACCGTGAATGTGTTTCATTCGCCTGTCTTTGATTTGTTTTTAGACTTTCTGTTCGTTTTATATTTAGCGCGTAAGGTAAGTTGGAAAGCCGGTGTCCGTCTCTGCGTCTATTTAATAATGTTGTCACATGTACGCCACATAGGGTTTTAAAGAACACACTAAAAACACTCGTAAGCTACTGATTGTCCTAAAGTCATGTTCACGTGTAAAAGGATATTTTCTCTGGAGTACTTTGTTTTAGGCTATTTATTTTGAAACCAATTCTGACGCTATAATGATTCAGACTTATTTAAATAAAACTTTTCTTGTGAATGCATTTTTATGTATCTGTTCATTCGGGTTCTCTCTCTCTCTCTCTCTCTCTGTTTAGTTCACTGTTGGTATGTTTTTTTTTTTTTTTTTTTTTTTCCCGCAGATCTGTCCACGCCTTCTTCTTTTTGCTTCGGCGCCAGTTGAGTCTCTAGCCTTTAATAAGTCTGGCTGGAGACGCAACGTCTTGTAAACGTTTCCCACAAAACCCACACATTTAGGCTACCTTTTGTCGACTAACGTGACAGGTGTGTCTAGCTTTCTCTGTAATAACTAGGTCAAGAGGGTTTACGCAATCTTTTTAGGCGGCTTGGAGAATAGAATGAACGCGGATCTTCTTTAAATTCACCGTTTGGCTTTCCTCGTATTTTCTGATACGTAAAAACCTCGGGACGGAGGCTCGGAGGAGCCCGACAGAAGCGCCTCGGGCTGGGAACGAGCGCGCGAACACGCCCCGGCACGAAGGCGTTCTGCTGGGTTCAGACTCTCTGGAGTCAGAGCTCTGCGCTCCAGACGTTTTATGAAGTCAGCGCAGCCAAAAAGGCAGGCCCGCAAACGCCCCGAGCTAAACAACGTGGAAACATTTCTCACAACTTCCACCACAATGCGAGGCCTTTGTAACGGGGGCTCTGAACGCCGCGCAGCCCGCATTAATTTTCCACGCCATATAACAAAGGAAAACTTGTTTATTTGTTTAGAAGGTTTAGGAGAAAACATTAAAAAAAAGCCGAATTCCGAGCGATTTGGGAATTCGAGTAACGCGTCGCGCCGAAACCGATTCGTTCGCATTTCACGCGCCACTTCAAACGAACAAGCAGCCTAATTACTCGAATAAAATGTTAAGCAAAATCAAGCAAAAATTCAAACCCCAAAAATCAAGCAGAAAAACGAAGACGTGTTAATATGAAGCCATTTATTACCAATGCTGTTATTAATTATGAGCCAGCTATTTAAAAAAATTCAAACATAAATGCTTTCCTTACAATTTTTTTCTTTTACAATAATAGGAATAACAAGGGTTGCTTTTGGTGTTACGCGCGTCTGTTTATTCGAGCGTTCAAAAGCTATAAAGCAGACGGATGTAATGAGGATGTATCCTGTCAATGATTGTCACGTTACGCGGTGCTGCGCTGTCGCCCCGGGCCGAAACGAGCCCTGCAGAGATCCGCGAGATCCGGACTTTATCCGTTCGGCGGTGTAAACACGACGGGAAACGGGAACGCCGTGTTTAACCAATGGCGGTCGGCCTTTCGGTAAAGGCCTCGGTAACGCGCTGTTAAAGCAGAAGGGTTTACCCTCGAGACGAGCTCTTGGGAGGGTTTAACGCTATCCAGAACAACGAGGTATCACATCGAGCGGCCCTCCGAGCAAACCGGGTCACGTTCACCCGCGTTCCAGGCGCTTAAACCGTTTTGCGCCGGTTCTGTCAGCCTGTTTTTTTTTTTTTTTTTTTTTTTGCTGTCTCTGGCAAACACGGCCACGGTCCGTGTTAAGATCGATTAGGTCTCTCAACTCAGGTGCTTGAATGCTTGTCACACCTCGCAAACGCGAACGAACGCAAAACCGCGCCGAAGCCGTCCGCGAGCGCGTGCCCCGCGCGCCTTTCTCTCCGAAAGATTAGCGACGGCGTGGTTTTAGACACTTCCGGAATCCTGTAGACAACTTGAAAAATGCCATACCCCATCCCTAATTTATACTCTGATCTGTAATTTTATCCACAATTGCTCCAGTTGAGCATTCTGGCTCCCCGATCTGAAAGCCTGCAATTACTATATAATTCTTCGCAATTTTAGATGTCCTAATATGGACTGTAATTTTTGCGCAAGACAATTTCCAGCTATTTCAAGCATCAACATTGTCAAAGTTGTATGTACATAATAAATGGTAATATCAATGCATAGTTTTTAGCATAACATCTTGACTCCGCGATAATTATATCCGTTTGGAGCCTACGCAAAATTAGCCTGAATTGCATGGTAACTGCTGCTTTAAATTTTTAAAAATTACTCATAATTTTCCCAAAGATTACCAAGATCTCGAGTGCACAATGTCATCAGCGTAATGAGGAGTAAACATTTATGCTAATAATCAGCAATTTTTTCCATCAGCTATAAAGAGGGAAAATAAAGCAGGATTTTTCATTCCTGCTCGGAGAGCGTCTGTCAGCTCTGAGCCCAGCTAGAGGAGGCAGATTTTGGGACCCAAAGAGCCGAACCCATGCCATGACTGCCGGATGCTCTTTTCATATTCTTCTGCTTCTCTCAAGACCGACTGGCACCTTACAGCCGCTTTAGACGATCTGCAGATCTTTGCGTTCTCGTTTATCGCACATTAAGGTAAGAAGGACGCGCGTTCATTTTATGCCCATTTCATACTTTTTACTTTTTATTATTAATTTTTTTTTGCACGCCTTCGTGAGGCATTAGGATGAGTTAAACGACGCGCTTCGAAACGCGTCCAAAGCAAAACGGCGTCTCGCGGGTTTTTTTGTGCAGCCTTAACGGGGACGCCCGAGACGCGTAAAATGCGTTCCTCGTAAAGCGAACGCCACTAAGCGAACAATAGCCTAACGCCGGCTGATTCGAACGAAAACGTGCAGGAAAAAAATGATTCGGAGAAAATAAAATACGGTAACCGGCTACACCATTCGCTGCTTTGAATCGGACCGGAGTGGTCTGTGCCTCGTTAATAAAGCTGTCTGAAATTGCGAGATAGTTTGTCTATAGAATCCAGTGGAAAATAAAACAGCCCTTGTTCTATAATTTCACCTCTGCCTTCATCACTCCGACATTGTGCTTTTGCTCATTTTGATCCCTCTTCCCATTGACAAATCTCTCGGTATACACCTGCAAGCAATTTGCCAGCCTTACTTATAACTACCGCTGCGCACCTATTTCGCTCTCTCTTTTTTTTTTTCCTTTTCTTTTTTTCCCCCCATCGCACGGCGAATTTTCTTTCAGCGCGCTATCTCTTTTGTTAACAAAAGATTCCACGTGCGAAAAAAAATTGCTCATAATTATCCCGTAGATGGGAAGCTGCATTAGAATAAGTAAGGAGGGAATGACTGTAATTATGTCTGGTTTGATGGGCCCGGCGCGTAATCAAGAGGAGAATAGAGTGAAATAACGCTGACCCTCTCTGCTCCACAGCTGCATGTCGGAGAAAGACGCAGAACAACACGGCTTCTTCTTTTATTCCTTCCCGAGAGCTGCGTTCGGAATATTTTTTAGGGGCAACAGCGAGAAAAAAAAAAAAAAAAAAGAGATGTAGATGTAGGCTATGCTACGTTTGCGGCCGATCGCGTTGGCCGATTTTTAACAAATGTTCGTTATTTATCCGTATTCTGAAAATGAGCCATACCCTTGGAAACCCCCCCGGGAGGAGACTAAACGGAAGCCGGCGTCAAAAGCATAAAAAACGAATTAATAAACGTTAATCTGATATCACGGCAGAGACTGTAAAGAACAACAATAAGAGGAGCATATCGTTTAAACAACATAGGAAGAATAGCAATAGCCTAATAATAATAATAAGTGTTGTTGATGATAATAATAATAATAATACAATTATATATAGAGAGCAAGCACATATAGAGGCTGTATTATTCTGGAGTCATATTAATGAAGTCGCAGAAAACTGCTGGAGCACTGAGCTCGTGATCAGAGCGCGCGAGGCCATTTCCTGCTCTGACCAGGCCATTTTTTTTAAAGACCACACATGAAGAGTGTCAAAATTTGTCACAATAATTGCTCTACCCCCGGCACCTACCGCAAACGGTAACAACTGAACACTCAAACAGCGCGCGCGAGGCCGGCTCCGAGCGCGCGACGCTTCTAATAACTTAAGCCTTATTCTTCGAATCCAATTTCCCCCCATCGTTATCAATAACAGGCTAATAGCGACGAATACAGTAACTGAAGAAACGAATCGGAACGAACGAAAGAAGCTGAAGGGACATTTGCAGGAGACGCGCCCTTCTGTTATTGCTCGCCGGCATCTATCTGCATCAGAATTTAGTTGAAATGCGCAGTTAAGCCAAACAAAAGGCACTTCGAACGAGTCGTTTCTTTACCTATGTGCCCCCTCTCTCTCTCTCTCTCTCTCTCTCTCTCTCGCGGACCCGGGTCTTTCTTCATCTGCCCCTCCATGAGCGGCACCTGCCCGATTATTCACTTAACACACGGCCTTCAAAAGCAACCACACAAGAGCAGAAAAGAGCTTATAGCGGCTAAACGAAAGTGAAAAGAAACAAGTGGCCTTATTGTCGGAGGAATTACTGCGTTACAGAAACCACCACAAGATTAATCGTCGGTTCAGATTGCGACGAAAAGCTAGAGGCGCCTTTAAAAAGAGACACAAAACGGCCAGAATGAGCGGGGAAAATATTAAAAATATATTTTTTTAAATAAAATAGCATACGCTTATTAAATACCGTTTTATTATGATGAAAATGCTTTTTTTATTTAGTTTGAAATGCGCTGCAGACAACAAACCCTTGTGGATATTAAATCAAGCCGGCTAAATATCTAAATATGCCTATTTATTTACAAAACAATACGTTTTTTTTGCATTAGTTCAGTCGTTACCTGAGTTCCCTTCGTTTTTTTTTTTTTTTGGCAAAGCAATAAACGTTGCGATGACATTTTGTAACTTCTTTCATAAGCAGATTTTTACTGTTCGAGTTTACACATTATACAAGACTCCATGAAACAAAAACAATAAATTAACGCGACCGGCAGGAGCTATAAAACTATTTTTCAATGTGAAACGGAAAGACACATTAATTTTAATCAACACAATCATGTTTAGATCCTTTTTGCACAAATTGTTCAGCACACAACGAAAACGACTATTTCTGTACATTAGAGCTGTCAACACTTCCCATCCGACGCGACGACAGACGCGTTTATCTGCGCTCCGCTTCTCTTCGCAGGATCCAACAAAAACAAAAAAAGAAAAAGGGAAGTGTCTTTCTATTTTATAGTGCAGCCTCACATCATAATTTAAGGAACATTTATTTTTAAATAAAATATACAAACAGATAAAAAACGAACAAACGGAAAAATTCTAAATAAGTTATATTTAAATAAACACAAAGAACGCCATACATACAAAATAACTTTGTTTAAAGATTTCTTCGTTCCCTTTAAAATGGGGAAAATCTCGAGACGTCGCTCACGGTGTGATTTATCCCAGTTTTTTTTTTACACGTTCGCCGCGCCACGGCGACCGCACGCGCCCCGGCGCTTTGGGGAAAAAAAAGCGCGTTTCTGCGTGACGCTCGCGTCGCTCTCGCTCACAGCCCAGCGCTTCGCTGTGGGTAATTCCAATTTTCATACGGAAAAATTACAAATTTGGCAATACATTTCTGACTAGGTACAGTTTCATGTTTTTTTTTTTTTTACACATCAAAAAAAAAGTCACGGAAAGAGGGGAGAACAGCAGCTTTGATTTGACCCACTTTCCCGGCGTTCCCTTCGACTGAAAAAAAAAAGAGACGCGTTTCCTCTCCGGTGCGCGCGACCTTCGCGCGCGTCAGCGGGTGTCTTTGAGAGCGTCTCCGGTTCGCGTCTGGTCTGGGCTGCGGAGGGCCGGTGTGTGTGTAAGGCCGCAGAGTGACTGGCCTGTGTCGGGTCCCCTGAACTGGGCCACTGGTGGATAGAGGGGCGGGGTTGTGTCAGCAGCGCTGGTTCACATGAGCTGCGGCTGCTGCATAGTGTCCTGGTGTGCTGTGGGATACCACGAGGTGTAACTGGGAATGTACGAGGTCGGTGTGGAGGTTTTGACGCTGGCCGTCGAGTTCCAGACGGGCGCCACGGATGGAGATCCGGTGGACAGTCCGCGCCCGTTAGCCAAAGCGTTCGTGTCTATTGTTCCCCCTCCTTGCTTCATCAGCTTCTTAAACTTGGAGCGTTTGTTCTGAAACCAGATCTTCACCTAGAAAAAGAAAAGAAAAGAGAAGTTCGAGGGAAGTCAGAGCGAGCGGCAGCATCTGTTTCTTCTATCGCATGCAATCGAATCGTTTCACGCATGACTTTAATTCTCTTTAAAGAGCTCCCCCAAGCAGACGCGAAACCCTTGATCAGCTACAGGCCCCCCGCGTTTCAAAACGAGAATAAGCGAAGCCCCGAACGCGAAACGCGCGATCGAATCGAAAAAGGCGCGACGTGCCTGTGTTTGCGTGAGCCCCAGAGACGCGGCGAGCTCGGCTCTCTCCGGCAGAGCCAGATACTGAGTTTGCTGGAACCTCCTGTTCAGAGCCTGCAGCTGGAGGCTGGAGTAGATGGTCCGGGGTTTGCGGATCTTTTTGCCCTTCCCGTTGAAACGAACCTCTCCTCCTTCCACCACGGTGTTTTTCTCTGACTCCGGCGCTGGGAGGGAGAAAGAAAAGAAGCTGTCTCACCGACTGTTCGCGCAGCGCGGCTCACATCACTGTGCACAAGTTTTACAGGCGGCACTTTAGGTATAATTAGCCTTAATTGCATACATTGTTTATAGCATTACGCAATAAATAATTACCAAGCCTAATAACAGCACATCTGGGCTACTCCAGTCCAACGTTCTCGCGGCGCGCACACGAACGCAAACGACCAGCGAAGACCGAAGGCGTGCAAGCAGCGGCTCTTACCTGGGTCCTCCAGTCTGGTCTGCGCCAAAGCCGAGTTGTTTGGGTACGTCTGCACGGTGCTGAGGTACGGGCTGGAGGAATGGCTACCGACCGAGTTGACGTATGGATAAGGCAGAGATCTGGGGAAGGACGGAGCCGGGCTGTACGCGCTGTCGTGCTGCGGGTGTCCAGACGAGTGTAAACAGTGCATTGAATAATGTCCGTGGGTCATAGACGAAGGAGACATTTGCTGACTCGGTGGCCCAAATTCCATGAACACGTTCTTTCCTGAGACTGGGCTGTTTAGACTCTCTGGTATTGTAGACATGGTCATGTCTCTCGCTCGCTCTCTCTCTCCCCCTGCTTTTTTGTTTTCTTCTATGATCTGAGTGAAGGATGGGTCCCAATTTAAGCTCAACTGATTTTTTCACTTTCCATTCATAAGAAAATGTAGTTTGTCTCTGTGAAAAGTCTAGGTACGATGCTGTGGATCCACACAAACTCGCTCAAAGGTTTGAATCGGGGAATCATGAATATTTATCCAAGGTGCTCTCTGATTGGTCCACTCCCTCCAAGAGCGACGCGGATTGGTAATCCGAGGGTCGGGTCCGACGGACCTGATAAACTCAAGAAATAAGACCAACCTGTGACTCTATTGTGCAATGCTAATATAGAAATTTAGGGAATGGACCGAGATGCATATAGGCCGAGACGCGTATGGAGAGCTCAAACAGCTTCCCGTAGCACAGGCCACGCAAAAAAAAAAAAAAAAAAAAAATCATCAAAATTGTTTGGTTGGGATATTTGAGATTTGGTTTCAAAAAGCGCTCATTAAGGCGGAACGATACGCTTCTTTCGCTAACAATTCATTTTCACGGTGGATAATAATAAGCCCAATAACAACGCCACGGCATTATTACTATTATTATTAAAGCGCAATTTTAATAAGTGCTAACGGCAACAAACTCAATTATCCGACATCAGAATGGAAAAGTTGACGAACAAATTTAGCCTGCCCTCGAATTTTAAGACCTAACGAACGCGATTAAGCACAGGTATAAATGTCTCCCAAGCGAAGATGAATTACTTTGACGATTCATTCGGTTAAAATGCCAGTCTCGAGTGCTTGAAGACACAGCTGAAACCAGCGGAATTAGCATAACACTGTTGTTTAATTTTCATACGCATAATTAGCCGTGTATTTAACACTCGCGGCGTCGCGCGGATCCGCATCACTCGCGCGCGCGCGCGTGGGTTGATTTTTTTTTTTTTTTTTCGCGCGCTCGAGGATCAGAGAAACAGGTCGGTGTTGGTAACAGCTCCTGTTATCCGGCGAGTTCCTGTCAGATCTGAGTTCGGTTGACGTGGCGGTGGTTTTGCTTTGTATTTTGATCGCAAAAATGAATTCTGCAGGTTTTAGGTTTTCGGATGTGACGCCCGAGTGCGATTAATCCGTACGTGGCACGCCCATAAATGCAGGAAAAGTTAATAATAATAATAATAACATTGAAACAAATGGACAAATAACACAGCTACACCAAAGCAACGTTCACCACCTACGTTTAAAAAATTACGCAGCTTGCACAAGCTTGCAGTTTATATCGAATAAACTCTAATGTATATTTATCTACTTAATGGGAAAAAAAACGTTAAGCAGCAAACAAAACAAACATCTTACGTTTGCATAATTATTAATGACCCCGCAACCGAGATTAAAAACCACGCAATCGTATTTAAATATATTATTTTGATTGATATTTAATAAAAAATATTTGACCAGCAGACTGGGAAATTGTGTCGCAGAGTCATCTGCCTGCCATTCAACCGAGCACGGGCCTTACTCTTTGATTTCATTATTTAAAAATTACGTTTACAATCCGTTCAAACCTTTTTCACAAAACAAGCAGTTACGGTTTGGATAAAATAGCGGCGTTATAAAAATGATAAACGGCGACGCAGGAAGTAACCGATTGCATTTTTCCCCCCACGTGCAGCTTTTCGGAAACACGTTTCGTGACAGGCACGGCGATTCAACGACACGTTTTGTTTCGAGACGGCTAACTCGCCGAGAGCAGAGAAAAAACAAAACGCTCGTTTTCACAAGACGCGGGAGAGAACGAGACCGGTCGTACCGTTTGCGCGCGACTCCCGGCGCGGATCACACCTCCGCATCCTCCTCTCGTTCCTATCTCTCTTTCTCAGTCTCCGCGGCTGTGTCTCGCTCGAAATGGTCATAATCTCCACGTGCGTTCACTTACATTCCGTCATAATAAAACGCAGTGAAATCGCAAAAACTCCAGAATGTTGCGCAAAAAGTGTCCGCGATGCCCAGATGATACGCACTGACGAGCGCGTTGGACAAATACCTGTTAGGTATCCGCCGTCCTCAAAATTGTCCAATTTAAAGCAATTTGTATTTCAAATGACATTCGCAATCAACCTCGGGGATCCTCGTCAATAGCGAAAATAATGACAGCATTACAGCCAATAATTATCACCATCCAGAACAAACTAGTTGCGCGTTTTTATTGTCTTCCGTTATTCTGAATGCATGAGATATAAAGCGTTACATGGAATAGGGACAAACAATTTCCTATAAAAAGACTAGCTTCAAATTCGATAATTACACACTCACACGTGTTTAATTATTTATTTAGCAAACGCTCTCAATGATTTATAATAATGCAATCACATTATTATTATTATTATTATTATTAATACTGAATATATGTAGCGCAGCAGCGATAATGCATTTATTGATAGTAAAGTAAAGAAATCATCAAAATAAAAAAAAATATTTAATGATATTAATAGAAGTTAACTTTAGAATAGCTTTTTCTCCCGCACCAGGCTTCTATTTAACTGTAAATCTTTTAAATCTATTTAGAACCGGTATATTCTGCCGGCCATTCAGTTTAAAAATCAAATCTGATGTCCAAGAGTGGTTTTAATTTAAAAGGATGGCAGAAAAAAAAACGCTGGCGATGAAATATTGACACAGTCATCCTGCTGCCCATGCGGTCGGTCCCGTAATAAACACAGAGCTCAGCCCAACTGCCCACCGCGTTCGGATGATACCACAGCGGTTTTCTGTTTAGACGCGGCTCAAATAAAGCAGCATGTGAGATGACGAGTTAGAGCACTTTCCAGAGAAGAGGATCATCAAGAATGAGAGTCAAACACCTGCTATGCTGCCCTGATTTAGTGCACCACACCAGTTCAGGCCCACTCGGTGTGTGTGTGTGTGTGTGTGTGTGTGTGTGTGCGCGCGCGCGCTTCTGATCCAGACATGAGCTGACAAACCGCTTCAAACAGAGACAATTGAGTTTATGGCCTTTCAGCAGGGTCTGATTCTCAACTGTAAAGGGACTTCCGTATTTAAGGCAAAAGTCCCTGATTGGTTTCTGTTTTTGGATTCTTTTTTAATTGTTTCAATACGAAGCTCTCCTACCAGCTCTCTGGTTAGTGCGACCCGCGAGATGTCCCCGCTGATAAAGTGCTCCTGAGAACCAAAGCCAAGTCCGGACAGATGTCTAATTATTTAAAAAATGGTTAGCAGATTGCGAGACAGCGTCACGAGGCGGACGAGAATCGATGCGGTGCAGAACGTGTCGTTTATTGTCATCTGCATCTGTCCTTATGTTCAGATTTTCTAAGCAGGGTCAATTCAAAAAAACGGACTCGATTTGTTTGCATTAGCTTTCAAACTTTCGTTTCGACGAAAATAAGTTGTAGTGCACTACACGATCTCTAATTCAATCTACACTTGTTTGCCTCATGCGAAAGTGCATCCTACTGACAGACCCTGCGTCGTGATGGAGGGGTATTTCAAATTAAAGAGACAGAGCACTTATCAAACGGAATATGATCCCATTATCATATTATAACATCACACGTACCGAAAATGACAGTGTAAAAAAAAAAAAAAAAAAAAAAAAAAAAGCCCTAGACTCAATTTAGATTTCACCGCATATTTGGACTGAACGAATCAGGTTTAAGTGGAGCTGTTTAAATGTTATTAAGAGAGCATTAACATTGAGATCTCAAGCGAATACGTCTGTGCTCCGTGTTTGGGGATGAACGTCGGTCCGGTGTTTACCCAGGGACTTACAATTACACGAATCCAGCCCTGTGCTTTCCTCTCGGCGCCGGATTCGATCAGACGTAATGATCCAATTTCAGAGCATCTGATCAATCCTGATGTTAAAACAGCTGTGGCTTTTCTGGGTTTCTTCTTGGAGGGTTTTAAGCAGGCAGCACCTTCAATTTGCTGCTCCACTGAATTCCAATGGACAAAGAGACACTGTGAGAGTATTTGTTGAGACTGAGAGCAACACGTGTGTGTGTGTGTGTGTGTGTGTGTGTGTGTGAGAGAGAGGACACTCTGAGGTGTAACCACAGATTACTGTGTCAATCAGCACGGAACGGTTAAGTGTGATGTTAAAATAATGCAGTTGCTGGGTTTGTAAGGTTTTTTGTTTCCATTGGAACGCCAGAGACTGAGAACAAGACGATTTTGGGACAGAATTAAACACAATTTAATCACTCGTTTGTTTTTTTGTGAATTGTGACAAAGCGTTGCGCTTTATTTTAAGGTGCTCTTCTCAAAGCGTCGAAGTGTTAATTAACTATAAAGTTTGGGTCGGGATAGGGTTTGTCTTATAGGGTTAGTTGCCCGTAATTAATTGCAATTACAAGGACACCTTAAAATAAAGCGTTACCCTATTTGTAAATAATTTTACAGTTCTTTGACAGGTTCTTGTTTTGTGTGTGTGTGTGCGTGTGTGTCAGCTGTATGAATATAATGCTTGCTGTGCTCTAAACGTGTATCAATGTATAAAAAAGGTGAAACAGCAGATATGATTGTTTGGAGATTGATTAGAAGTGTGGAGGATTTTAGATATGGCACCTCTAATAAATATATAGAATTTTTGCATACCATATGCATTAAGCTCGTGGATTCCTTTTTATTATTATTTGTATGTTTTTTTCCAGAAGGGTCTCATCGTTTTGGAATGAAATGAACAGAAACGTCTGGCCAGTGTTTCTCACCTGCTGAGATACACGCACACATGCTATTTTACTGACTACATAATTATTAAAACATAATATCACGCGAAGCTTTGAATCATTCTGATGTAATGTTTGCTGAAATCAATAAATAAAGGGCTGTATCAAATGCACCCATCATTACGGTTTCCTGGGCAGGCTTCGTTTAGAGAAAGATCACGGGGGCCTTCAGGAGACCGTCCGTTCTCTAAAATATGAAATCTAGCAGCAAATGACAGGTGTGCGTGTCACGCGATTGCCAAAACGCACGCGGCTGTGATTCAGCAGCGGTTTTGTGGGCGATTGGACGGGATCAGCTCGGGAATCCTCTGCTACACCCATCAGTCACCTGGGCCGCAGGTGACCGCCAGCCTCCCTCCATCATTACCACAGCAGCGGGGGTCAGAACAGTCCGCCCGGCGTCCCCCCACCTGCCCCAAAATTGCCCTCCCAAAATGACCAATTACCTGAGTTAGGTGCTACCGGGAGAAATAGAAAAATCCGCCCGACGGACGTTCGCTTAACGCATCGACGAGGAGGAAAAGAAACGGCCGCGGGGTTGTCGCGGGCTCGTGGTGTTCGCGCTTGTCGCGTCTCCAGGCTCGAGACAGGCGGTCTTCAAACTAAGCGGCAAATTAAAATCGATAAAAGTCAGAGCCTGGCGAAGCGCGAGCATTCGGGGCCGGCCGTCGATTTCCAACAGCTGCCTGCATCTCCGCTCAGCGTCGCTTTATTTAGTCTGCTCCCTCCTCTACGCATATTGAAACAAGGTTTGATTACACCGTCGCAAATGCACTTCCCATTGTCCAATTAATGGCCCCACAAAGACGGGCAACATGCAAATTCTGTAATGAAATAATGAGGCGCGGCGGAGGGGGGTTCTCCAGCCCCTTTAGGGTTTTGTTCGGAGTTAAGTCCCAAACAAAGACGGGGGAGAGGTCAGTACTCCAGCGCACCTGAACACGTTCCCCTCTCCCCTTGATCTCCCAAGGCAGCCCGCCATTAGTCTTAATAATGGAAAATTGTCATGTTGATACAAGTCTCTCTCTCTTTGTGAACAAGTTGTAGGTGGAAGCTCCATTTATTCCAAAGTTCTTTGTGCCGAAAGGCCAGGGACGGTGCTTTTGTGGCGGGGAAGAGGAAAAAGGTGCTGGATGCTCTTTCCATAGTCAAGATAATTATCCCCACTGTGACCTTAATGATCCGCCCTTCTCCCCCAGCGACTTGTACAGCGCTCCTCAGCCCCTCGCCGCCCGCCTCCCCCCTCCGTGCCCCGTGTCAGGGAATATGAAAACCCCTATAATGAAACCATTTTGGCTGATGGAAAAAGGGCTCCTCGAGCCGCACTTGCCACAAAGACGGCTCAATTATGTGAGTAATTGTGATAATTTTCCATCCATTCATGGCTCTTTCTGAAAGGGAAGGAAAGAGAGGAGAAAACAGAGAGAGACACTGAAAGGGAAATTGCACAGACAATGTCGAGTGTGAAAATTGTTACACAAAAATGACTGTAAGAAAAGTGTAAGTCTATAAATAAATATGTTAATGCGGCGGGCGCGCGCGCGGACCCCACGTCACAGACAAAAGCTCGCGCTCGGATAGATGACCGCTATAGGGGAATAATGCCGAGATGAAAGTACATGTGCAGCTGTCTGAAAATTAAAGCTCTTTCGACTTCCTATTGACAAAGCTGAGCCCCTAAAAAAGCTCCCCAGTGGTTAGAGATCATTTGGAGCCCTGTGACAGGAAAAAGGATAATTACCTCTCTGAGAGAGGCAGGCGGACTGACGCGCCCTTCAGACGCGCTGCTGAATGCAGGAGCTTGATAGAAGGCAGGGAGAATAATTTCGTGCTTTGCTTTTTCTTTTATTCCACGGAACATGTTTTGTTGGCTGGAAGACAAGGCGGCGAGCGGCGCTGAGTGCATTAAACCCTGGGTGTTCGCAAATATAAGGTTCCTCCGTCCATCATCTCGTACCTAGAGAAGAACTCTGAAATGCATTAAAATGTCTCCGCCATTCTGCCGGCAGACAGCAGAGGCACCGAGATACTGCATTAGGCTTCTGTTTCCCAGCGGGAGACAGATTAAACATTTCCTCACAATGCTAAAGGATATTCAGGACTCTCCTCCAAGAAAGAGCTCAGCCTGTAATTTCTCCCGCTCTCCGCGAAGAAAATTCATTCTGCGTCATTTCACAAATGATGCATGTAAATGCCGAGCGATTCATATTCATAACCCGAGCCTTCACATTTTAATAGTCCTCCGATGAAATTTGCGTCTTACGGGGGGCAAAGTGGAGACGGCGGAAGTAGTCAAATATTTACGCTTCTAAAGCAGAAATGTACACAGACTGAGATCTGTTGAACCCTCTGCTTCGACAAATGAAGCGCTTAGGGACCGTCATGTGTGTCACTTCCACAACGGCATCCTCAGGTGTCTTCTTACTCCTCTTTCTTCGTCGTCAAACTGCTCCCGCATGTGTGAGGTTTGACCCCCGGTGTGAGGGTCCGGAGAAATCTGGAGAAACATAGGCCGGGTCGATGGATTTCAGACTCCCATCGGATGCTTGTAGGCCTTCTGTTTCAATTAATTAGACGCATATCCCTTAGAAACACACTTATATGGAGCAGCAATGGTTGTCTTTGGTTCCTAGGAAGCAGAATGTGTTTTCATCCGAAACGTTTAACATCTCCCACTGAAAAGAAACAAACAGACAGGTATCACTGGCCTTCAGTCGCTAACACCAACAAAACAACAATTATCATAAGTAATAACTTAATTTGCATCGCATCTGTCAGCTTAATAAAGACCTTAATAAGCATAACAAAAGAAGAGGCGACGGTACAAAACACCTGCAAATACAGCCTTTAATGTATGAATAAATAAACAGAGCAATAATCAAACTGTTGATTTGATTTCTGAACAGTCGTGTTTTATGTGCAAAAGTGCTCAAATATAAACACAGTACCCTGTATTTCTGCAATAAATGTCTATGTAATAAAAGCATTCAGTCCTCGCGCTACGGCCTGTTTATAGAGATTTACGACTTTGCCTTACGATTCACTTGAGAGTGATAAAAAACAAACAATACTTTTTTAATTGGGCCCAAAGAGCATTCAAGTTAGAAATGAACAAAAATAAACAGATTTACATTATGGAAGCCATACAGTGGTTAGGTAAAAACTACATATTTGATTGGACCGTGGATCTGAATGCAGTGTTGTATGCTTGCACAAATGAAGATAAGGTAACACATGATCACTATTAACTATCTAACTAACTCCTAATTACTGCTTTTTAATTGTTTCAAGGTAGTAGTTAGGTTTAGGTGGGATTAAGGCATCTAAAATATGGTCTTGCAGAATAAGGCATTAAATATGTGCTATATAACGGCCAGTATGCAATACGCAAACTAATAAGCACTAGTTGAAGCTAGTTTATAGTGAACGGTGTTCAGATCTGATCAGACTGATGGCTGTTAAATATCTGCATCCTAAAAAAAATAAATAAATTAATTATAATAATAATAATAATGTGGTATTAGCTAGCACTATTATATTATTTTCATATATCGCTTTTTTATCAGGAAGGTTAAATATGCTTTATGTGATATTGATAAAATTGTTTAGTTTTATTCAAATCCAAAATATTACATCATATGTGCATCATATGTCATATTAAAAATAATTAAATAATTAAATAAAAATCATGCTGCGTTTATTTGAATAAATATAATGATATTGCCATAGCAGGACTAGCGTGTCAAACTAAATGCATTGGTGTGATTTGTCTGATAAAGAAAATTTTTAGACAGCAAAGTTGGCGAATGCAGTTAAAAACAAGCGTGCAAAATGTAAATGTTAAAGAAAAAAATCAATAGGTGTGTTTTAGTTCATCTGTGTTCTGAAGATCACAGTGCTGTCAGTGTGCTGGTAAAACCCTCAGACCCCCGGAGCACAAGTGAAGGGTTCGAGATCCTCTGGTCTGGATGCACGAGTGTGTGTGTGTGTGTGTGTGTGTGTGTGTGTGTGTGTGTCAGCTGCTGTTATAAATGTGGAGTCAGTGTGAGGGATGAGTCGAGCTGTCTGTGCAGAGTGATGCGGGCAGGGCAGCCCGGCTGCTGACTCCTCTCTAATGACAGAGAGGGTAATGACAGAGCCCCAAACAGCAGGAAGAGGAAGATCAATCTACAGCCTGAGATAGAGAGATGGAAGAGAGGGGAGGGACGCGGCACAAAAAACAGGGGAGCGAGATTTCTATTACACCGGCTCTCTGTGTGTCTGCCTCCCCCGCCTCGCTGTGGCAGCCGGCCCACGCTCCACATTAAAAACACAGCGGATCAATAACTATTAACACTCCTCGCCAGAGTCACAGCGCTCACGTGCGTGCGTGTGTGTGTGTGTGTGTGTCTCCCTCCGCTCCCGCTTCGTTCTCCATTTCTCTCTGTCCACGGCGAACCGGCCCGGCTCACCGGGCTGATGGGAGCGCGCCTGGGGTCAGAGGGAATTGAGGGACGTAGGGAAGGAAGGACAGAATAACGAGAGGGGTGAAATGAAACGAGACGGGAGTTGCTAACCAGCTGCCTGAGCAAACAAACACACATTCCTCATTCTCAGTCTGCTGCTTTTCCCGGCAATGCCGGTCATGCAAAAAAAAACTAAAACTAGGCTCTAGAAAGAGATCAAAGTCTGCATAGAAAATGTGGGATTTTCCCAATATCGACCTACTTAGCGATATACTGCTAATTCGTAATGAAAAAACACTTTTGCAACACTTTTAAAGGAGCCACCCATCTATAAACAGACAGCAGCGCTGCGAATGGTATTGTTTGATATGGCCTAAATGAGTGCTTTTTATCCCGGCGAAATCAATGTTTATGAGTTAAATCAGGCAGAAATAGCTCTTTAAGGTAGCAGTCGCAGGTTACCTCCATCGAGAACATCTCCCTCCCGAAGAGGAGAGCTGCAGCTACGGGGGCATACAACAACAACAACATCGTGAGTGAGGGAAAAAAGAAGGAGTTTCTGAGAAAGAGAGAAGAAAGATAAACAGACTGAAAAAATAAGAGTGGAAAACATAAAATTAGCTGCAATTTGAGTGAATTTCTGGTTAATTGTCCTTTGGGACGTGATTTGATCTACAGATCTAAACATTTCTAGCTGTATGAAAAGCCCCAGTCAACAACAGGAAAGCCAAATTGCTACCGGCACATGCTGATGATTATTTCTTGAAGCAATAATATTAAACGCTGAATTCTCACCTGACCAGGAATAAAGTGATCACCCGGTGAGCGATCGGCAGGATGCAATGAAGTCGTGATGGTTGTCTGCATGAGGAGGTGCTGTTTGTTTCTTAATATATCATAACGTTTATTTACATGATTTCATTTGAACACATTTGCTATACCTAAAGGCCAAATAATATATACTGCTGTAGATATTAGGGAACATCTAATATTCAGCTAACTAGTCAACCATTATTAAGCTCAGGTGGCTTTACCAATATCATTCATCAGTACCAATAGTTTTTTGTCCTGTTAACCTGTGACCTTAACTGTCACAGCTGTCCAATTAACAATACTAACTAGTTGCTTGTTAACATGCATATCACTAGCATTTCGGCTGTTTATTAATATTTATACAGCACATATTCTAGAATCCTTAATCCACTCCAAGCATAACTACTGCAACAGCTAGAATAAAAGCAGTAACTAAGAGTTTATAGTTTATAGTTTATATACAGTAATAATAGTTAAAAGTAAATGTGTGTTACAGCATTACAATACTTAAAAATTATTTCCATTTCTATATTAAAAACAGTAACACTTTACAAAAAAGTTCAATTTGTTAACAATGAAAAATACAGTAACACTTTATTTTACGGTTACTCCTATTAGCTGCTTATTAGCATGCATATTACTAGAAAATTAATAATTTATTAGTGCTAATAAAGCTCATATTAATGCCTTATTCTTCATGATTTTATTCTACAATAACTAAACTTAACGACTACCGCACTAACTAGTAATAAGCAGCAAATTAAGAGTTTACTGCGGGAAAAGTCATAGTTAATACTTAACAAGTGTTACCTACACTTTCACAATCTCACTGACTTATTTTGAACAATTACGTTAATTTCGACGCATACTAATGAGCTAATGTTAGCCTGAGCCACCAAGGACTAGCAATGAACACCTTTTCAAATTGAAACGTTAACATCGCATGACACATATAGAGAAACGACGAACGACTTCGTCGCTGTCTCCGCTATCAGTGCCTGTTTACTAACGAGGCGACTGATTAACTTAATGAAGTCATGCGCTCTCACGGGCCTCCATGGACACGTTTCAGAGCAACAGTTTGTGAAAATGTGTCAAACTTCTCCGGAGCGCACCAGCACCATGTGACTTTTAGCACTTCGAACAACAATAGCCTTAATCGTCTCGGCAACATAAAACCACACTTTCCCATCTCAGACCAGTCATTACAGCGGTCCGTGTGTAATTTGTCTCTTTCATTAGTGAGACGGGGCATCAATGAATATTTTTTTAGTCTTTACACAAGACCTCCCTATCTCATGTCAACTGAGGTCTCCTAATGGCTCTGTATCTGTATATCGGCCAAACACAGACTTCAGTGTGTTTCCTCAATTGCGCTTTATCTGAGCCCGAACCCAGAGGATCATAACAGTTTTGCCTGCTTGAGCTCCGGGCTTTGACTGCTCTGAATGGGTGGGTAATGGGACGGAGGGGGGGTCCCAGCGTGATACAGGACATGAGCTGAATACCTCAATACCTGTCAGGTGTACGGTGACACGGCAACATTGTTTGGCGAGGTTCAGATTGATTTCGGATAGCCTGGCCTGAGCAGAGGGGGCTGATGGGTATTGTGCGATTGCTGGATCGCCGAATAAAGCCATTGGTTTCATCTGTTGTCATGCCAACCTGGATGGAGGAGAAAAGAGGAAAATGAAACGAAAAGTGACACACAGGACTGAAAGACGGTGGGAAGTCACCGCAAATGACTGATGATTGCTGATAGTATTGTGGATTTGCCGTTTGCGCGCGTTGTTTCAGAACCTGACTCAATAAAGGAATTATGCAAATCGGGAAATGCCGTAAACAAGGGCCAAAAATGTGTTTTGATTGCGATTCTCAAAGTTCGTCTTGCTGCCCGGTTGTGAGCTGCAGACTAACACAATCTGGCAGACTTTACTGCGACTTGCGTAGACAAATAAAAGCCAATAGAATTAATAAAATGGAGTTTTTGGCTTTGGCTTGTATACTGGAGGACCAAACATTATTATGTGTCATACATGTATAAGTAATATCCTATGACTTTCAATTAAATTCCATTTTTGGGTGAACTTTGTCTATATATATTATTACTTGTAAAAATGTAATTAGTTACTACCCAGTGCTGGAATTAGAACCCAAAATTTAAGCACTTGTAATTAGATAAAATACTTCATTCATTCATTATTATTACATTTTATTCACTCAATAGCATAAAATTATTTATATTTGATTCGTTCCTCCCTCATTCCTAGTTTCTTTCTAAAATAGCCTACTGTTTATATACCTTGACACAAAGACCAGTCATTAGCCAGGTGTGTGTGTGCGTGTGTGTGTGTGTGTGTGTGTGTGTGTGTGTGTGTGTGTGTGTGTGTGTGTGCGTGTGTGTGTTTATGTGGTTTATGAGGAAAGACATTTGTATAATGACATAGGTATGACATAGGTATTACAACATGAAGGTGATTTATGAGGACATTTTCAGTGTCCCCATAATTCAAAAGGCTTGTAAATCATACAGAGTGGATTTTTTTGTTTTTTTAAAAGCGCAAAGTTTCCTGTGAGGGGTAGGTTTAGATATAGGGCAACGGAAAATACAGCATAAAAGCCGATATGCACAGCTTTATCCACTTCATTCATATATTCAGTTCAGTTTAGTATTTCATACTTGAGATAAACAGCTTGATCGCTTGCTTCATTGCAACATGTAAACTGTATCGTTGTCCGTTTCTAATCTGATAAACGTGACTATAAGACATGAACATTTCGAGATGTTAAACACCACCATCACGATTTTCAGCAAAGCTGCTTTGAGACAATGCGGTTGTCAAAAGCTATTCAGATAAACTGACTTGACCAGAAGAGGCAGAATGAGGAATTTGGGGTAGATTAAATAAGAAATTAATTAATAAATCGGTTCCCAGAGAATAACGAGACGCAAATCTTGGCCGAGAAGTGTCACTGGAGCGTGTGGAGAGTGAGGTCCATTAACCAGCCTCCATTACGGGCCTGTGTCCGCTCCCTCTCTCTGGATGTGAGAAGTGTGCTACTGATATTGAGATGCTAATGGCTTCGGTACAATTATCTCACCATTTGAGCAAATGGACTCGGCCATGCGTGCGTGCGTGTGTGTGTGTGTGTGTGTGTGTGTGTGTGATCGCCTGCGCCGCCGTCGCAGGAAGCGCACTCTGCTGAACGTATCGGCTTCCATGAATATGTAACTACATCAGATTCTGTCTTTGTCACACAGGGTCATTATGAAAGCCAAAGCTCCACAATGAGACTTTTATATTGGGGCAGCCAAAGAAAAAGGCAAGCATCACTTTACAAAACGCTGCGTGTTGTAAAGATGGATCTGGTGTTAACCGTTTCTTTTATGAAATGTGTGCAATGAGAGCAGCAATCAAACGTTTGGTTAAGGACAGCACTGTTGCCATTTTGGATTCTGGATTAAAATAAGGGTAAGGATTTAAGCAAAACCGAATTAAATATGCCACGTTATTTGCCTTTTTAAGCTATGAACACCGAATCATTAGCTTAAGGAGAGGTAGGCTTTAATGTAAGACTATTAAAAAATGGTGACAGTTTTACTATAGCAATAAAGCAAAACCAAATAATGATAATTAATTTTGCAATAATAAAGTAACAAAATGCAGTACGTATTTGTGAAGTTACTCTACAACGATGATACCTAAAAATGTTTTTCAGAGACATCAGGCCACAATCTTCGCAGACAAAGGTAACTCTGTGAAGGTAAAGTTATCATTTGAGGAATTATGCAAATCAGTTGATGCTGCATACACAGCCCCAAAAATGTTCTGGATGCAATTTGCTAAGTTCAGTTCCTTATCTTGCAGCCTGTTTTTGAGACTAACCCAATCTGACATTTTTTTTAACTGTGACTGGCACTCGACTGCGCTTCCATCATCCCCGTCCGTCCAGACGCATTCTGCAATATCGCCATCGTAATATCTCCGCAGACAAATAGCTCTGGCTTCAGGTAAACCGGCGGTTAGCGCTAGACTATTTTTCGCAAAGGTGGTGCAACCGCTGAGCGAATTCGAGTAACGCATTTTCTAAAAGCGTCCTTGTTACGCGCTGCATGTATAGTGTTAGCACAAAATTAAGCGTAATTGCATGCAATAACCCTAAATCAAACCCTGATCCCAACCCTAATGTTGTTAATATTAATCAGTAACTGAATGTATAATTGAAGCGGAGCTGTTTTTGGCCAGTGGTCAACAGCATAGCAAAGACCTTGGAAACCACTGGTTTTAAATATGTTCAAAAATTTCTCTATATACATGCAATCTTTAAAACCTTCTTTAATAATTATTGAATTAAAAATGCATATAATATTGCTGTGATTTATTTCATTACTTCTTTTTAATTAATAAAATAAGTTGTTTAATTGACAAAGGGAATGACCACTAGTGTTCAAAAGTCAGACTTTACTTTTCTTTTCTTTTCTTTTCTTTTCTTTTCTTTTCTTTTCTTTTCTTTTCTTTTCTTTTCTTTTCTTTTCTTTTCTTTTCTTTTCTTTTCAGTAGAAGCAGTACTGGAGCACTGTCTGATTTTAGGATGTTCCACGGATCGTCTTCAACGGACGTAAGAACATTCAACCATCTTTAACAAGAGTTCACAATATCATGTTTCGCCTGTTTGATCGCTGAGCTATAGAAACCGGCCAGAATCTGAAATCTTGACTTCTTTTGCTTTTCGCATTTTTTTCAAAATCCTTTATTTACGGTTGAAATAAAAATAAATGTTTACATTTCGGTATGTTCCCTGATTTTTGTTTTTTTTTTCTATTTGCAATGGGCGTTTAAAAAAATTTGAAAAAAGTTTACGCTCATGTTATTTGACAAAGTACCCTTGCGCAGATGAACTCGAACAAAATGTATGAAAAGCTTTTTATTGCATATGAAGTGAATCAGGCGTGTGTGCGCTGTTTTTGTTAAATTTAAATTTGTTTAATGACATGGGTATGACATTTTTTCAAAAATGGCTGTAGGTTGTAGGTTTAGGTGTAGGATTGGTGTAGGGGCACATAGAGTTTGTACAGTATAAAAACCATTGCGCCTATGGAATGTCCCCACACTTAACAAAACCAAACGTGTATTTGTGTGTGTGTGTGTGTGTGTGTACGGTTGCTGTGATTTTGCCAAGTAAGACATGATCCTGGATCAACATTACTGTCTAAAAATATAGACTTATCCCAATCCCTGCAACTAAACCTAATTATACTCAAAATTCATTCCTAAAATCAGTGATATTTCCAGATAAATGATCCCTCAAATCTGATTGGCTGACTGGAATGTTGCTCCAGGAACATCTTGCACTTGGTGAAATCACGCTCATCGTGTGTGTACTGGCCTTTGTGGTTTACGGGGACACAAATGTGTATAATGACATGGGCACAACAACTTAAACATGGTTTATGAGGACACATCCAGTGTCATAAACAAAGGCTTAAACAAACAGTGTTTTATGAAATTGCAAAAAATGCCAGTAGTTTCCTTTAAGGGGTAGGTTTAGGGTTGGTGTAGGGCGATCGAAAATACAGTCTGTCCAGTATAAACACCATTACGCTTATGGAGAGTCCCCGTAAACCACAAATACAAGTATGTGTGTGTGTGTGTGTGTGTGTGGCAGGGGATTCCCAGGTTTTTGGCCTCTGAAATCTCACTGCACTCTCTATCCTCAGCATGTGTGTGTGTGTGTGTGTGTGTGTCAGCACGGACACAATGGTTGTCGTCACATAGTCTGGCTTAGTAATGTGCTGAGAGAGAAGGGAAAAAAGGAGATTGTACATGAAGATGAGAGCAGGTTGACTCTCACAATACTCTCATTTAGAGCGCTGAGCCTTCCAGGCTCTCAGGCCGTCAGCCCCTCTGTCTCCAAGCCTCAGCCCCAGGACCGGATCTCCACCCTGGGGACAGACAGACCGCTGACGCCCCCTCTCCACACATGAATCACACACTGAAGACACGCTCAGGGCGAACAGAGGCAGATAAGAGCTGGCCTCCAAACGCAGCATACGGCTGCTGCTTAAATTAACATTGCACATTGAAGTCAAGAAAAAAATTATGCAGTAGTTTTCAGGCTTTTGACACAGACAGTCTCATTTTCAGTTGATACACTGTGCACAATTAAACGGCAAGCACTTTCTTGATGCGATTTTGAACAGCACTTCTCGTTTTTTTATACCGGTTATATGTCTGTATTTATCGGTTTTCAATGTTTGCAATGTTTGAGGTTTGTTCAGATAATAGGAATAAATAGAATGAATAGCAAGTAAACTATATATGCACTGTATGAAGAGTTTGTTTGATGCAAATCAACAGTAAGCTTTATTAATTGAGAACTGCTCTGTGGCAGGCCCAGGTATGAGTGATACGATATAACATATCTATTCAGTCTACTACATGCTGAACTGAATACCAGACTAGTAGGTGTTTTACTTTATTAGACTATATGCATGACTATAAGAGCATTTCATAAGGTCCACACAGATTCCTTTGCTCTGTCCACGCTGGGGAAGAATAAACCCTCTCTACAACTGCATTGGCTGGTTATTCTCCTGCTCTGGCGACGACATGACAGCTGCGCAAATGGATTTTTAAACAGTCACGCGTTTTTATTATCATATTTCGCATTGTGTGATTTCAGGGAAGGAAAAAAAAGATAATTGCGGGATGTCTTTCGGGATGCTGGACAAAGCTCTAAAGCTAAGCTCATGGGTGCCAGCCACTATGTCATAGCTCACGTTCACTACCTCAGACTACCTTTACATTTCCAGTTGTGAAAAATGTGAATAAAAGGCTGCATTTAATTTAGCCATATAACTTTTGGTGACCCTTCAGTATGGGGACCAATTCTCACTATTAACTAGTTGCATATTAGCATGCTAATTAACATTAGCATGCACGTTATTAACATATTGGGTGCTTATTAGTACTTATAAAGCACATTTTCTGCATAACCATCTGTAATCCAATAAACTTAGCAAACTACCTGGCTAACTTTTAATCAGCTGCAAATTAAGAATGTAATAATGCAAAAGTTATATGCAATGATTCGTTTATAACGAGGATTGGAATTCAAATAAAATGTGACCGATTTTTTTTTTTTTATGAAGGAATGAAGTCTCTCTGGTTTTATTAAAAATCTTAATTTGCGTCCTGAAAATAAACCAAAATCTTATAGGCTTGAAAAACACATGCTGATGACAAAATAAATCTTTAAATTCAGCGTGTTCTTCAAAAATGGACATCACAACATGTTTTTGGGTGAAATGTCCCTTTGACAAACTTTCGGACTGCTGATGTGAAGATGCTCACTCATGACGAGACGCTGACGTGTGTTTCCCTGCCTGTTTAAAATCCTACACGCGCTCCGCAGCCGGACCGGCTGGTGACCTGTTTCCCCCGCTCCGGCGATCAGCGGGGGGTCCGTGGCGTCTATGCACGAGCGTGATCTCATGGGCCAATCAGGCCCCGAGCGGAGGGCCCAGAGGGTCCCGCGGAGCTCTGCAGAGCTGCTCTGTGGGGTTCAACACTGTCCTTCTCCTCATCATCTTCATCACCCACCAATCAGAGAACGGCGCTAGAGCCTCTCTCGACACACTGCGCCCAGCGGGAAGACACACACACACACAAACGCTCCTCGACACAGACATCTCCCGGCAGAGAACAGCGTGAGTCCCAAAACACACTCACATGCATTTCAAAAGCCATCAGAGGGCCACTGAATATACAATCACTCACGCACACAGGCATATTCTTCCACAAGCCTCAGCAGGGCCTCCAATAGAGAGCCCTCTTTCTTTCTCAGACACACTCACAAATTCACATTCTTCATTCACAGTAAGATACCTCAACACACACACACTTTCTCTCACACAATCTCATATCCTTTCTTTCTCTCTTACAGACAAATCGTGCAGTTATCTTGAATCTCCTTTACTCTCACCCAAACACACACACACACACACACACACACAGAGAGAGCGAGAGAGAGAGAGAGATTATGTATGTAATTTGTTCTAGAGGCGCAGAGAAAAAGAGAAAAACGCTAATTATATTTCTTTAATGACTCAACTGTTTCTCCTAGACTATAATGCGGTGATAGAATTTGCCATAGCAAGAAAATATGAAGAAGAAAATATGATAATCGGCCATCATAACTCACTGGCACTGTGCTTGAGGCCTGACAAGCTTCATAGTAAAATGTCACACGTGATTTTGAAATAAAAAATTAGATTTAAAGAGATCTAAAGAAAATCTTTTATCATTAAGTTACTAAATTACATATAAAGATGTGTTTAAGGGAGTCAAAATGGCTCTGAAGTACAGGCATTTAATTCATACTATAATATCCGTTTAATTGCAGTATACATGTAAAAAAGTGACAGTAAAATGGCATTTATTTCACGATCAAATATATAATTTAAATGCATCTTATTTTCATATTTAGTACTCTTTTCAATAGTGGGGTTTTCACAAGATAAAATAACTGTAGGAATGACTTTAATTGAGATGTTGTTTAAACACCACTAAAACTTGAAACCGAACTCAAGAAAACATATCTAAGACAAAATTCTAAACTGAATGAAACACATCAGAGAACGTTTTTAATTGTTAAATCGTTAATTGTTGTGATCATTCATTCGCCCTCAGTCCAAATCTTTTCGACTTATTTTCTTCTGTGCAACACTAAAGACAATAATTTGAAGAGTTGTGGTTACCGTTCATGTATTGGAGAAGGAATCAATGACTTATTTTTTTAAATGTCAAGTTCACGGAAGAAATTCAGCTGACATAATTTTCATTTTTGGCTGAACTATACCTTTATGGCTACGAAAGAACAGCCTAAGAGAAATAAAACTGTCCTGAATTAAAGGTTAAGGTGCCCTGAGGTCAAGAGGTCATTGGGGGTAAATCTAAATCTAATACTGTAAATCTCTCCCCTGCATCTTCACTGATTAGCAGAACATAAAAAGTATGTGTATGCAGACCTACTGATGAGGGCACGTGTATATCTAGATCTGATGGGCTTATGGGCTTGTGTGTGTGTGTGTGTGTGTGTGTGTGTGTGTGTGTGTGTGTGTGTGTGTGTGTGTGTGTGTGTGTGCAGTCCTCCAGACAGTGCTGAGTGTGTCTTTTAAAACCTCTGTGATTACCAGCACCTGTGCGGCCCACCGTCTCAACCAATCAGGTCACTCCATTAAGGCTGCACACGCAAGCAGCTCATCAATATCTAGAAAGATGTGATGAACCTCTTCCGTCCAGGTGGAGGAAAGACCGAATCCTTGATTGTGCAGCTGTTACTACACTGCCGACAAGGGCCATGACCCACATCTATCTAGCCAGTCTCCCTCGTTCAGTAGACCATTGTCTGGGAAGAAACACAGAACCGAGTCTCTTTGGCCAGTTAGCCGTGCAACAGTCACATCGGGAAGAAATGTTCCACCCCGGTTCGCATAGACGTCTTCGGTTAACTCCAAAATTTCGGTTTCAAGTTATCAAGAAAAGATGCGTCAAGATGCATTGCATCAGTAGTTTGAGATGTCTCTGGTTCTGCGTGTCTCGTCATCGAAGTCAAAATAAGTCAACCATCTTGAGTCTTGCAGGTTTGTAATGGCGTAAAGTGAGTAAAATATGAATTTGAAATTTGGTATTACTATATTTTTAAAGCTATAATATAATATATATATATATATATATATATATATATATATATATATATATATATATATATATATATATATATATATATATATTTATTTATTCGAATAACTGAATGACCAATAACAGACAAGCCCCAGTAAAAGCAAAATTATTCCATCACTTAACATATCCAATATTCCTCATAGCAAACAGGCACAAAACACTTTTATACTGAACATAATCGAATGTCACAGATCACTGTTTTCCAGAGACACTAGATTAACCTCAAAACTGTTTGACTGGCTACATTTCAGTGTTAATTTTCCGATGAAATGACATATAAAAATAGCATAGAAATTCACCAAAAAGGGCTTAGATGAGATTTGGCGCCATCCATGTGGGTATTTTACCCTATAGAAATCAAGATCAAGAACGGTTTTGTGTTTTTTTTCTGGTTCAGAGCATTTGACTCATGGTTTTTCCTGTAATACAGGATGCAGTAATTGCGTTACTCATGTAGACATGACTTGAAAGATGTTGTTCAGCGTTGATGGTTTTTAGCCTCCTATACCTCGCTTAACAGGGAGAACTAAGCAAGCTTTCATCTCCAAATAAGCTTCAGAAAGGATGGGCATTGTTAAAATAAATCTTTCTCTTCATACACAAAGGGCTGGATTGAAATCGTGATTCCTCTCGGTGTGGAGTCAATTGAGAGGTTAGTAAGTGGTCTGCAAGAGTCAGGCTAGAGAGAGCATGTTGCTCTCTTGCTTTTTTCTTTTGCGTGTCTTTTTTTCTGGGACTCCAGAACAAACATCATTTTCACAGACCATTTCGTAGAGCTACACCATCAGACAGGGCGGATGCGCGGCACAATCACGCTCGCCTCTTCATCAACCACACCTACATACAGCTCTGATTATAGCCACCAAAAAACTGCTTTTGCTCTGATAGCACAGGACGGGTAGATATTAAGTCATCTTAGGATGTTTATGATGTTATAGATGCTTATTATTTTTGTATAAAAATCACAGTGTTGCAGTTGAAAAAAAATCCATATGTAGTGTTTTTAGAAAAATTTATCTTGCAGTCTTTTCAGCATTTCAACTTTTTTTTTCTTTTTGGTGATATCATTTATAATAATTTACTTTTATATTCAAGTTTATGAATTACAAATATGATCTACAAAAAACTATGAACACCCACACACTGTAATTTTCTCATTATTATTATAATTATTATTAGATTAAAAAAAAAAAAAAAAAAAAAAAAATATATATATATATATATATATATATATATATATATATAAATATATATTATATATATTTGCTCATCAAGACTGCATTTATTTGATCAGAAATGTGTTTTATATTATTACAATTTAAAACAGCTGTTTTATTTTTAAATATATTTTAAAATGTAATTTAGTCTTGTGATAAAACCTACATATTCAGCATCATTATCCCAGCATTCATTCAGATGGATTATTTATTATAAATGTTGGAAATGTTTTTTCTCAACCTTTGACACTTTTATAAATAAAAAGTAAAATAATAATAAATTAATAAATTAATTAATTAACTGCTTTTAAAAACCAAAAATCAAAAACTGATTTCTTTCAAAAAGAAACTACCCCCAAACTTGAATAGTAGGGTATATTGTAAAAAAATGAAATGTTCTTTTTCGTTCCTTTTCTTTTTATTCACAGGTTTCAAAAATAAATTTAAATTGGAAATATGATTTTTAAAACATCAGCAATAACCTTTTCAAATGACATGTGACAATGTTTCTTGATTGAGCCATTTAAATAAAACCATTTCTCGTCTATTTTGCCTCTCAAACCCAAACTATGGCAACAAAGATCTAAAGAAAGATTTTCCTAAATTCGATATATCCAAACATTTTGAAAATAATCACATTTCATCATACAGCTGCGAGATTAACATCTGAATTCTGCACATGCAGATGGCGAAAAGGACTGGCTCAAGTCTGATCATGCTAAACAACCCAGACAAGTGGATTGAGATGTGCACCACGGCTGTGAAACTAGCTGAGCTGAGAAATCAAGGGCTGATCTCGCTGATGAGAGGCATTTAGAAAGTGCTAAGGTTTGAGCTCCCGATGCCGTCAAACAATATTGGAAAACCTCTATTGACTCATGTGCAAAGCATTATTTGAGCTTATCTTTCTAGATGGTCTACATGACGTGAAGATCAAGTTGTCAGGACGGCCATTTTCCATCTCGGAGACAGGTATTATGTCACTGACAGTTTGTCAAAGCCTTCACTGCACCAAACCAAGACGAAGAAGATGTTTGAGGTTGTTTAAAGCACCCCCAGACCAGGGCTAGTTCAAGGGCTGACCCTCCCATCTGCCAAGCAAAATACTCCAAGACGCGTGCAATTACAGACTCAGTCAAAGGTCATGCTCAATTTGCAAGCCTATTTACACAGCGGAGAACGTACCTCCCACCCTGCCAGGAATAGAACAGATCGAGATCGGACAGATACAGATGCTGCCAAATCAACACAGGCCCGGTTTCGGTGGAAGTCCTCAAACATCTTTTGAGAAGTGGGGAAAAACTAGATTGAAGAAGGTTGAAGAAGTAAGCTGAGAAACCAAAATTCCCCTGATCTGTTGACATATAAGAAGTCAACACACGATAAAAACGTTCTGTAAGTTTCAGGATTTAAGTTTGTCGTTGAAAAAAAGCTTGTATTGGCAACAGTCTGGCGAAAACACCGAATCTGTGATGCAACAGTGTGGTTAGGCCCCGCCTCCTGAGAAGATCAAAGCCTGCTTCTACATCACTGCCTGTGTAGCCACGCCCATCGATTCTACGTCACTTTAACTCCACCCACCTATTCTACATCACTGCTTGTTTAACCCCGCCCACCACTCGCGCAAGTAATCTAAATAACGAGAAATGAATACAGGTCTACACAGAAAACGACAGATAAAATGGCTCTGAAGTCAAAAAGATTTTACGCAAGCTGTAAAAAAACTGCATTTGCGTCATCAAAGCTAGGAAAGAGTGAATGAACTTCATTTTTAATGAAGATCCTGACCACACCAGTAATAAATCGATCCTTTGTTCACTTCATTTTTCCACGGATTTGTCTACAAACTGGATTTTCAGAAATATTATATAAGAGGTATTATATAACTATAAGAGGTCGCAATACACAAGTGTCACTATTGCTTTTTCTTCTTGCTGACTGTTACATTTTTATGATTGATTTACATTTTTGACCTAAATCACAGTTATGAGGAATACACACAAGTGAGCCAATAGAAAATAGCCGTTTTGATGTTGATTACAAAAATAGTAAGTGGACCAACACAAAATAAAGAGAAAGGTAGTTCTTGACCCCTTCAACGACTGAAGAACCTGCTAATGATGTGGTAATGCACGTCAGTCGGAGGACTCTGAAGATGTGTTCACAGCAGGAGCTCAGATGAGTTCAGCTACAGAGCTCCTGTGACTGTGCTTGAGTTGACAAACACACACGAATCGCAGGTGTCACCGAGCACCTTCCTCCAAATGAATCCATACCTGAACAGCAAACAGGCTTCCCCTGCTCTGTAATATCCTTCCCACACCTGTCTGAGGCAGTCGTGCGGGCCTTCGGTGCACCACTTAAAGTTTTAAACCGGAGCATTTTCTCATTTCTGCGTTTCACTGCATTTGTGGAGAGTCACAGCAATGCGTTTATAGGAACGGCTTACCTTCAAAATGGAAATTTGCTGAAAATGTACTCATCGTCAGGACATTTGAGATGTAGATGAGTTTGTTTCAGTCACTTGCAGTCACTCGCTCACCAGTGGATGCTCTGCAGTGAATGGGTGCCGTCACCACATTGATCCACAAGTAATCCACACCACTCCGTTCAACCAGTTAACATCTTTGTGGAGGAGAAAGCTGCACGTTCGTAAGAAACAAATTCATTATTAAGATGTTTTTAATGTCTTGTGAAGGGAAAACTCTTTGCTTCTGTCCAATAAAGCATTGCAAAATACTACTCAATGATCTAAAATAATGCTTTTTTCAGTGAACTAACTATTTTGGATGGTTTTGATTGGTTAAAAGTGTCTAGTCTGTGCATATTTCTCACCTGATTCAGACGAGACAACTATTTCACTGGAAAAAGCTATATTATGGAATGAAGAGTTATATTTTAAAGCAACGAATTGAAGTTTAAAATATCTTAATAATGACTTGTGCGGCTTTCTCCTGATGGACCTGAGTGGTGTGGATTACTTGTGGATTAAAGTGGTGTTTTCATCAGCTGTTCGGACTCTCGTTCTGACGGCACCCATTCACTGCATGAACATACAAATATGTTATGATAAAGATACAGACTAATCTATATCTTGGATGTAACGAGGCTAAGTACATTTCCAGGCAATGTTTTTCTGTTCCAGATTAAAATTATGATTATTCATAGTTGCCGGTCAAAATAGCAGCATGTGTTGAGATTCTTTAAGCTGGAAGCGGAGCGGGATGTTTAAAGGATTAGAGCGTTTCCCGCCTGATTCTCTCCCTCGAGAGCGGAGCAGAAAAAGAGACCACCAGTCCGGCACAGCTGCTCGCCAGCACTGAGATCCTGCGGCCCTCTGCGTTTCCTCCCCTGCTCGGGACGACAGGCTGCCCGGAGGGCACAGCGCACCAATAATAACAACATTCAGCGTACAGAGAGCAGGTCAGCCCTGCCTTGACCCGCCATCAGAGCACTGAGGTCTGGACAGGAGCCAGAAACCAAAGACAGAGAGAGAGAGAGAGAGAGAGAGAGTTACCACAGTCAAAGCACGAACACAAGCCACCAGATCACAGGGGTTCACATCACTTCCTGTTCTGTGTTGTCCTTCCTGTTATAAATAAACCCAGCAAACAGCCCAAAGGGCTTTAACAACGACACCATCTAATGAAAGGCACTCATTACGGTCGGTTTTAGGCAAGGTGCATTGGCTTTAACAAACTCTATTTTAAAAGAGTCAGGTTTTTTTTTTTTTTTTTTGTAAGATGCGAATATAGAAATTCGGTAGCACTAGTTAAAACTTGTTAACTGTTAACTATGATTCTTCGTCTGCTGCTCAATAATGGCTAGTTGTTAAGTTTAGGCATTGGGTAGGATTAGGGACGTAGAATAAGGCATTAACATGTACTTAATTAGCAAGAACAAATAGTGATATGCATACTAACATGTAACTAATAAAGTTAATTGTAAAATAAAGTCTTAAAAGAAATTGCACTAAACGAAGAATCACCGTCTAATAAATAGGTAAGAGGTCATTTTGAGACAATTGCTGCATTTTATGGGATGCTTTTTTTATTTTGTAAACTATATCGTTGTACACAAACATCAGATGTTTGTAGTGCTAAACTGACGGGGCTGTTGCTAGGAGACCTTACCAAGGTAACACGGTTCCCAAGCGATAACCCTCCAAACACAGTTTGAATTATTGCTGATGATGTCATTTCGGAGCTCTTTAATAATGTTAGTCTGAACAAAAAAACGTGAACGTGAAATATCACTACAATTTAAAATAACTACGTTCTATTTGATTATGCATTAAAATGTAATTTATTTCTATGATGGTAAAGCTGAATTTTCACTCGCTTAACCAACAGCTGATATCACTTATGGTTAATTAATTGATCAAATAGAGTGCCTTATATCTATATTTTGGTCCTAGTATGCAATCTGGGTAATACGCAATCCAGATATACGGCATAACATATTAAAATCACTGCTGATGCTGCTTCCGGTTGAGAGTCACGCTGAAAGTGGAAGGCCATCGGTGGTTTTTTCATGCATACAAATGTGCAAACCGTGGCAGTAGCCTATGTCTTTTCAAGCTGGTGTTGAGCGGAGCACCGATGCAGGACGTCGCTCTAAACAGCGGGAGCAGAACACGGGGACTGGACTGAGAGAGTCTTCCATGGCTCATAAATAAAGTTGTGTGCATACTGTAGGGTTTGTGGAGAACACAAAAGCCCAGCAGGGAGAGTGGCAGAGGTGTGTGGGAGAGAGAGAGCGTACAGACCTGTAATTACAGTACAGTCCCTCAGAAAAACAGCGTACAGCTACGGCTTTAGAGAGGGAGGATTGGCGGAAAAAGACCGAAGTGGACAGAGAGAAATTCAAATGCAGCCGTAGAAAATGTCCGACGAACGTCAATTAAAAACATGAAACTCCCACAGAACACACACACACACACACGCAGGTTCCCATGACTTTCTCTCTTTATTCTTTTCACAAAACCGTCTTTCTGGAATAACCCTATTACAGCATGACAGTTTCTCGCTCTCTGAAATAACTCCCTGATGGGTTGTAAAGCAAATACAGAAGAGCTGTTTGCAGCGGGAGTGTTTGCATTATGTAAACAGTGAGGCAGGTCCTGAAGGTTGAGGTGCGCCGCTAGTGCTTTCCTCTCACGGACACACACTCCTCTGGTTTCTCACACACTCGGCATCATGGGAATACTCAAGGCTAATTAGCCCTCTGCATCTGGGAAACTTCAGCTTGTCTCCTCGCGGCACTGGCAGCATTCCTGTTCCCTTAGTAAGATCTCGCTGCCTACAAGCGCAAAACTACAAATTAAAAAAAAATACCCGTAATTAATGTTGCTGATCCATTCAAAACATCTTTTTAAATCACCAAAACTAAAAAGGAAGCCTCAGAAATTGCTGCATCACATATGCATTGTATTATACCTTTATATGGTTTTGCATAAATTAAAAGAGAAATGTGGTGGTGTAAATGAATAGTGTACCAGTCACATTTATTTGTTCTTTATTACTGCCGTTTTATACATTATGAAATACCAGTTTAAAAAAATAGAAGTATATTTATGTAGTGACTAAATAAAGTTTAACCGACTTTTGCTTCTCCTTCTCGATCATTCGCTTATCGAGCTTTTTGAGGTGCATCCTGGGATGCTTTTGAAATAATATCGTGCATGTATTATGGACACTTTCTGAAAAGGTTTAAACATTTTTTGAATTATTACTATTTTATTTTATTTAGTAATTACACTTAAACAAATCGAGTCAAGCTTGCTCGAGCCTGATTGGTAGAATACTGTATATCCATAATAATCAGTTATTGAGTTATTGCAGAACTGCATGAATGTTAATTTTTATACCTTACATATTATATTTCATTATTTCGCATCATGCGAGTAAATACGTTTAATATAATGCATTGGAATATATTAGAGATCATATGAGTAGTCCTAATTGGGCTTACTAATGTGCAAATTCAAGTTAACTGTTAAATAAATGTATACATGGCCCCTGCAGCAAAAACACAAACACATTCTGTCCTCCGAAATCAATCTGCATTTAGGGTCGTGACCCACGGGCCCCTGAACGAGATGAGACAGATCTGTAACCTGTCTTCAGTCGGCATGACTTTCTCTCTGAATATTCAAGCCTGATGCTGGATCACAGGGAGACATTCATCGCTTCGTTTATTTACATATTTTCATGCACATATGATTATTTAGAGTTAAATCAATAGATATGCACCCAAAATTGCAATTTTCTCTTACTACAATTGCAATCAACCAACATTTTAGATTGCATGAGTAAAATGTGTTTGCACATGCCAAAGCTGCCACATTGTGGTTGTTTACTGGCTCAAGTCAAAAAGAGTATATTCTGCTCCCTTGAATCTGTTTTAGGTTCTACTTAGAAAATAAAGGGGAACTATCAAGTACTATCTCAGTAAATTAGTTAGCCACACATTCAATCTCTTTAAAGATGGTTTTAATATTTACTTCAAAACGCTTTAAAAGAAATGTTTTGTGTGTTTGTGTGTTATTTCTGTCCTTCAAACTAAAATTACATCATATCATCTTTTTGTAATATTGCCTTGCAAATAAGTGAATATAATCAAAATTAAGTGATGATTAGCTAGTGATGAGAATATATATATATATATATATATATATATATATATATATATATATATATATATATATATATATATATATATATATATATATATTCATCACTAGCTAATCATCACTAAATCATCACTAAATTTTAACTACTAAAAGTAGAATTGCAGGGCATTTTATTATGTACATAAACTTGAAATGTATTTATAATATACTCAGCATGAAATAAATGTATTTCAAATAAGCATATTTATTTTTTCACTAGAGCTGCCTTTTCTCATTTGTTCATTAAAGATGTTTCATGGTTGCTGGTTTTCGGTCACACTTTATATTAGGTGGGCTTAACTACTATATACTTACAATATACTTACTGTATTCATACTGTGTTGCTATTGGTGGTATGGGTAGGTTTATGGGTGGGTTACGATGTAAGAAATGGGTCAAGAATGTAATTATAAATGTACCAAATTATTAATTTAAATGCAGGTACATAGTAGCTAAGGCCACTTAATATAAAGTGGGGCCGGCTTTTACATCACATATTGTGATGTGACAACATACCCAGTTAGTCAAGATGCACCATAAAGAGAATACCGACAATAAATATGAAAATAACTTTCGCGACCACGTCACTGCACTGCACGACACGAAGATGAATTAAAAAAGGGCTCGTCAGTAAACCCAGACGTATGTTTCGAGTTTAAACTGAATTAGTGGAAGAGTCAGAACAGATCCATGACTTCCTGTCTGCCTGCCCTGATGCTATCTGTAAAAAACTCATCACTAAATGCCAATGACTTACATACACTATATACGGACAAAAGTTTTGGGATGTCCCTTTTTCAAAAACTGCGGCCAACAGAGGTCAAACTGTAAAAACTGTATTTCCATGCTTTGGAGGTGTCTGAAAACCACCGTACCCATATGACGCCGGTGTTTGGTGATGAGTTTTTGGCATTTAAAGTCGCACAAAGATTCAAGAATAGAAAAGGGTTCTGTCCGAACAGTTGCATACAATTTTAAGAACCCAATTTTCCCAGAATATCGTTATATGCTCAAACATTAAGATTTCAAGTCAAACCTGTTCATCAGAAGGGGGTGTCCCAATACCTCTGGCGGGATAGCGTATGTTTCGGGTTTAAACTGAATTAGTGGAAGAGTCAGACTCAGAACAGATCCATCACATCACAACATCATAGACTTCCTGTCTGCCTGCCCTGATCCTGATCTCTCTATCTCTCCGTTTCCATCTTCATTTGACCATACCGCTTCTGTCCAGCCCCTCGCCTCTCTCTCTCTCTTTCTCTCTGTGTGTGTTTGGTCACACTCCTGATCTTAATTGCACTCTACACCAGACGTCATCCGCACCCGCCGCTCGTTACATTCAGAGATTAATGTCTGGGCTCTGGACCGCAGCGAGGCCTGATTTATTCCTTCGCGCCGGTTACAAACAATCTCTCCGAGCAGCTCCAGTTACCTTCAAATGTTTCCTTTTCTTTTCAGGAAGAAAGTCACTTGTTTAAAAATTATGCAAATGTAGGTTCGCCGCACGTCGAGCTATGAATTTATAGCGGAGCCGGCCTCGCGACTTAATTGGTGTTAAAGGGAAACTGGTTTTGTTTCAGCACATTGGCATTGTGCTGCTGTTTGAATTGTGCTCTGTGTAGAGAGACAGCCCCCTCCTGAGGAGCCCTTTCTCTAACACTTTCTGACTGTCTGAACTAAGAAAGTGTGACATGTTCGCTTTCTGTGAAGGAGAAACAAAAGGCTTCAGCCGCCATGAGCGGAGGTCACTCAGCACGGCTCGTTCAGCCTGATGACATCTGCCCGTTAGCGTTTGTTCAAGTCAATTAAAAAAACGAAACGTTAAACAAGCGAGCGAGAGAGGTACCGTGTAACAAATGAGCTCATCGGACGAGGGCGACAAAAAAGTTGAAATGTTTTGCTACGCGGCTCTGGCAGGAAGGGGCTTCGGAGAGTTAGCGAAGCACCGTTCAGGATGAACTGTTTATAGGCTCAGCTCTACCTGCATTCATCACCGGTGACAGAAAACAACAAGCACGGGACTGGAAGTCAATCATTATATCCAGATGCACTGGGAACAAGTGCTTTCTTACTGCTTTTGAATTGTAAAAGTCGAACGAATCAAAACTACAATTTAGCATCGCCTTAGCCCTTAGAGTCAGGCCATAATTCAATTAAGACATTCAAGTCACTTTTATAGACATGCTTTAGAAAAAAGCATTACTGGTGTGCATCTTAAGATGAAACTGATACGCACTGATGTGTTTTAAGATCAATGCAAGTTTCTTTCAGCTGAAACTGCTCAGATTTACATTTAGTCTAGGACTAGTCTTAAGCCTTGTCTGTGAAGACAGAGCCATTTAAGCCATCATAACATGTCCTATTCAAAACACAAATAATACATAAGTGTAGAATTATTCTAGAGTGTTTTCCAATCAATCAATCAACTTTGCAATTTAATGGCTTACATGTTTTAGAGTTTGAATTTAAGGTTTATTTTCAGGAACACATGGCCTCTCAGCACAGACGTTTTATGCTGTTTAATTGTCTAACCACAATTCATTTATCACATCCAAAATAAAAATGAAAAAACTAAGTTTGTGTTTGTCAGCCGTCTGATATCATGAGGCTCATCGTACGCTGCAAGACTTTCTGTGAAATCTGTCAATTGTGACTGCTCAAAATCTGCAGAACAAGCCAGACTGCAGATTGAGGCAACGATCTAGGCGAAGGTTTAATAGTCTATTCTCTGGACTCAGTGCAACTCAGCTTTAAGGCAAGACTCCAAGGTTAGCCGAAAAAGTGCATGTGGTACGCAGGGGGAGAGAGACCAGATGCTGTTCAGTGGAGGAGAGGCTCTACTACGCTGAAAAAACTGCTTTTTTAGGAAAACGGCTCATCATTTAACGAATCAGCAGCCAATCAGTCAACCTTCATCATATTTGCCATTAATCAATGGTATTTGAGCGATCTATTTCAACAAAACAAACAAAAAATGCTGTTTAGAGAAAAGTCTAGAACAATTTTGCAACAGGTAGGAGTCAGGTAATGATCATTCTAATTCATTTATGATATCCTATCCTATTTCATACCGCAAAGTTGCTTTAACACAATTTGTTAAAAGCGCTATATAAATAAAGGTGGCTTAAAATACTAAAAACACATCGCTTAGTCACACAAAGTATTGATGGGTTTGCAATAATAAAATGAGAAATTCCAGCTGTGATGCAAACAGGTAGATCTTTGAATCTGAAGTGAATCTCAAGCAGGAGAAACACCTGTCTGAGGTAGAGAGAGGTGCGTGTGTGTGTGTTTGTGTGTGTTTGCACAGCGTGACGCTTTGCCACAAGCCCCTAGAGAACCTTGATCTGTTACACACACACACACACACACACATCAGAGCGCTCAGGTTTACAGCCCAGCCTGCCCACCTGATCCCCCCCACCGCAATCAGTCTTCTGTTGGCACACGCAATTAAAAGATGTCAAACCTGGTTTCTTTAACCGTGTTTGGGTTTGGCTTGTCAGCATGTCAAAGGGTATCTAAAGAAGGCCTCAATTAAGGCAGAATAAGAGAGGTCTGGAAAAGTGAGTCGGAGGAGAACTGCTGTCCCTCAGGCATGAGACGACGCACAGAGAGACAATGGTCCGGGAACACGATAAGGACGGCGTGTCTGTCTCTCCCGCCCCCTGGGAATTCTGGGACTGAGACGCTGGGATTCCGAAGGAGAGGTATCAGGTTTGTGAGGCTGTTGCGGACGGCTGGGACGAGTTCCAAGGCCAGGGATACGGAGGCGCCACCAGGTAACGAGACGCGGGGGCTGACGTGCCAACAAGAGTAACCAGAGATCCTGAAACCTCCAGTCCATCATAATTACAGAGGAAAACGCTGCTGTCGCGCTCCCCATGTACAGTATCCAGAACTCTACTGCACAAAAAACACCTTCCTTTAGGAAAACTCCGGATCTACATTCACACGGTTTGCGTGAATCACAGAAAGGAAGCGCGTTTACAATATTACTCTTACAATAGAGGCCTAGCAGACAAGCGCTCCACTGGGTTTACAAGCAGAAATGCGAAGCTTGCGTTTTTGTTCAAACATTTACACGAGTTGTTCTTCGGTGAAACGGTTCGTTTAAGCTGTTTAAATCATCATTTGTAAGCGGGAGCAGCTTTCTAGGTGGAATAACTTCTGATTATCCATCACCGCTGTAATTCCTATAGAGGTGGACGTCGCTCACTATAAACAGGACTGTAAATCACATCCTCTCCACGTCGACAGAAAATGAATGTAAATAGGTTTACTTTCTTTACTGGTCTTTTACTCGACAAGGCCGGTAAACCATGCTTGCACGTGCATTTAATGTCATTTTTATCCACAGCGCAGTCATCTTTTTAGTAAAATTGTTGCATTTTTTAACATGTAAAATGACTTATAGGTGTTAGTTCACACCAAAATTTCAATTGTCATCAATTACTCAGCCTTATGCAATCCCAAACCCGTGAAACTCGACTTATAAAATTATATTTTTCAATGAAATCAGAGATTCTTGTTCCTCTATTAAAAGTAAATGGCATCAAAACGTTCATAAAACATATTACTGCATGATACACTGCATGACAAACATTTAATTTATGATTTTATTTATGTGTAAACATTGCTCAAGACACATTGGGCAAATCGAATATGACACTGGACCATATTTAACTGACAAAATAAATAATAATAAAAAAATTGGTTTGTTCCAACAGATTTTGTTGACCATATTTGGTGTGCTCTACGTGTGTTTTTATATTTGAATAAAAGCCTGTAATAACCGAGAGTACTGATGACAGAATTTTAGATGAACTGTCCCTTTAAATTGTATTTGATCTGGATCAGACATTTTTAAAAAATAAAGGCTCCAAAACAACGACGCCTCAGAAGAACTTTCAGCGAACAGTTCTTAAAAGAACCATTTTGTAAGTAAAAACAGAAGAAACCTCTACATTATAAAGAACCTCATGGAGAACATAACACACTATGAGCATTTACAATGCAATTTACGGAAGCATATATAGAGATGCAAGGATCACAAAAGCTAAACCCTGCTAATCTCAAAAACGAGGCGCAGACGGTGAGATTCCTGTAATCTAACCTTTTCTGCACCCAGCTCTGAACTCAGATCACTGACTGACAGCCATTCTGATGGTGATGATGATGGATCCTCTGGAATAAAACACAAAAGGCTCTGTCTGGCGTGTGTGTTAGCTCTGATGCCTGTGCTCGGCTCTCAGGGGCTCAGCGGTTTGAGTGACTGCAGTCGGGGGAAACCCTGCAATACAAGCACATATTACAGTTTACACAGCTCTCTGAGTGATGCCGCCAAGAACACAGTTATTTTCCCCAAAACACACAAACACAGACCATCAGCCGCTTTAAGACATTTCACCTGCGAGCGTTATGAAACGTGTACTAATGTAAGAACTTTAGCGGCGCGTTTTATAACACGCACTTAAAATATGACAAGCAGACCAGTGGAAATAAATGGCTGCGGGTTGAATAAATAGTAACAAATACATAGGAGCGTGAAAGAAATTCTCGAGAAACCGAGGCACGTAATGAAAAACCTTTCTTAGGTCAGCTTAGACCACTTTCAAGTCCAAGATGGTCTTAACCGGTTTATATGGCAGATGCAGCGCTGCAAAGCATATAAAGCTATAGTTCAACTATTCACTGCTGCAGGAAAACCAGCCCAAGCAGTGTAGACAAGATGGGTGAAAGGGCCAATATTCTGCTCAATTACTCGTAGAAACGAAATGTTCAGCTTGGTTCTTTGAAGAAATTTGGCTCCTCAAAGAAAGTGTGAAGAACATTTTAATCTAAAGAACCTTTTTCCTACGGTGGCCCAGTAGTGCATTTTGTGTGTTGTGCACACTTTGCTATGTTGTGGGTTGTTTCCATCGTGTAGCGAAATTGATTCTGTTGTGTTATACTAATTTAATTGCAGCTTGTTTCCGTTATGTTGTGCTCATTTCATTGCGGCTTATTTCTATTGTGTTGAGCCTTGTTTGAGTTGTGATGCAACTTGTTTCCAATGGGTTGTGACTTGTTTCCGCTGTGATGTGACTTGTTTCTATTGTGTTGTGACTTGTTTCCGTTGTGTGGTGACTTGTTTCCGCTTTGAAGCGGCTTGTTTCTATTGTGTTTTGATTTGTTTCCATTGTGTTGTGACTTGTTTCCATTGTGTTGGCACTTGTTTTCATTGTAATGTGGCTTGTTTCTGTTGTGTTGCGGCTTGTTTCTACTGTGTTGTGTCTTGTTTCTGTTGTGTTGTGACTTGTTTCTACTGTGTTGTGTCTTGTTTGTTGTGTTGTGACTTGTTTCCATTGTGTTGGCACTTGTTTTCATTGTAATGTGGCTTGTTTCTATTGTGTTGGAGCTTGTTTCTACTGTGTTGTGACTTGTTTCTGTTGTGTTGCGGCTTGTTTCTACTGTGTTGTGTCTTGTTTCTGTTGTGTTGTGACTTGTTTCCATTGTGTTGGCACTTGTTTTCATTGTAATGTGGCTTGTTTCTATTGTGTTGGAGCTTGTTTCTGTTGTGTTGTGACTTATTTCTGTTGTGTTGCGGCTTGTTTCTACTGTGTTGTGACTTGTTTCCAATGTGTTGCAACTTGTTTCTTTTGTGTTGAGTTTTTTTGACACAATGCAATTTCTTTCTATTTGGTTGTGGAGATTTTGTTGGTTTTCACATTACCGGAACAGTGTATTTCCCACCTCCATCTCCAGAGAAACGAGCATGAAGCCATCTCTAGAATTCTGTCTTTGAACTTCAGTTTTATTTCTACAGATCTTATGTAACTCTGCCAACTTTCAACACTGTGCTTGTCTTCTGTCTTGCATTTGTATTTCCACAGAGCGAAGTCACACTAGTTCATTACCCACTTACACTAACTTGTTTTAAAATCGTGTTTATAACATCCGCTTTGAAAATTACAATGCACATAACTTTCGTTAACTGTATGATAAATGAACCCACTTCTTCGACAGTAATGTTACAGAATGATCACAAAAACAGAAGTTCAAAGACAGAATTCTGAAGAGGACTATGCATCTGTTTCCCTGAAGCCTAAGGTGTATAAAGAAACAAAGGTTCTTTGTATGTTAAAGATTCATTGAACTACAGAAGCTAATATAGAACGCTTAAGTGTATATCATTTTAATTTAATCTAGTCACTAGCTGAAAAGCAAATGTCTTCTTCAGAATACTTGAGATGCAAAGGTTAGCAGTTGTCTGAACCAGAACTTTCTCAAAATCCCAAAAAAGGAGCATCATTATAAGTTCCACCATAACATCTACTGTTAAAATCTTTAGATCCTACAATAGAAATCCTCTTTAACACTCCAGCCACATTAATTATTCCTCTCTATTTGGATTTAGACGAGAGGCCTTGATATGAACTCAGGAGCCAGAGGAACATGAGAGGATACAATTAATATCTGACATGGTCAAGAGTTCTGTGCTCAACTTCTCACATTTGAAGAGGATGACAAATGAAAATTAACCTCCAGACCTTAATTTTTTAACTGCGTTGAGTAAAAGGGAAGAGATGGTAATTCATCCATGGAATCAGTGTGAGTGTTCGGTGTGGCGACAGGAAGGGCTTTAGCGTTACGGTCATTAGTGAAGCACTCAATGCTAAATGCAATCAGAAGATGCATTAGCTGCAAAAGGGAAGGAGCAAATTTTACAGCACATCTCTGCTTGCAAATTGATTTGACTTGAAATGAGTGAATGATCAGGGGTTTAAATTCTGTATCAATGTGCGGTAATGTCAGCTAAAACTCTTCTACGCATTTCATCCAGTGTATCGCCAGTTAATCTTCAGATCTCAGCGACTGTCTTCACATTAATGCAGTTGGGAGTTTCAGAGATGCCTTTGCTTACCTCTATTCTGGAAATTGGCCATTGGGTTTGGAGTAACCTTCAACAAGCTATTCTTATGAAACCAAAGTGTAAGAAATAAGACTTTAATTTCTTGGAATAGAAAGCCCCGTCTATAAAGCTGGGCCATAATGTATGCAAGTTTTAAACACTGTAACATCAAACAGTGCAGGGTTACGGTCTGATAAGTAAAACGAAGATTTGTTTTTATTTTAGACATCACCAAAGAGATACATTTGAGCAATATACAAAACATTTTATTTGTTTTCATAGGAAGTGCTTCAAAATCTACATTTTTACATTTTAAAGAAAATGTCTGATGGGAAAAACCAATAACAATATCAACTCAAAAATCTTAAGAGTTCATCTTCACAGTAGACCGATGCACTCATCTCTCATTATGTGAATAACTGCCCACCGTCTGTCTATCACACAAGTAACAAATGCAGATGTGTCAGGTTTAAACCCTTATTAACACTGGATACAATGCAATAGAACAGTGTGTGTGTGTGTGTGTGTGTGTGTGTGTGTCTGGGCCAGTCTTTTCCAGATCTTTCCAGCAGAAGTCTCCGTTTGTTCACGCCTGAGCCAGTCGCTCCAGGACTCTGCGATACTCTGCCAGCACATCCTGGTAGCTTTTCTCCAGCTCCTCGTGTTGCAGTCTCGTGTCCATCTGGCTAATGTGAGACGCCAACTCCTCTGGCCTCAAACATTTCCGCATCTTAGTCAGCTCACGCTGGTTTTTCTACACAAGGCAAAAGTGTTGGGGGAAAATACACAGGTGTCAGTACGGAGCGGGAGAAAATAAGATGCAAAGCAGCTCACCCAATCCTATCCAAAACCTGCCGTTGAACAGGAGGCCCAGGGCAAATCTGATTACATCACAGCTAAACTTCATGTATAAAAAAAACACAGCGAGAAATAAAACCATGTGAAGAAAAATCGAGTCTGTAAGGTTGTTGAGAGGCTTTGGCACCAAACCAAAACTCACGAAACATGAATTCAAAACAAAGCGCACACACAGAGAACATATCGTGAATTGAGGTTTTTCCCAGCAAATTTATATCTCATAATTCTGAGCTTTTTCTCAGAACTGTTAGATATACAAAGAATAGCCTAACAAACTCACAACTGAGAGTTATAAAGCTATAAATTGTGTGATATAAACTGTGATATAACTCGCAATTGCACGTTTAAATCTCACAATTCTGAGAAAAAAACGTGATATAAATTCTGCCTTTTCTCAGAATTGTGTGTTTTTTCTGGCAATTGCGACTTTAGATCTCACAATTCTGCCTTTATAACTAACTTGTATTTGTATCACACAATTCTGAGGGAAAAAAAGTTGTGAGAATATTAAGCGGCAGAAACAGGCTCCTATAGTTATACAATAACTATATAATATAAAAAATACTTTTGAGCCATTTCTGTATGTAATTTACGATAGACAAATGTATAGTAAAATATATCACCAGAAAACCTCTTGAAAACCTGGACTCACAAGACATTCTTCAGAACGAAACTCTTAATTTTTCTTAATTTGAAATCAAACAACAATTCACTGATATTCTGAGACCTTCAAGTAATTGTATGTCGAACTTTTAGGCAAAGTTCATTATTAATGAACCACCTCCTACATCCCTACCTACAAGATGTTAAATCTGCAACACATTCACAGTAAAGAGACCTCTAGAAGAGAGAGAGAGAGAAGCATGTGGTCTGCAGATCTTGCTCTATTTCCTTCCCAGCCTCATGTTTTTCACTCTTTCTTTGGTCTGGTGTGTATGCGGTTATTCTGCTGTCAGAGTTCACTGTCCTGGACTGTGTCACCGTGAGAGTGGTTCTGATCCAACACATTACCGCTGCTGGAGATTCAGCTCCAAAGCACATATCACATCAAACCACATTATCTGCAACATATCAAATAACAATCTCGGAGGAGAATTAAGACGCATGCGGTGAATAGAAACAGCTAATCGAGTTAAAATATAAATAAAGATGAAAAGAAAAAGACCATTGCACAACATGAATTTTGTAAAAAACCTCCAGAGAACCAGAAAAGTTCGACGTTCATTCCACCGTGGAACTCAAAAAGAGAAATTCATCAGCATGTTAACGCTGCTCTTTTACATACAATGAAAACAACTATGAAAATAGCAATAATAAAACGTCAAAAAGGAATCTAGAAAGACTTCTGAAGACAACTATAGAAACATCCTGAAAAATATCTTAAAATATTGAAGAAATTCAAACTTTGAACAAAAACTTTTTTAATGAAACATTTAGAATTGATTTTATTTTATTTTTTGTTTTTTACTGAATAGTTAGTTTAAAATTGTAATAAAAAAATGTAAAAACAGCATTTATTTGAAATACATATTTTTGTAACATTACAAGTCTTTGCTGCCACTTCAGATCAATTAATGTTGAGAGAAAGGTTCTATTAAAAAAAAACATCTCATTTTGATGTCATAAATTGCTTTTTCTTTTTTTTTTGACATGACAGCTACTAAAACATCTCCTTTTGTGTTCCACAGAAGAAATTCGAACATTAAACAAAATAATATTTGAAATAATTATCTCCTACAGTACCACAGAAACGTGTTTTTTTTCCCCCACAGTTGAAAAATGGTTTTAAAACTCTTTAAAAGTTTCAATTTACTAAAAATACAATTTTTTAACGAAGCCAAACTTTTAACCAGTAGTGCTTTCTTTAATTAGCGCAGAGGTTGTGTGAGCTTAAGGATAACTTCTTAAGACATTAAAACGCAACACACACACACACGACCAGAAAGATGATACTGAGGTCAAAAGTATTTAGCGATGCTTCCCAGCTCCAGTCCCGCAGACACACAACTGTAGCGTGTCTTCACGAGGAGAGAGCGGATTAGAGAGAGAGAGAGTCCATCCGTGTGCAGGTGACTGGGTGCTGCATTCTCCCTGCTAAATGGCTCCGCTTAAATCAGATGCAAATCTGTAATAATGACACTTGTTGTGAATGGAGCTCGTGGTGTGGATGTGGAGACTGCGGCTGCCGCCCGGTGCGAGCCATTATACCCTCAAACAAACCCAGAGCGAGGCCTCGGGTCCCTCTCGCTCTTAACACCGCGTGAGAGGATCACACAGGAAACGGCGCAAACTATTCACGCCACTCAATGAATAAATTATACCAGACAAAGAGCGCAGAACATCGGAACGGCAGCCCCGAAAGAGTTTTGTTTCTGTTCATTTTTATGGAGCGCGTATAAACACGGCTAGAAATGTGCAGCTCTCTTTGAAGTCCAGAAACGCTTCATTTCACGTGTAGTTTGAGCCGTGCGGTTTAGAGAACGTTATACAAGCAGGCCGATCTTGGCAGTCGCGACCGGGGTTTGTTTTGGCAAGACTTCACTTGTTTGGTTGTTTCTTGAAATCCATGTTCAGCACAGGCTCGGCGCTCTGCACTTTACGACCGACTCATCATTGCATGGGAGCTGTAGCAGCTTTGCCTAATGGCTAAGTCAGATCTCAGTCATTCTGCTTCTTTAAAGCAGTCCGTCAACACAGACACACCGGGATGGAGCTACAGCTAACACGAGCAGATAAAACACACTTACTCTGTAGGGTCCGTAGAGTCTTTTTTTCACCTCCAAGCGAAACTCTCTGGCTTTGTCTTCATCGCTCATGTCTGTGTTTCTGAGACGCAGGATTTCATAAACGCGGCGGGCATGTTTCTGAAAGTTAGACGAGAAACACGCTGTAAAGTTTGAGGACAGCATCTGTGGCAGAATATGTGATCGTCTTGAACTGGATTTTATTCAAATTGTCAACTTTTGTCAATACAGTGCTTTAGAGGTGAAACTATTTTCAGCAGAAAGTGCGGTTGCGTGCTCTCCGTGTAATTCCAGTGAGTAGAGTTCAGAATCCCATCATTTTTGATAAATAAACAAAGACGGAGAAATTAGGAAACAGAGCTGAGGGGTCTTCCATCATCCTGAGGGGGTTTCTTTTATGATAATGACTAGCCGACTGTGCAAAATTCATTCAATTATGTTGTTTTCCCAAACAAATAAGTAAAACATGGACATGAAATACTGAATTGGTTTTAAATGATTTAATTTGAAAATAAAGAGAGCGTTGAGTGATGCGAGATCACAGAAATTTGTAAAAAGCATGCTACAAATGCTATCCATAAAGTATAAGCAGTGACGTTCACAAATGCAAAACCTGAATCAAAAGAAGAGCATCATGCACCATTAATCATACGAAATAATGTTCAGTGTTCTGTAGTTAACTTCCCTAAGTTTTATTGGTCTTTTTTTAAATAAGTGACCCTGGAGCACAAAACTAGTTTTAAGTTTCTGCTCTATATTTGTAACAATAACTAAAAGAAATCGTGGTGAATTTTAATTGCTTTCAATCTGTGTTGTTAAACGCGCTATATAAATAAAAATGATTAATTGATTGATAATTAAAGATCATGTTCCATGAAGAAGAAATATCAGAGTAAAAATTAAGCACTTCAGACACTATTATATGCATAAGCAACTTTAAATAGATATATCTTAACCTGCCTTTTAAGAATAAAAATACTATTGGACTCTCTCACTTTATCTCTTTCAGATTTTTTTAATTTTAATGACTAAATCAACCTCGATAACTTCACTAACAAATTAAATGTATGCCCTAAATTAGGTAGAAAGTAGCTGTTTGAGGTAACAATTGGAGATCTCCACAACCCGGTCTCATAGTTAAATGCAAATATTTTACTATGCAGCAAATTTTTTATTACATTTTCATGTTACATTTAGAATTTTTCACCAATAATAGTTCCGAATTGCCAAGAGATTGTGTTTTTTTTCTATCATAAATATATTAAAACATTAATATTTTAATATATATATATATATATATATATATATATATATATATAATTACATTTATGGTTTTGTAGTCTAGGCAGGGTCAGATATGAGATTTTGTTTCCAATTGATCAAACGTAAAATCTTAAGGTGCGTTACGAACTACAATTGTGAGATGCTGCCAAATATCATATTACAAAAAGGTATAACGGCAAATAATTTGTGATGGTGGACGAGGGATTCACAATGTAAAGCGCGTTGAGTGTTTAGAAAAGAGCCATATAAACGTAATGAATTAAATGTCTATGCCAAGTCTCAACGGAGAATAATGCAGTTTGCAACTGCAAAAAGCAGCAATTACATACTGACTCTTTAACCTTCACCATTTTTGTGGGTTAAAAGCATCTTGCTCTGGGATTCCCGCGCTATTCTCAATTTGTAACCATGACTCCTTCAGTAACCATGACTCCAAGAGGTCCACCATACCTCACGCGGTTCCCACCAGGGTAGTATGAAGAGCCAAGCAATTGGCCTGGCCATGCCATAGGCACCACCCTGAGATAATCACTCACAAACAACATGAACAGAGGGGATTGTGGGGCATAAAAGGGGATGCTGGGTTATAATTGGAGCAGTTAAAGAGTGGCCGGAGTGGCGAGAGAGAGGAGTCCCACAGGGGTCACTGTTAGGCCCACTCCCACTCACTACCAGCTAATGGCCAGCGGCCCTCAGACGAAACGGATGTTCACTCCTACCTTTAGGGACATTACAAGCTAAATACCTATCAGGACAAATGCATTACCTCTATATATAAATGCACAAACTCTTTAAAGAATTAACTGAATAACTGCTTGGCTTTTTATCTACAGTATACATCAACAGTAAAGAAACAAAGCAAAAATAGGGCTGGATAAAACAGCTGAAAAGATACTATTAAACAGTAAACACTAAAAAATAAAAATATATATATATATATATATATATATATATATATATATATATATATATATATATATATATATATATATATATATAAACGTGCTTTCAGTTTCCAGGATAATTTATGAATTATCACATAACTGATAGGCACCAATATAACCATATAAAATGAACACATATTTTTAACTAGAACTTTCATATAAAATGCCACAAAGGAACTTTTGAGAATTTTGGGTGATTTTCATTACATTACATACCACAAATTTGACTGAAACAACCAGTTCAAAACTGAAATGAATCAAACTATTTGATGAAATTTGAAAACATTTTAAGTATCTTAAATCGTTTGTCGTTTGTTGGGATAGTCTTCCTAATAGCGAAATAAAGCATTAAATCATTAAAACTATAAAAACATCTATTCAGTGTGTAAAACTGAACTCCAATCATTTCTTTCTCATTCGTCTTTTCTTGACTACAGCTCTTCATAAGATTTGACAGAAATAATAATGCGAGTACACCTGCGAGAGATGTTACCTTGTTGATCTTGAGTTTCTCTCTGGCCTCAGACGCCATCTCTTCACTGAAGCCCTCAGAGAGTTTCTCACTGGAGAATGACGGCAGTGTCAAGCACAGCTTCACCAGCACAAAATCTCTCAGCTTCACGTAGTTTTCAGACGGGTCCTCCGCTGCAGACCAGACGATATGAAAAGTCAACTCGGTAGAGTCTTGAAAGTTTTCAATTGGTCACCGACGCCAGACAAACCTTCAGAAAACACTGTTTACATATGCTGAATGCATCAGTGGTGAAAATTAAGCTAAATGCATGTTTACTCTGGCAATCAGGGGAAACAAATACTTACTAAACTACTGACTAGTAGTTAGTCACTGACTGAAGAGAGAGACAGAAAAGACGACGGCTTGGTGCTAGGCAATACATTTTGACGGTATAAAAAAATGTTGGCAACAAGCTAATATCATGATTTTAATGCACTTAAAAATGTCCTCAAATATTAAACAAAAGATGAACTTGCTGTCTCACAAACACAAGAGCATTAAGAAAAATATGTTTAAAACGGGTCTAACATTTTAATTGATTTATTTCATTATCAATTGACTGTTAATGAATTGATTCAAAATGCAGAAACGTTTGATTTGTCATAGAAAATATTAATAAAAATATCCAGATGGTATTTTATTTTATACGCAATAAAACAATATATGCAGGTACCTCAGCACTGCTGTTCATATGTGCGGTTGCATTAGCATACGATTAAATGATTACATAGTATTGTGTGTGTTTATTTAGTGAAAAAATCAATGATCATTTACCCAGATCTTACTTTCTACATGGAGAGAGGGGGAAGAGAGACAGAGAAATAAACAGAAATAGTAAAACAATTAGTCCTGAGTAGATCTGGTAGAGTTTGGTCGCCCCCACTCTCTCCCTCTATGAATAATTGTGTCTTTGTTGAGGGGGTGAGTGAGTGGTAGCATGTGGCCAGCACATTTCAACAGCGAACCGCCGGCAATTAACATCACATCCCTTCACCTCCCTAAACATGAAGGCAGAGCAACTCAACGGCAACAACTGCCTTACCAAAGGAAATTCACAACACTTTGCCCCCTTCTCCCTTGAATGGACGTGTGATCATACAGGTGGCTTTCTGGTGCAAGCCTGTAATTCTTTCTTTCTTCTTCTTCTTTTTAAGATAAAACCATTTAAAAGAATTTCCAGGTCAAAATCAAGATACTCAACAAGCCAAATTACAATCTTGACTGTATATGTTGTCATTTTTGGATGAATTAATGCATTTAAGTTGTTTTTATTTTTTATGGTATTTTGCATATTATTGCTGAGGTGACTTTATATTGTCCTACTTATGAAACAGAGAAACAGTAATACTGATCATGACAAATACCACTACTAATAAAATATGCTAGTAAAAAACAAAAATGACTCAAAATACGACTCCTAACGGTTTTATCCAGGCATCAGAGTCAACTTATACCTGTGATGTCCTGTACTTTAGCAGAAGTGCAGTAGTATCGGTGGACTGTCTCTAAGAGCTGAGCCCCGTGTCCTTCTCCCTGGAATGGTGGTAAGATCAGCATCTGGCTGCACGCACACACACACACACACACACACACACACACACAGTACAAAAGCTTTAGTGATGCTGCACAGAAGAGAAGATACTTAGGCACAATACCGATTTAAGGTTAGAGCTCTTGAGCCTTTGAGCATTGGTTCAGCAAACACAGAGGCCTGTTACACCTCCAGCACCCTTCACACACATGCTACACGACTGACTTTACAGAACCTACTGAAACTGACACTACATTTTACATTGAACATCAAGTGGGGCAAAACTATGTTAATCACATAAAACGGAAAGGAGAATATGGAGCTCTTACTTAGGAAGGAAAAAACGCCTTACTTTTATTCAGAACGCTTGGTGCAGTTTCTAATACTTAATATAAGGACAATCAAGCAACCCTTTGCTGCTTACGTCCAGCAAGTGTTCACATTTAAATATTACCAGCAACATAAAAGTTATCATTATGCTCAATTTACAAAAAACATACTTGAGTGGGCATGCTTTCACAATTTAAAAATACTTTTTATTTACTAAAAAATGTATAAAATATCAAGACAGAAGGCATGAAATTGTGCACCACGGGTTCAACGGCAAAGTTCTGATTCAAGATTTGCGGATCAAATATGAAAAAATGGGTTAAAGGGTTAACAGGCTATGATAACTTGATGCATAAACAACAGCGGAAGTGTGACCTAATAAAACAGGGCTAAATACTGCATTATATTTGCCACGAAAAAGTTGATAAGCCTATTTATTCTACTATTCGTTCTATACACAACTACTCGCTTAATTCAGTTGCAATTTATTATTTACGCTTAGCTTTTTCCCTGCTATCGGTTTTACTAATTCAGATGGCCCGCCTCGTTTTAGAAAAAAAGAATATTCTCAAATACAGTGAGCAATGATATCATCAGTCTCCGAAAGGTTATACGTGTTCATTCAGCAGTGGCCAACGTAATGAAACGTTAGTGCGTCTTGCCAATCAATACATTAGACTCGTTTTCAAAACGAGCTTTCGGGCGGGTGATGCTCAATCCGTGGATCTTATAATACCCAGAGAGGGGCTGGCACACTAGAGACGCAAGACGGTAATTTGGGAGTTTTAGGGACAAGGGAGAGAGAGATGTGTAATTTTCTTTTCCTTTTTTCGTAGAATAAAGCAGATAGTGGGCACGTGCTTCCTTAGTAATTACCTGACACGTGGTCTGGTTTTGTCTGGGTATACGTAGTAATTATACACTGTCATGTAGCCAACCGTCGCGTAGAGGGTCTCTCCATCCTTATTGTACTTCTCGAATCTGTAAGGAAGACAGAGAGATAGAGAGCGATGACAAAGGCGGGCAGGTCAATCACAGGCACGCTCCCATGCACCGGACCCCCCTTCGTCGTCACTGCGAACTCGCCGCGGAGGGCCAGTGGCCTGTCGCTGCACCTGCTGGAGACACTGAATGCATTATGCACTTAATTGGTGCACTGCAACTTAGAGCAGAGAGGCAGGCATCTAGCCTCTTCACATCACTCCAGTCCATTTTCCCATTGTCTGTTTTAATAGGTGCCAAAGCAAAGAAAACACAGGCAGAGTCCCCTTCACTACCGCTGGAGACTTCATTCAGCGTTTCAAAAGACAACAACATTCAATTCAGCCTCTTGGCCTGACTCAAGAAAGAAAGAAACACAAGAGCAAAGAAACCAGACAAACAGCACAAAGGAAACTCTTGCCAGATCAACAATTTGCTTCAATGCAGGAGAAAATATAATTAAAGCAGCCTGATAATTGGCCCCACAAAGGGCCAGGAGAGACGTCCCATTTGGACGCTTTACACGTGTGTGTGTGTGTGTGTGTGTCACTGTTCAGAAAGTTACTGTTCACTATTAATTGACACTACCTTCTTATCAGCACTCGTTGGCTTTGTGAGAGCACTTGATTTCTATTTTTCTACTTTTTCTAAGTTTTTGCCAGTAAGTTACATTTGTTCAAACGCAGACGATGGAAACAATAGCATATTTTATATCGAACATAATATCTTATTAAAAGTATTATTTGCGGTTCAATGCAAAGGATAGTTTACCCAAAAATAAACATTCGGGCATCATTTATTGCCACTCATGTCCTTCCAAAATTGTATGACTTTTTGCAGCAGGACACAAAAGATATTTTGAATAATGTTGGTAACCAAACTATTCTAGTTTTCAGTGACATATTTGACCTGTAGAGATGTCTAAATGATGCATGCATGCATAGTGCAAACGTTTAAGTATTTTAAACCTATGAAGACTTGTGGTTAAATATAGGGTCTGTATTTAAAATGATTTGTGTCTTGCCTTTTAGACAGAAGAGCATTTGAGTCTTTGCCACATACCCTGTCTCCCTGAATCTTGACTGCTCTTTTATTATGAAGAAATGTGACAAACATAAGAATGCTTCAAAGCTAAAACAGTGACTCTGAATCTGATCTGGATTAGACACTCACACGAGGAAGAAATCCCAGCGATCGTCATCCACGTCGATGAAACTGGCCGTCTCAATGAACCACATGAGAAATGTCTGCAAGCGCTCATGGTACTCTCTGAATCCTGGACACAGGACGTCGACCTGAAACAATGAACACAGGATGAAATACATGGTGTGTTCACAAGGAACATAACTAAAATGTGCAGTGGAAACGTTTCCTAACAACACCAAAAAAGTCAGTCTAATAGAATGCAGCAATAAAATAAGTAAAAGTCTTCCTCCTCTTCTTAAATATTTATTTTGTTGCTGGTAACAAAGTGTATAGAAGGAAGAAAAAATATAGCATGAATCATTAAAACCATAGCCTAATACTTTCCACTATTCGTGCTCCACAGTGCCAAGGTTGCCTGAGAATGCTGAATGACACTGTCAGCTGTCAAAGCGGTGACTTAACATGCTGTGGGAAACTCTGTACCTTGTGAATCTGGTAGGTGAGGTCCTCTCCTGCCTCCACATTGTGAACTTTGTAGGTGTGCAGCAGGCTGCCGAAGGGCTTGAAGTTGGCCTCTTTCTCCAGGAGAGAGATGAAGTCATCTGTGTTACAGCAGAAACCAGCAGGAATGATCTCTCTGATCTTGCCCTCCACATCATCTGGCTGAGAACAAACAGAGAGAAAGAGCGAGCTGCCTTTAAATGACTAACTAGCAACATTTCGGCAAATGACTAACTACTTTTGCAACAAGAGAAAAGCCTTTATGTAAAAGAGCAGAGTGTATGTTACACTTTAAACAAGAGAAACCAAGCAAAGTCAATATTTAAACCTCTAAGAATCACAAGAAAATAAGTGTGTGAATTTCAAATCACATAAAAAAAAAAAAAAAAAAAAACTGCAATAGTGACATCTTAAATTTTCAAAATAACTGCAAACTATAAAATAATTTATTTCTGTGACGAATTGAATTTTCAGCATCATTACTCAAGTCTTCAATGTCAAGTGATCCTTCAGAAATTACTCTAATGATTTGCTGCTTAAGAATATTTCCGATTATAAAATTGCATTCTATTTTAGTGGAAACTTGTGCAATATATGAGGATGTTTTTGAGCATTTATTTGAAATAAAAATTATGCTTTTACCGTCAACTTTGATCAATTCAGTGCATCTAGTACATCTATTTTGAATATGACTTGCATATGAAGAACACGGCACATATGAATAACTTTCATAGTGTCTTTCGTTCTTTTAGGAGCCAAACAGCCACCGCTGCCTGTCAGATTTTCTTGCACATAAAAGAGCGGCTTGAACATTCTGCTAAACTCCTCACTTTGTGTTATTCGGAAGGGCGTGAGGGTTAGAAAATGACAGAATGCTGCACCGAACTACCCTTTTAAAGGCAAAGATCAGAAAGTGTTCATCTCTATAGAGGTAACACGCATTCATCTTAATCTAAAGCACGTTTCAAGCTCCCACAGAGCGAGAGCGGTTAACTCAGCTGTGTCTAGCATACAGTGAAAGCAGCTGAATTTAATCATATAAACTGAAGTGGCACATTTATGAGTTATGCGTCTATTCCCCCGGCGCTCGGCCTTACATATAATCACAAAAGAGCCCTAACAGAGTAATTCCCTATTGTTCTGTCATTAAGCTATACTTCAGCTGTGATTGGCACGGCGCAAAAAGGAATTAAAGGAAAAAAATACATATTTTTGTGCCACAAAAAGGAGACCCATTAGGCAATTAGCAATGTCAGCTGAGGAGTTTCCAGCCCCCCTCTTCCTGCGCCTCCTCTGAAAGACCACTTAATTGAATACATTTACTACTTATCTTAAACCATGAATATCAGATGAAGTTCCCCCCACCGTAATGTGTCCCAGCTTCTCACCGGGCAATAAAATTTAATGAATTGATCTCGACTTAACAAAAAAAAAAGGCCCGGACATGTATAATAGGCTCCTGTGTTCTGAGGCTGGTGAGCGAACTCAATCAAACGAGTTTGCCCTCTCCATTCACGGGCTCCGGGGCGGACAATGGCGCCGGCCCCCTCCTCCACCCTCTCTGGGATTTTTTTACCCAGCAGAATGCACACCCATGTTTGCATTGTATCCATTTCCAGCGGGGCTGACATGAGAACACTTTGTATTAAGTTGCTAAGCAGGGCCCTTTGGCCGCGTGATGGGCTGCGCTTGTGTCGCGGGACTCTTCATTCACAACGGCCACAAAACACACGACAAAAGGCTAATGCAACACGCCGCTAATTCCTGCTCATTCAGACATCAGCTAATATCAGAAGGGGATCGGTGCACCTGCAGCTCAGTAACACTCACTATTGTACCCCTGCGTTATGGGAGCGAAGAGAGGACGACAAGAACGGAGCGGACAGAAAATGGTAAAAACAGACAGTTTCTCAGGCAAACTGCTCAATCGCGCCAATGAAAGCGCGCCATTGTGGCGCTCCCGTATTAACTAACACCGCTTAAGGATCCGAAACCCTTCAGAGTTTTGAGAATGCGTCTTCTTTATGCGACGGGGGTTCAACAACAGCACTGAATCCAATTACGCTGAAAAAAAACCTTTTAATCAAAGGCATCTTCATCTACGTGGAAAAAAAGATGGAAAAAAGAGAACGCGACATGAGCAACGGTGAAGCGCTGTAAATAAAAGACATAATAAAATCAACTATCCTCAAACAATAAACACCTTAAGTAGGTTTAGCGGCTATAATTGCACGCCACGCTTTAAAGGTGGAAGACATTAAGAAATGCCGCCAAACACAGTCACGTGGTGGCAGCACACGGTATATAATTAGGTCTAATACTAATAAGTTCAGGTTGAAATCGTTCGCGCAGACAAGCAAGCATGTTTTAATACTGTGGAAAAGATGAGCAGCGATATAGGTCAGTGTGTCTGTTAAACACATTTGCTCTCTGTAAAGGGTTTTATTATGGAATGAGGGTCTGTGAAGGTGTGAGTTAGGCCTATAAACTGTGTGCGTGTGTGTGTGTGTGTGTGTGTGCAGTAGTACTAGTAGTAGAACAGAGATCTCAACACAGGTGAATGACATTTTTCATAAAAAAAAAAAAACAGCACAAATAAAAATACATACTTGCTCACGTCCATGAAACACGAAGTGTTTTCTAATTATTCTCTTGGCTTTCCAGTAGCTCAAAGAGTACACCAAGGACATGTATTTAATTCCCAAGAAGAGCAATAACATGTAAAACATGTAGCTTTGTATAAAAGCATCTGCCAAATGCATAAATGTAAATGTATATCCCATGACTGTAAACCAGGGGTTCTCTTTCAAATATAGCTGGACAGTGGGTGGACTTGGAGTGAAGAAGACTGGAAACCACTGTCGTATGATAGCTTTATGTGAAGAGCATAATGAAACTGCCATTATTCACTGAAAATGCTTTGTGTTTGAATTAAAATGAAATAAGCAATGACATCAAAAGCAATAAAAACAAAGGGTTTTTGCCATAAAATGTGGCACCAAAAAGCCAAAACACAAATTTCTGTCTCTTCCATTCGCATGACAATATGACAGATGGCTTAGAATAAAGCGTATTAATTAAAGCAGCCAAATATTTCTCCTGTGTTATTCGAAACGAGAAAACCTCATATGGGTTTAGAGGCATGACGTTAGTGACGTTTTTATAATAGAAAAAGTATCGGTAACAGGTTTTGTGCAACATTGAGAGAATTTACATTTTTTTGAATGAATTCATCCAATCATTCAACATGAGCATTGACGTGAACGAAATATAAATAATAAGAACTCACACTCACCACTGCAATGCTAAGCTAATGCTAATAAAGGATGCTCACCATGCCAATGCTGTAAAAAAAAAACTCTGAATAGAGCTTTTTATGTGATGAGAGATTTTTATCGTAAATCCATGTAAATGTCAGTTGTGACTTTTGCTTGGCTGTTTGTGCACTCGACTACCGCAGCACCAGACTTGACAGGTGAGGAGTGACATGTTTTTCTAAAGGACCACACAAATCAATCCTAAATCTGCTTCCAAAGGCAACAAAACACAGCATAACATGCTTATAGAATATACACGCAAGATCTCATAATAATAATAATAAAAAACAATAATCACAATTAAAGCTAAATATAGTTAAAGTGGCCATGAAATAAAATTCATTTTCCATTTTTAAATGTATTTTAAAGTATTAACTGTAAACTATTTATCAGTGGATGTTTTGGATAGTTTTACTTTGTCATTTATAATCAAAAGACAGACCTTTCTCTGGAGACACATGCGTGACTTCTTTAATTCATGCCCTTTTGTTGGACTCCAATGCAAGTTGCATTTAAACAGAGTCCAATCCTAATGCTTTTTTTTCCTGATATTCTGTAATCTGATGTTCATTAGTATTAATTGAGACGCTATTATAGTTTTTATTAATATTTTAGTTTTTTCAAAAATCTCTATTACTCATTTTAATTCTAGTAATAAATTTCAGTGAATTTATTGTATGTTTTTCTCATTTACTTTTTTTAGCATTATATTGTTTTTGTATTTTATAGATATTTTGGTGTAAATAAATTTGAGAAATGCTGCCTGGACAACTACAGGCAAAATGTAAATATATATATATATATATATTTCAGTTAATACCTATTCTAAGTGAAGACTTTTTTTGTTATATTCCTATAACAACTGACTGCCACAAACAGCCACCAAACGATGCCATTGGCTCCAGCGTGACTTTACCTCAATGTTAAGCAACTTTCAGACTCTTTTGGTAGCTTTTTTCCCCCGTAACAGGTGCATACGGACAAAAACTTTACCCTATCGTCTAACTTTATCTAAACAGACACTTGACAGGTGTCTGTTTATCAGAACTTTTAACTTTGTGTGTCACTAGCTACGATAAAATATTAATTGGGGGTGATTTAAAAATTCATTCTGATAACAAAGATGATCTTAAAGCAGTAGAGCTTATAGACGTTTTACATTATTTTAGTTTCACGCAACTACACATAATACATCTGTAACAGACAGATGACAGCAATAATTATATTATAGTATTAAAAATAACCAGCTAACGTTGGACGTGACTAATCAATAATGAGAATGGTTATGGATTATTTTTATTATCGATGATAATGGGGGTCATTATAATCATTTTTATGCCACAAATCATTCTCACCATTTTTAAAAAACCTACTCTAATCTACATACGAAATCTATGTATATCTAATCTGTATATGTTGGGAAGGCACATGGTGTGCTCCTTTGGAGCGCGCTGAATAACTGCCTGACTCTTTAGTCAGCTGACTGTCCGTTAACACACTAAATGCTGCAGAATGTGAAGCAAATGTATAGATTTTTTTCTCGGCCAGTGACAAGGTATGGCATCAAATGAACGGGGTGTACCTCCACACAGTCAAACTTGTCCGTGACCCTGGCGGTGTACTTGACTTTAAACAGGGTGCTCAGGTTCCCTGCACTGTAGTACAACTGGATCTGAAGACCTTTGTAGCCAAACGCCACTTCACTGTGCAAAAACAAAACACAAGGATTGAAGAAATGGGTCAAACAGTGGTGCCGCGAAAAAAACACTATTGTAACGTATATGGTAATAGTCTAGTACGCAATGGTGTGTGATACGTACTCATCTCCGTACAGCTGATGACTGTACTCAGGGTGAAAGGTTGTGCTTTCATCCTCTATATCCTCCGGGAACCGCACTGCATCAGGCAAAATAATCATTTTAGCAATTAGGAGTTGAATAGGAGGTGGGCATTACATATTAAATGGAGTCAAATTATTATAATTGACATCGGTGGAAAATTATTTAAATGTGACTAGTAATATGTAATAATTATTGCTGTCAAACATATGTATAATTACACATGCATAGTGTATATATTTAGATTTTTTTATATATATATTTATATTTATGACTAATACATATATATCACATACATACACGTAATGTTGGATAGGATTAACAGTTTGATTCGTTTACTCTCGATTGTTCCCGCAGGATAAAAGCATTCCGAATTTATAAAATTATCAAGCAACAAAAGATTCAGTCGACTGCTTAATTTATAACGCAAGCCTTTTAAACGGCGATTAATAATTTACCTAATTTCAGACATACAGCTTCATTAGTGTCACATTTATACTCTGCAAGTTTCTTCTCCATGTCATTCATAGCTGGAAGAAAGACACAGAGAAACATGTTGATCGTAATGGCATAAATAAAGTCATTTCTGTAATTAGCCACACAACACACGGGTTTCGTTTAAATGTCTTAATTAACATAACTAATCAGTATAACAAATTTAAATCACTTTGAACAGAAATAAGATTTTCTTCTGTCGCTATATGAAAGCTCAAACCATGCTGGAAAACAAGATGATCAGGTTTTAAACTATCAAGCTGCTCAATTAAAACTTACTAGGGATCATACCGTTTGTATAACTTGTCATGACAAAAGTGTACTAAAATGCTAATTATATAAATATGCTAAATAAAAGAAAATATATATATATATATATATATATATATATATATATATATATATATATATTTATATACACACACATTTTTTTTTATATATATATATATATATATATATATATATATATATATATATATATATATATATATATATACACACACTCTAAAATGCTCTTAAATAGATAAATAGCCTTGAACATATCTAATGCTCATTACACTGACAGCTCACATAGACACTGCATACAGCGAGTTCATTTGCAGCTGAACCCGTCTGACCATCCTAATGTACAATATTTTATCTATGTGATGTTGTGAGTTCGCGTGTGTTGATATATCTGATATTAAAAACAAACGCATAAGCATGTAAACAAACATGTGCTGCTCATCTATGTGCTGATTAGCATTTAGCCGCGGCTAAAACTCTCTCTCTTCTCTACTCTATCTGCTCCCGGACATCAGCACGCAGCACCTCTCGAGCTCCAACACCACACAAACACACACGCTTTACAACAGCAGCAGTAATAAAACAGAGCCGCTATTATAGGGGGTTTTCACACTCACCCGCCATTTTTGCACGTCTTCTCCGCTCAACCCGCCAAATGCCGAAACTACTTCCTGTTTACCCACGTGCTTCCGCTCGCTAACGCCATTGGGGGAAATGGCGAGGCGTTGTTTTTCTCATCGATGCAGCGTTGGATTTGCTCTCAACGTAACGGCTTTAATGTTTTAATGTTTTTACAGATTTCCCAATTGTTTTAGCTCAATTCTCAAATGACTTATTTTTATGTATTTGTGGTAACATAAGAATTATGTAATGTACAGTAATTGGACAAGCTTTGGAAGATTTCACTTATATAATATGTATAATTATTTATGTTATAAATATACATACAAATGTTCGTATACTTTTTTATGCACTATTCACTATTCTCAATAAATATTTTTATCTAAACTGTAATAACAAAAATAAACTAGAAAAAAAAAACGTTTGTTGAGACAAACAAAAAAAGCTGGATGACAAAGTTTGAAATGTTTAAAAAGTTTTAATATAGATAGATAGATAGATAGATAGATAGATAGATAGATAGATAGATAGATAGATAGATAGATAGATAGATAGATAGATAGATAGATAGATAGATAGATAGATTTTTTTATTAGTTAACATAATATAAGCTAATACAATGCTTTTATTGTTATTATTATTTAAATATGTATATATTAGTCTATTTAAATAATATTTGTTATATTCAATATCTTAAATATAAACATAAATGAAGACATTACATAAAATATCCTATACTTTTTGCCATTTAAATAATAGAATATTATTTGTTTTTTAAATTACATTTAAAAGATTAAATTAAATCAAATTTCTTTTAAATGCTACAATTAAATTTAATGCTACAAAGAAACTTAATAAAAACAGCCTTTTCGGTATATATGGTGGATACAGTCCTGTACACGTTTACCCCAGTAAGCTTGGAAATAAATTGTAGTAGCAATGTAAGATTTTATGTCAAATTATCTTGCAAAAGTATTAATTAATCCAGTTTTAGTGTTTTTTTGACGATGAAATTGTAAGATAATCATTGAAGAAAAGTTTCCGGAAAAGTAGCGAGCATAACCCCCATCATCAGGCGTTTATGAAAACAGACAAGTTCAAGCAGATACAATAAATAACTGGGTTAGTCTCTATAATCTGACCGAATTTGTCCTAGACGATCATAAAACAGCTCTTCAAGATAGAGAGAGAGAGAGATCAGGTAAGATGTAATATGTTGTCAAACACTAAATTGGGCCTTTATGAAGTGGGCCATTATGTCAGTTGACTCATATATTAGATACACAGGGAAAATGTCCCCCAAACGGGGAAGACAGTGTGGGAGCTCAATAAAACCCATGACCTTTCCGGAGCGGAGGATGGAGCGGCTGCAGACTGACCCTGGGAAATTCTGTGTCATTATCCCTGCCATGATTCTGAGCTCAAACCGCTTGTGTCTGTAATATCCTGACTGATTCCCTTACCGCACTGGATTACGGTTTACTGAAGGCACGTTCGTGACCTCTGAGAACCCGAGAAGACTGATCTGCGATCGGTGAGGTGGATCTTCGAGAAAACCCACCTCTAGCAGCGCTCGTCTCTGAACCTCAATTACGTCTTTCAAAAACCAGCTTTCTCAACTCAAACTGTACAAATGCACTGCAATTTCGAGCATGTTTGTGCTCATTTTGTTCCGCTACCTCAGTTTTCACGTATTCTTTTTCATATTTTAATGGCGCTGGTTTGTTTTTGAATCAGTGTTATAAACTACAAGAATAATATGATGTCCTGTTGAGCGTGTTTCAAGAAATATGAGTCTTAATGTAACTTAATGTAAAACTTTTTTTTTTTTAAATTGTATTTATTTTTCTTAAAAACGCTAACAAAAAGAATGTGCTATATTTATGTTTAAAGTAATTTGATTTATAAAAATGAACTTAAACCTAGTAAATTTATAAAAGCATTGAGCCAGTCTAAGATTATTAATTAAATAATAATAAATCAATTAAATATACTACTCCAACGCAATAAAATGAACATAAAATATTTAGTGACAATTATTAAAAACACCCCAATTATAGAATTGTGTGTAAAAACTTGAATTTAATGAAAGCACAAAAATATATATATATATATATATATATATATATATATATATATATATATATATATATATATATATATATATATATATATATAAAATATTTAGTGACAATAATTTAACAATAATTTTATAATAATATATATATATATATATATATATATATATATATATATATATATATATATATATATATATATATATACAGTACTAACTAAACAAATAGATTGAATAAAATCTGAATAAAAATTCTGATGTGCTGGGAAAACCCTGGAAAAACCTCATGTGTTGGTCTCCAGACGGACCTCTGACATTCAACTTGTGTCTTCCGGTGTCTCTAGAAGGCTAAAGACAGCATTAATTACACATAGGCATGATGCGTGTTATTGTTATACGCTTTATAGAGTCGCAGTGCGCTTTGTATTGTAATATCATTGTCTCTGAAGAAAATAACTCTGAAGTAAGTATTGTTGAATTGCATTGTTAGCAGCAGCAGCAGCAGCAGTCATCGAGCGCACTTGTCACTGCTCATTACTCTCAACACTGAGCTGTTCAATTTAACCCAGCTCCATTTTAAAAGCCCCTCTCTCAACGCACATCACAGTTAACCTCACCCGTAAATGATCAAATCTATAATTGATGGAGTTATGATTTTAATACCCCCCTTGTCACACGAAATAATTAAGCGGCTCTTTGAAATTAAGACTGCTTTAATGTGTAAAGGAACCACCGCTAGCGAGAGCTGAATCTCACCACGGCGCTGGGTGCGTGCTCGGTTTAGCGATGAAGTACTTTAGGCTTATCAAGCTGAACTTGTGCTTAATTATGTGAAGTGTATAACGAAGCTGTTAAATAAATTGTTTGGAATTAATGTTTTCTCTGGAAGCATTAGGTGCGACTGGAGCTGTGTGCTGTGTGTGTGTGTGTGTGTGTGTGTGTGTTTGTGTGTGTGGACGGTGATGGACACATGTCACCGCTTGTATCACTTCCAGCTGAATGATAATATATAATGAAGTCTTTCTCACACTGTGAAGGTATAGAAACGGTTGCAGTGTGATAGCTCCACACAACAGCTCTATAGCATTAACAGCATTAAACATTTTACTGAACATTTTCAGTTTTTCCAGAAAATGCAATCCTTTTAATGTATCCTTTTAAAGTATTTTGGACACCTGAAGGTATTCTATACATACCTGGGGTCAAAATGAATTTTTAATTTCTAATATATATTTATGAAAATCTATAAAATCATAATCAAACACACAAATAAATTTTGTGTATTTTAAGGGTCTTCAAATATTTGAAAATATGAATTCCCTCTCTCTCTCTATATATATATATATATATATATATATATATATAATGTGAAAAATCATATGAAATAAATATACTGTGGATATAAACTGCAGCAACAAACAAACATCTCATGTGACAACTTGCCCCAGGCTCCATACATAAAAGCGTCTGATGTGCCTGATTGCAATGAGACGCCAGAAGATTAATCGCACCGCATTTGCATTTGAAGCAAGTAAAGCACGATGAGCGCAATCAGACAGGGACGCGTTTATTCTGCCAGGTGTAAAAGAAGTGGATAAATCACATTTGAATATGAGAGGTATAAATGTGGTCTAAATAACATAATAATATACGAACATATTTATCACATTAGTATTACATACAAAACCGACGCGAATTAATAAACCGAAGTTTTATTGGTTTTTTATTACTGAGCTTGAAGCATCGCATTCGAACCACAGTTAACATGTCTAGAAATCCAGCTTGAAGGACTGTTATGCTTAGCTCTAATATCATGTCAAACCGGATTTGTGTGTGTAAATATATGACACTATAACCCCAAATCTCTTTCTCATTCTTGTATGTTTTTCGTGAACATTGTTTTTTTAATAAGTGTATCTATTTTATATAAGTGTATATAGTGTTCTGCTCTAAAAACCGACTCTGAAACAAATCGAACTCATTTTAAAGGCACTGGATAGCCACGTAATTGTTATAACAGCTTTATGTAAATGTAATAAAGGTTATGGGAACGAGCATCACATCTGGGATATGTGTGTAAATAGTACGCCAAATAAAATAAAACCTGTGGTATTGAAACGCGAAATATAGACGTATATATGGCGTGCAATCCTACTCATCATGTATAACGTGCACGCATATTTCCATATTAATACCTCAAGTTTTCGCACTGTTTACGAGATTGGGTACTTGACCTTGACCCTTCGCTCGCAGACCTCCAAAATCCACTGCAAACGAATCCAACAAACAAGCTGATTTAGATATTAACCCTCTGTTTCTTCTGGAAGCGCATCGCTTTACACGCTCGGAATAAGAGAACCAAACGCGGCTGGCTTCGGAGGCGAAGAGCGCGGAGAAAAGTTTTTTAACAAGTCTGAAACACGAACGACCTTTTTCTTCTGAAGCCATTTAAAATTTGAAAGCGCCGCGAATAAAGAGCCACCTTTCAGCTGAATGACAGGTGAACTACCGTACACTTTTTGTCGTGAGTGGAATCTATGAAAATAGTTCAGAGTTATCGATCCGGTTCAGAGCGAGCGCGTACTGATTTTGTTGAGAAGTCGGAATCAATGACTTTGGTCTTTTCACGGACGGGATGAAAAGGTATGAAAAGCAGCTTTAGCTCAGAGAAAATAAAGCAGCCGTCTGATCGCTCTGGGAACAATGATACAAAGGAATGATTGCGGCTGATTTTCCTCGCTGTTCCCTCAGAAGGGTTTACGGAGCAAACAAATGTTTATTCGTGTGGAGCGTTTCATTTCCCACTGCTATTAGTGCCACCAGACGTGCTGTTGAGTGAAAAATACTCTTAGATTTTCGCTCTCTTCGATTCCAGGCTTTGGGATGATTTAGGGATGAGCGCTTTAATGGCAATGACAGCCCAAACATTTGTAGGTATTGGCGTGAGTCTTCGTAAATGGAGTGAAATATCGACGTTCTGTTGCTTGTTTTGGAATTTGGCTCCTTTAACGGGCAAATGGTACGCCAACGTACACAAGATCGCGTAAATATTGACGGAAAACTATAGGAAGTGGTTGCAGAAGATGACTTCAACCTGCTCTGTTAGCGCGTTTGAAAAGATTTGTTTTGGTGAAATTTTCAGGGCTGCTAATTGCGAAAGGAAAAAGTGCTTAACCTTTGTGAAACAAGCGGTAGACTTTAGCATACTTTTAAAAAGAGCACGCAAGAACATCATTTTTTAAAAGAATATGGCTTCGTAAAGGAATGATGTCATCATTTGATCATCCTCAAGTAGTTCCAAGCCTTTACGGATTTCTTTGTTCTGCATGGCGAAAAACAAAGGACAAAAAAAACTGTTTTGGTATTCCATTGACTTCCATGGTATTTCTTTTCCTACTATGGAAGTCAATGGTGACCAAAACAGCCCGCTTACAAACTTTCTTCAAAATATCTTCTTTCGTGTTCACCAGAACAAAGAACTTCAAACAGGTTTGGAACTACTCGAGAGCTGAAAATGAAACAATTACAGGATTTTAATTTTTGTGTGAATTATCCCTTTAAGTGCAAACTGACCTAATTGCATGTTAACTCCAATTACATAAAATGTCTTATAGTTGTCCTGCTTTTTATCCAGCTTGGCTCCATCTTCACATTTGAGTACATCTTCACGTGTCATTTCATTTAATTCTATTGTCTTTACAATAGATATTATATTATATGCCGGGTTTTTTAAAAGTGCGCTGAAGATTTGAAGCACAAGTACACATTCAACACAATTAAACATTAGTGTTGCGAAATGAATCGCATCCAAAATAAAAGTGTTTCTTGTGTGTGTACTACATTTATCAGAGTACGGTCTACTCTGAGAGCTACTAGACATCTAGTTGTGAATTAAGGAGAATTAGTTGACATGTATTTGATTTGAAATATATGTAATTTTATAACTATTACATGTAAATGCATGTAATTATACGCTGTGTGCGTGTTTATACATGATAAATATATACAGCACACACACACATATATTCTGAAATCATAATTGTTTGACAGCACTTCTTTTTCACAAGGGAACCTCTGTTTACGTCATGGGGAATGTCCTTTCAGCAGAGCGGCCCTCAACGTCTTTGGACTTTCACGCATCTCATAAAATCAGTTAAAGACTGCCCGTGAGAGTGCTCTGGGTCTGTTTCTGTCCACTCAGCGGCTCTGGCTGCAGTTACGATAGCATGTTGAGTCGTGGAGATCAGAGGCTCCGCTCTGGTAATATCTGATGAGTTCTGACAGCACCTCCACCCCCATCTCCTCCGGCTGCAGAGGCTGATTGTGGGGCCGTCCGCCCGAATCACGGCCCAGCGCTCCGGAAGCACCTGCCTCCTCTCCAGGGCTCAAAGCTCAGGATCAGGCTACACCTGATGTGGTTTTCATTATACACACACACACACACACACACACACACACACACACACACACCAGCAGAGCTTCCAGCAACTGCCAGTCAACATCTTCACATCTGTGATCCCTATAAAACGGAAGAACTGTGTGACTCAGCCTGACAAAATCTTTTAAACACACATGCACAGGATTCTGCAGAGTACACATTTGATTCCTCACTGACCCTCGTGAAAAAGTAGCACACTTTAGCACACTTCTTCTTCTTCTTTTTTGTGTACTAAAATAAAGATATAAATACTTAGTTGCAATTTAAAAAATCTTTGTTCATGTATTTAAATTGATATGTAATTGCATGTTTTAAGCTGTTAAAGAAGTTTGTAAAAGAAAACCTGGTTTAATAATTATGCCCATCTAAATGTAAGCTTTTTTCATTTCCAGCACTCCTTAACAATTATATATCAATAACTGATTGCAAATTTAATAGTACTTATTAAGATGTGGTTTTGGTGTAATTGGTAACTATTTTATTTTTTATTTTATTTTATTTTATTTTATTTTATTTTATTTATTTTATTTTATTTTATTTTATTTTATTTTTATTTTTATTTTATTTTATTTTATTTTATTTTTTTTTGGCCTGGTACCCCAATGAGCATTTCTTGTCCAAAGGTCTTGATC